>NW_021939256.1:8469582-9082247 GCF_001715985.3 Manacus vitellinus
CCTACAAGTTTTAGAAACATAATTGATATTTTTCTCAAATGTCAATTAAAAACTTGATTTATTAATTGAAAAATCTCTTCTGATTAATTAAAAATACAGTCTTCCTGCACAGAGCAAGAAGAATAGAAATTGATTTTACTGACCAACATTTCTCAGCTTTTTCTAAGAATAAGATTTAATGAATTGTTTTCATACTACTCAGACTAGTATGTTTTCTTTCATCACCTCTTCAGAACTTACTTGCTGAACTGTACTGAACTAAAACCTTTCAAAATCCATCAAACGAGCATAGCCTGATGAAAAATACTTCTTTTTTATTAACTTCCGAGCAGTAGAGTACTGGCATCCTTGAACTCATGAGTGTTATTTTTGCCTGCTGAAATTTACTGGATGCATTTGTGTTTCTGTGAAGAAGATGCAGAATACACACATTTTCCACAGGTGATGGGTTGACCTTCTGGTTTGAATGGGGTTTTTTTACATTTGCTTTTATAGCACTGAAAGGTGGTTCTTTATTTATTGTCAAACTGACCTGTTTACTGATGATCTGATAGTAATGAACCCTCTGCAAACAAGCACTGAAACCAACTGAACAGAGCATGGGCCAGTAAAAAAGAAAAAAACAACACATCAACACAGTAGCAAAAGTAGTTCTGAAACCTGATTGTAGTGTTGGCAGTCGCTTCTGTTTTCAAATATGGGTGTAATCGACTGGATTGGTCCATTAATAGTTCAGAGATAGGGAGTTGTAGACATTGCTCATGACAATTTGCATTAGCTTCATTTTTTAGAATTTTGCTCAAAAATCCATACATATGCCTAATATGTTACCTTAGAGTATGCCAGTCTTTTCTCCCTCATTACTACATAGACTGAGAAGCTGAAAATTCAATTTCGTGTAGACCATCAATCTTTCCTTAGATGCTGTTCGGTTAATCATTTTCCATTTGGTTTAAATTGATATTAATAGCTTAGACATAGCAAATGTTGTGTCAGGATTTTGATGAGCCCTTACTTTGTGCCAGCTTCTGTTTATTCATATCTGAAAGTCTAGAAAACAAACTTTACATCAGCTTTGTCTGGTTACGTGACGCATCCAGTGTAGAATCCTGATTTAGCTGTATAACGGCAATGAAATCCTTTGTAAAGTCTGTTACAAAGTCATATTGAAGACTGATCACTAGTATAAACAAAGATGAAGTTGATCCAAAGATAAAAATGACTGAATAGTTATGTATCATACTGAAAAAAGGGTAGGCTTTCTTTCTTGTGCCAACTGTGTTTGTAAAAGAGGTCGTAAAGTGAAACAATGCTCTTTATATGAGCAGTAATTTTAAAGATGACCTTTTTCTATAGTGTCAAATGTATCACGGGTTTTGTCACAGAGAAAAAAAAATGCACTTGACCTTCAGAAGTAACAAGACTCGAACGTACCCATTTTTCCTCTTTTCAGTTTATTCTTGATAAATTACAGCCTTTGTTTTTACCCTTTCCAGGGTGTTTTTAATACTCCTTTTTCTTCCGTGGCATAAGAGTTTTGTCATCTACTATCCAGTATTTCAAAGGGATGAAAAATACTTGGTTTTGCAAAAAATTTTCAATTTTATTACATTGCTCAGTAGGTAAATAGAATTGTTAAACCTATGTATTTGGGGATTATTTCTGTGGTTACTGGACTTGTTTATAAATTCAGTTGACTTTCTTTGCCATAAGACCATGCTGCTGATTCATGTTAAAGTTGCTATCAGGCTCCAAAGGTTTCTTTCTGCAGAGCAGCTTTCTAGCATGCTAATAGCCAGCTTCAGTACTGTGTCCAGTTCTGGGCCCCTCAGTTCAGGAAGGACACTGATGTGCTGGAGAGCGTCCAAAGAAGGGCAACAAGGCTGGTGAAGGAACTGGAGCACAGGACCTATGAGGAGTAGCTGAGGGAGCTGGGGTTGTTCAGCCTGGAGAAGAGGAGGCTCAGGGGAGACCTCATCACTCTCTACAACTGCCTGAAAGGAGATTGTAGCCAGGTGTGTGTCGGTCTCTTCCCCCAGGCAACCAGAGGTAGGACAAGAGGGCACGGTCTTAAACTCTGCCAGGGGAGGTCTAGGTTAGACGTTAGAAAGAAATTCTTTACAGAGAGAGTGATCAGACATTGGAATGGGCTGCCCGGGGAAGTGGTGGTTTCACTGTCCCTAGAGGTATTTAAGAAGAGGCTGGGTGTGGCACTTAGTGCCATGGTCTAGTTGGCAGGATGGTGTTGGGTCATGGGTTGGACTCAATGATCTCAGAGGTCTTTTCCAACCTGGTTGATTCTGTGATATGTGGATAATAATCATAGAATCACAGAATGGTTTGGGTTGGAAGGGAAGTCAAAGATCATCTAGTTCCAATCCCCTTGCCACAGGCAGGGATACCACCAGCTAGATCAGGTTGCTCAAGCCCCATCCAACTTGATCTTGCATGGAATAAGGTTATTCTATGCTGCATACAGGACTTTGTACTTGCATTTATTGAACTTTTTGAGGTTTCAACCTGCCTGTTTTTCTAACTCTTGGACGTCTCTTGAATCAGCCACCCTGGGCCATTCCTGCATACTGCTTAATGGTATCGTCTGCATGCTCCACCCCAGCTAGGTGTCACCAGCAACCTTACTGAGCATGCATTCAGTCCCATCTGCCAGGTGCTCAGTAAAGACATTAAGCAGTATCAGCTCTAGTTTGGCCTCAGACAATTATCACTGGAAATTGTCTGTCAGCTGGACTTTGTACTGTTGGTCAGAACCCATAAAGCGTGGTGGGCTAGCTAGCTGTCCACCCTGCCAGTAGGCTACTTCTTCAGGTTAAATTTCATTAAGTTCTGAAAAAATACTCTGGAAGACTGTCACAGTCCCTGTTGAAGTCAATGTAAACAGCATTCACTGCTGTTCCCCTCTTTACAGTTCTCTTCTTAGCAAGCTGCCAAGTTGTTCAAGTATGGTATAGTTTTTGTGTTGTGATTATAGTTTTTGATTTGTTTGGGGTTGGGTTTGTTTTGTTTTGTTGTTTGGGTTTTTTGTGGGTTTGTATGTACAATTTCTTCCATAATCTTTGCAGGGACTAGAGTGAGACTGACTAGCAGATGGTTCTCCAGATTCTCCTTCTCCTTCCTGATGATAGTTTTTTTTTTCTAATCTTGAAGCAACTCGAGGTCACCATGACCTTTCAGAGATGATAGAGAATGACCGTGCAGTAAGATCAGCCTGCTCCTTCAGCAGCCTCAGATGCTGCCTATCTGGTACCATGGAATTGCACATGTCCAAGTGGCTTGTGAGATCCCTGACTCAGTCTGTCTGTACTGTGTGTGAAGTTTAACTCCCTCAGGCTCTGCCATGGATTCTGATCTAGGTGAAAAAGAAACTGAATATCTCGACCTTTTTTATGCTGAGCACTGGACCTGCATTATTCTCAGTCTTTTTTTTTGCCAGTATCCTTAAGGTACCTTTCTTGTTGCTGCTCTTGTTTCTTTTGAACTTATAGTCCAGGATTATCTGAAAACCTCTCCACATTCTCAGGAAATGTTTCTGTATTCCTCCGAAGTAGCTGTGCTACCACTTTCTATGTGTTTTGCAGAAGTAGAGCAAGAGTTTTCCATGATGCTGCGTGCCTCACATCGCGGTTCCTGGCCAGCAGCCGTCATTCCTCAAAGCAGGTCCTGTGGTCTTAGAAGCCTGCCTTTGAGACCACCCATGCAACCAGGTGTTGACAGGTTGTGTGCACACTTGCCAGTATTTTGCCATCCCACTGGAGCAATTGAGGGGAGCAGTATCTGGATCTCATGCCTGCTACATTCTACTGTCACACCCTGAGCTCTGCTGTCCCTGCTCATATGCTCAGGTTCATGTGGCACTTGGCAGTGTCATTGATTCATATCTGAATGAATAGCCAAGGGGTGCTTGTCTAAAAGCTAAACTCAGGCAGATTCATCAGTCTTTCAACAGCATCCCAGGAATTATAACTGTTCTGGAAAGGCTCATCCACAGGCTTTTCTCATGTTGCCACAAGTCACTAATTTCCCATATTTGTCTCTCACTCACTCCCCATCTTAGGAGTCTCCATCCACTTATCCACTGAGTGCAACGCCTAGCTGTCTCTTCTTTCTTGCATCATGGGGCTCAGACTTGTGGCACTACAAGGTCTCTTTGAAGATGCATCTACCTACTGTTCATCATTGCTTACTTTGTCCCATAGACCCTTCCACTGAAGAAGCAACACCTCAGGCAAAGCATCCATCCCATGGGTGAGGCCACCACCACTGCTTCAGCACTAGGGAGAAGAACCAGGCATATAGCCCGAACCCTGGATGGTGGAGTCCTCTTCCCAGACCTCTGGGTCAGATTTCTGGTATGCTAAGAACACTTGCTTCATCTGAGTTTCTGGGCCCCTCTGCTTCACTGCTGTGCTGTCTGAATTCTGCTGGTAAGCAGACAGGGGGATTGCTGTCATAAAATCAGTGGTAAAATAATCATGAGATGGAAAACTGCCCAAGAGAGTGAAAGGCTTCCTCTAAAGGTACAGGGAAGGGCCTTATCAGTGGTAAACAGTGTGTTGAATTTCTGCATAACCATCTCTTCATGACTTCTCTGAATCCTCAAAGGATTCAAAAGGTTCACAAAGTGTCTCTGACATTTCACTGAACTGTCAAAGGAGTTTTCTTGTGTTAGAGGCAGATATACCAGCCTATGCATTCTAAAACACTTGATATTTTTAGTATTTTTATGGACAGAAAGTCTAGATTATTATGATGATTTTCCTGGTGTCTTGCTAATTTGAGAATCCCTAAGCACTGTGTTCCTGTGTGTTTTACACTTTCTTTTATAGCCTAATATCTCACAAGTCTGAACTTCAAGAAGTCCGAGATTATAAGAATTGATACAGTTTTCTTTCAAAACATGTGATGTTTAATTAACATTTGTGTTCTTTAAGTACAAACAGGATTATGGTATGACTTGATTCTTTACCAAGTCATTTCTACAGTGTCCTGATTTGGAGTAAAAGAAAACTATTGTATGGAGAGTTTAAGTGCAGTCATACTATGTCAGAGAGATCTTGTCAGTATACAGTATTGGTTTGTGCTAATGGTCGATACACATATCTAGGGAAGAGAATAGGAGAAATTGTAAGGATACTTCCTCACTGTACTCTCCTAGCATGCAGTGACTTGAGGTTCACAGTCAGGGACTGCCTGAAGTAGGGGTGAGCACTTGGTATTTAATAGCTGATGAATAGAGTTGTAGCACTGGCAGTGTATTGTGACAGGCAGTTCCCCTGTGTGACTACACATTGTAGGGAATACATTCCTTTTTGTTTTTTAACCTCTTGCTGCTAAATTCACTTGATTTCTGCCAATACAAGACGGAAGAGTAAAAGGCAACAGTTGATCTCAATTTACCATCTCCATACAGCTTTTGATTTTACAGCCCTGCCACTTGATTTAGGTTACATCTTTTCAGCCAGGAAAAATGCTACTTTCATCTTATAATGAAGCTGTTCTTTGTTGAATTCATCCTTTCACACTTCTCACTTGTTCCTTCTAATCCTTCTATATCCTTTTTGAAATTACAAGACTGGATGTTCACACAGCACTCAAGATGAGAAAGCAGATACTATTTAATGGCATAGGGTTGGTTTGGTTTCTACTTTCTACTTAGTAGTCTGTAACAAATTATTTTTCTTTTACTGCTGCCAGTGGTTTTACAGAACTTCATAGTGCAGCTCCCAAGATCCAGAATTCAGGTCTATCCTCGTGTCTATTTAAAAAAAATAAAAGGACACCAGAAAAACAACCAAAAAACCCAAACAAACAAGCCCTAGGATTTTTTCTTAACATACCTCACTTAATGTTTTGTTGTGGTAATTTCATCCATTTTATCCTCAAATTGTTAATTACAGATACTTTTGCAGTTCTTAATTTCATACAACCATCCCTGTACACCAAAACGATATAGCTGCAAACTGGGATCCCAAACAAAATTCATTCTTGGCATTTGATGTTCCCTTACGCAGGAAGCAGAGGGATATATACCCTTCTGGCACTGTACAACTGAAAGGCTTCTATGTTGCTATGCCATCCAAACCTGTGCCAATTCATTGTATATGGATGCATGGATGCGTCTGCTGCCAATAAGAAGAAATAAGCTGTATTTAGAAGAGGGTTGTCATCTTATTTTGCCTTCAGAAGGCCAAGGGGAAGTAGGGGTCAAATTATGACAATGAAATGCTAAAGGAAGGGCTGTCTTAAATGATACAGGCTTTTCTGTGAGGTTTTTTGCTTAGTCATGGCTGATGTGGTTTAACCCCAGCTGGCAAAAGCCCCTCACAGCCACTCACTCACTGTCTCCCCACCCTGGTAGGAAGGGGGAAAGAATTGGAAGAATAAAAATGAGAAAATTCATGGATTGAGATAAAGCAAAAGCTACACAAACAAGAAAAATAGAACAAGGAATCCATTCACTACCTCCCATGGATAGGCAGGTGTTCAGGCATTCCCAGGAAAGCAGAGCTCCATCACGTGTATCAATGGCTAGGGAAGACAAATGCCATCATTCCAAACATCCTCCACTTCTTTTTTTCTTCGCCCAGCTTTATATGCTGAATGTGATTCCATATGGTATGAAATATCGCTTGGACCAGTCAGGGTTAGCTGTCCCAGCTGTGGCCCCTGCCATCTCCTTGTGCATCCACAGCCTCCTCGCTGATGGGGTTGGGTGAGAGGCAGAAAGACCTCGACTCTATGTAAGAGCTGCTCAGCGGTGACAAAAACATCCCTGTGTTATCAATGCTCTTTCCAGCACTAAGCCAAAACATGACCCCAGCTAGCTGCTGTGAAGAAAATTAACTCTACCGCAGCCAAAACCAACACAATGGCTTGTGATTAAAGTTCTCCTTTTCAATAAATTCTTCAGTTTACACTGAAAGCATGTACGGAAAACTGTGTGCATTTACCTTTTAAAATTCTAGTGTGCGTTTGAAAAGTCTTACTTTCCCTTTATTTTATAAGTTAAGAGTATCTGCAATTCTAATTTTAACTGGTAAGCTGTCCCCACTGGGAAACATTTCGGGAGCACCTCGAATTGAAATATGTCTGCTATGGCAGGAAACTTGTTAGTGTAAACAAAAAATAAAATTAAAAACCTCTATATTTTAGTGTAAGTGACTAGGCTCAAAGCTGTTCTTGATTCTGCACTACCAGTCGTGGAAATAGGCAGTCTTTGTAACAAAGTTCATTTGTAATTTGAGTAGGGCAAAAGAGAATTTCAA
This sequence comes from Manacus vitellinus, assembly GCF_001715985.3. NCBI lineage: Eukaryota > Metazoa > Chordata > Aves > Passeriformes > Pipridae > Manacus > Manacus vitellinus. Next base: position 8,476,866 of record NW_021939256.1, read on the forward strand.
AGGTTGGCATTCTAAAATTCTAATGTATACATGTTGAAAAATGTATAAAGGTTTGCTCTATAATCAAGTGTTGAGCTATTAAAGTCCCTGTAAGTGTCAGAATTACTAGTTGATACCTTTAGCTTTGAATACCTAGTAAGTGATCATGGTGGCTTATGGGTACTTTGTTAACCTTCCCTACTGTTTAACTTTGCCAAAAGGGATGTTTATTTTTGGTTTGCTGAAAGCAAAGCATTTGTCTTTGTGACAAATTTGTAATGTGCCATTAGACCCTATGTAAAACACAGGCATTTGTAGGCTAGTATTCCTAGTATGGGCCCAGAAAGTCAGTGTGTACTATATGGGAGGAGCATGAGAAATATTAGCCATGGGCTTCACACAGTACACATTGATACCTTGCTTCCTAGGATGTTCCTGTTTTTCATTCATTTAGATTGTTCCAATTTCCAGAGGATCCAGAGAGTTCCAATTTCATTTGATGTGCCTACCTTCTTCTTCAGTGGCACAGGAGAGGACTCTTTTGATCACTCATTTTAACATTTCAGATAATGAATGTTGACATAGTAAAGGACTGGAGTCATGCTGCTTTAATTGACCCTGTTCCCTTAATCTCACTGGAATGCATAGAGCATTCGTTTTCTTACATACAGCATTTGGTGATTAAGTTGCTACCTTTAAAATGGAGTTAAAATTTCTGCTTTTAGCATCTATGCTCAGGTAAATTTGGTGACTTTCTTTTTCTTTTTTGTTTTTTTTCCAGATATAGAACGTGGTCTCTCAAACTGGATTAAAACAACCTGTTGATATTTTTATTTATACTTTTTTATTTTTTGTATTTGACTTAAAGTGCCATGAAAAAATTTGCATATTGCAAGGTGGTCCTTGCCACCTCTTTGGTTTGGGTCCTTCTGGACATGTTTCTATTGCTGTACTTCAGTGAATGCAACAAATGCGATGAGAAAAAAGAACGAGGCCTGCCTGCTGGAGATGGTAAGTTTTCTGCCTGAGTGTCCTTTAAATTATGGTCATTTAAAATTGCACTCTTTTTAAACATTTGGGATTGTTTTTCAGCAACAATATAGCATTGCGTCAGCATTTAGGTGTTGTAGAATGTTCTATGTTTCTTTGAATGACTAGGGAAGAACCACATTGCCTGAAATGTATGATGCAGACTTAAATGCTTAGATGTAGCATTTTAAACAGTAATGTAAATGAAAAAAATAATTAAACTATGCAACAAGAAGTTCAAGAATGTAAGCTATGTTAATATAATCTAAAGTATATTTTAAATTTACACTGGTGAGGAAGCAAAGGCACTTTTATCTTCACTAGACTTGGTAGTAAAACAAACTAAACCAACAACCAAGCTTACCTGGCTGCCTGCCCCTGCAAAAAAGACCTCAACCAACCAACCAAACCAAAAAACACCCCCTGCCCCCAACCCCACCTAAGCAAAAGTTTAGACAGTGACTGTAGCAACAAGGGACAATGAGTATTGTAATGAAAATAAGTTTATGAAAATAAATATGATTAGCTTGGTTGGAGAAGTGACAAATGAGCACATGCTTATGTATGCAGCTTTTTTTAAGTGACACCTGTATTATTGCATGCTAAAGGTCTTTAGATAAGCTTTCAGTTTTGTTATTGCCATCTTTGTTTCCAAATACCAGTTAGATGAGCTGGGTATGGGGTTTTTCGGGTTGATTTTTTTTTTTTTTTGAAAACACTACTTTTTATGTTGCCGACTTTGTTTTAAGGAGGTCAACATAGTTGATCACATGGAAGAAAGGATTGGTGTGGGGAGATTTCTCATCCCTGAAATGTCTCAGCATATGCATTTAGAGCTGCAGGCGGCTGCCGCCTCCAGTTCATTTGTGAAACATCTAATTTTGTAGTGTGGTGTCTCTCCCACCTGAAAGACTGTGTCTGTGTTTCACTGCTGATATAAGAAACTTATGCAGTGATACTAGTTATTAAGTCTAATCAGCCAATTGTACTCAAGATTAATGCTTTCCATCACAAAAAACTTTTTCAACTGTTAACATCTGATATGGACAGCCTTGTCCTTCCTGGGAAATTTTCTGAAGTATTTTAAGAATAATGTTGCTCTGTTGCAGAATAACACTAGAGAGATATTTAGGAAATGTCAGGTTTGGTTTAGTTGAGTTTTTTCCCCACGATGAAAACAGGCTAATACAGAGAACAACGATGTGTAAGAATGCAGAATTTCTGTGTGCAGTGTCTCTGAACTGTTTTTTCCACAACTGCATGCAAACATTTTAGAGAGGTTCTAATTCACCTGAATTTTTGCAGAAGGAACTTAAATTTTTAGTTGCTTGCATTTAATCTTTTGGGTTTCTTTTTCAATAAGCACGCAGGAAAGTGATGAGAAAATTAATTAGGCTTATGTAGAAAGTATATCTTTTATAGAAACTCAGTCTTTTTTTTGTTCTCTTTTTATTTTTTTTTCAGAAGTTGGGAAATTTTTTTGATGGTAAGATGACTGATATATTGTTGTATAGGAATGGATCCACTTTTTGGATTCCCATAAAGTTTTTACCCCACGCTAAGAAGAGAATTTATGCCAGGCTTCTTTAGTGCTGTTGATTGTATTTTTTTTTCTGTTGACAAACAACAATTAAAGTCAATATTTATCAAACTTAGTTTGATATTTTGATGATGTTGAAATTTTAGGTGACTTTATGTGTAAAGTCAGTGGGGGGAACTTTCAGGTGAGGGAAAGTCTGCAGTTTTGACAGATTAGTATTATGATGTTCCCTATGCAACACTAGCTTTACTTAGGTGAGTACAGTCTTCATTCTGACCTTTCACTAATCTGTGTGTGTTAAAATCCTTGATATCTTTTTAATATCTTATAGCTGACTGGTAAACAAACAAAAAAAAGACAAACAAAAAACCACACAAACCAAGCAAACAAAATCTTGTGTGTAGTTTTGTATGTTTTTTTGGGTTCTTTTAAACAGCTGATTTGTAATAAGGTATGTACAGAAATAGGTCTGCTAGAAACCATGGTTGTAGTTGACCCTGTGACTTCCTTTTAACCGAGTTGCATGCTTGATCATAAATATTTTTACTTGTTCCAGTAGTTTACCAGCTTGGAATCTCTAGTGGATTGATTCCTGCTCAGAATGTCTAGAATCTTCAGATAACATTGAGGATATTTTTTCTGTGAAACTTTTATCAAAATCTGGTTTTTCACTTCACTTTCTTCACTCCTATTAATTTCCATAATTGAATTAGTTTTCTTGATTCAGCATAAATTATATAAGAGTTCTGAATTTAATAGCCTCTTGTCCTTGTCACTCTGGTATATAACTTCACTTTGCCATTCATGGAAGAATTCCATAGCATTTAATGAATCTACTTGGCATATAAGTAAGTTTTTCTGAAGAGTTTTTGTTTATTTTAGGTTGTGCTTGTCTAGTTGGAAAAATTAGTCTTTAGCTATTTCAGCAGGAGCACAGGATTTTGGAGATAATTTTGGACAGTTCGGGTTTTCATGAAGTTAGGATGTTTTCCATAGGAAATGAATCCTTCTTTACCCCTACTTAAAAGTTTCTTAAAGGTATGATTGCAAATCAGCTTCCAGCTTTGGCACTTGATATGGTTTCTAAATAAACTTTCAAACTCATCCTTTTTCCCTTTTTTTTTTCCCTCAAGGTGCATTCCCCTTGTTTAATTAGTAGAAGCACAGGATGGTGGGGAATCTTTCAGATTTAGGATTGGTATTGCAAGAGTCTTGTAGTCTCAGCTCCTTGCTATTTATGCTCTTTTCTTGGGCAATGACAAAATATGGCCAGTCATTTTTGTCAAGTACCAGTCAAGTCTTATGTTCTGAATTTTGAGCTCTGGTAAAGATAGAATCTCTGAATTGTGTCTTGGTTCTGAGAAATCTCACCTGCATGAAAAAAATCCTAAGAAAAGCGAGCAATTTCAAGATGTAAAATACAGGTTGAATTTTTGAAAATGCAAACTGTTCATCATAAATCAGTTTCGTTTTGTTACGGCTGAGGTGTGTGCAAGAGACAGAACTTCTCTGAACTTTTACCTGTCCAAACAGCTTTCTTGTAATTATGGTGATGCCTCCAAAGGTGATGATTTTGGACTGGTCGGTTTACATTGTTGTAGCCACTAAAGACATCTCACCAGAAAAATCGACCCCTTTTTCCTGGCTTTAGGTGGTCTTAGATTTTGAAGTGTCTGGCTTTCATCAGGCATATTGCCTGGTAAAAAGAAATTTGTAGTCCACAGACATAAGCAGTTCCTTATTTTTTAATGAAGATCTGGAAGAGATCAAGCCCCCTTTGAAACCAATGGTTTATCAATAAAATTAAGAGATGTCTCGGAAAACATTACTAGATTTCCCATTGGGCTGGGTGATGATTAATGACTTAATTCATTTAGTTCTGAAACTTGTAGCTGTAAATTAAATTTCTGTTTTTCAGAAGTATGTCATCAGTACATGCCTACAGTCCTTCAAAGGAAATATTTTTTTTTTGTATTTAGCTGACAGAAGAACACTGTGGTTTGAACGCTTAACAATGTGTATTAGTCATTTTGGGAGAACATTGTTGGTTTGTGTTTATGTGAAAACTACGTGCTTTTGTGGGAAAACGGAAAACCATAAAAAAAGGCATGGTTCTCAGAAACTTCAGATGGTTAACTTTTCTTGGAAAGTCATCACCCTGTCTGTGCACCAAGTTTGACTGTCTTTGCATTTAATGAGTTGAACAAAACATCTGGATCTGGTTTGTTGTTGCTGAATTTTTCTGCAAAAGAATGGAGTACATTACTGAGGTAAAACATGTAATGAAGTAATGTGTATTTACTAATGAAATTTAAAAATTCAACTTATGAATTTGTGGAATTTGTACACCAGGATCCAAGTCACTGGTGTGCTAAACTCTCATCTAACACCAAAGTCTGCAAACGTGAGAGATGAGTTTTCAGTTAATTTAGCTATTCAATTTGACTGTTTTAGTAAACGTTAAGGAACAACTGGAAGTGTAAATGAAACAGGAAATGATTTTTTCTTCTAAATAGGTAATTTGGTAGGATAAGACATTCACTCTTCAGAGTTCTGAAAAACATGGTGAATATACCTATATTCTGATTGTTTTGGTTTAATTGTTTTAAGTATGTGGAACACTCATTGTCTAATCATTTTATGTCTAAGTTAATTATATTCTCATTCTACACAGTTAATAAAAATTATTATGATAGTCCACGTAATAATAGCTGACTATATAAAATTAAGCCCAAATAATTACCTTATTGTATACCATAATTTTATGTTAATTACACCCAGAAAGGCACAAATTCTAATTTAAAAGGTTGTCCAATTGCAAATCAGAAAGTTTTGATGCAGGTTCAACCATACCTTCTTAAGAGGCAACGATGCAAAGCAAGCTGTTTGTTCAGTTTAGCCCATGGCCAAAACAAACACCTAGGCCAATCTGTTCAGGATCTGCTTGAACATACTTATTCTATCAATTTTCAGTGTATGAGTGGCTGGCTTACAACTTCTAGAATTTTATGGCTCAACTGGCAGTCGTGGGGAGTTTGGTAAAAAGAAAGCATCCTTACAGTGGGAGGATTTTCTCTGCTAATTGTTACTGTGTGAATGCAACTAGTGCAATTTCTTCAGGTACTCGAAAATGAAAGTTTCTCAAGGAGCACGTTGTGCTTGTTACTGATTAGCGCTAAATGCAGGCTAGCAAAAAGTCTTATTTATTAGTAATATATATTTTAAGCCTCAGTGTTTCATCAAGGATGGAAGGCTTGGGCTTTTTTTTTTTTTAATTTTACTTTTATGCCTTGTGTGGCTATTTGCTCTTTAATCACACTTTGCTATCCTAAGGTGCAAATTAAAAGTAATTTGAACCTAGGCTTATTTCTAAAGGAATTTGGTGTCTTTATTTTAAAATACTTCCTATTCCTCTGTTTAGATCTTAAATTACTATTTTTTTTAATTAATATTTTTACTGAATTTTTAATATACCTTAAATTCACTATTTTGGCATTTCTTTTCAGAAGAAAAGTGAACGGTACTTGTAAAGAGAAGTGTAACTTTTTAAAAGACATTTGTTTTTCACTTATTTTGTTTAAACCCCCAAATAATTCAAGAGTCGGGATTCCTTTTTGCCTCCCTCTCTCCCTCTTCAATTTTATCAGATAGTTGATATTTAAGATTTTGTTTGTTTAAAGATGTATAGTGTTACTGGTTTAAGTACTAACATTAAACTCCAAATGTAATTTTGTTGACTAAAAATAATATTAGTGCAAACAGGAGAAATTATTTCTAAACTGTAAATGCCAATGTCATTCTGTCAAAATAAAAATGTGGAGATAAATGTAAAGCTACACTTTTACTTTAATAGAACCTTTACTGGTCTGGAACATCAGACATTTATCACAGAATCACAGGATATTTGCAGTTGGAAGGGACCCACAAGGATCACTGAAGTCCAATTCCTGGCCCTGCACAGGAAAGCCCCAAGAACCACACCATGTGCCTGAGAGCACTGTCTAAACAGTTCTTGAACTGTGTCAGGCTCATTGCTGTGACCACTTCCTTGGGGAGCCTGTTCCAGTGCCCAACCACCCTTTGAGTGAAGAACCTTTTACTAATATCCAGCCTAAACCTCCTCTGATGCAACTTCAGGCCATTCCCTTGGATTCTGTCACTGGTCACCAGAGAGAAGAGATCAGTACCTGCCCCCTCCACTTCTTGAGAAAGTTGAAGAGTACTGTGTGATCTCCCCTCATTTATATCCCAGATTTTTCTTGCACACACAGACTTTCCTGGAAAAGTTGAATTTTCTTTTACAGAAACTTTAGTAAAGTCAATTATGATGTAATGATGGATAGAAATAAATCGGTATTGGGTTTTTTTTACATGAATTGTAGTGTCTAAGAATAGCATTTAACTATTTCTGTTAAACTCCCAAATGTGAATATTTGTTTTCACTTTCAAAACCTGGTGGGGTTTAGAACTATCTTAAATATGAATGCTCCTACAGTGTAAAATAATGTATAAACAAACAAAAACAAGCCTAAAAGTAGTTAGTAATGTTTTATTTATTATTAGTTCCAGAACCCATACAAAAACCACATGAAGGACCTGGAGAGATGGGGAAGCCTGTGGTCATTCCTAAAGAGGAGCAAGAAAAAATGAAAGAAATGTTTAAAATAAATCAATTTAATTTAATGGCAAGTGAAATGATTGCACTCAACAGATCTTTACCTGATGTCAGGTTAGAAGGGTAAGTACTTTATGTTGTATCAAGAAGGTACTTTTGTTTAAATGAAGACTGTGCAAAGAGTAATCCAAAACAACAGTTCGGTTCTGTAAGATATAACCTTCAAGCAAACAGTTGGGTAATTTCCTATATATAGGATACTTACTGGTAAAATAAGATGGAACTGCAGAAAACCAGTTTTCTTCAGTGTTATTTAATTTTGAATCTGATTACAAGTATGAAACCCGTTCAGAGAATAGAAATTAATTTGGTTGAAGGAAAACAAAGTTAGTTAAGACTTGACATTTCAGGAAAAAGTTACTTATTTGAAAAATTCATGCACTGCTTCTAAGGAGGCAGTCTAAAATTCTGCATTATATAAAATAGAAAAGATTGGATGATGAGGAAAATCCTTTAAAATGTTGTTACCTAATGAAATGTGCAAAGCTTCATTTAGATTGCATTATAATGTTTTCTAATATCCATCTGGTTTGGTTTTGATCTTGCCTCTGAAATATTGATCCTGTCAGAGCTATTTGAGTCATAAGTAATTAAAAAGAAAATTGTAGCCTTGTTTTAAAGAAAACTGAGCTTCCATTACTCTCCTGGGACTCCTCTGACAAAGTAGCTGAGGACTCCCCCTTCCCCAGCCTCTCTTGTTTATGAACGGGACATTCAAGTTGAATATAGCTCATGAAACAAAATTTTCCCAATTATCTGCATTCTCATGCAATATTCAGATGCTATAGAAACCCTATTTCTTTAGAAGCTCTGCTTTGCTTCCATATACACAAGGCCTAGCTTCTGGATGAATTTGTTTTCATCTCCTACCTCAGAAGATTAATATTAAGAAAATGAGATGAAACTCTCTGTGCTTTTCTTTTTTTAATGAGTGTTAAAGAGCTGGTTTGTAGGTACCTTCATCTGTTGTGATGAAAGTGATTTTATGTAGTGTGTGAGTTCCTGGTAGTGCTGGTGTTCTTAATAATTGAGGCATATTTTTCAAAATACGATTTCACAATCTTGAATTAGTGTAACTTTTCAATCAATTTTCAGATATATTTTTGGTCAGATTTTTGGTCACTGCTTGTCTGTTACTCACTGTAGTGGAAGAATGCAAATCATGAACTTGCAGGTTTTCTTTCCAATCTGACAGATGTTGTTTGGTGGGGAGAGGTATATCCTTATCTCTTGTGTTATTGCTCTGGTCATTGTTGTAACTTGGCAATGGGATCTCTTGGATTTGTACAAATTCATATCTAATGTCTGCCCCCTTTTTCACAATCTATAGGGTAAGAAATTGCCTCCCTGTTAAGTGGTGACTTCCACTGGCAAAGAACTTGTAGTTAGGATTCTCAACTTGCTTTAGCTGCAAGGAAAATCATCTGCTTCATTGGGGAATTTTGTCAAAGCTGAGATACTAAGATGGGATTATTTCTGCATGTTTTTCTGGAAGAGCATAATGGAAGGAATTAACAAAAGTTTGGGGAAGCAATAGTTACAATTTTTGGTTATTTGGATGGTAAATAGAAGTAATGTCTTCATTATGACCCTGAAGTATGAAGAAATTAAATATCATCTTTTTTCAGCATTCATATTTGAAAACTTGCATGTATATATTCTACCATTTCCATAATGTAAGTGAAAAGATAAGAAAATAAATTTGTGGATCTAAAAAGTTGACATAATCAACTTCAAAATTAAGCTTTGTGAGGTCTAGACTTTAAATTAGCCAAAAATGGAAAGAGAAATTGTTACAAACTATTAAAAAAATATTGCCTAAGCATCACTCAAGCTTGCAGAAAAATGAAATTATAATTCTATAATTAAGTTTAGCTATAGGAAATTTTTGTCTTTCACACTTGGTTATGCTCTAGAATTATTGTGTTTTGCAGTAAGACAGGCATTGTAAGTTTTGTAATGTTGCATTTGCTTCTCTTTTCCATTTGTCTGGATACAATACTGTCACTGTACTCTGTGTGTGAAAGCGGAATCTTAGAATAAAATTTTGGGTAAAGTCTCAGGGCACAGTTGGATTTTCTGTTCTTGTAAATTCCTGTCAAATTTTTTAACATTTACTTTCTGTGTGCATTTTTTAGTAGATTTCGAGAGAAAAATTATTCCCAAAAATCTCCTTTGTCTTTTTTCAACATGTACTTTATAAGGTCATTCTAATTAAGAAGCTGGGGAGTGTGTTAGCATTTCCCCAGCAAATTTGAGAACAATACTGTCTTTACAATGAAAGAATATCTTAATCTGTATGGATGGATTAGTATTACTTTTCAAAAACGCTGTAACCATTTTCAGAATTGTTAAAACTATAAATATCCTCTGGTGTTATGTGTATGTCTTATGAAACTATCTGATTAGTCAAAATACTTAAAGGTCAGAAATGCTTTGTGGTGCATTAGTGGAATTACTTCTATTTTAACTTGTTCTATGTCCCTGGCTATATGTAAATAGTTTATGGAGAAGGAGAATGGGTAGTTTTTAATCATTCCTTACCACATTTATGTGCCTACGGAACAGCTGCCAGTAGCACTTTCAATCAAGATTTTGAAAAAGCTGGATATGTTCAAAGGCACACTTAGCTGTTCAACCATGTAATTATTTTCTTCACAGGTTTTGTGGGTTGCTTCCTTTAATGTGGTGTAGAGGGAAGATGTGATTATTTCAAGTCCTCTAATTCTCCAGCATGTCAGTTTTTCTGAAGTACAGAAGCCTGTAAAAGTTTTGCCTTACAGTTAATCATGGGAAAGCTGGTGGAATTAAGAGTGCCAGGACCAATTTGCCACATGTATTTAATGGGGATGGCACGACCTGTCAGCTGGAGAGCAACTTCTGAAGTAGTCTACATTATCCTTTAATTAATTTCTAGTTCTGCCGACCCCCCTGCCATCTGTGTGAAGACAAGGTCATTGGTGTACGTGCTTGGTCCTAGTGTTTTCATAGGTTAATCTCTACAGATGACCCACTCTGGGCATTCTGTTTATGTTTTGGCCAAGAAATTTTGTTCCCTTACTAGAAGAATAAAAATATGAGTCGTTTTAATAACTTCTAGGCACTTCTCTAGCTGAGGGAACTCCTCAGTACAGGACAGGTATGGACATTGACACCTCTTGTTCTGCTGAGCTGTGCCCTAGTGGTGTTAACAGGTTTATATTTATTTTTATTATTTGGCACAAAATTACTGATGCACATAAATGCCTTTAAAATCATTGACATATGCCTGAATTGCTAGTCACTTTGTATCTGAAACCAGAAACACTGTTCTACTTATTCTTCCATTATCCCAGCTGAATGTGTTTTGCTCAACAGAAAAAGCCAAACCAGAAGTAATTTTTTTAGCCTGGATATTTCCCTGAATCTGGACTCTAGGGCATGTTACTGTAACAAACTAATATGACAGACAGGGCTACAACCTCTGGAGGAAAGTTGTTGCTGGAGAATAAGCAGCTGGGCATACCAGATTGGTTTTAAATTGTTAATAGAATAATTCTTGTAAGCATGTCTTATTCTAGTCCATGAATCAGTCATCAAAGTGAGAGTTGATTCACAGTTGCCAGGAAAATATGCAGCTGTGGGTTTGACATGACAGCAGAGACTAGAAGATGGATGATTAGGAACACTAGAGTCTTGCCTTAATTTTGCTGAAGATGAGGGAGGCAACGAATAAAATAGGTGTCAATGACTAAAGTGCATGTTCAGCTGTGCCTGTGTGTCTTAGACTGATATTCAGGCTGGAAAGTAGGGTGGTTGAAAACATGAAATTTGCACAGGTCGTATGACTTGGTTTGGCTCTCAATACTTGTTGAAGGTGACTTTAGAAGCTAGTTTGCAAAATGAAGAATGAGTATAGTGTTCTAAGGCTGAGCTTTCCAGCCTGAATTCATTACAGAATAATTTGTGTAATATCTAAAACGTTTAAGTTGACATTTGTGTTCCTGTTGTGAGAGTTTAAACCAAATTCTGAGGTTTTTACATGTGAAAATGTAAGGATTTAAATCAAATTCTGAGGTTTTTACATGAGCAAAGATCTTCTTAAAACACTTTTCTTTTTCAGGCACAAGCAATCAAGGCTGGAAACAGTGGAGACATAGCTGGAACAGAATGATGTTGTTCATGTAAGCTCTGGTCCCCACTGGAGCTTATGATGCAGCACTAGGAGGGTGTCATATTTTGCAGGTTGAGATTTCTTGGAAGGGGGATGGGCTTCCCTAAGCAGACCTGAAGCAAGGAGAAGTATCCACTCTCCTTGCTGACACCTCAGCAACCCTTTCTCTAAGGCTGTAGGTTCTATAAAATTTGGCATAAAAGATCTTCCTTGCCGTTTTTCCTTAGTTGGTATAATTTTGCTAGAATCAGACATCTTATTATACCTCAGTTAGTTCTACATAAAGTTTGGGATCTTTTAACTGACCTTTTCTCAAACTGTCTGTATTCAGGAAGGTAGGTGTGGTGGTGTTTTGAGTGGTATAAGTCATGTTAGGGTATAATCAGAGTTTTTAGCCAGATGGCCCTACATATTTGAGTGAACTGGGTCTAAATCCATACAAACTATGACTTCAGCCACTTAAAGGAAAAAACAGAGTGCAGATCTCTGAGACCTTCAAGTGTAACTAGTACGTTAATGTTTTCAGTTTGTTATTATTGAAGGCTTTTTTTCTGAATCAAACTACCCTGCTCAGTTCCTGCTGCCAAGCTTACGTTCACAACCGGGAGGAAGTAGGCAGTTTTCTGGGTTAAAAGCCATTCTTCTGAGTTACATGTATGTTGTGGAGTTTATAGCAATTATGCTGGGCTTCTCTCTGATTAAGTCTAGTAGAATAGTAATTCTAACTATTTCTGTCATCTCTTTGATTAGAAAGAAGAGAATTTAGATTTAGGCACTGTTAATTGGATGATACAATATGATGCTTTTCTGTTATGAGACCACAATCAGGTTTTCATATCTGTGCTTTAAAAATGTAATGTTGATTTTAAGTATGAAATATGCACGTGAGAGTACGCGGGAATTTGGATTTCTCAAAACAAATTTATTTGCTGTATACTTTAGGATACTACAGTTGAATCAGAATATAACGGGTTCATAAAATTAACACAATCCCTGTGTGAAGAAAATATTTTGAGTAGATCTATTCATAGTAAAACTAGTAAAGGCACACAGGCAAGACTGTGCTTTTGGAACTCAAATGTGACATTTCACGGATTTTTTAGAATAACAGCTCTCGAGGTATTTGCTTCTATATGAGGCTTATGGAGGTGTGCTCGCTTTGCTTTTAGTTATTTCAATTCAGGAGAATAGCTAAGGGAGTAGTTTTATACTACATATAATCTGGTATAAACGTGGACTGCAGACAAAACAAGTTTCTCACTGCTTCTGTTGATAGTTATCTAATGATTGTGTGGCCTTGACATTCACTGACACCAAAAAGGGGAAAAAAGTATATTTTGTTGATTCAGCAAACTGAAGCAACACACATAGGAGTTGTATGACTACCAGATCTGGTGCAAAGAAGGGGATGGGACAAAACTGCAGTGGTGAAACATGGGTTTGTTGCTTTTGGCAGCAGCCCACAGTCACACCAGATTAGGTGCAATATGGTGGAAAAAAAGCTTTCCTACAGAACCTGTGTATTAAAACCCCATAAGGCCATGGGGATTTAAAAACCCCATAAATTGTGATATGCTTTTTGAACTTTTGGTATTCATTTAGCTCAGGTATTAGTGATGTAAAGATAATAAAAAAAGACCAAGTTGTCAACATAGGTGGTGGAAGACTTTAGGAGTTCATTTAACATTTTGATACATGCTAGAAATCCAGGCTCTTAATTAATGTGTCATCTATAAAGAAAATCTGCTGACCTGATCGCCAGGAATGTAACTTTCAGCAATGTCATGGAAGTCTGAAAGCATGTGAGGTATTAAAGACTTTACTGTCCTTTCAAGCAGGAATGTTTCTTTCATCTGGCTTTTGTGGTGCATATAGCTTGTTACTGGCCCCCTGTAGAATCAACGTTTGGAATTGTTCTTGGTCACGTTGATTTAGTGAATTAGCTGGAAGAAATTGCCTGTAACTCTTTTTCCTGGAGAAAGCTTAGAGGGGGAAAAAAGTCACTCTAAAAATCAGCTTGCTTCCTGTAAACTGTATTTTTTTCTTTTTTTTCTTTTTTCTTTTTTAATGCTGCATACACACATGTGTATATATGCACAAACACTTGACAATCCTCTTAGTTATGCTCCACCATGTCCTGAACTTTATTCAAATTGATGGGTCAGGTATGGAAAATATTTTGTCTAGAGATCTTAAGGTTCAGTTACAGTCTCTGAGGACAGAACTGGTTTTGCTTCTGTCAAGAGATACTTTCCTGTGATCGCTTTCAGGATAAGGAAATAGTCAATTGCAGTTATTATTATTTTTGTGAAGTTCTGCTTGAATTCTGTAACCACAATGGTTTTAAGAACCATTTTGGATTTTGTTTTCAGGGTTTAAAGAAGATTTCTACTTGATTCATGAGATAATGCGACCTTTCTTATATCCAAATCTTTGAGATCAGAAGAAAGGAAAGTTTCATACTCTTGATGTCAGGTAAATTATGTAATACTATTGAAGGCAGAAATGAAGCAGACTGCACTGAAATATTTAAATAAGAATAAGGGATTTGCCTGCATTCAAGGCACCTGTTCAGAAAAATTAATTGGAGTTGTGATATGAATTGTAGAGATGAAGACCTCTTTCTAAACTGAATTATTCTGATTTGATTGGAAGAAGCAGCTTCAGGGTAGTGTGAAGTTTTGTTGCAACCTTATCTGCAGTGCTTTCTCTTTGTGCTGCTGCAAGTTAAAGCTGTGGTTGTATGCAAAGTCTGTAGTGAAACGTGGTTTGACCTGTAAAAACAGCCAGTGATTCCATCTTTCTCAGAAGTACTACTTTTAATCCCTATAGCTGTTTTGCTTCTGTATGAAAATCAGATCTTTATCCAACTTGATTGTCTTCAGTTTGGGAGCTTGGAGCATTCTTAAAATTTACATAGGAAGCAGATTTATTAACACCCTTGTTTAAATGATATTAGGAGGCTGCTGCTTATATCCAGGAAAGACTGAGTTAGTGTTTACCAGAAACACACCCCTTGACTTGAGTCCTCGTGATTTGTACTGTAGTGTTTTGACACTTTTTCTGCCACCCTACTACAGGGCATTCTCCTCTGATGGAAATGTAGGTCAGTCTCAGCAGCTTCAGGGTGGCTCTCAGACTCTTATTTCAAAACTGGTTTCACCCATGATTTAAGTGGAGAGGAGGTTTTTTGTTGGGCATAGCTGTGCCTCAGCTTTGTTACATTAACTTTATTGCGGGCTATAACTTCAGGCATATGAACAGGTAAGCAATGAAATACTGACATTTTATGGCACTGCAGTGATATTCATCAGATATCAGTAATTAAACGTGAGGTTTCATGAGAGGAGTTCAGATTTTCTGATTTTGTTTTCTATCGATCAGGAATTAACTTTAATAACCTCAAAGGACAATAAATGTGTATTTTCAAGTCAAAGGATGCTTACTTTCCAGAGACTCTCAATATATTTTAATACTGAAGTGTATGCTGCTTGTACTGCCTCTGTAATATTAAATAGATTTATTACAGGGGCTGTGCTGTGTAGTATTTCCTCAAAACTTCAGCTCTAACCTGATTTTCAGGAAGACTTGGATTATTCCTATGTGTCATTGTCAAATTTAAGTTTTAAGATGCAGTTTATTTATAACTGCAGTTTTTATTTTTAACTGTTGTTTGTAGTATTCAGGATAAAAGATTGTACTAAATTTGTAAGATAACTAAAGATACTCCCCTTCCCGCCTCAATCTGTTGCTAGTACAGCTTTCAAAAACGCATTGGCACTGTGTTGTCATGATCCAATGTCATGAGCACCAATCTGAGCCCCACTGGAATTTCCTAACTGAGCTACTTAGTGCACAGGAGACACTTTTACTTTCATCACATCTCTGTCCTTTATCAGAGCGCTTTGGGCTGCATGCATTGGTCTAGAAAACAAGGATTGCATACATATTTTACTGCTGTTAATGTTTTTGAGCCACAATAAATTATTGCTCATGACTTGTTTCTTTGAAAGGCTGGTGGAATCTGGGAATAAAATTGATATCAGTTATAGCAAATCATGGCTCAGGTAGTGTCTGAGTCTATTAATTTTCATGATTAGTTAGGCATGAGTGGCCTTGTTTCGAAAAACCCATATTCAAAAAAAAATGTTCCTATGTTAACTTGTTCTGATTTCTCCTCTGTGGAGAATAACATGTTGGCAGTATCAGAAGGGATAGAGATTTGTCCTGTAGTATTTAGAAATTCAGCATTTATTTCTAATGCAGGATATAATTGTGACCTCATCTTTCTAGAAAATGACCTACAATTTATTTCGTGATCTGTCTCAGTGAATGAGATTTTCCTCATTGTGTTTGCTGCATAAACATTATGGTAGCATATAACTGATTTCCTACAAGACCTCTACGCTGTTTGTAGCTTTGTTTGGGGTGTGACATTTTTTGGTTGATGAAGCAAAAGTATTTAAGAGTTATGCGAATATTAAATCCTGGTTTTTTTTTTTACTTTCAGAAATGATTTAACATGACTGAAGGGTGTGCAAACAGATCATTGCTAAGAATGTAAATATTTGTCTTTTAAGGTTTTACAATATTAAACATGTAGCACTCAATCTTGGGTTTTCGGGATAGTTTCTAAGTAAATTGATCCGTGAATACAATTTCATAATAGTGATAAAATGCCAAGTGATATTCTGTAATAAGATGGCTGCGTTTTTTTAAGGTAACATTTGGGGCATTTGTCAAAGAACCAACAGTAAAGAAAGAGGTGACATGAGGATAGTGAAGGGTGATGTCCCGAGTTCCTGGCGTGTCTGCATCTTGTGTGTGCCGATGGCTAGAGTGGGTAAGCTTTATTGACCTCCATGTTAGTCACTGAGCAGAGCAGATAGGTATTAGAAGAATTTCACCTTCTGATGGGTTCAATTGAAGGATCTTGTGTGATCACCTAGATTTCTTCTGTCCCTCCAGTGGTGAAGTATGTCTTTTTTCTCATTCCTTCACTGACATGAGGGAAGAGAGGCTTCCAGTTCTGCCAGATGTGGAGGAGGATTGAGTGTGTATGGTTGTCGTCTTGTAGAAAGTGCAAAATGAAAAGTTGTCTTCCTTCTATGCAAGATAGTGCTGAAATAGCAATTAAACTCTGAGATTTAATGACTTAATTTTATTTGGACAGAATTGCCTTACTTGTTGTCTCTTCTGGTTATTTTTGTAATGTCTCCTGTGGACTATTTGTACTCTGGGCTGAAAGAGAAAATAGGAAAGCAGTTTATTCAGAGGCTCTTCAGGTGCATTTGAAGTAGCATCAGATAGTTTTCAAGTGGCTATACTTAATCCACTGAATAAAATTCTCTGAGTTTTTTTTTTCTCAATGTCATCATGTAAAGCATGCAGAGCTTATATGTAAGACTCAACTAACACCTTCACAAAGAGTCACAATAATGGAGAAGCATAACAGAACTCACAGTTGTTTTTAACCTTTCATTTTAAAAACTTTTTTAATGGGTTTAAAATTTTGAAATCTGGCTACAGGGTGTTAGGGACAACAACATGTATTTGTTTTGCCATCACTTCTCCTTTAGCAGTGTTATACAGTTATATGTTTGGATCTGTCTACCTTTTTTGCTTTTAGTCCATTGAACTTGACTTCAATTTATGAAGGATTCTGACCTTTTACACTGCCATGTGGTCTTGGGGAGATATGGACATAGGAATAACTATGTAGTTATAATGAACTGGGCCAAGCTATTCTCATAGAATCATAGAATGGTTTGGGTTGGAAGGGACCTTAAAGATCTTCTAGTTCCAACCCCCCTGCCACAGGCAGGGACACCTTCCACTAGACCAGGTTGCTCAAAACCCCATCCAGTCTGGCCTTGAACACTTCCAGTGAGGGCATATCCACAACTTCTCTGGACAACCTGTTCCACTGCCTTACCACCCTCACTGTAAAGAATTTCTTCCTAATATCCAATCTAAGCCTACTCTCTCAATTTAAAGCTGTTCTCCCTTGTTCTATCACTGCAGCACTTTGTAAAAAGTCCCTCTCCAGCTTTCTTGTACCCCCTTTAGGTAGTGGGAGTTGCTATAAGGTCTTTCCAGACACTTTTCTTCTCCAGACTGAACAATCCCAGCTCTCTCTGACTTTCTTCGTAGGAGAAGTACTCCAGCCTTCTGATCATATTAGTGGCCCTCCTCTGGACTCTCTCTAACAAGAGCATGTCCTTCTTACGTTGGAGGCCCCAGAGCAGAATGCAGTACTCAATATTCTAAATATATGATGCAAAATTGTAAAACGATGAAATTCTGTGAAGAATGTATAGGAACACCTTACAGAGCTCAGAGAGGGTCTTTATAGTCCTGTGGCTTCTTCATAAAACAACTTTGAGAAGTCTAGCTTCTACACTTAATTATTTTTTCTCAGATCTAATTTTGGTGGAACATTAAAAATCTTTGACAATTTAAATTTTATTTCCTATGTAATTTTCCACTTTATTTCTGCTGTGGTTTGACCCCAACCAGCAACTAAACCTCATGCAGCCACTTGCTCACTCCCCCCACAGTGGGCTGGGGAGAGAATTGGAAGGGTAAAAGTGAAAATTTGTATATTGAGATAGACAGTTTAATCAGGAAAGCAAAAGCCACGCACACAAGCAAAGCAAAACAGGGAATTCATTCAGTGCTTCCCATGGGCAGGCAGGTGTTCAGCCATCCTCAGGAAAGCAGAGCTCTATCACATGTCACAATGACTTTGGAAGGTAAATGCCATCACTCTGAATATCTCCCTGCTTTCCTTCTTCTCCCCCCATCTGTATATACTGAGTATGACGGCATATGGTATGGAATGTTCTTCGGGTCATCTGGGGTCACCTGTCCCAGCTGTGTCCCTTCCTAGCTTCTTGTGCACCCTCAGCCTCCTGGCTGGTGGGGTAAGGTGAGTAACAGAAAAGTTCTTGACTCTGTGTAAGCAGTGCTCAGCAGGGATGGAAACATCCTTGAATTGTCGATGTTGTTTTCATCACAAATTCAAAACATGGCCCCTTATTATCTACTGTGGAGAAATTAACTCTACTCCAGCCAAAACCAGCACAATTTCCTAATTACATGAAAGCAAGAAATCAAATACTGGGGAATAATACAAGGCTAATGCAGCTTGAAAAGGGGGATTTCAGTGCATGAGATAGAGACTTGCTATGAAATTAAGAACATAATTGTTTTGAGCATGGTAATGTGTACATCAAGAAATGTAGACTGATTAGGATTTTTGTCTTGATCGTATTTTAACAATCTGGTCTATTCTTTTTCTGTGTCTTTAGGTAATAGGACAGTAAGTCTCTGCTTGTATTTAAAATGTCTGACATTTTGGGGGAGTTTCCACAATCTAAATAATAAATGGAGTCACATTAGCTGAGAGTTTTCATGGTGAATGCTGTAGATTAAGGAAAGGATGATGTATTCCATGTGGATATTCTCATCTGCTGTTTGGAGTCTTCATTAAATTACCAGAGATGGTATGCCTTCCTAATATTATGCACTCAATTTTAAAACTGTTTGAGGCGTGATTCAACAAAAGGAACATAATATATTAGTAGGTCATTAAAATTCAAATTGTCCTTAATTCATAGCCTATGTGTCATACCCCTCATGGTTATATTCTGCCTCTAACATTGCATAACTGTTGGTTGAAGCTAATGCTTTATTTTAAATTCTATAGTACTCCCTTTCTGGGATAATTTGTTTACAAATGAAAGACAAAAGGGATTCTTAATTTAAATGTTTGTTAATAAGAATAAAACATGAGGTTTACATAGAATGCTAATGTCTAATCACAGGCATCAAGTGTTCTATTTTATTTGTCTTATGTTCTGCAGCGATATATTCCAGAGCGGAAGGAGTTATCAGTGCTTTCAAAATTAAAAACAAGAGGTTTTATTTGTGTGTATTCACAACAATTTGTACAAATATAGCTAAAAGGTATATGCAGAGAGACAAGTAAAAGGAGTATTAAAACCCAGATTTCATACTCTTAATTCTTTCATTTATCCTGCCTGCATCAGTGAATCTTTCCAGAATAATTTCATACCAAACACTTTATTAAGAAGAGCATTCGAAAATGTCAAGCCAGTTTTGTTATGAAACATCCTTGTGTTATGCATGGCAGCCTTTTACATCTTGGTAAACAAGTGTTATGGTTTAAACCCAGCCAGCACCCAAGTACCAGACCATGGTCACTCTTAGATTCTTACCCCAGAAAGCATTGATCTCTGGGGGTGAGAATGGGCAAGGAGGATGTTCACCTTCTGTAGGAGGGGCAATAGGAATGCCTTACAAGGGGCCAGGGTTGTCCCCAAAAAATTTTGGAAACCTTCCTCTTGGTGCTAAAAAGTTCCCCTTCAAAGACAGATCTCAAGTGTTGTACTATATTTATACTTCAGAAAGTGTAATGGTGTATAAACGCTGTAGTCCCTGATCATGTGGCTGACATTTTTAACAGTTCATTAATTTGAGCTCAGTGAAATAAAATCTTCTGTAAAACCATGATAAAAGGCAAGGCTGGAGATGAGAGATTTCATACTTTGGTAGTGGATCCTGTGGCTACCCCAGCATGATATTCCTGGTGAATGACACATTGTTACTGCTTTTTATAGAGAACTGCTAACAGGCTTCTCTTGACTTTTTTACAACTATACTTCCAAAAAGCAGAGGAACAATTGGTGGATTTGTATTACTATTGTAGCTGGAGGTCTACAATCAGACACACTTATTTTCTGGTCTAGGGAGCAGTGCAGTAGAAGGAATAAACCATCTTGTTTTTAAAATAGCAAAATAGACTGAACAAGTGGCAAACATGGGGATAAAATTATTTGGTTTGTGATCGAATTTTTCATCTGAAATTGATAGCATTTTTTTGAAAAACTATTCTATTTTTCAAAGGATACCAAAGAAATAACTTTTTCAGTTGGCATGCTTTGCAATTTTTTTTATACGCAAAATAAATTGGGATAACACAGAGATATATGCAGATTTTCATAAAGATTTTATAATGTTCAGTTCACTGTGATAAATAATTAAATGTGGCCATAGTTGTATAATAAGTAAGTATAATATTGAAGACAGATAGTGCCTGATCCTACTGCTTCAATTCTTAGAAATGAAAAATGATTCCACAGAAGCTCTTGCAGACATTCTTTGTTTGTACCCAGGCTTACTGATCTCTTCTGAGATATCTGTGCACACTGGGCTTTTGTCACCACCTCAGAGCTGAAATGCCAATGTGCTGTGAGAGCTGCTCTCTCTGAGAAGAGCTCTGGCTAGCCAAGTTATCCAGCAAATAAAATATTCATGTTGGGAGCCTAGTTCTGGCTGACTTTCACTGGTTGGCATGGTATTGGATGCTGACACCACGATCCTGTATCAGCAGGCTGATCCTTCAGTATTGTTTTTGTATGTTTAGGGTAGAGGATATGCACCGTGTACTGCTCAAGCGCTGGGACTGTGCTTGATGTTAGGATGATAGTCATGAATACTTGTTAATGTATTTTAGTAGCATTTGGATCAGGTTACATTACAGTGACCTGAGTAAAAAATTTGAGATCTAATAAAAGCTTTTTTGTTGGAATGCAGCTCCACTGAATATATTTCTTTTTCTGCTTCAATGTTTTTCCTTGTGTTTGAGATATGCATATATATCTCTTTAACTTTGATTCTTAAAAGATTTAGTACTGTCAAATCTTGTGTAAGTAATTGTGTGTGATTTTGAATGTGCAGGAGGAACAGATCTGTGCAGGGAACACTTAAATTTGCGTGGTTATCTTTTTAGAACAGAATTGCCTTTTTTCAGAACTGTGATCAGTACTTTGTGTACAGTGTATTGATTTTCGTAGAAGATACTGAAAATATCTCTTGTTTTAAAAAATATCATTGTAGAATGTAAAAATGTTGGCTGAATGTGGAATTACTTGGAGTGTATGTCATAGATTGTATCAATGCCGTGTATATACTGTTAGCAGAGCTAGACCTATGGTCTTCCATGCTAACTTTGGCATGTGAGCATAATTCTCTTTTAATCTGATGAATCTTTATAGCACTTAAACATTTATACAATGAAGTGGGAAAACTCTGCTTTTTATGTAATATAATCACATTAAATTATGAAATATACTTAACTCACTGGTACTGTAGGTAGTATGTGTTTAGTCTCAGCTTTTTCCAAACATCAGCTGTATCCAGAATTCTTTACCTCTTTTAGTCATTTAGTTTAGTTCATTATATACCTTTATTACATTTACTTCCTAGTTTAAATTTGCCATTTTTTATCTTGTGTCTCTTCATTCCCCTTCTGTCCCAGTTACAGTTACTAGAGTTTCCCCTTTGCCCTCTGAGGAAATGCAGGCCTAAAGGAGGGGCTTGGATTAGTGTATCTGAACATACTACACAAAACGGGTAGCAGAAATAAATCATCTGTTACCATACTCTCTGGATCCCTTTCCCCACCCACGACGTGGGGGAGCCCAGTTTTAGTTCCATCTCCATCTGAAGAACCATTCCGACGTCTTGAGGGATGGGGAAAGGGAACTCCAGGGATTTCTTCAGGGGTTTCAGGTCCTGAGCCTGGAGGGGAGAGGTACCCCCCCCTTCCCCCCATGCAGGTGGCCCCATGGCAGGCACAGAGACAGCACACCGAGCGTGGAGAGGAGGCAAGAGGGTGTTTATTGCTGGGGATGTTACATTTATAGGGTTTAGGAGGATTCCCAGAGTAACCAATTGGAAGTCTCAAGGGGCTTACAGGAACACCCAATCACAGGAAGGGGTTAACAAGGTCCAATGAAACACCTTAGGACATCTTCCCAGGACATTCCTGCATGGGAGATAACAGTTACTGGGGGGGGTGTTGGGAAGAAGAAACACGTGTTTACAAAGAGACCACCAAAAGCCATTTTAAGACATGTTTAAACAAGTTTCTCATCAGATTCAGTGCTACAATACTCTGTTAGTAGTATGGATTTCTGTTTGATTTCTAGAATTGGTTATTGAATTTTATGTTCTTCTTTTGGAGTGGTAGGTTGGAATACGTAGATGCACGCATGGAAGTCATGGTGGTTGATAGGTAAAGATATGAATCTGTGCACTGTTTGCTCCTTTGCCATACTTTGCATACAGTTGATGCATAGAGGAATGCTAATATTAATACTCAGAGATAAACCTCAGACTTGCAGCTCTAACTGAAGGCTTGACCTTCGCAAATGCATGCTTTATTTTTATTTGTAGGTGTAAAACGAAGGTGTATGCAGACAACCTTCCCACAACAAGTGTCGTCATTGTTTTTCACAATGAAGCTTGGAGCACACTTCTACGAACTGTTCACAGTGTGATAAACCGGTCACCACGACACATGCTGGAAGAAATCGTCCTTGTCGATGATGCCAGTGAAAGAGGTAAAGATGATGTTGGTTCTTTAGCTTGCTGCTCTTTTTATTTCAAAAATTGACGCTGACTTTATGTAGGCTTAGCCCTCCTCAGCAAAACACATTTGCTGGGGCAGGGGAAGGCAAAGGGAGCAACACCCATTTTGAAATACAGATGGATCATTCTGCACTGAAAGCCAGTGTAAGTTTATCTGTCTGTTTACTTTTCTGTCGACAGTGTAGAGCTTGTGTTTGCTAGCAGGTTTATCCTATTATAGCTTTCATGTTTTGCTTTTAGAATTTTAGCACATTTATAAAGCTTGAGGGCATTTAGTAGTAGAATCACCTGGTGAATAATAGCAAAGGCAACTGTTTGTTACACATATCTGAATTTACTATCACTACCACCATTAGGCTTGGCATTCAGAGGAATTAATTTTGATTATTCAGTTCATGGGAAGTGAAAATTGAGTTTCTATGCTGTTAGAGGTTCCATTTCTTGATAATAGTGCTCCAGATGAAAGCTTCATGCTACAGAATGGAACTTGCCATGTGTAATAGGCAAAACTTGAGCTGATTTTTTTTCTTAAAATGTAATATTATTTAGATTATACTCTTCATAGTATTTTTAAATTACAGTATATTAGAAATAAAAATAATATGCTAGACAACACTAAAAATTTCATTTTGTTTGATATTTGGCTTGTTCTTTGCTTAATCTTTCTTGGTGTTATGGGTTATAAAGTATAACTTGGATTTTTTTTTTCTTGTTTTGTAAATGGACATGAAAGGGTATTACAGTTTTTTTCATCTAAAACATTTCTGTATTTTTATATTGAATCACCCCT
Organism: Manacus vitellinus; assembly: GCF_001715985.3. NCBI lineage: Eukaryota > Metazoa > Chordata > Aves > Passeriformes > Pipridae > Manacus > Manacus vitellinus. The sequence goes on from NW_021939256.1 coordinate 8,500,492, forward strand.
TTTTCTGTATTTCTATTTTGAAAGTTTTCTACTAGGACTAATGGCTAGTAGGACACTAGTAAAAAGTCTTGATAGTCACCAATTGTAGGTTATTATCTGTATCAAAAGGAATTCCCATCTGTTAGGCATGAAAGTGGTTTGCACTCAACATGCTGACACTTCTGCCTGATGGTTCTGACTCCAGTGATACAAAACTCATATTTTGCTGCTTATGGTAATTGCAACTTCACAGTAAGATGTCTGACTGTTGTCCAAAGAGCAAGATATGCCCGAGATCTGCATGCATGAAGAGAGACACTGGATTTCAGATCATATGGTCTAAGCAGCACAATGGTACATGGATTATAGTGGCTAGCAGGAGGTTTTAGGATAGATACTTAGGAACCATTAGAATGAATAACAGAAGGTTTTCTAGCTGAAGAGCATTAGAAGTGGATTTTTGCACTTCCTCTCTAACCTGATAGAAGGTATAATGATTTACTTCTTCAGGTTACGTGTGTGTATGATGCCTTGCATGTTAACTGACCTGTTCCATACTATGTGGATCTAGAGTAAAGCCACTTGTGGAGCAGCTGAGTGGACTAAAGATCCTATCAGCTCACTCTGATCAGCCTCTGACCAGTCTGTTTTCCTAAGGAAGCACAGCTCATGCACTCAGGTTGTGTTTGCGCTTGACTGTATTCCTTTCCTCTCTTGGGCACTCTCACATGCTTTTGCTTTTCCTTTTTTACTGATACTGACTTTAACTGCTTCAGCCAATTTCAGTGTAATTTGGAAGAAAAGACAGAGGCCTTAAATACAATTACATTCAGGCAGCAGAAGAAAAATGCCCATGCAAAGTGCAGGGCTGCCACGTAAATATGTTCAGGATTAGATGAGACGTATGATCAACTTTTGCTTTTAGAAAGGCACAGCATCACATTTTTTTTTTTTACTTGTGGGTAATTTATAATTATATCCCCTGATTTTTTTGTAGTTTGTCAACCTTTATATAAAAATTCCATATTTCATTTATCAAAACAGTCCTTGGCACTACTTAAAATCAGTGTTAATTATTATTTGTGACAGGTCAGCTTTCTGTATGACCTAGAAATAAAGACCAAGCTAATATTAGAGTAATGAATAATATTACTTATGTTTTGCCTCTTCAATTTTTGTTTTAGAAAAAAATCAATTTTAGCATAGCAATAGACGTCCTCACTATGAATCATAAAATTATAGTCCATTTGAAAAAGCATGTGGCTTTGTCTAGATAAATTTTCTGTTTCTGGGTTAGGTAATAAAAACAAAGAAACTTAGTTCCGGGCTGAAAGATAGAGTATTTCCTAGGTTTTGGTGGTTATTGAACCTGTTCCAATACTTCATTTTGAAGCCTGTGATCTTCATTTCAGATCACTTAGGCATCTTTTATTTGTCATTATTTTCAACAATTACTGAAAAGGGTGGTTTTTTGTTTTGTTTTCCAAAAACTTGTTATGGTTCCGTCAAGCATGCTTTTAGATTAAACAAAACAGACGGGTATGATGCCTGAAAATTTGAAGGGTTTACATATGCTACTTAAGCATTCTGTTTGTGTTGAATTAAAACAGCGTACTTTTCCAGAAAAAGACAGTGTTCAGCCTGAGTGTGTATATTGAATTCTAGCATCAGAGTAATTTTAATTGGAATAAATTAAGCATTCAGTCTGCCTGAAGCACACTTTGTACCTGTTAGTGTCATGCTCTTAGAAGAATGAATTTGCATAATATCACACATTTATTTACACTGAAAAGCTTTGGAGAAACAAGACATCTGTATCATTGTTCTCTAGTTACTGATCAGGATTGCAACTTTAGTTTTTAAATATTGATCTTTGGTAACTATTTAAAAAAAGTTGACAGGAGAAATCAGGATTAGCCAGTACTTAAAACTAGGTCAGCGCTGAATAACCAAATGTGGTAGGCAGATTGCATTAGGATAGACTACATCCACAGAAGTTAGTGATACAGATACAGATCAAAGCAATGTAACCACAGCTAAATTCCTGCCAATAACATCTTATAAAAATATTTGCTCTTCTTAAAAAACTGTGATAAATCTGTTTTTTACTGTAGTTTAATAAAAAAAAGTCTGAAACTAAATTTTTCATTTATATTCATATCAAGGTGACTCGGTAATAGAATTGGCAAGGTATTTTTCAACTAACACACTTACTTGACTTGAACTGAATATATTTGCTTTTTTTGACATTCTTTCTGCTACTGCTCTTGAAACTATCTGTAGTCCTAGGTAAAATTATGCACCCTTTTGATAGAGAAAAAGGTTGAAAAGAATATCTACCACAAAGAGTTACAGTTATACCTTTGAAAATACATGAATTATTATTGTTTCCACATAGAAGTATCATGTGTATGTTTATATGTGTGGGTTTTTTTAATATTATCAAACCTCACTCTGTTGGAAGTGTATGAAGCAATGCTAAAAAATACTCAGTTGTCATCCTGGGTCACTCATAGGCAACTGCCTGTGTAATGCATAGAACTTCTCATTTCAGTGTTTAATATAGAATTTAGTATAAATTAAAATAGAATTTAGTATAAATAAAACCATTACAAGAAGCTTGCATAGAAAATAATTCTACAGCTTGATCCTGATGTTTCTTTTCTTCTAGGCCAAAATGTATTACATACACTAAAAGACTAGTCAAATACTTACTTTTTTCTTTAAGAGGAAAAAAGGTCTTACCTTACAAGAAACTGTTACTGGTTTCTGGATGTATGATTAATCCAAAAAGCTAGACTTCTACTACTGGAAGAAAAGGGAGAAATTTGTGAGGGATGTTTATTGCTTTTAGAGAGGGTGTTCTGGAGGGAAAATAGCTGTTTAGATTTGAGCATTTAACCTTAATTGCTGGTAGCAGAGGAACTTCAGAAATCTTGAATCCTGAGTTTTATTTATCATGCTTTTGTAGGGATGAGACATCAAGCTCTATCTTTTTGCTTATTTTTCTGAAATTATAGTAATATTTTAAGGGCATGGTTACTGAAGGTCTGTCACGTTGCTTTGTTTCTGGGAATAGTCCCTTCTGAAGTTTTGAACAAAGTGGTAGTTCATATGGACATGGTTAAATGTGGGAGACAGGCTGTTCTTAACCTTATTCCCTCCATAGCAAAAACACTGCACACATCTGTGATTGTTTCTGAGAGCAGAGAAAGTTGAAAAGTACTTGATAAATTGAAATTTTAAATACTTTACAGGGAAGATGAAGGTAGGACTTAAGATTTTTGTATGCAATATTGACCATGACTTTCTGTAATGTAAATTTGTGTTTTATAGTAGTTCTTGACTGGCTGCCATTGTATTATTGAAATCTTTCTCTCTTCCTCCTTTCAGAATTTTACCATTATGTTAATGTAACTACATTCAAGAAGCATTGTCATAGCCCAAATTCATTCATTCAGCTTTTATGTGGTTAGAACTACTTTAAAGGCTTGTCAGTACTACACCTGAAATCTGCAGAGAAACATGTTGATTTGTGTGACTTGCTCATCATATGGTTAGCATAGAGAGAAATGCTGCACACTCTCTTTGTGTATGTCATGGAAGCCCTATACAACATTACCATGATACTAGTTCTTTTAAATTAGTGGCTTTGGAAAGCTACAATGTAAAGAGATGCTACAGACTCGGTCAGCTAAATGATCTCTGTGCTCAACCCCATAAGCCCTGCAAAATGTTCAGACATGTACACTTGGTTTGTACTAATAAACATTTTTACATTTGAGTCTCTGTTAATATGCAAAATAAGAACTAACTTGCTTTGAGTTTCTCTGGAAACAAATATTTAAGATGTATCAACCTCTTATGCACTTTTAGCACAGTTCAGCTTTCAAGATGTGTCAGAACTTATTTCTGTGGGTTTTAGTGACAGTCCAACAATGCACAGAAAAAAAATTAGGAGGCAATTGGGACTCATTCATCCGAAGCAGTGGTAAGGAGTGGTAATCACCCTCAGGTCAGCCCTGCCTCTTGAGATTTACAAAACAGCCACTAAGAGTTCATACCGTGTTTTTTTCCCCTCCTCCAGTGCCACACTTATTCTTGTATGAGGTACTTAAAAGTGCCTTATGCTTTGCACTGTTGTAGTACAACTCCTGTGTGCTTTGAGTGTATAACCTAATATATTCCGTAGCTGTTGTATAAGACGACTTTGCCTTTTATACAGATTTGAAATCTGCAAAGTATTGCAGAAGTCTGTTTCTGTGACTGTCAATTGCATTCTCCCTCAACTGTTTATTCTTCCTTTGACGTTCATCATAGCACAATAGGTCTTTGCAATGCAAGTAATTTTGAGTCTCTAGGTGTATGGCAGTCAGTTATGACTGTTCTATTCTGAATAATTTGTTCCTCAGCTAAATTGAGATTTGTTGGTGTTACAGATATTGATTTATGTATAGCTGATTCTAGGAGCGTTTTTTAGATGTTATAGTGATAATTTCGTAGAAAAAATGTGAGCCAGAAAACCCTAGAGAAAGCATAGTTCAAGAATTATTTTGATCATGTTTTAAACTCCCGATAAAGAAATTACCTGTAAGTTACATTACTGTAACTTAGGAAGCAATTAATTATGTTCAGCTAGTCAAATCATTTCTGTATTTTCTTGGTAGAGAAGCATTATGTCCAAGAGCACTTATGCATGTGTTTTTGAATATAAGAGTCACATCTTTTCCATTGTAAAAACTTGCCTATCCCAACTGGATTTTTTATAAGCATTCTACCTTCTCTTCATTGTTGTGTTTTACATAATGAAGAAATAAAGAGGAGAAAGAACTTTCTGTGCTATCAAGTGAAGCACTTGGAAATGTGGAAGGGCATATTGGGAAGTGTAGAATAAGCAGCAGAGGAAACTAGCTGAGAAAGCAGGAAAACAGTAGAAAAGAAATGAGGAAATGTCTCTTAATTCAAGTCTCTTTGTGATAAAAAAAAATACATAACTGACAGTTTTCATGGTTTTGATCATTCTTTGCAGACTTCTTAAAAAGACCTCTGGAGAGTTATGTGAAAAAATTAAAAGTACCTGTTCATGTGATTCGAATGGAACAGCGTTCTGGATTGATTAGAGCAAGATTAAAGGGGGCTGCTGCTTCTAAAGGCCAGGTCATCACCTTCCTAGATGCTCATTGTGAATGTACAGTAGGCTGGCTTGAACCTCTGCTGGCAAGGATCAAAGCTGACAGGTAATTATCTATCTATTCACCCATGTTGGGTTTTTTCAGTTGTTAAGAAATCTTCCAAGTATTACAAAATAGTCTACAAGCAGTCTACTTTCTGAAGGGCTGAATAAATTCTCATTGGTGTAAGGATAAAAGGCTAATACAGGTAAACTTCTTTAAAAGTAAAACACTGTTTCAAGTGAAGTCTGTATTGGAATGCATGGAGTAATGTGTTAAATAGCAGGAATCCTGAGCATGAATGGAGTTGAGAAAGTAAGGGAATTTGAGGTCAGTCTGCAGCCTGGCCCATTCTTTCATGAATTTGGGTAGATATTTTTGAAGAAGAAATGGAGCCCTGATCTCATTTAACACCAACAGTGTGAGCAAGAACTGTCAGGTTTACTGTTTTCAGGTTCTCGTTGCAATTTCTTTATTTCATAATGGTTTTGATTGTGGAAATATCTGCTGTGTCTTGGTCTTCTGGGATGTATTTTTTACAGATAGAATAATTACTGAAATCATGTTCATCTACTCCCATGATTGTGTGATAGAAATTGTATTGAGGGGAACAGTGAGAGAATGGTCTGCTTTATAAAACAATCTTATATCCGAGCAGTAGCTGTAGTTGCACACTAGTCTGTTAAAAGACAGCATATTAAATAGAATAGCTATTAAGTATGGTGTTCAGATCTCTATTTAGTCCCTATGGTTATAGGTAAAAATCACTTAAAATTTGATGTTACAAAATATAGTGTTACAGGATGAATAAGCTACAAGTAATGAAGAATTTTTGTTCAACACTGTGCTAAGACAAAGTACTAAACTTTAAATTATCATTAATACACTTTCTGTGAGACTAAAATATATATATGTTGTTACAATTTGTGCAAATGCCTCAAACTTAAGTCCTTTAAATTCAGTTGCAACCAACCCCAGAATTTTTTTACAGAACTTCCCTTGAGAGGCCACTTTCTGTCAACTTTGATGCAGTAGTTATACTTTGTTAGCAATGACTATCATTTCTTAGTCCTGAGGGTGCATAAGAATACTTCCCCAGAGTTAATGTCCAAGTTTTAATTTCAAAACATTCAAGTTACTGTGACCACGCAACTAGAAAAAAGAACCTCTTGTTTTCTGCCCAATCACTATGAAGCAATGAGAAAGCTGGGATCAATAATTCCATCTGAAGAGGAATGAATATTTATTGCTGATAATGATGCAAATACAATTAAAAAAAGATCTGACATTGCCAAAATTGTATCAGAAAAACACATTTTCCTGTATATGAATTAACTCTAATTAACAAGACAGAATGTGAGAATGTTTCCTGGTAATTATTTATTGAGTACGGTTGTTAAGAGATGGTAAATGAAAATTTAAACCATATGCGTTAAAAACAATATTTAATAAAAAACCGAAAACCAAACCAACAACAAAACGACAAACCATCTTTTTTGACACTTTAATTAATAGGATGTGGTTCTTCCCTTTTCCTAGGCGGACAGTAGTGTGTCCCATCATTGATGTAATCAGTGATGACACCTTCGAATATATGGCAGGTTCTGACATGACCTATGGTGGGTTCAACTGGAAGTTGAATTTTCGTTGGTACCCTGTTCCTCAGAGAGAGATGGATCGACGGAAAGGGGATCGAACCCTTCCTGTTAGGTAACAAGAAATTATTCAATTGGTTAAGATTTTCATATCCTTTCTAGATTAAACTTGTAACTAAGTACTTGAGGTTATTGTACTTAGTTAAGCATTGTAGCATCTTTTTTGTCTGGTTGAAGGAACAATATAAAAGTTTTTACATGGATTGATTGTCGCTAGTTTTTGGTAGCAATAAAAGAAGCAATCAACTTGTGACTTTGAAAGTATTTCTAAGTTGCATGTTAATTACTGCAGAATTACTAGCTTATAGCTAGTTTTTATAATGATGCACAGGTTTTAACGAAGCTTATTTTTATTTTTTAATTGAACCTTTTATTCTAACAAAGTAAATAGTATTTTGAAAAGATACATTAATTTTTGGCATGTGTGTGTTTATATTTGTGTATATGCATTCATTTATACTTGCATGTCATGTAGGTTTATGACAAAGGTAAAGATAACCTGTGTGTAATGCGTACCTTTTAACAGTTGCAAACATACATTTTTCTACCCTTGCTGTTTTGAAAAGTGGACCATATTTACTTCCCATAAAGCTGAAGATATGGCCTTTACTGGTTTGTTTGTCTTTAAATCAAGAAATTGAGAGGTCTTCTCAGGATATAGCTAATTGTACTACTCCCCTCCCCCAGTTTCCTTTTTAGGAGGGGGAAAAGACATATAAATTTTTAGTTAGATTGTGACCTAGCTTGTATATTATGTATCTTTCAGAAAAAAACAAAAATGTTACAGGAAAATAGCTAATAATATAAAATCATTTAAGCTAAAAGTGTAAATAATTGAACTACAAAGTTATGTCATCAGCCTAACATATAATTTACTTACTGTATATTTGTTGTCTAAAAAAGATGAAATTTGAGAGATGTTTCTAAAGCTCTGAGAAACTACTAGCACTGTTTTATTTTTTTCTACCAGTAACAAATTTGAAAGGAAAATCTGGATGTAGCCCTGACTGTACAATTTTCTTGTATGAAGCAGTAATAGTGAAAGCAAGCAGGCCACTTCATAGTCTCCCATAACTTTTTCAAGTACAGTAGCCAGAATTATGATTTTCCTGTGTGAAACTGGTTTCCTTTGTGAGTTACCAGCAGTGGAGGCAGAAGTCTTTTTCAGGAATGACAGCAGCTTTCTAGGGGCTGTTTCTCTATCCGGACTCCAGTCTGAAGTGGGAATATAAGGACAACTGTCACTAGTTCCATCTCTGGAAAATTTTGAGCTAGCAAGTACCTCAATGATAACTGAGTTTGAATGGAAGCTTACAGAGAAGTAATATGTTAGGAACTCGGGAAATAAACATGTATTTTGTAAGTGTAAATGTGAAATGTATTTAAGTATATGTTTTCATAGTGACTGGTGCACTTTTTTTTTCCCTCCCCTAGGACACCTACAATGGCAGGAGGTCTTTTTTCAATAGATAGAGATTACTTTCAGGAAATTGGAACGTATGATGCTGGAATGGATATTTGGGGTGGAGAAAACTTAGAAATTTCCTTCAGGGTAGGTAAAACTCTGCAGTGTTTTGTTACTCAGGACAGTGCATGTTGAGTTCTGTAAAATACAGATCTGCTGCCTGCATCAGTGTCCTCTTCTGCTGCAGTTAGCACTTCCCTTCCCTCCAGTGGAGATAAGCAATGATTTTATCTGTCAGTGAAAAATACATGGTAGAGCTTTGTGATTAAAACACTGAGATGATCATTCTGAAGAATAAATGTGTGTGTGTGTTAAAAGGAGTTCAGTTAGAAAAGCTAGGGGGGGAGCTTCAGTTAATGGTGATTCATCAGTGCAGTTTAGTGTGTCAATGAAATGTGAGCACCTCTGTTACAAACCTGCTCTTCTTGCTCCTTAATGACTTAATGATTGCATGTGTTCGTTGTAATGTGGACCTAATCACTGTTGTTTTCATTTTTGTTCCTGCCATATAGCACCATTTCCCTTTCACTTTACTTATCAGCTCAGAGTATATAGGGAGAAACTTCTGAAGTACTTCAGCTTTCTGAATCTGCCATTTTTCAAGGTCCAAAACAAAACTGAAAATATTTTCAGAAACTTTCCATGAGAAGTGTATGCGTTCTTTTGCATGGAGATTCTATTTTGTAATGTACTTTTTTGGACACCTGTTAGTTCCTGTGATTCATACGAGCCTTTTCCTTCCTTTGCGGTCAGCTCGCCCAGTTCTCTAAAGTAACCTCTTGCTGATGCGTCATTGCTGTGAGGGCTGAAATACTTACTTATGCTGCCTTGCTTAGGCTTGTGTGTATCTTTAGCTGTTGAGCAGGAAAAAATGTGCAGTTCTCTTCTATGAAGTATGTATTTTTTCTAGACCACAACTAATGTTGTTTTCCCAACTTGAACAGAAACACGTGCTAAATATTTTTAAACTTTTTTTTTGACAGTTTGTAACTATGGAATAATTGTTCTATCACTTCCAGATCTGGCAGTGTGGTGGCACTTTGGAAATTGTGACTTGTTCACATGTTGGCCATGTATTCAGAAAAGCAACACCGTACACTTTTCCAGGAGGTACAGGGCAGATAATCAACAAAAATAACAGGCGCCTTGCAGAAGTCTGGATGGATGAATTCAAAAACTTTTTTTATATCATTTCCCCAGGTAAGCAGGTCTTTGGTTATGAGAAATACTTATTAAGAATTAAAATGTTACTACTGGGAAATAACATGAGCTATTTATATAAAAATGTTATTACTTTGAAGTTCTTAAGACAGAACTCACATAAGATGTACAAAAAGGAAGATCTTAATTAAAAAATAGTTTTGTTAGGCAGAGATGTGCCCTGAAGGTTTGGTTTGTTTGTTTGGTTTTATTGTCGTTTTTTTCTTTTTTTTAAACATCATGATTTATGAATGAGCTTCCTGTGCAATAGAATTAAAGTTCAGTGGAACGTCGAAAAACTCAACTGTAGTGCTGAAAACTGACCATCCAAATACATATCATAATATGCTGAAATTTTGCCTCTGGCTTCTGTGTTGTAGACATTCCAGGTTGAATAGATCAGATGTGATTTAAGTGAAACCCATTACCAGGAGTGGCAAAAGTTAACATCTTCTGTCCTGGTAGAATTTGCACTTCACTATCAAGAGGATGGGGACAAGTAGCCAATATACTTGATGATATTTATTATGTTTCTTAAAGTCGATTTTAACAAAACAAGAGGATATAAAATATGAGAGCAAATTTCCTATGAACTTGAAACTTTCTGAAAAAAATATCAGGAAAAGAAAGAAAGCCTATGAAATATTGAATTATTACTTTCTACTACAGGATATTTTTGTCGTTGTATAAAACAACAAACAAACTTTGGATGGCAACAGACAACCTTTCTAAATACTTAAGACATCAGAGACATTTGACTTTAAATACTAAGTGGTAGTTCTGTATGCCACATCTGCTTTTCCAAAGAGATTTCTTTAAAGCCAGTATTTCCTTGTGAGTTGTGTATTAAACTTGCATTAGTATTGAAATTTGAAAGCTGTAATACAATGTATTATGAGTCTGAGGAGTGTCAAATTTGAGATTATGGGGTTTAAGAATGCTTGTGAGAGCAACTGACTGGATTTAGGGTGAGTTTTTGTATTAAAAGAATTACTCAAATGAGACTGTGTAAGATTTATAATTAAAAATATCTTGCTACTACTCAAAGCTTTTGAGGTGAAATCGCAAGGTAACATCTTATGATTACTGCTCTGTTTTGTAATTAATGCAACATTATGAATTCAAACATGACCTGTATAGTTATTCAGGAAAGTTGTATGTGAATAGGTACCATCATTTTTGTTTAAGATTGCTTTATGTATCCAGGTCAAACTAGATTTTAAAATGTACAAAATAGCTGGAACAACTAACTCCAAAAATAACCTAATTCTTAAAAAAATGTAAATTAGTGATAAGCCATGACACGGCTCTGTTACTTTATATATAATCTCTGTAGTCCTTCCATTTCATGTGGTAAGCATAATCTACAAGAGGAGTTATACTGTTTTAATTTTATAGGATTGATTTTTTTGATAGGACTTCCGTAACTTTGCAGTATTGTAGAATATGCATGCATTGTCTAAAGACAGTAAAAATTCTGAAATGATGGAAGTAACTTAAGCCATTATCTGTAACTGCACTGTATATTTTCTTTCCTTTCAAGAGATACATGTCTGCATAGTTCATATGCTAGCAGCCTGAATGATTGTTGGATAGGGATGTCTTCGTGCCAGGCTTCTCTTAGAGCATCTGCACCTGCTGACTGTCACATGATCTCATTTGTGTACCCATATCCGTATTGACAGTGCACTGAAAGTTAATGCTAGAATTTCCAAGTGTTTCAAGAATAGGATCATATAGTATCTGAATAAGATGGGTTATTCTGAAAGTGGTTTGTTGCCTGGGGCTGTGAGGAGAATGGTTAGTACTGTGGGTCATTCTTTAGCTATGATGAATACCTATTGTTCAGAGAATGAACACACAAATGTACTCAGTGCCACTCGTGCCTCTCACCCCCCAAATCCATGTAAGTTGCGAGAACCAGTATATATAAACTAACAAGAATTACTATTTTAGGAAGTTCACAAACACCTTATTCTTGTTATTCTGTTATCTCCAATCTTAGCTGGGTGTTGCAGACCCTGATTTTACCCATTGACAACAAATAGCATCAGTAAAAGTTTCAGTAAGTCTCTGTGGCCATTAGTTGTTTAGGAAGTCAGTTAATCTCTGCTACCTTACCTCATTTAGCCATACTCTGCTTTTCCAGATATCCTTCTAACATAGAACTTTAGATGTATAGTTCTTGCAGAATGCTGGCTTAGTAATCCTCAGGCAGAGTACTGTGTGCAGCCTGTGAAACTGTTTGCTAGTACGACGTGTGCTTTCAATATTACTGTGACAGCGTCACATGTTCTTGCAAGGACCAAAGTGAGGATTCTTAAGCTGATGCTGGTTTGCAAGCCTGAGTGCAGATGAGCAACAAAAACAGGCAATCCTTTGAACACCCAGGTTTTTTCTCATTAGTTGATATGGGTGAGAAAATTGGATTTTGAATGAGATAATATACTGACGAGCATCATTGAGCCTAGCTAACAAGACACTTGTTTCTTCCTTTATATACTCTCTCTTCTGTTCTCCTAAGATAGTGAATCACAGAGGGATTCATCCAGGAAAGCAAACCTAAGATTCTCAAGTAGCTTTCCCATTTCATGTAATCTGTGTTGTCTGGAATAAAAAGGCTTGCTGCTTGAATGATAGGAACTCAAGAGACTTTTTACTATTGATGTAATGTAGTTAAATGCAAAGCTGCCCTCTTGAAAAGTAAGCCAGTAATCCTTTTCTTCATTTATAAGTATAGCCTAGTAGAAACTGATACTTGTCTGTTTTAAGCTTGCATGCATTTTAGAAGCCATCTCTCTGCTTAGGAGTGTCTAGGTACAGCTGGAGGTTGGGCAGGCACGTGTTGCTGCAGCTGTGCTCAGCCAAAATCAAGCCTGTCTCATTGCACCAACAGCTATTCTCCCTGGCAGTAATTGCTCTAGCTGCAGTCCTTTCTCATTAGCCGATAGTTTTACTTGCAATCATGTGTTACAGCAGGACCCTGTTTCCCAGACTATTTCCTCTTTGGCTTCCAGAAAACAAATCCAGCATGTGCAGGTGAATAGTCAGATTCTTAGCTCCAGTCGTTCTGTTCTGTGGACTCTGCCACTTCTTTATTTCTAGTGCTGGTCTTTCATCACTTTCTCCAGGCTAAAATATTAGGACTGGGTTGTCCAAGTTGAGGATTCACGAGATGGTGATGTCAATCTCACAGCTTACTGTGGGGAGAGCAGCTTGCTTTCCACGGCAGGTGTCCTGGTTTGGCAGGCACTAGGGCTTCACCTCCCGTCATTTTCTGATCGTTCGTCTGCATCAACTGATTCTATGACTTGCTGAACTTGCTAGGATTATTTGTTCTATGGGCTGGCTGCCCATGGGTTAAGTTAGCACGAGTGTCATCATAGAGGATACTGTAGGAATCTGAAGCTGAGCAAGGGAAAGCTGCCCCTTTCTGCAGCAGCAGCTGCAAGGCATTAGGCTGGCTTGCCCCAGCTACCTACCCTTAACCTTCTCCTAGCTAATTAATGATAAAAACTGACAGTTGTAGAATTTGTTGATATGCCTAATCTAAAGGTGAAGCATGGATACTTTCAGACTCTGTGGTTTTGCCATGCTACATGTGAGTCTGGGTTCCAACCCCTACATACACCCCCCTATTCCTTGTCCAGTGTTCATCCTTGTCATTCAGCAGCCTCTTGAATCCCAGCTGGTGAGCTGAAGACATCCCCAAAAGCAGCTCCAGTGAGCTTGGGTAGAGCCTTGTCTAGCTTTTATGGACATTAATTTTATTGTTGACCAAAAGTTTCCCCATAAACCATCTTCTGTTGCCCAGGGGCTAAGTGGGCATACAGAAGGCCTGAAAAGACAGCATTATGGAATTACCTGAGCAAGAGTCATCTATACAGAGACATAGGTATGTTATCATGAAAACTGGATCAGCAGGCCTCATATCTAATCACTGTGTGCACTAGTCTCTAGCCAACCACAGTAAGCCATGGTTCAGTATGTACAGACTGAAATGGATAACATTATTTATGGTTGATAGGGAGGACAGAAAAGGAACTGAGTCCACATCTTGCAGTGTAGCTAAGCCCATGTTCAAAGTCCATACCGAGTGATTCCATGTGGTTTTGTATTCAGCTACTATTCCTTATCAGCATTAATTGAGAATGCAAAGAATGTAGCTATTCAAATTGGATTTAAATTATTATTGCTTCTCAAGTTTCATAATACTAAATAAAAACAAGTTATATGATTTTTATCAGAAGACTAGATTTAGATGAAACAGTTTCCATACTGTGCTTTTTAAAATGATTGAGCAATTTATAATCATGATGAAAACATCATGCGTTGTTGGTTTTTTTCGAAAGCAGTTTAGCATAAATATATTGCCACACATTGAACTTGGGCAAGCAGATCTTCAGCTGTTGAAATTTTAAGGATGGCATAATTGTTGCAACACAGCTGATGGGAAGCTTAAATGTAAGGTGCCAAAGACAATTAAACTGAAGTATTTCTCTCATAGACATCATTACATGTGTGGATTTTTTTTGTGAGGAAAGACCATTTTAAATTAATTAATGCCTCATCCCTGGAAGTGTTCAAGGTCAGGTGGAATGGGGCTCTGAGCAGCCCAGTTCGGTGCAAGGTGTCCCTACCCACTGCAGAGGGGTTGGAATGAGATGGTCTTTAAGATCTGTTCCAACACAAACCACTCTGTGATTCAATGATTTTTCCTAATTTATTTTTTTTTTAAATGAACTGAAGATTTGAAAGAACAAGTGGACATGGACTGTCTTCCTCATGATGCACATACCTTTAGAGACTGGCATAATTTTCTCCTGGGAGGAAGATTTGAGCTAATTCATGCTTTGTCTTTTGTTTTCGTTTTGTTTTTTTTTAGACAAACCTTTGAAAAAAAAGTTCAAAACCACTAGAAGGTCATATGTCACTGGAGTGTGTGTGTGTATATATATGTATATATATATATATATCAGTTTTACTGGTCTGTGGAGGAATAATGTACTTAATTTTTGGTATGCCTTATGCTTTGCTGTAGCTTTCCTTGTTTTCTTCCATTCTTTTTTTCCCCCAAAAAAATTCCTCATAAGTAACTGCCACTGCACCGGGTAGAAATACTCAAGCTAGTTTTGAGTAGTATAGAGAATGTACCAGAAATCTTGGAAAGTGAGTAATTCAGCCTTATTAGAGGACACTCCTAAGGCAAATATGCCTGTTCTGCTCTTCAGTCTGTCTGCTAACCTGATGCTAATTGTAGTCTATATGACAATGTATGGTTTGCTGCAGACCTGACTTCAGAGAGGATTTTTTAAACATCTTTCAGAATAAAAATGGTTTAATGGAATACATTGCAGCAGAGAAAAGAATCAACTGGCACTTTCTATGTGGTGACATTTAAAACTCCTTTAAGAAACAGCATGCTTGTGCGCTATTAAGTCTCACTTTACATTTAATTATTTATGGTTGTGACTGTAACTGTTATTTCCCTTCAGTGATGTGATAAAGCCTTAACAGTGATGTTTTCCGGAGGTCAGTGTACCAAACTGAATAAGTTTTGTGTCTAAGGTTGTAAGGATGGCATGGTAACTGTTTCATCCATCAGCTGCTTTTTCATCATTGAAAAATGAGGAAGCCCATACTTGGCTGTGGTTTGAATCTTTCTGTTCTTACTTATATCATCTTTTGAGAGAGTGTTGCTTTTGATGTAGAGCAAATATTTACTTTCATGAAGATAGGACTACTTTCTGTGGGTTTTTTTTTTCAAATTTGTCTTGTGTATTTTGGTTTAGGGATTTCTTATGTGACTTGAATGCCCGGACAGAAATTTTATGAAATTCTATAAAAACAGGCTTTCCTTTGCACTCATTCCTTTACCAGTATGGTTTTCCAGCATCTTTAATAAAAAGTCTTTAACAAAAAAAAAAAAAAAAAAGGCCTGGACCGCTAGCATTTTTTTCTTTCTGGAATATTGAAATTACTAATGTTTTTATTGATATTTACAGACATTTAGCTGAAGTTATCCAATTATCTGTCTCAATTGAGTAGAAAGACACCATCTGCTGGCAAGTTGATTTAATACACAGTATATCAGCTTAGAAATGTCTCAAACTATGTTTCCAAAGGTCAACAGTTTAAGAGGTAACTCACAGTCCTCTAAAGTGGAGGGATTTCTGAAAAATTTATACACCTGGAGGTCTGTATTGTGGTGGCCAGTTGAGCCATATTTGTGGTCTGTTAGGGGAATTTAAATTGCTAGGGCTTGGTTTTGTTCTTTTTTTAGTTTGGGTTTTTGTTTGGTTTGGTTTTTCTTGGTTGTGTATTGCATTTGACTTGTGAGATATGGAGTGTGGTGTGGAAAATAGGAAAAGGACCTGATGCTTGAAAACTAAAAATTATCCCACTCTAATTATTGGAATATTAATTACAATAGTGCTTAATTCTGGTGAAGCAAAAATATCTACTGTTCATGAGCACCTTCCTCAACCCATCTGCAGATGGGACTTGCACAAATTAATTTTCAGAAGGAATTAAAGCAACCATTAAGGAGTGGGGAGATAGAGGAAGAAGGAGCACTGTGATAAATGAGGAGCAAAGGAATAAAAAGGCAAGCAAAATACCACAAGAAAATTATAACAGTCGTAATGGTGAACATACTTCCTGCAAATGCTGCGGTTATATTGTGCAAATACTGAATTATTAAAGGTTTAAGTTCCCTGTATGAAGGCTGCTTTCTGCCTGCTTCTTTGTGCAGTTAGATAGATGACGAAGGGTCCAGCAGGTAGTATCTGGCTTACAGAAATAAATTAAAATTAAATTCTCCATGCTCTACAGAAAGAGACTGCTGTGTTAGGCTGCGTAGATATGCACCCCAGTTACTATTGGGGGTAGAATGGCAGAAGTGACTATAAAGGTTTCAGCCTTTCTCCTCTGTTAACTTAGTTAGCAACTGCATTCAAATTGTTCCACAAGCCACAGGTAAGAAATTGTCATGTACAGCCCAAATGTACTGATTCTATCTTTTGTATAATTAGGTGGAAAAAAGAAGTCACAGGTCTTGATGGTTAAGTCCTCTCTGAGTGTAAACAGCATAATGCTATATTAAACAAAAACTTACTTGTATAGAGGTGGTTTTTAAAAGATAGTCTTTCCTGGAAGTAGTATATTATACTGATGATTTTTTGTTTTAAGTGGCATTATATAAAATTTTTTAGCAGCCATTGAATAAAACTTTCTTTGTTTCTACAGGAGTTACTAAAGTTGATTATGGAGACATATCGTCACGACTTGGACTAAGACGCAAACTCCAGTGCAAGCCTTTCTCCTGGTATCTGGAGAATGTTTATCCTGATTCCCAAATTCCACGCCATTACTTTTCTCTGGGAGAGGTAAGATTTTATCCTTCATATTTATCTTCCCTATATAAAGTGCATTGGGCAGTAAGTTGTTTGTATTTTAAACTGAGTAGTCCAAGCAAGTTATCACCAGCAAAGTTCAAGTATCTTGCACCTGTGTTCTGTCACCTGTACAATGATAAATCTGGCCTATCAGTGGGGCAGATAACTGAACTTCCGTATACAGTACTGTAATTTGAATGTTTTCCTTTTTTATACCACAGTACAAAATGTCATGTAGAAAGGCTTTAGAAATATTCCTTCAGAATGATACCTCAGCCTTGCTGGGCATTTCTGGTTTTTTCTTTAGCGTTTTTAAGTGACTATAGAGGTAGTACAAATTATGTTGTCCTAAATAAGTAGGCACCTACCTTCCCCTACAAGTCATGTTGAGCTCAATATTGAGCCTGTTGTAGGGTGATTTTGTACTGTTTGGTTTAAAACACTTTTAGCAAAATAGAGCAGGTGTTCATGCTACTGTATGACTATCAGGAGACTTGATATTCATACCTGCTTACTGTAGAGTAATACAGGGATTAATACTTCTGAAAGTTTTGGGCTGGAAACTCAATTGTGTCCATTCTATTGTAGTTGAATCTTTGAGCAAAAAGTGTTCCCAACATGGAATCCCCCAAAGAAAGCAAAGAAACAAACACAGTTCTGTAACCTGGTAGCTTGAACGTTTACTTGGGACTTCAAGTCTTGGACAGTGGTGTCTCATTGTAGTGTGGTTCCTTTATTTCACATAACCTCTGGTGTGTAGTGGAGAGAACTGGTGTCATTGTGGTTTGATGTGGACCTAGTTCTTTTCTAAAAATAGCAACCTTTGATGATGTGCTCTTTTTCACTCATAGATAAGAAATGTGGAGACAAATCAATGTCTGGATAACATGGCAAGAAAAGAAAATGAGAAAGTTGGAATCTTTAACTGCCATGGAATGGGTGGCAATCAGGTGACAGTTTTAAAAAAATAATTATTTTAATGTATTGAATTATTTGGAACATCACTTCTCATTGGGACAGTTATTCAGTATTTTCAACCCTTATCTTCAAAATACACTTAAGTTTTAAAGTTTAGGAAATCCTCGTTAAAGAAGACGCCTGTAAGAGGAAATGCATGAGATTTGGTGGTGGTTTGTACTTGTAGGTTCTTGAGGCTTGATTGCAGTACGTTTCAGAGCAACTTTAAAGTCAAAAACAAAATGAGGAGAGGAGGAAACTGCTGTATGCTAGACTTCACCTCCTGTGGGTTTTCTGGAACTGCCTTCTGGTTAGACCTTCTGACTGGTATAGTTACTTTAAAAAAAAACATGCCTGTGCCTGAAATGGTGTTTTAATATATATATTTTTCTGGCTGTCAGTTGTGGGATTTGTTTTACATCTATTTTTTTGTTCTGCTTTGTTAATGATTCTTGATGAATTGTTTTCCAATGTACAAAGATTACCTGTGTTTGGGGATTCTCCTATTCCTACACAGGAGTAAGTCTGCAATTTAAACAATATGTCTATTTTGACTGAAGAGCTTGTTCACATGGTGTTTGTATTTGTTCCCTACAAAAAAATAAATCTTTCTATACATGCTGAAGGGAACAGAATAGAAAAGAAAAAAATGGTGGGTATTAATGAAATAATGCACAAATGTTCCCCCTTTCACTCGCTCTAGGGATCTTTTGGTTGAAGGGTTTTTTTTAATTCCTCTCATTCTTTTTCTGTCTAGGTTTTCTCATATACTGCCAATAAAGAAATTCGAACAGATGATTTGTGTTTAGATGTATCCAAACTTAATGGCCCAGTAACGATGCTCAAGTGCCACCACCTAAAAGGAAATCAGCTTTGGGAGTATGATCCAGTGGTAAGTCTTCTAATGACTTGTGACAGAAAAATGAGACAATTGGGCTTTTACACAAGCCTACAGAGCAACCTAATCCAGTGTGGGACCACTATTTGACAGTCAAAACAGGAAACAAAGTCAGGATTTTGTTCCCTCCGTTATTAATTCACCATGAAGTCATTTAATGGGCATGTGTATTGATTTAATTACCTGATGAGTTTTGAGGGAGCTTTTAGAGGAATATTTTGAATGTACCTTTGGATTCTCTGCAGAAATATAGTCTTTGTATTGTAGTGTTGTATTAGAATGAGATCAAAAATCGAAAAATATTCCAGGTATCTATTGGACCAATAAAAGATAGCACTAACAAAGTTGTGACGAATTCAGCATCTGGTATCTTTTTTTTCACAAAGTTGAAAGGAAATACTTTTCTAACTGAAAAAAAAAAGAGCATCACAAAATTACAAAGGTGATTTTACATTTCTAATCATGGTATGTTTAAAGTATAGATGCTTAAAACAACTTTTTTTTAATAATTCTTTCTTGTACATAATGTTAAAATTTACTTTGAAGTTCATATGTTGAACTGCCAGATCTAGAAATCATTGCCCATTGATCCACTCATCACTAATTTGATTTGAAGGCTCTAAAAACAATTTTATGATGGAGTAAGGCAGTCAAGAACTCTAACTTCATGGCTAGCTAGAAAAACGTAGTGCCCAAGCTTGTTAATTTAAAATCAGTTATTACGAAAGACAGTTGTGAGACAACTTGTGGATGAAGAATCTTGCCAGTGTGTTTGTGATGGCTATTTTATAAGAAGAATTTTAGATATTTAAGTACTAAAAAGTCATTTCACTAATTAAAAAAAAAAGAGATGGGTACTTCTGACTAAATATACTTGCTATAGATTTTAGTAGCTGAGGTGTTAACAAAACCTGCAGCCTTTAAGACTAAAAGCAAATATGTATGAATGATGATTTTCTGATTAGGATAGTAGTTAATGTGGAAGATGATGGATCTCTTCTAGGATTTCTGTACATTTTTAGCAACTGTTGATAGGAGACTGAAGAAAGCTGGAGACTGGTGTGATTAAATGTTAATTGAAAGGATTAAATGAGTCTCAGGAACCATTCATTCTTGATTTTAATGTGGTTAGTTTACTTGATTTAAGTAAATAAGATGAGTAATATTACTACCCAATAGTGATTCACCAAAGGGAAAATGCTTTTTATTGTATTTCTAACTTATCAATGGTAAGAAAAATGCATCTTTAGACACCTAATGGCAATAGTCTCTCTTGTAATTATTGCCACAGACTTCCCCTGTGTTGATCCTCAGCCATAAATTTGATTGTATGTGTTTTTCTCTTTATTCTGTCAATAGAAAATTTAGGAGTAATCTTCATAACTTTACTGAAAGTTGGCTAATAAAGCACAAAAATAAGTTAGAGATTACTTAAAAAGTATGCCCACCTGGTTGAGTGATTTTTTTTTTTTCTTTCTGACTCTGTTCAACTCCCTTCTTCGTTCTTCATTGGCTGTATGAGTGCAGGAGATTGATGTGCTGAGGGTTTTGATTGTTTGTTGGGCGTTTTTTCCCTTTGCTACTTGTGCGTATAAGGCCAGCCCGTTCTGCCACTTTTCAGTCAGTCCAGTGTTCTGGTTGTGCTGCTGAATGAGAGAAGAAATACTGATAGTACTGCCTGTTGGTGCAATAGACAAATTGATGCACTGATAAGTATCTGTAGTACAGTGACAGTAAATGCAACCACCAAAGATCTCTTCTCCATGACGATAGTACTGAGGTAAACGGACTGCTCTATCGAAGATTGCATAAGTAAGATTAGTAGGTATTAGAAAAGATATATACTTATGTGAATTTCCACACACTTTTTATGAAATAACATACTTTTTTAAAAGAGCACGGTGCTAAAAGAGCATAGAAGTGAAGTCAATTTTGTGTCCCCAACTAATTAAGAAAAAAATGTAATTGTGAATACAAATTCAGTGTGTTCATTCTGATCTGATAAAAGCTATTATTATAACTAATAATTGAAGTTGTGTATCTTACCAAACTTTAATTTCTAACTCTCTGAGGATCCCTAGCTGCATAGTCCTATTTAAAGAACGGTGGATGTTGCTTGATTTAAAAGTTCAGACTGTTTTGTTTTTTCATGAAGCAATGTTTTTAGTATCTACAATGTCAAATAGCATATTTGAGTGTTCTTTATGATTGGGATCTGGAACCAGTCACCATGGGGTCTTGTCTAGTTCCTACTTGCCTGTGGAAGAGTTTTGATGGCAACTAGTAATTTTTTTATTACCTTATGCCTAGTGATTTTTTTTTAAAGCCAATTTCTTTTTATTTTTTCTTCAAGAAATTAACCCTGTTGCATGTGAACAGTAACCAGTGCCTGGACAAAGCCACTGAAGAGGACAGCCAGGTACCCAGCATCAGAGACTGCACCGGCAGCCGGTCCCAGCAGTGGCTGCTCCGCAATGTCACCCTTCCAGAAATATTCTGAGAGGTTCTAAAGAAAAGCAAAGATTGACTGGGCTACCTCGGCTGATACTTTGGCTACACTGTTAAGTAGCAACAGAAGAAACTTCTGCTCGGCAGAATCCGCTGTTCGTCAGCTGTTAGAACTCCTGCAGCTTCTCAGTATCTGTGAACCAGCCTTCCTGTATAAGGATGTGAAGCTACCACACATACTAGTGAAACTGTGCCCACTGATGTTTACAAGATCGAAAGAGTTTCTTCCAGCAAATAATTTAGAGACCGTTTGGACAGTGGAAGCATAATCAATGAAATAGTCTCTTTGAAGAGCTCCATATCATTTTAGTTTGCTTGCACATCAGTAACCTCTGCTGAAAGTGCTGTTGTAACGAAGAAAGTTTCAAGAATTATTTTTTCCTGGTTAGCAGCGGTAACCAGACTACTAAATATAGATCCACAAATAAATGAAAGAGAGAGCTGGAAATCAGATTCAGTAACATGAAATAAGAATTCTGTGGTTTAAAAACAAAAAGTAAACAGGGTTTAATGAAACTAAATCAGAACTATGAAAAGTACAATTTGTTATAGTGAAGTATCAAATTTATATGTAGATTTTATACCTCAGTGGGGGAAAATAACCAAGTCAAAAGGCAATTGTTTCTCTTTTACAATTGTGTGATAGTCCATAAATATTTTTTTTCTGGTGAGTCTGAAATTATTTTGGGCGCAAACAAAACGAGCATAAGAATAAACTTAGCTCTTGAATGTCAGATCAACTTTTTTTTTTTTAATTTTAATTTCTTGGCTGTTGGAATTGTATCTTTTTATTACTGTCTGAAAACTGGAGGTTAACATGCTGTCTAACTTTTTTTTTCCAGACCTGCCGTTTCAGTTTATACTTGGGTCAGTCAGCTTATGGACTTTCATGGCCAAACAAAAGATTTAAGGACATTTAGAAATTAAGTTAGCTTGATGGAGTAAGCTTAGTGCCCAGGACTCGTACTACTGTACTACAGTTTTGTTTTCATAGCAATAAATCTTTTGTTCCTTGTTTGATTTCAGTCATCAGAAAGCCAGAAGAAAAGATACATGATTGGGGTAGCAGAACATTGGCAAAACTGCAGGTTTTCTGGAATCCTTTTTCACTTCATATTCAGATGTACTTCATTGTCAAGTGCATATTTAGATTAGACTCTGAATTGTAATGTTGATCTGCTGCTTTTTTCTAATAAAACCTAAAGAAAAATAGCAAAATTGGCATAGTTTTTAAAGTTAACATATCCAAAAGCAATATGACTATGTCATTACATTGGTCTGCATTTTTTAACTGAATTGCTTTGTTTTGTTAAAAAAAAAACCTGTGTGGGCTGATCTTGAAAATGAGCCACTGACTGCTCAGAGTATACATTAAATTTTCTTTTGGAAAGAAAAATGAGATTTGCTTAATGGAGAGGATATTTTTATGATAAATGTCACTGTTTGGCCAACTGTCCTGTAAAGCAAATTAAACCTAGACTCATGCAAAAGTTGTGTGGAATTATATTTGGCTGTTGTGACCATTTTAGATTTGCTATTCCTGGTTGCTGTAGTCAGTGTTATCTCCATTATTTCTCTAGCAGTGCACAATAATTTTCATACACAAAGCAGGGGAAATGTTAACAAATTGTAATATTACGTTGTTACTTTAAAAATACATGAGATGATATGGGATTAATATCAGATAGAGCATCCAAATATCTAACTTACAAATATCTTTCATTGACTCCTCTGTTTGGAAATCTTATGAGATCGAAGGGGATTTATGAAAGTAATTTATCAAAAATATATTGAAGTGTACCAAGATGACTTTAAAAAAAAAAGGAATGAAAATGTCTATCTTAGAGGTTATGTGAGAAGACTTATTCCTTTATTATGATCAGTGAAGAGAACAGGGTGGGTGACAGTGTAATTGATGCATTTTTTTGCTCCTCAGATACTTTGTGGTCCCTCCTGCTTTTATACTGTTTCTGAAGTACGTGTGTTTGATAGTGTATATTAGCCACCAAAATACTGTTTTCAGTTTTCTGCTGTGTACTGGTGAATGATGACTTGGGTCATGTTTTGGATTTAATGATTTATTTTTTTTTTAGTTTATCTTAGCAAACTAGTACTTTTTAGGGTGCGTGTGTGTGTGATGGTGCCTAAAAGTGGGGTATCTATTACTTCAGAAACAACTTCCCAAACACAAAACACTTCCCTTTAAAAACATTGCCAGCAAAGATGTTGTAGATCAGAGTTGGGTAAGCTTTCATGAAATGAAAAGCAGGAGCATCAGAAATGCAGTGCGAAAGTCCTATAAGTTTTCAAAATTTCTTAATTTAATGCTTCAGATTTCATAGGCATAGGCCACATCACTGAACACACAAAAAGAACATATTTTCACTTTATATTTCCAACTCTTATGATTACTGTTGTGATATCCTATTAACAAAACTGAAGTGCCATGGCTTGCAAGGTTACTAAACTTGTACGTAGGCTTCAGCATTACCATGATTTTACCTTTCTTAGTTCGACAAGTCATTTTATATGTTGGTCACATAAAACTGCAGCAAAAATAATCGCACAACTTAAAATGCATGTATGAAGTTGTCAGCTTCAGAAAGCTGAAGCAGCAGTGTGATTTCCAGCCTATATATTACCGGTTCTTTCCTGCTGAATATGGGGGGGGAGAAGCAGCAGACCAAAGAGTGGCTGCAGCCCCAACGTGTTTGGCTCAAAACCCTGTAGCTCAGCCAGTCCCTTGGTGGGTAACTGGTGCTGGTTGAGGGGCAGTGGGCTGTGCTTAACTTGTCCATGTCTCCACGGCACATGCTCAGCAGTTGAGCTGTGTTGGTGGACAACACAGGGTTTCTACAAAGACTCCCTGTCCCTGTAGCAATGTGCATTTCAAATAATCTGTCATATTAAGGACTTTTCAAACATGGCCACAGAACAGCTTCCCACACCTGGTTATCTTATATCTTCTCTTGCCACAAATGTGGCTATCACCAGAGGTGCCTGCTGAAAGTGAGCTTCCTTAGGACTCTGTTTAACTGTAATCTCCCAGGAGTGCTCCTCCACATAAAGGCATAGCACTTCTATATACCAACTTTGAATAGGAATACTAGTTGACTCTATCAGTTATAGACACTCTTAATTCCTTTCCATCTAATTTGTCTTCTTGTACTGAAGTTTTTAGCTGGAATTTTTAGAACCTCTGTAGGTATTTTTATTTAACCTGTTCTGGGGAAAAAAAAACCGTTGTTTTTGCCTTACTATGTAACACACCTTTGTTATGTGACATATGAATAAGTTCTAACAGAAATCCCACTCTGTTCTGCAGTGCATCAGAACTTATAGCTGTTCAGATCAGATATAGGAGAGAAAAAAAAAAAAGACCACTGTTGTCTTATTTGACATTGACAGCAAATACGTGCAGAGTAAATGGGAAAAGAACCCAGTAGTTTCATATTGAAGACAATTGGTAAACTCTCTTTTTGACCTTTTGTCTGTCCTGTGCTCAGTATATTTAGCATAAATTTCCTATGCATGCTGTAAAGGCAGTGTTCTGTTCTCCTTCGCTTCTCATTTGGCTTTGTGAAGACATTTATTGAGAAACACCAGTGCCTTTTAAATGAGTTAAAGTATATTACATATTATGGTACAAACTTCAGATAACTACACTGTGCCAGGTCTGATTAGGTCATCTTCAGTCTGTTCAGATACTGAAAGCTACAAAACAGTTATCTGTGTGTACATACAACTATGTTATTGTCTCAGTCAGTTTATTTTATCAGTATTAAATTAAGTTGTATTTTAGTAGCTTTATTTTTATAGTAGTTTTATATCAAGGGGCTTAGCGGTCTCTTCATTTTGTTACAGTAATGGTCCTCATCAGAGATATGCACTGTAAGAAAAAGAGAGAATCTCTGTTACAAGTTAGCAGCAAAACTAAGATAATCTTTCTAATTCTTGCTCTATTTTTTCAAGTAATGTAAAGCATTCAGAGAGATGGGCAAAATCCTGGCAGATTTATTCTGTTGTACTTCCCCTTCAAGGTAAGTAAGGAGATGCAAATGTGCTTCAGAAGATTGATCGAGAAATAGTAACTCAGAGTTTTCCTTCACTGTATTAACTATTCCTCCATGAATTTAAATGAAGAAACGTGGGAAAGCATAAGTGTTACAGAGCAGATTTTGATAGCTTTAGGACCCTTGCATCTTATCTGAAATAAGTTATAAATAGGAGAGATTTAGGATAAGACAGGAATATGCAAAGTTAAAAACTTTCACAGTGTCAGAGTGCTGTTTGCTCCCAGGTCAGTAAGAACATTTCTTACAGTCACCTTAAAGCAAATAGTTCTCACATTTACATCTTACTCGAGACACTAATAATTGAGAATTGTTCAGTTAAGCGTAATTGTGATATGGGACGATTGTACACATTGCGTACAGTCCTTTTTCTGTAGAAAGATTTTAATGCAGAAAACAAAATTTACCCATAACGAATAGATTATTTAAAGACCAGAAATTATGACATTGAGACGAAAACTAATTTACTCCATTGTTCACTTGTTTTCCTTTTGAATCTTGGAGAATGTTTTTGTAGCATTCTGCTTGCATTTCATGCAGTGTCAACTGATCCTTACCGTTTAGCTATGTGATGCTGCTCCATAACAGAGTCAAACTCTGAGATGAAAACAAACTGCTGTTTCTGACAATAAACCAAGTAATTGTCACAGCACTGGTTCAGGACATAGATAGTAACCTGCCTCTGAAACAGTCATTATGGGTTTCCTTGCCTCTGAAGCAACTAGCAAGACACACAGAAGAACTTTCTTTCATTCAGTTTTAAATGCATCTTCTTTCTTTCTTTCAGTAGATGAATGTCATTAGGAGTTCTCTTATAACCCTGATGTTGTTCATGCTTTGTGTTCATCAGAAAATCTTCTTGACCTCACCTCTTGTTAAGTCCTGTCTCATTTTTATCACCTTTCTTTGAGTCTTTTTTGTTTTATTTTTAAATATTGGATTATGGTGTTTATGATAGTGATGAGGTCATCTATATTGCCATTAGAGATGTGCGTTATTTCTTTGTTATCCATTATGCATTCTAATAGTGCATTAAGTAAATGTTTTTGGGAACATTTAGCTTATAATACAGGACTGTAGAAGTGACTCTGTTCTATTTTGCGTTAAGTCGAATTTGTAGATTTTTGCTTTCTTTGAATGTATGCTGTTTAATCACCTAGCTTTGGTTGTTTTGCTGTCTTAAATAACTTGGGACTTCTTTCTCAGCACTTAATGATACTGGTTCAGTCACAAGTTTTGGACATTCCCACTTCTGCTTTTTTCTTGGGTTGGAACACACCTCTGCAGGTCATCTGGTCCAAACCTTGTAAAAGCAGGGCTGACTTCAAAGTTAGATCAAGTTGCTCAGGGCCTTCTCCAGTCAGCTTCTCAGTAT
Organism: Manacus vitellinus; assembly: GCF_001715985.3. Lineage (NCBI taxonomy): Eukaryota > Metazoa > Chordata > Aves > Passeriformes > Pipridae > Manacus > Manacus vitellinus. The sequence continues at coordinate 8,527,170 of NW_021939256.1, forward strand.
CTTGAAGGATACAAACTTCTGGCCAACCTGTTTGTGTCTGACACCTCTCATGGTGAAGAGTACCTCACCTTCCTCTCCATCATCTAATCAGAATTTCTTCTCCTGCAACTTGTCTGTGCCTTTCACTGTGCATTTCAAAGTTAATCATAAGTCTTTACTTGGTAGATGCTGTCTGCTATGTCATTTCCCTGTTTCTAGTAATATAACCAGTTGACCATGTACAGTTTGTATACTGCAAGTGAACTGCTAATAAGGTTCTGAACTGCTAAGGAGGTTAAACCAGTGTTTTAAGAGACTTCACCACTGCTTCCTCTAAATTCTAGAAATATGCCTTTCCTACAAACTTAACTTCGGCAAAGAAGTGGTCCAAGAAAAGCTGTTGGGTCCATGTCCAGCCCACAGGAAGTGGGAAAGAAGCCCAGCCTTTATTGCTGTGGCAACTTCAGTATTGGAAATATTCAGACCAAAGAATTTGAGAATAAGTTTTGTAGTTGCCTTGGCTGCACGATGAGTAGATATAGATTCTTTCAGAGCAGAAACCTTATTTCAAGTTCAGTGAAAACAGGAAGAATTTTCTAGCTGCTGTTTTCTATCCTGGTTTTGATGTACATGAGTTCATTAATTAAGGTATCTGAGTCTCTAATGGATCCTTTTGGTCTGAAAATGTTTTCAGGTAGCTAACCAGATTAGCCAAATGGCAGGTTCAGATCTATGCCAGATAGATAGACACAGCTCAAGTGACCAATTCTGTTGGGAAGTGTTCTAGGATCCCGGGTTATAACAGCTGTCACTGTAGATGATCACTGTAATATGGTAAGTGATGGCTTGTTGCATGCCAATGACCCTTTGCTTGCACTTTCCCCTGTACTCTTGAGTCAGGGAAGTGCTGGGAGTGGAAAGTGTCATTTGCATTACCCCAGAGTAAAGAACCTCTCCCCATGTGAAATGATGAAAGAAATGTATGCTTGAGGCAGTGAGATCAAGTTGCACATATAATTCCATTTAGATGTGGCTGTATTTATATGGTGAATGAACTGGAAACAAATCTCAACCCCCCAAATCCTCTCTCACATTCCCAGATGCTGAAAACCATAGAAACCAGCTCTGCATTATCCATACTTAAGGCTTGTTTGAATGTAGTAGCTGTCAGAATTACCCTTTGTAGTCAAAGATAATCATTATTCTAATTTGGCCTGGGTGTTTTGTGGTCTTGAATGTAAATTACTAAAAGAAAAAGCAGAGAATTATTCAATTATAAATTGTGCATATGTATGTATTTACGTGAAGTAGTTTAGACAAAGTGCATTAAACCACTTCAATTAGAACTGAAGCTCAACCCTGCAACAGGCTGTTTTACTCCTGTGTTATCTGTTATAGGCATGTTTAGCCCTGCCTGTCATGTTTGGTACATATATTGGTCACTGCCATCTCAACCCTGCTCGGTTGGGTCCCAGGTACGATGAAACGCTGTATTGTTCTTGTTCCTTTTCAAGGCTCTGGACTGCCAGGAGGCATTGTGTGCTCTTTCCACTTTGTATTGTGCCTTTGCTTGGAAAGTGCATTTCAACCCTATGCAGCAGTGCTGAAATACGTCTCAATGGAAATTGTATCTTCTGAGTCGTGGCTTTGGTAGAAACCAGACCCATAAGGTCTGTTTTTTTCTGGCTACAGACTTGCCAGAGGCTGGGTCTCCTGGATATGTCAAGATCAGTTGCCTAAGATATGCTTTGTTCCTCTGACACTTCAGTCCAATTGGATCAATGATAATCCAACCTTATGAATGCTTCAGAGGCCATTTGAGTATAATCCATTTACTCTGTTAGTTCCCGCAGTCAGATTTATAACAAATGTTGGAGTGATCTTAAATAATAACTGGCATCGTTAAAAGAAATTGTTTTCTTCAGGTTCCCAAAAATCCCACCCCCAACACTTCGTCAGCAAAGAAGGGATTTTTTGCCTTTTTCAGGCCAGTTGAAGAGATGACTCTTCAACTATGCTCAGGCATTGGCATTTTAGAGCTAGTGGCTCACCCCAGTTCAGCCACCTGCCCGTGAGCACCTCTCTGCCTCTGCCAGCATGGTGCTATCACTGTGCAACGTGGACATCGTGAACAGGTCATATTATTGTGAACGGTAAACAGGCAATGCCTTTTGCGTGGTGTTTCATCAGTGTCTGATGGGTTGTTACATGCAGCTGACAACATAATCACCTGGTATAATATCCACAGCACAATGGAATTTTGTGTTTTAGTGTAGCAGCAGTTGATCACTGCTATATTGCTGTATTGAGCCTCAGATTTTCTTCTGACTCATTTACTATATGCTCTGAATATTCTATTTCAAGTCCCCATATCTCATGTAGGAAATACCAGAGGAATGTGTAATGGACTTTCTTCCAGACATGGGGCTATTTGAGTCTGCCCATTAACTGTGTATTTGACTTGGACATCAACAAGACACATTAATTGTTCTCATCCTGTCAGTGATGTGTGGGAAATTAAAAAATATGTCCATTAGATGTGATTCTGGCTGTAGGACTGTAAAGACTGATGTACAATTTTCCTTCATTTTTCAAAGAGATGACAGAACTAGAGTCATTGTAGTGATGGTAATGTGGTAATAATGTGGTTTGGTGGGGACTGTGATAGCGGGAATACCTTTATCACTCTCTCAAAGCTGTTCAGTGATGCTGTCCATTCTCCCAGACCTATTGATGGAGAAATGTGGAGCACTGTGCAAAAGAGGTCTATGCTTGATCTCAGGCACAAGTGTGAGACAGCTCCTTTAGGAGCATCTCTGCTGCCTTGCAGTAGCAAAAAGGTTTACACAGCATATACCTGTGTATGCTTTTTAGTGTGTTGTTCTTGCAATCCTTAATATTGCTGATTAGAGCAGTAGGAACTGGAGGAAACTGATTTTTCCCTCAGTTTTGTGGACATCATTAATGTAAGGGGTTTTGGTTTTGTTTTGTGGGTTTGGCTTTTTTTGTATATTGTCCTTCGCTGTGTTCACATTCCATGATGTTACTGATGCATAAGGAAGTTAGTTGAATCCTACGCATCCCCTGGCAGAACTTGTCTGAATGTGTCTGTAAGAAGGAGAAATTCTGCCAGAAGCACAGAGAATATAATAGCAGTTGTGGATAGCGACTCCCCTGCACTGCACCAATCTTTACACAAGCTTTTTTTGAGATACGGTAGTTCAGCATAAATTTCTTCCTGTAGTAATTTGAGGTCCACTCTAATTGTTAGATAAAACTACCTGTTCTTTTTCATTAAACCATGCACCTCAAAAGCTGTGCTTCGTAGTATTACCATGGACAACTTTGCATGTAGTTAATGGTATGAGGTTGTTTAGACAAGTCTGCCTAATGTTGTCTCTACTATTAGTTGACAAAGCCAGGGGAACAGTCACCTTGGTGTATACACCGTGTCTTCCTCCTCCATGGCAGAGTTCTTCACTGCAGTTTTATTATTACTGGGGTTATACCGAGTTCTTACTGCCACTTCTAAAGTAGATGATGTGAGGACCTAGGGCTAAATTAGCATCAATAAGGTGTATGTGAGAAGCAACCCTCAGACAAGTAGTTATCGATGTGTTGGGCACTTCATGTTAACTCTATAGGTGACTCCATACAGCTTTCTTTTGATAATAGAGCAGTTTAAAACCCACAACTGTAATTAATCCATATATGTGTACTCATTTTACTTCCTCCTTTCCCATTCCGTAAGAGTCTTTACAATTTATGCATAAGAAGGAACTTAGATGGTACTAGGAACAGCTGCACCCGAAATATGAGGAGTAGAAGTATCCCACCATGGATGCTAGAAATAAGGAATTGTGGTATACATACAACCAAGATGCAAATGTTCAAGCAGACTGCAACTTGAAGAAATCCAGTTAGAGGTAATATCACTGTATGCAAACTTTTGTATGATTTTTTTAAACTGATGAAGTGAGCTTTGACTTCTGACTGTCTTGATTATTCAGAGCATGAAGCTTATTGAAAGCTAAGCTGTTGCAAAAGGCTAATGAAGTGATTTTTCCTGTATCCTGTGGATGTAGCTTGATGACTGTAAAGTTCAGCTCAATTTTTTTAGGATGTGCCTGGACTAGGAATGTTAACTAGCTAAAATAGATTTAATACAGCTGTATATAATCACGGAGAGAAGAAATAGAAGCTCATATTCTACCTGATAGTGTTTGGATTAAAAGGCAATGAGATAAATGTGACTTGGAACAGATTTGTTCCTTGCTGGCATGGGAAAAAAATAAAAAAGGGGGAAATAAAAAAAAAAAAAACCACAACCGAAACAACCAAACAAAAAAAAAAACCACCCCCACACCAGCCCTGCTAGTCACCATACTATGTTTTAATTTTTTGCAGTTACAGGGATGATAAAAAAACCTCGATGAACAATTGAATATGTTGCTTTTTTTGATTTCCTCAAATATTAATTTCTAATGCTTCTCTACTTACTGAAATCAGAATTTTTTCTCATGTGAAGTCCAAGTTAGTGTATCTTCTTAGCCAGTTTTTGCTGTCTCTGCAACCACTCTAAATGAGAAATACTTTGGGTCAGCACAAGGGCAAGTTATGCTTTCCCAGAAGCCGTTTTGTTGGTTCAACTAGTTTACAATAGATACATATAGCTGAGTCTTAGGAAAAAACAAATTATTTTTCTTTTAAGTTAGAAGAACCAAATATTGTATCTGATCACTAATGGAAAAGGAGGTATCTTCACAAGTTTGAGCTAAACTTAAACCATTATTTTACAATCCTTTCTCTGAAACAAGTGACTGAGCTCAAGCTCATATTCTTCTTAATTAACTAATGCCTGTCACCTCTGTGAGGAACTTCCCAGCCAGTGAGAAAGGCCAGCTCTGCATGTTGCTACTGCAGATGCTCAGGGAACTTTTGCTTTGGGCTGCAGCTGCAGAGCACAGCCCAGGAACCTGGTCTCCTCAGTTTTGTGGTAGGCACAGAGACAAGTTATAGAGAGATAAGAGCAGAGGTCTGTTAAAACATGATGACAACTGGAGATGAACGTGAAACATTGTGAACTGAAGAGGCATCATGCTGAAGATTTGCTCATCATAAATCCTTGTCACTTGCATGGCATCACTTATGTCTGCTTCACAGGAGGGATTTGTGGACATCCTGAAAGAGGTGGGTGTGCTTAGACTGGGGAAGTGTCTTTCTAATTGTCAAAGCAGCACCAGACCCAGGACTGGAATTTTGGTAACAGAGACTTTCACCGAAGCACAGGAGTGATGGTTGTGTCAGAATGGCCACTGGTAGTTGCTCCGTGCCCTGTTTCATTTTCGTTAGCCAAAGGGATAGCCCACAACAGCCATCCTCCTCTTCTCATTGGAAAGATTGTGCTTGTCTTTTTCTCCCTTTTTTCATGTGTAGAATAGGGTTATTTTTAAAGAGAAGGAAGCTTTGCTTAACAGTCCAAGGATAAACAGTGGTTAGATTCCCTTTTTGTGGAAGAGGGAGGGTGCAGATATGGTGAAGCAGAGAATCTTTAAGATAATGTGTTTAGACTTAAATGTCTCCTGCAAATTGTACAGAAAGCCCTGCTAGTCAGGATTCTGCAGCTGTCAGCTTGAGTATCTCGTTCACAGGAAGCAGAAAAATAATACATAAAGTAATGTTTTAAAGAAATAAAAAACCCCAACACTTCTGTGGCTGAGTATTTTGAAAGCTTTATCCTTAAGGAATAATACAGAACACATCATTTTGCAAAGAACTGGCAGAGTATTTTGATGATGACAGCTAAAAGAGCTCATTTTTTCCTTTTGGGGGGCCTATTCTCCTTTTCTTGCATTGCAATGTGTCTTCACTTTTCTTTTTCCTTTTCCCCTTGTCTTGAAGGCCAAAAATGTAACTGTGCTTACATCAGAGGTGTAATCCTAGGGCAGAGCAGGAGTCAAGCAGGTGTGGTGTCTTGCTGTTCTTGCGTTGATCTGTGCTTTCCTCGGTTGTAATTATTCTTGCAATTCTGCCTCCCTCTATTTCCACTGTTACAGGCAGTCACTTCATGTGGCTTTTTCCTCACCAAATCAGAGCAACCACCCATTTTTCTCTTTCTGAACTCAAACCAGGGACCAAAGACACCATCAAATTTCAAAACCTTCTCTTCACAGAGTGTATCCCACTGACATGTCCTCTCTGCTTTCCATCCCTGTTGCAAAAATATCATATATTTAGAGTCAGAGCCCCTCTGAGAGGGGAGTTCCATATGTGTGGTTTCATTTAACTACCTCTCTGACTGAATCACTGTGGCAGACACAGTTAAAGCATGGCCAGCACTGGCCCTGGGCTGCTGTGGCTGCCACTGGCCACCAGGCTCCTGCTGTCCTTGCCACCATCCTTAAGTGATGGGCTTTGCCACGGATCACTTGACTGCACCTAGCCATAAGTTGCAACACTTTTCAAAGTGGCAGCTTAAAGCTGTGGCAGAGACAAAATTGATTGATGCCAGAATTGGTTTCAGGTGGTTTATAAACTGCCTGTGAGCATTTTGATTTTTGACAATGTGTTAAAAGTGTAAAAACAAAACAGAAAAAAGGTGCTGCTTTGGTTTGGTGCTAGAAGGGTATTAGGGATCTTGCCAGTGGCTGTCAGCCATCAGCGTAGTTTTTGTCCAGCTAGTAGTACCTATGAAAAGCTAACTTAAAATCAGGGAACATGAAGCAACCAAAATGACATCTCTTTAGATAGCAATCTCCTCACTTCTGAGTTGAATTTTGAGTTTCTCCAAAGATGTGCAGCCTTTTATTTTCCTCTAAATAATGAAAACCTTTCAGAAAATTTCTGGACACTGCAAGCAAAATCTTTTGTGTAGCAGCAAGGGATCAAGTCTTAGAGAAAACCATTAAACAATTGTTTTAGACAGATTTGAAGTGTTTGTATTGGACTACTTTTTGGCACCCCCTTTATTTTTTCTTAAAACCAGGAGCATCAGTTACTATGAGTACAACTGTGCAAGGCCACAGGCAGCTGTAAAATCATATGAAAGAAATTAAAACCTCTTTCCTGTGCCTAATGCTGTAAGTTCTGTGATCTGAAATTTTAGGAACTTGTAGTGTTAGCAGAAATAACCAGCTGTCCTGTCAAACTTTGTCATAGCTGGCTTAAAATGCAGGAATTACCCCTGTCCAAAGTATTCCACTCTGGGGCCTTTCCAAAAGGCTGAGGAATACAAAGAAAAAGAAAGCAAATCTTTCATGCTTGTATCAAACAGCTTTCCAGGTGTGACTGAAACTATTTGCAGCTGCACATATAAACCCAACCTGCTATTGGCACCACGTTTTGATTCAGTACATAATGGTTAAAATTTTCAAGACAGTTATGCGTGATTTTTATTTAGTTTGTAGATTTGGATTTGACAGACAGCAAGTGCCCTAATTTAAGAAGCAAAGGTGGCTTCAGTTTTTAATTTCTACTGCTGATAAATGATCTCTCCTGTGCGTGACTGGCTAAGTAAATTGAAAGTACCTGTCTTAGTGCTTTTCTTTTTTCTTGTTTGTTTTTTTTCTTTTTTTTTTTTTCAGATGAGGAAACTACAACTTTCCTGTGATTTAAAAAAACTAATCTGCTTTTTTGTTTTCAGCTTAGCTACATAGGGCTTAACTTCAGTCCTGAAGGTCAGTATGTGTGCAGGTATTGTGCTTTAGCCCTCAGCCTTGTTTGCTTTAAAACTAAATAAGACATTTACAGAATCTTCTCATATTTCCACCTTGGGTTTTAGGATGAAAATAATGGTGGTTCCAGGGAATTTTCCTTTCTGCGCTTATAGTTCACTGTACTTCAAGAAAGGACCTAGAACTGAATTGAACTTTCATATCACTCAGCTGAAGAAAGCAAGTAAATTTTCATTTTTTTCCAATAAACTGAGAATGCTAAAAAGAGAGGAGAGAATTTGAATAAAATAGCGTGGTCTGCTTTTAACTTGGAAATAACAGTGCTGCTCTGAACCTATAAGTGAAGGCTAAAGAAAACGCTCAGAAGAGGACATTGGTTTTCTACTGTGACATAACAGAGCTCCTTTCCTGATGCATGACTCTACCAGAGTTTCTCTGGGCTACAAATGTCATCCTCTGGCAACTGCACCATGTGCCAAAGAGTTAAGGTGGAGAAACTGCTTCAGACCACGAGTCTGGCTTTTTTTAAACTTAGATCAGACATTTACAGAAAGTTCCTGAGCTGAGTTTAGATGACACCAGAGTTCAAAAGAGAAAAGTGAGGGGGAAGGTGCTGAGCGTGTGGCAGTGCATCAGACTCCAGCATGTTTGGTGCTGAGCCGAGCAGCACAGATTTTTAGTCTTCATGCTTCCGCTTCCTTGACAGGGGATGTATGAATTTAATGTGCTAGCTATGGTTTAAGTAGGTTGTTTAAAATAATTACATTTCGGAGGCCATTACTCAGTATTTTTTACTCTTGTTCTTGTCATGTAATAGTCATCATCTGTTTGAAATTAAGGCTTCATGTGGAAATAATCCGGAGTGCAATGGCTGTGTTCTTATTTGGATGTATTTCTGTTATTTCTTATACATTTAGTTGTGACTAAAAAGAAAAAGAGGGGGATTACAGTAGTATTTGGGGTATTTCAGTCTCAGGAGCCTCTCATAGCATAGCTAACTTCCTCCTGAAAGCCTGACCACCTGCTACCAAATAAACTTGCTTTGTTGTTCCTCTGTTTATCTACCTCTTATATATCCATAAAAAGCTATCCCTTCTGATACCTCTGTTTAAGTAGCACTTTCAGTAGACTTTTCGTTCATGTATTTGCATTGTGCTGATACCAGCTGTTTGCTTCTTGTGAGCCTCCTGAGCTCTGTCAGGCAACATTTCCATCAGACTGTGGATGGTTTTGCATGAGGGGTTTGGCAGAGTAGTATGTCAGTGTTGTGTCCTAATAGGCAGGATGTGTTAGCTGGCCCTTTTCTCCCTCCTTACCCTATATTCTGTCTTTTCTTATAAGGAAGAAAACATTGCACAACACAAAGGTAAAGCGTAAGCAAAATAATTGTCTTGTGGCTTTGAAGGAGGGGTGTGTAGGCTGCTGAGTATTGTGGCCCTCACAACACATCCATTTTTTCCCCAGCTAAACCTGACTTCACAGACTGCTGCAGTACAATAGGAGCTCCTAAGCTTGCACCTGGTTTTACTATTGGTGTTCACATAAGTTGCAAGTTGCTTCACGTGGCTGCCTGGGCTTGCAACTGAAACATCCTTATCTGTTTATTGTAACACTCCCAAGGCATTTGTTTAATCATATTGGGTTGTTGCCTGGGGCCTTTTTGGGGAGCAGGAGTTTGGTCCTCATCCTCTCTTGGCACCCTTCTGCCCTGAAACTGAGGATTGCTGTTATCTCTCAATGCACATTCCTCTGAGCGGCAAGCTGGTGAGATGACTGCTGTCCTAAGTCCCTGGTGTCCCCAGCAGATGTAGGTTTGTGCTGCGGAAAGTGGAGGTGGCACTTAGAACCAAATATTGTAGAGCTTTCTATGAAGATTTATCTACCTCTTATATATCCATAAAAAGCTATCCCTTCCGATACCAGCTTTCAACATCACAGCCACCTGCTTTTTGACACAAAAACACTTTGTTTACCAGAAACCTGTGTTATATTGTAGATCCACTTTAAATTTAGATTTGTGCTAAACACACTTTAGCCTAACATCCATTGTCATTTGCTGCTTCATTATTTAATCAGTTCCTGTGTTACGAAACTTGCTTTGGTTTGTGTTTGGCTTTTTCCTGAGGTGTCAGTCATCGTCGTTTATACTTCCTGATATTTTTAACCAAATCAAGCATTCATTCTAGAAGGAAAATATTTGGAGGGTGAAGCTTTGTAAGATGTAATTTTGTAGTTGTCCTAACCAGGTCTTCAGGTTTTATATATTTAAACGCCTGAGTTTTTGCTTCTGTGCTGAAGCAATGAGTGATTATTCCCATCCTTTATCTAGTAAAGATAAAATACTTTTCCTAAACACTGCTGCAAATATTTTCTTCTTCATTAATATTGATGGTGGTTCAATCAGCACCATCAAGTTTCCTTTCTCCTTTTACAGGACAGGCTCTTCACAATAAACCCTGAACTCCCTGGCAGAATTTCAGTGCCTAGAAGTTCTTTTTCCATTTAATACTGTTTCTGGCAACTGACTTGTAACTGTGTAATGGTGTCCAATTGAAAGTTAATAATCTCATTTGCTTTTCAGAGTGCTTTGCAGCAGGCTGTGGACAGATTGTCAGTTCCCCTTAGTTAGCAATGCTTGAGGTGATCATTTATGTCCACTGTGTGTTTGCCAAAAAATGTGGCAATCCATTGCATGCTTTTTTTTTTCTCTCCCTCTATGTATTAATATTGTCTTGACCGGTGGAGCTTAACACAGTTTGCTTAACAGGTTTAAAGCTCAGCATGACTTCCTGCTGCAGGATTTTGGAGGCAAACAGTCCTGACTGCAGCATCAGAAATTGAACTGATTTATCCAGGTATAAGTACAGGTCTCCTCGTAGTCTCCCTAGGGCTGCTGCTTTGGGCTCCCACTGCAGTTTGGGAGTCTTCGACTGCAGATATCTTTTCCAGCCCTAACAGCGTCAGGGAGACTGGTCAAAATCATTCCTGGATCAATCACAAACTCAAAACTGTGTTGTACTGCTCATCTCATCCTGGACCCTTCCTATTACTTTCCTCTGCCTGATGCATCTGGCAGCTGCTAATTGTACCATGTGCATCACTTTGCCAAATGACCAAGGTCCTCTTCTTTATCATTAGCAAGTTTTCACTTTATTGGGATTAAATACCACTTAAATATTTACATTCCAGAGGGTCTCTATGTACTCAATACCATAACATTCAATTCTTTCATTCTTCCAGGTGTGGGTAAACCCAAACTATTCTTTCCATCAGTTCTTCTTGGGATCTGATGTTTGAGAACTGCATGGGGCAGAAGGTGCTTGAATATGTGCCATCAGTGCCTGGTGAGCTGGTCCCAGGGCACTCAAGTACCTGGAAATGCTTTTCTGCTTGATGGACCCTTTTGCTCAAATCAGGCCTTTAGCAGCCAAAGCACCTGCTTGTGGACTCACACCCCCCTTCTGGCCACTGTACATGCATGGATTCAGCTGCTAATTTTTGAAAGGAATATGATGGAAACTGTATTTATTTTCCAAGTTCCAAACCCATTTCGTATGCAATAAAGCGTAACAAGTAGATAAAGTGGAAAATAGCTGGAGAACTCTTTTTTAGTATAAGCGTCTGTATGAATATTAAATATGCCTATATGCATGTATAAAAATAGTTAAAATATATTAATGTGTGTCTATATGGTATCTTTGGTGAGGTATTTTACAGAGGGATTAGGGTCATGAGGACCATGTTTTACAGTTAGAAAAAGACAACTGAATCACTGTCCATATTTATTGATGGAAATTTTATGCTGGTGAGTAAAGTTACTTTGAGGGTGTAGATAAATGCCCTACAAAATGAAACATATCTAAATAGGCAAACTGCTGTGTATTGATGCATTTAGGTGCAGTCTTTGTTAGTCCACTTGTTCCTCTGATTTATTAGGCACCTTCATGTTAAGTTGTTGTTCCATGCACATGCACACAAGCAGGCTGAGCATAATCTCTTTGTCATTTACTTTGCTAATTTGCTGTTCATCAATGCTCTGTGTGTAGCTGATTCATCTGTAGAGTTTAGCAGTGGCATTTTATGCGTTTTAGCAAAGTGAGGTGCATTGTTTTGAAGAGCCAGCTGTCTGCTGGCCTAGCTATGACCTGCACTGTGTGCTGCAGGGTCCAGCTGGGCAGCAAGGCAGCAGCCAGGCCAGGGAGAAAACAGCCCTCTGCTTGGGGGCTGGGATGCTTTTCCTGTCAACCTCTGTCTTGCAACACCTGAAACTCGCCCACCACGGACCTTTATCTCTGGGAGTGTATTTATCCACCAAGCTTGATAGGATATTTTTGTCTGGCCAGGTAGATCTAAGTTTTTACAAGAAGATGATAGATTAATAAATTTTAGGTTATGGTACCTGAGAAATCGAAGGTAGGAACTTAATTTCTCAAAGTTTGGGTTTGGACAGTGAAATATCAGCGAGGAGCTCCAAAAGATCAACACTGTTTGGAGAGGAAGGCTGTGCCTGTGTTTTACATAGAGACACTGAGGGGGAAAAAAAGCTGAAGGAGATTGTTGGGTTCTCTGGGGTCTAGCAACAAGAAAGAATTCTATAGGTGAACAGTCTTATTTGCAGCATTAAAACCTTATTTGTGTTCCCTGAGCTTCACTTCAGGTTGTACACAACTTTCAGTAAAGGAATTGCCTTACCATGGGATAAATATGGTCTTATGGCAATCTCTCTAGGTAGTCCCTGTCAATAAAGAGTCCAAAACACCTCCTTGCTTTGATACTCTTCTCTCTGCCCTTGCTGTCCTTCTCCACACTGTGGCGTTTGCAGTTGCTAACATGCAACTGATTTGTTGGTGGGATATAAGAAGCCAAGAAGTGGGAGCACCCTGGGAAGAAGGCAGAGTCAGCAGGCCTTGCAGTTTGCTTGTCTTGGACATCATAACACATTTTGTTTTCCCTGTTTCCATGGCACAAATGCCAAGTCAGGAATGGTGTTAAAACTTTCTCAGAATCATAAATGGTCCTTAAAAATCAGAAAAGCAAAATTCTTGATTTTGATTTGATATTTTGTTTTGATATTAGTTTCTCAGTGTTTGTTCTCTTTTTGTACGTTTTTAAGTTGATGTTTACTGGTTTGAACTGAAATCACACCTTTCCTTTGCTGCCTTTCCTGACTGGTTACATCAGTATCACAACCTCAGAAGTCACACTGCCCACTGAGGTAAGCACTAGACCTGGATGGCCTTTTCCTCCTTATTGTGCCCTGAAGGCCTGGAGCTGCAGTTTCTTCTGGTTACATGCCAGAGGCAAGTGCACTTGTCATACATCGCATTGCTTTTTTGGGGGAGTCGTTGCCAGGGCTCAGCAAAAAGACTTCCAGCTGAAGGAACAGTTGTTGAAAGCTACTGGGGGCAAAATTAAGATGAGAAAATCACTTGGTGTCTTCAATATTGTGTGTTTGCAGGAATGTGCAAAGAGGAAGAATCTTTAATTAAAAACTTTCAGACATAATAAAATCAGGTGTCTAATCCTAGAGGTAGAGCTTCTTTTAACTAAATAAGGCATACTGGCCTCACATGAAGAGAAAATCAGTTGAAAATCAGTTCTGGTTTCACACTGAATGAAAGTGTCCAGATATGGAAGGGGTTTGAATATAACAACAGTCAAAGTTACCAGTAGTTTTTTGAAAGTGCGGTCATATTATTAAAGCACAGTTAGGGTTATATTGCCTCCATCAAGGCCAAGTCCAGGCGTAGGAGTATATGCTTGTCAATACATGTCAGCAGGTGAAGCAGGTGGTTGTCTCAAATGCACATTATCTGCTTTGTGCAGACTTGGATAGATGGATGGATGGATGTGCCCATCACTGTGCATTTCTGTTTAGCTAATGTGCAGCCCCCACATTTTCTTTCCTTTCCTCCTCACTAAACAACCTCCATGAAACTTATTTTTGTTATTTGAATGTTAGCAACAGTAAGTTATAGGTGAAAAAAAAAAGTTATTTCTTTGTCCACTTTTCTTTTTGTCCTGCTTTATCAGGCCTTAATCTGCAATTTGCAAATTCTTCATGCTGGCCTGGATGTTCCTTCACTTGACTGGAAATGCCTGTTGCTATAGGCTGCCTAGTATTTGGGCAAGTTCTTCAGAGGGGAAAGGGTATAAAAAGGGAAAGGAAGTTTAACAAACTGGGAAAAGGTGCCTGTAGGAATAGGCAAAAAGGTAGACATATAAGGAGCAGGTATAGTGCCATACTTTGAGTTCAGTTTTGTTTAAACAGGCTAGATTTTAAGTTCACATCTTCTGAACCAGTAATGTGCAGCACACTTATCCACATATCACATGGGTATCCTCTACAGTCAATATTGCACTCATGTTTATGGATAAAAGTGACAGCTGTCATACACAAATTGGATTAGTGCATACTGGCTATTATTTTTTTCATTTGAAGTAGTTCATAACTTGGTTTGGAAGGACCACATTTCTCCAGAAGTTTTGGGTGGTGGCAGAGCACAGAAGATCATAGAGAAGCAGAGACACACCGTGCATCTTTCATGTCTGTATTCTACTGATTAGCTGTTTTTAAAACCAAACCAATAAAGGTCTGAGGTTAGGAGCAGTGTCAACTTGTGTATGTACAAGTCCTTTACTTCCTGCCTTCAACTATTAGTGGATCAGAGGAATAGCCTTTCTATTTCTCCATTTGTGCTCCCATCTTGTAAGTGGCGTCTAATGGGGAGGCTCTATCTGTGGAAATACAGTTATCAAAAAGAGAGACTGGGAGTTCATGTGGACAGAATTGCATTAAGAGAATGTCTAACACCTAAATGCCCTGGTGTGGTGTGCTTGTGAGAGAGAAAGTATAAAGTTGGCTCAATTTCATGTAGCAGAAGGAGATTTGCTCCAGAGCTGACCTTCAGTGTCACATCCAAGCCCATGAAGGCATGTGAAATCTCTTCTCTGATCAAGAAGGGAGCAGAGGTTAGAAGCAAGCAACAGACATGACCTCATATTTTTGTAGTTGAAGTGGAGAGGAATAACCAAATATCTGGGAGGAGCTGATATTACAACACATGCTTCTAAAAGCAGTTGTTAAACAGAGCTACACTGTTTAAGGAAGTAAAAAGATGAAAATACTCTTGGCTTGTGGATGGAAAATGCCTGTTACCACAGATTTAACTCTCTTTTTTAATTTAGCATTTCACACACTTCCACTCCCACCCCTCACTCCCAACAAAATCCGTGGATCAAAGGAGTAGAAAGTTGCGGATCAGCCTCCCTGCTCCTGAGGCTTTGAAACAGCGATTGGACTTTCAGGATGTTGTAATACCCAACCACATCAAAAAACTGTGATGATATGAACAGATTCTTTCTATCTAGCTTTCAAGGTAAGTATTTACCGGGGTTTATCTAGGATGGCATTGGGCAGCAGCCTGTTTTGACCTGTTCCTTCATTCATCTCCTAAGTAATTCCTCATAAAGTATCTTGGCTGCTGAGTAAAGGGGGAGTTTGTGTAATGTGAACCTTAGAGAGGAATTATGATATTGCTCCCTCACAAATGCATCATTGTGGTAAGGAGGTGAAGTGGGGTTTAGCTAATCATTAACATTAATCTATGCAAAAAAAGAAAGGTATTGTTGCAATGAAGCAAACAGGCTTGGGTTTGTTTGGGGTTTTTGATTTTTGTTTTATTTCCAAAAGTCATGAGTTCATGTAGAGTAAAAGGTGTCTGTGTATCTTGGCAAAAGGTTATTGCTTCTGAAACTAGCTGTCAATACACTTTTACCTGTGCCTAGTACCTGCGTTACTGTTTCGGATAGCCGAGGAGGAGTGACAGTTGTCATCTCTGACTCTCTAAACTGATGCTGATCTGTAGGAATCTAAACAGACCTGATGGAAGATATTTACTGGGACACACCACGCACAGGGGTGATCACCTGTGTTGCAATGAGTAGCAGGTTTTGTAAGTGGATTATGTGTATAATTTTAGCTCTGATTCTTGAGATATAATGCTCATGTGCTTTCCTGTAAGCCTTCTCTCAGATTTCCTTACTGACACAGGTTGATAGTAAATTGTAGATTGGCACACATAAATTAGACCTAGGTAATTTCTGCAACCCTCACAGTCTCTGGGATAGCAAAACCAAAGCAAATACTTTCCAGTTCACCTACCTGAATTAGAGAAACCTGAGTTGCCTACGAGACAGACACCTTAATGAGCCGTGTAGTGTAGCACGGTCCTTAGGTATGGGGTTACCAAGGAGCTCCTGGGGGTTTTACCTGCAGTGTTCTCTCACTGTCAGACATCCCTTTTGCCATGAATAATCTGGGACTCCTGTCTCATCTGTAGTTACAAGGGTCGTTTCCCTTGTGTGTTCTCTTTTATGTTATCAGCTGATACAGGGCATCATTTAAGCTCTTTACTGTGACTAGTATTACCCTTCCAACCAAGAACTGGCATAGGAAAGACCATTGTAAATAGCCCCATCCTTCAGTCTTGCCCATTCTCTGTTACAGGCTCAGCTCAAACTAGATGAATAAGTTACCATGTGGTTTTGGCATTTTGCTGGAAGAGCTGAATATGAAGGGATTTTTATTGTAGTCTGGATTTCCTGCTGTTTAAAACTACGTGATACAAAGGCAGGGACCTTAGGAGATAATTTGCAGATACTTATAAGTGGGAATATTGCTCTTGAGAGTGTCCCTATCTGCTCTCCCAAAGAGTTCTCTAAATCAAGAAAATGAAAAGCTCAGATAAACCTTGATGCAGCCCAATTAATTGAATCCCAGTTTGTTGGCTCTTTCCCAAATGGTGTGTTTTGTCTGTCTCTATTCTAAAATTTGAAGGTCAAGGATGTCTTTAGGATGTTGACAGAAATACGTGTGACTCTACAGTATTCAGTTACAATGAAGTGCATTGAGGAGTGTTAACAACATATTTCTTGTGTTTTGGTAAGCAGTATGTCGTAATGTTTGCATTCAGAGTTTGCTCAAGATCTGATGAAGTCCAATCTGTACCATGTGTGCTGGAACTAGATTATCCAGTCTGACAGTGAGCCTCCTTACCAAGCAGATTTTAATCCATCACAGCCTTTAGCTGCTGGGTTACCAACAAGTCCCATTCATGATATGCAGAAGCTTCTGCTGGTTCTGTGGTATAGATTGCAAAGATGATTGCAAAATTCACATGGAGTTTAGTGGCAACAGGAGGGGCTGTTCAAGGAGATTATGCAAGCCCTGCCATTTGTGTTGGTCCATGCTCTTCGTAGTTCTCCAACATCCACAAACCCCATCGTAAAAATTATACAGAACACACCTTTGTGCAGTCCTTTCAGAAATCATTTATATATTGTCTATGAATTTGTTTAATTACCTTTTTAGCTGGCTAGTACTACCAACATCCACAATCTCATGCAGTAGCAAGTCACAGAAGTTCACTACTTTCTGTTTAAGGAATTATTTTCTTTCAGCTTTTTTAAACTGGTTTCCTGGCAGTTTCCTGCAGTGTTCTCTAGTTCCTGCAGTATGGGATTTGGCGAACAACTGTTTGGCACTCAGAATGGCCATCGGCTTTGATATTATGTCATGATATTGATTTGCACTGTGTGATACCCCCCAGCTCTGCCTTTTACAAATTGAAGAGTCCCAGTGTGTTACAATTTCTCCTTGTTGGGCATCTGCACTGTCCTCTTAATCACTTTAGTTACCATTCTCTGTATTTTCTTTATATTTGCTATGTCCTTCTAGAGCTGCAGAGACCAAAGCCACATACCGTTTTCAGGATGTAGGCTATCAACTTCATATGTGGTGGTAAAATGTTTCCTTCTGTCTTGTTCTCATTACCCTTCCTGATGACACCCAACTTGTGTTGTTTTCCTTCTTTCTGATCTCCTATATGCTGTTAGAAACTGCTGAGAGCTGTCAATGATCACTCTAAATTCTCCTTTCTTACTTGTAACTGCCTTTTCCAAGCTTCACACCATGTGGGCACAGGTAGGCTATTTTTCTCTAGGTGTATTTCCTTGCTTACCTTGACACCAACTCTCCCTTGCCATCTTTCTGCCTGCTCAGCTCTCTTGAGGTGATGGAGTTCAGAATGGCATTTAGACCAGAGTCTGTGAACAGGAGAAACTGCTGATGAAGTGTGCAGATAAAGGAATTACAAAATGTTAGTACTGAGTGTTGACAAACATGCCAAGTGTGTCTTTGTATCAGCTGTGCTTGAGAAACAAGTGGCCTGTAAAGGACCCCAGCCCTGGTGGCTGGGTACCACACCTGGCTTGTCACAGAGGTCAATCATTAGACAGGAGAGCAGGGATCCAAAGCCAAGGTGTACAAGATGTCCCAGGTCACATCTAGCTGTCAGCCATAAGATTAATTGGCTTCATAATGTCCCTTCAGGAAATTAAAATGATTTTTTAAATTATTGACCTAAATGCATTTGCAGTAAATCTGCAAATCTACCTGCTTCTTAAGCTTGGTCTGTTTGGGCTGCACCATTAATTTCAAAGCTAGCAGTGAACTAATGAGGTAAATTATCCAGTCGGTCTCATGTGATGTCAGGGACCACCCTGACACAGTAGCCAGCTTTTTTACTTTCCCTGGTATCTGTACAGTAGCAGAACTGGAAAGTCTAGCTTGTGTATCTCAGTATTCCACACAGTCTGCAATATGATGCTGTGTATATTAATGTGTCTTCAGAAAGCTGGTTGCAATTGTGATAAATCGAACAAAATCTAATTATGCAAATATGTTAGAAACCATATACTGTTTAAAGAAAAATGTTTGGTTGATACTGTGGATCAATATTGGAGGATTTGGGAGATGTATATGCTGTCTCTATGTATGCATTCTTATGTCAGGTGCTATGATGTGCTAGTGTATGAAGTTCCCTTTAAATTGTGTCTTAATAAGTAGCAGGTGATTGGGCAAGACATGTGATACATAAAGAAGAATCAAATTTTTGCTTGCAGTTGCTGTAATGCTGAGAATCACAGAAGTGGCTGTGGCTAGAAAAACATACAGACATCAGACTGAGGTTTTCTTTGCCAAAACTTAAAATCAGTATCATGGCACATAAAGAGCACATTTCTTTCAAGGCATGTTGAAATCCCTAATTGTAAACTCCCTTTCTAAATGAAGCTTTAGTGGGTATTTCAGCAACTACAGTTGCTCTCAGCAGCAACAAGATTTTAGAGCTGATAGGACGGAATAAGAGCACTGGGCAGGTAGATATAAACAAGGCCTGTGGGAAGCAGTCAGCAGGGCTTTGGTAAAGGGAAACCTACCAGTGTATCCTTCTGGGTCCATCACCTCCAAGTGGTGGTGTCACTAAGTATATGGATAAGGAGAGCCTGGGAGGGGGTTGTACATGGATTTCCAAACAGCATGAGGCAAGGGCCCACACCAGAGGTTAGTAAAAAAACTAAGTTGCTGTGTGACTGGAGGAAAGACTTGTTTAATTTTTTTTTTTAATAGGCAGATATTTGGTTAGAGGATGAGATTCTCTCCATTCAAATTTCAGAGGCTTTGAAAATAAAATAGAGCCTGGTCCAAGCCCACAATGAAAATTCACATTTTAGCTGTCCTGTGAGACAAAATACTTAATGAACATTGTGTGGAACAGGCTTCTGGGTGAATAACCACTGTGTTCAACGTCACCAATGATGAGAGTGTGGCCTGCTCATTCCAGGACTTAAAAGGGCATGTATAGTCAGAAGGAAATTAATGGCCCAGAGACATGCAGAAGCCAAGTACATAAAATGAATGAGTTTGGGTTGTTGGCCCATCACAACTGATGCTGGTCATGCCACCCAGCCCATCTGTGAAACAGAGGGATGAGACACTGCAACTGAGCTATCAGTTAAAAAGAAGATGTAAGGAGAATACAATTTCCTTTCTTTTATTCCTTATTCCGCTATATCCTGAAAGAGACCCCTGCCTGACCATTATTCAGACTCTAATTCCTCCAAGTAGCATTATTAAAAGTGTTTCTGAGGTTGGAAAAGGTGTGTATGAAACTTCAGCCCTGAGGAAAGATGCTACTTGCAAGCGAAAATTACTTTTTGCATTGGGAATGTTTATTCAGCCTAATGGTATTCACTGATCTCATGAAACAAAGCAGGAGAAAAAGAGCAAAACTGAGTGAATCTAAAGCAAAGTTTGCCTACAGGGGATTTTTCCCTCCTTTTATTCAGAGTTGAATTTGATCCATTTTCTTTTATTTGCTATAGAATAACAATGGTCCTCTGCTCCTCCAACAGTAAACATTGCAGCCTGTGAACATCAGGGTTCAGCAAGCAAACTTTCAAAAATCCCTTTACAGGGTAAATGTCAAGCTGTTGTTCAATTAATTATTTTTAAAAGTGAATTCACATGCAGCAGTGACCTTTAGCTGTGCTGCACACACATCGCTGCTTTTCATGATCTCATTTGGTGTTTCATGTCATGGCCTAATATGAGGGACTGGTGGTCTGAACAGCAGCAGAAGAGATGCCTGCAATGCTGGGGTGGGGGGGAGAGATGCTTCCTTCACCCTGCTAGTTTGGCAGGGTGGGGACGGGGAATCAGGAAAAGCCTCAAAATTCAGAGAGGGAATCTGCTCTCCCTCACCATCTGAAACCTGCTGGGGCCACCTTGGCCTTGGTCAGAGTCACTTGGAACTGGGGAGGGAATAAAACTGGCATCCCACCCGGCATCTTGCCCCACCTGCAGAGGTGGTATCCTCTGTCAGCAGCAAATGAGACACAGCTGGGGCTTGTACACTGAAAGAGACAAAAAACTTGGGTTTAGAGTCCTGTAAATGAGACTGGGATCTCTTGACCTCTCCATCTGGCAAGTTTTGTTGCCTCACCTGGGTCGCTTCAACATTCAAATGAGAAAATAACAATTCCTCTTCACAGGTGGACTGACAACAGCTTTCTTGATATCAGGCATGTGCATCCCAAGGGAGCAAGCAACCAGCTGGGGCGTGCTTCAGTTTTATGATGTTTCTCACAAAAGTGGGAATTTGCCAGTCCTGAGAAAATACACTCAGAAGCAGTAAGAATATTCACCTGGGAAAAAAATCTGATGGACTGAAGTTAATGTAAAGTACCATTTGGGGTCTAAAGTAATTCCAGAGATGTTTAGGGCTCTTGCTTGCTCTGCAAGAAAATAAATAATCATCCTCACCTTACACTACAGCTGCTATCCTGAACTTAGAACCTTAAAGAAAACCATGCTTCATTGGAAGGAGAAAAATAATTTTTTAAACATCTGATTTTTTTTTTAGCAGGTGATGACATTAAAAACATTTTGATAGATGCATGGAAGACCACCAACCAGCATGAGAAAGAGAGAGAATGATGGCAGGAACCTGGAGTGTCCTGGTGCACAGGGTGGGAAATGGTGGAGCTCTACTACAGCTACTGCTGTGCACTGACTGGAGACACAGCACATTATTGTTTTGTTCAAATCCATTTGAGTTTTACCTAACTCAGATCCTTACTTGGCTGTTCAAATTTCCAGCTACTACCAGATTTGTGTTTTTGTTTTCTTTTGCTACCATACAGAGACTTCTTTTTTTGTCTAGGTACCATATTTTAGCAAATAGAATTTAATGCTATGGAAATCCTTACCTTCTGTTTTCTGGAGCATTATTATGTTTTCTAAGAAAACCTCAAATGTGAGGGTTTATATCAAAAAATTTCTGTTTGTCTTCTCCACTTTCCTTTCTGTCATTCCTGTGCTCTATATTGTTTATTTTATCGACACAGATCCTAGTACTTACTACTTACTTGCAAGCAAAAAACAGAGGAAGCACATCCAGATACGTATATGCCCTTTGATCATATTTAGCCCTAGTGCTCAACTGCTCCTTGCTTGTGGCATGTATACCCTGATATTGCTTAATCCGCTTAAACCTTCACCTGCCAAAATAGTGCAAATACTCAAAAATGTAATTACTCTATTTCTTGCCATTTGCACTGAAGAGAAATAGGAAAACTAAATGCTAGTGGAAGAAACAAAATGTACAGAAGGAGATCAATTGGCTAAGGTCTTCCAGTTGACGATGATGATGATGATAAGACAGTGTATGTATGCTTACATATGTTCCAGATACAGTAAACCTATTTGTGATTTTGAAAGGATCCCCAGTATAGAATCATTCAATGTTCACTTGTAATTTATTTCTTTTTAATACCAGGGTAACTTGTTTCTAATTCAGACTTGTTATTATGCTTAATGAGATGCTAAAAAGGCATTTTTTTCATTTATATTAGACTTTTGCCTAAATTTCTGTGTAATGACTCAGGACTCGAGTGTGCCCTCCTCTGAAGAGGAGCCCTATAATTTTGGCTCCCAATTTAGGTTCTCTTCACTAAAACAACTGCTATTTTTCTGGCAGGTGAATAGCATGGAGGTAGCTGAGGGCAGCTGAGGAGTGCATGGGAGTTAAGGACCTCAAAGCAGGTGCCCATGAGAAAACTTCAACCTTGTGTGCGCAGTCATTTCTGACCTACTGCACTTGAAGACAGCATCCATTCCTTTACTGCTTTTGTGGTCATGCAACATCATCAAGGGTCAAAGTAACTGTTTTACCAGCTATTAAGGATGATGGTGGAGAAGGTTCATGACCAATACTTCCTTTGAATATTATTTAATTGAAGAACAGAGAAGATCCTTGCAGTAAGAGATACTTAATATGCAAAGCATCAGTGCTAGGGTCCATTTCCTTCCATTAGCTTTCCTGGAAGCACTTTCCATGACTAATGTGACCCTTTTATACAGAGTGGGGTCATGCAGTTTGTAACCCAGATGTAGCAGCACCTGGTTTCTGAAGCAATGCCACAGCTGCCATGATGCATGGGGGCTGAGTGGCAAGGCTGAAGGAATGGGGGGCCCATACCCCCAGAGGTCTGGCAAGAACAGGGGAAAAAAATAGTTCATAAATATCAACAAGCCAACTGGCTTATGGAAAATGCCCAGTTTATATCCATCTTTTTGGAAACAGGGCCCATTTCCTAGAAGCTGATACCAAGAGAAAGCCTAAACGCTTCTGAGCCTCAAAGGCAAGATCTGGCTTCCCCCTCATCCCTGGAGATGTGTTTCTCTGGGTGTCTGGCTGATGAAGTGTACTAGCAAGAAAAAACAAGCTCCTGTTGTCTGCCACAAATTTAACCTAGAGATCAGTATATCAGTACATGCGAAACCTTGGTTTTCTCTGGTCTCAATGTGACAGATCCTACATTGCCCTCAGAAGAGCATGCAGACCCTGAGTTGGAAACCCAATGGATCTTTTCCTGGTGGTTTGCTACTGCAGAACCTCAAACACATAATAAAATGTATCCTTAGCCTGAGTTTTCTCCTGAATTGGGCAGGTCCTTGGTCTCCCTTCAGAAATGTCATTAAGATAATTCACTTAAATGCAATTAGAAAATTCACCCTTTTTTGCACGTTGAAGTTAACAGGAAAGCATGGCTCAACTATTGATATATAGGCTTGAAAGGCAAAAGTCTTATGTCTGGGTGCTACAGGTGCAATATTGGAGTGCTGCTGCTGTTCATTGAAGTCTTTCAGTCAGTGCCAGTGATAGCACTTTTCTTCAGGTCAGAACACATTTTTAAAATTAAAGTTCAGCCTTATTAGTTTGTTGTTGCGGTTGTGCTTATGCATAAAGACTAAATACTGATGTGGATATGGAAAATAAGAGCCTCTGGACAGACCAAAGCTAGTTGTAGAGCAAAAACTGCATGTCTAATACAGTGTTTTCCCTGCTCTGTGGTGTTTTTCTTAAAAACCATCCTCAGCAAAGAGGGTCTGAAAATGTCCGCTCAGTGCAGAAGCAGGGAATAATGATACAGGTCTAGGTTAACTATGCAGACTTGGAGAAGACAGAAAAGAAGCCAGACATGACATCATGATAAACTGAATGTAACAAGGTTTTCCAGTGGTATTAATATTAGATGATAATGTCCAAGTGCAGCTGGTAATTAGACAGGACAGCTGCCAAGGGCAGTCATTAGTTATGTTGATCTACTCACTTGAAAACCAGAAAAAAAGGTATTGCAGATGTTTCTCTGTCACTTTTGTTTTGGCTGTAATGGACACGGTAGCTCATTGCAGGTAAAAAGTTCACCTCTGCATAACAGGCTTGGATTGTTTGAGTTGCCACAGGATGTTCTTATTTCTTACTTCTTGTGTTTGGCCCGGGACTGTAAATCACAAATACCAGGCTGTGTAATTCTGACTTTTATTACGTTAATGTATTTTAAGAGCAGGAAATCTATAGACTCTTGGCTCAGTGGAGCAGAAGCAGGGCATGGTGGGTACTCTGTGGTCAGGAATGTTCTCAGAAATATGCCTCTTGCTGCAAAGGTGACCTCAAGACAACCTTTGTTCATCTTTTGGGCTGAGGAAGGAAGGACATCTCAACCTCTTGGCACAGATGTGAGCTCGGGTGTGGGTTATGAGTGGAGGAGGAATTTGTTCCCTGTGCATAGGGAAAGAAGGGAACTGTGAATATAAACTTGTGTTAGCCTCAGTGCTGAGACCAGCTTGTGGATGCACAACTCACTTTTCTCAGGGTCATTGCAATGCTTATCATTGCATAGCATTAACAGCATAGCCAAGACAGGAGTTGAAGGCTCCTGACTCCCCAGGAATCCCTTTTCTACTGAGCCCTGGTAGCAGCTTAAGCTATAGCTGCAATTTCTTCAGGAAAAAAACAAAGCACTAAAGTGTAGGTGTTGGTAGACTGACTTAGTGAATTGTTTCCTCAGTGGCTTTCTAGGCATTAAGTCATCTTAAACAAACCTCATGTGTTTCAGGAAGCTCCCCTCCAGCTCCTTTGAGTGTCCATGGTGTCACGACACACAAAACTGATCTGCATGTGAAGCAGAAAAATCCTTCAGAGTTGTGGTTGGCTGACTACCACCTGAATCTGTGTTCAGCTGGTGTAGCTGTGGGTGAATTCACTAATGATCATGATCAAGGCTCCTCCATAAGCCTGTCATTTTCCACTCTGCTTTTGCACAGCTATTTTAATTTGGGGAGAGGGAGATGAGAGAAACCAGATTGCTAAGCATTTGGTCTGCAGAGCCAGGACTGCACTAACCATTTAGGATGGCCTCTGGGCTAACAGACTTCATACTGCTGTGCCTGGGGAAAAAAACATCTTCCCCTGTGAATAGTCTAACCTGAGAGAGGCCTGTCAGTGGCGTTCAATGGGCTGTGTTATATCTAAGAATTTCCTGGTGAGTACAAATATTTGCAGGACAGATATTCAAAGAGCATCCATCTTCTCAAAGGCATAAAAAAATGGATTGCTCCTTTTTTTTTTTTTATTGCTTCAGAATATCCTACCCTGAATGTACTGCTCTCCTTCAACTGCAAAGTGTGCTGGAGAGTCTTGAACACAACAGTCATGTTACAGCTCTTGATCCTGCTGGGTTTTAAGTGCCCTGCCTGATCAGGAATGCCTCAGGTAAGTAGTACTGAGCTGCTGGGGCACTTATACCCCTGGGATACCTTTTAACTTTTCTTTTAGCTATCATATGCCGGGAAAATTACACTAAACCAGGTCATAATAGAAAAGTTTTGAAATGGAAGTTGAGATAAGAGAGATGTGCTTCAGTAGAAGTGAAAGTGGAGAGGGAGTGATGCGAGAGGGAGATTTGAACTGCATCTCCGGGTTCAGCCTCTGAAGAGGAGAGGTAGTGGAAGCTAATGCAGTGAAATGAGCTGTAACAAAGCCACACCAGGAATTTTTCAGCTGTTCACAAGAGTTTTAGAAGAATTGTAATTGGGAAATGATGTGAATATCAAACAAAATGTCACTTGACTGAAAGCCTTGAAAAGAGAGGGAAATAAAAGAAAATGAAGAAAAAACCCTGCATTACATGTCACCCTCTTAGACAAACCCTGAAAGAGTTCCCTGCTACCCACTCAGACCTTTTGGTACAGTATTGTGTGATGTTGTGTATTTTCCTTGTGGAGTGTTTCTCCTTGAAAGAAATTAAAATGATGGGAAAGCTGGTGTGTCACATTAAACAACATTACATATTTTTCTATTGGAGACAGAAAAAAAGGAAGAAATACCAAGCTGAGTTCCAAGAAAATAACTACTGAGGAAATGAGTGCAGCCAGCAGCTCAGATCCCATCCCTGGAAAATAGCAACCATGCCAGCATGGGGAAACACGCTCTGTATCCTGGAAGGACTCATGAGCAGGCTTGAATTTTTTTCTGTGTGCTGTTTGCTGGGGACCTGCAGACTTGATTGCCCACATCTCTGATGTTTCCAACTGTCCATAATGATTTTCCAGTTCTAATGTTTGGGGTTTTTTCTAAAATTTGAAATATGTGTAAAAGGATTGTTGGCCACCATTTCTGCTCTTGTTTACTAATATCCAGTTTCTTTCACTCTAAATCCCCTGTCTGCCATTCTTTTCTGGAAATAAGTCATCCTGAAAGCACATTGTCCCTCTCTTCTGCCTCATCATCATCCTTTGCAGCCAGATAGCACCACTAGTTTGGGTCCTTGGGCTGCATGATAATCTTCTTGGCAACTGCAGAAGTATTGTCCTTTGGACAACCTGCAGGCTTCCTCTCTTTTTATTTTAGCATAAACCTTCATCTGGTAACACCAAGAAACCACCAGCTGCATGCAGAAAGAGAAGGACCTTGGGGGCCATTGAACCCACCCTATGCCTGGTGAGGGGAGGAGGACTATGAAAAAATTTGCTTTGAGGTTTACCCAAGTGAAAAAATCCTCCTTTCTCATGAAAGGGGAAGCTGACAGCACTGTGGAGGAATTACCCATCAAGAAAACAAGAAGAGCGCTCTGATTTCAATTAGACAGAATTTCTCATTGGCCTCACTGTGCTTCTCCTCATCTCAGGTCTGCTGCAACCAGGAACTTTAAAAAGAGGTTAATGTGGGTTTTGTGTGGTTTGGTTGCTGGGGCTATACGGAGTAAAAGGTGACTCAAGACACTGCAGTAAGTACTAATATCTATTAGTAATAGATATTATATTTTTAGTAACATTGTTATACATCTGTCATAATGTTCAGGTGATTCAACAGGGAATTCTTCAGGCGAACATTCTTAAAGGCCTGATGAAAAAAATATGCTGATTTCTATCCATAAATTGTAGTGATTTTGATGGAAATTTCCCAGTTTGTTTTTTAAAATAATGCTTCATGTACAGTAAGCATAAGAAAAATCCTACCTTGGAGCATCACAGGAAAACAAGAAAACACTAACCATTCTTGTATTTTCCCCTCACCTTCATGTCTTCACTACAGAGCTGGGAGACACTTGCCAACTTTAAAGGGAGAAAAAAATTAAATTCACTCTTTTGCTTTCAATTTTAGAGAAAAAGGTCCTATAGTAAGATTTTAAGATGTCTGGCTAATATTTCCTAATTTTGTCTTTGAATGTGCATTTGATTTTTTTTGTTCGTTTGTTTGTTTGGTGGATTTTTGGATTTTTTTTTTTTGGTGCTATTTCTAATCGGGGAACCATCAGCTCTAAAGGCATCCCCTCACCAAGCCATGTTAGGGAAAAGTTACCATAAAATTCGTGTGCAAGCAAAGGACCACAGGCATGTGAGACTCTGCTCTCAGCTGCTGGTGTTAATTTATGCAGCAGCCAATGTGATTCTGTAGCCTCGAGGAAAGCTGGTACAGAGCACTTTGCTTGGTTGAGCCTGGGCAGTAGTTCCCAGCTGTCATGTAACAGGATGGCTGGGCAGGGGTACCTGAGCCCCCATTACATGTCCTTCAAGCACAGAGGCAGGTTGGAGAGATTATGGGAGGTAATTTGTGCTGTCGTCACCATGGGCACTTTACTCTCAAAGAGCCATAATTTATTCAGGGAAGCTGGTACTGCAATTAGAAAGCAATAGACCAGGTAGCACTAATAGCCAGATTCACACAACCTCTTAGCAGAAGATTTTGGCATTTGCATATTTCTCCCAACTCTCTTTTCTATTCAGAAGGAAACACAAAGTAACGTAGATGATTTGTGGCCTATTCTTATTCCTTCTACAGAGAATAAGTGTTGCTTTCGAGTTTGAGCAGGAGCAGGTCTCATCTCTCCTCCATATCTGAGCAGGCCTTGTATTTCCTTCAGCTGCACAGATCTCCATTGTTTGTCTCCCCCCACTTAAAAAGCTCACAGAGGCAGAACCCCAGGTGTACTTGTGCTTTTATCTTTGGTCTCTATTATAAACGGGTCTAATAGCTAACATTTGTTTGGATGAGACCTTATTAATCAAAGACTGCCTGCTCTAATAAAGTTCTAATGGTATTTTAAAGCTCTTCTTCTGAGGGCAAAGCTTTGTCTGTGAATCATTAACCAAAGTTTTCCCCAGGCTCTCCAGTGTATTGCCAAGCACTACCCTTTCCCCTTGCAGGAATGGCTGCTTTTTGGTGGATCTGAGATGCAAAGGACAAAATCAAACTAAACTGTCAGCTCTGTGTTGAAGTTAAATAACAGTGCTGCTGCTATTCTGTATTCAGTAGCATTCCCCAAAATAATTTCCTGGGAAAGGGTTTGGCAGACTTTACTTTCCGACTCATACAAATATGAGCTGTTCTTGCTGCTTTGGAGTAACTGAATGGAGGAGAGATTGTATGCTGTGGTGTGCTTTTGATTTCCTTTTTACTTTATCCCTGCATTTTTTTTCACATAAAACCCCCCATTATAAAACACTATGAATTCACTTGAAAAGCACTGTGGGGTTTTTTTTCCCTGTTATGCTATACAAAGTTATACCGTCAAATATTACCCTTCAGTGGGACTTTTTTTTTTAACTGGCTGCATAGCAATGCAATGGAGGGCTTGGCAAATGCTAGCAAGTAAGTCCTGATGTCACTGTAATGTACAGAAAAGCTTGTATCAGGATAAAGCAGTTTTCAGCTAGGTTTAACTGCAATACAAAGTAAGAAAGAAAAATTGGTGTATGACCGAACTGTTCCTGATGGTTTTGTTCTTGCTGCATCATATCTGCTGGGGGCAGAAACTATTCAGTCTTCACTGCTACTGTAATGGCTCCCTCTAGCAATACATTATATGTTATTACAAATTGAAAAGCAGCATTTGCACTAGTGAATCGAAGCTTCACACAGCCCTGGTAATAAATTCAACTACTTCGTATTCTTGTTGAAACATCCGATGTGGTGGGGGGGGGAGCCCAGGGTATTGGATTTCACTTGCAGAGGACGGAGAGAAGTCTGTTTCTGGGGAAGCAGGGAAGGCAGTCTGGGCTCTGGGGGTAGTGGGGAGAAGCAAGGGGCCGATGGCGAATGCAGGAGGCTGCTGGGTGCCTTCATTCGTTTGATGTCTTGGAGAAGGAAACCTGCAAATAGGGAGTGGAGGTGTATCTTTTAGTAGTTTGTTCCCTATCTTTGGCAGTGAAGCCTTCGGAAGGAAAGAATTGTGTCTGTAGTTGTGTTATGGTGATTCCTCCTGCCCTCTACTCTTTTTGGTAATCTGAAAATCTGCCTCTTTCCAGTACTGGTGCAGTTGGACACCACTCTGAGTTTTACCGGGCACCTTGCTGTAGGAGACAAAGACCTGCTTATAAACGTCCATAGAAAGACACCGAAAATAGCTGGAAGCATCCCAGGGCAAACAGATGAAGTGAATGTGGAGACACAGGGGAAATATTATAAGAGGATTGACAGTATTTATCCAAGGTATGAAAAGAGCCATTATTCCCAAACAAAGAGGTAACCTGAGGAAGCTGCGGCTGACAAGGAGGAGCAAATCGAATGGGTTCTCTTTTTATTTATGTCACGCCAAAATGTGCCTGGGACTTTGTGACCGAATAGAATGTAGGGCCCTGAGGCGAACAGCTAACAGCTTAAGGCTAAACCAAACAGTGCGTGTTTGCAGGTAGCAGTCTGCAGGTTAGGGAAAGGAGAGAGGAGATTAGAGAGGAGATAATCTGCATTCTCCAAGGGATAAGCACAAAGGTTAGCCAGATCAGATAGTTCAGCTATGGCAGTAAATCCCTCTGCCAGCTATCTGGATTAATGTGAGCGTTTTTGGGATGGGTACTGCCTTTGCTGCTGGAGCAATCTGACCCTTGAGCACCCCTGCTTACATTGTGCTTGGGAGGTGAGGCAGCTCTGCGTGCTTCACTCAGCTTCCTGATGAGAAAATACTGTAGACTCTGACCCTGAGGGAGCCTGAAGCAGTGCAGAAAACTTTAAGGTCTCAGCCCTGAGTCTCTGGTCTAGAAATGCTTCCTATCACCTCATTTTTGGAAGAACATTTGCACTAAACACAAACTTAAGAAAGCTGGAGAGGGACTTTTTACAAGGGCATGTAGTGACAGGACAAGGGGAATGTCTTTAAGATGAAACAGAGTGGGTTTAGATTAGATATTAGGAAAAAATTCTTTACTGTGGGGCTGGTGAGACACTGGAACAAGTTGCCCAAAGAAGCTGTGGGTGCCTCATCTCTGGAAGTGTTCAAGGCTAGGTTGGATGGAGCTTTGAACCACCTGGTCTATTGGGTATCTCTGCCATATTGGAGCTAGATGATCTTTAAGGTCCCTTTCCAACCCAAACCATTCATGATTCCTGTTAACTCCATTTCACCTTGTTTACTGAGGAGTACAAAACAATGGTGCTAAAGTTGCAAAATGCAATGAATTTGCAAACATGTCAGCAACTCTTAAGCCAGGCTCTTTGCTTGGGTTGTATCCCTATTTCTACCTATTAGCTTTTTCCCTGTATTTTTTTAAATTATTTTTGACTGCAATGTTTGATCCGAGACCAATCTTCTTGTGGTTTTAGCTAGGGTCCAAAGTCATCCATGAAGTTGGGTCATTCAGGCAGATCACTCAGGTAGAATGTTGTCTGTGTTCAGCTGACTTGATGTAATGATACAACCACTAAACTGTAATGCACATTCAATATCCTAGAGTAGAGAGATTCTTATGCTGGTGCAGTTAAATCAATAAACTTGGTAAGTTAGGCTGGTACAGATATTTTTAATTGCAGTCCCTACAGATAGCCTCACAGCTCCCATGTCTAATCAGAACTATTCAGATTTTTCTTTGCGAATAAGGTTCTGAGTAATCAATAGCTCGGTGTATGTGTGTGTGCACAAATACTCATTTAGTAATTCTGGCCTGTGAACGCATTTATTAACCTGACCGCCTGATGTTACCCCAGCCTCCCTCCTCTCTTCACAGACAGGAAAAAGGAGTGCATTCATTGATCACACTGCTTTAATTTATTTGCCTAGTTCTAATCTCTGCACGAGATAAGAGTGCTGAGAATTGCCAAATTGCGTGCTTTGGGGAATTGAAAAGGCCATTTCCTCTCTATTTCCTACGTTAGATGATAATGCGAGATCCATCGTAGCATTTTTCCTCTTCCCGCAAAGCATCAGTTAATGGATATAGCTTTTAGTGTCACTATTTTGTGCTAGTATGTCCCATCATTTATTCACAGAGAAATTAAATAAATATTTAATACTGGTGGAACACAATTGAACTTTGAGTAAACAAACAGAATTAATTACCTACCAGCCCACCTCTTTGCGAAAAGTTGGTCCCAATTTAATAAAAGCAGACTCTTTCTTTTTGATGTCGTCATTTTGATTGTCATTTTGAGGTTGAAAGTTTATTTAATTACAGTGGTTTTAATTGTGTCTCCTGTGAGTTACTGCTGTATTCCTTCCCCCACATCCCTTAGTCCAACACTGCCTCTCAATGACAGATTGCTTGATGTGCCTGTTGCTTACTTGTGAGAGTAGGAAAACCCATGCAGCAAAACTGCCCTTCAGCTGGTGTTGAAGGCAGTCTTTGTTATCAATCCTACAAGAAGGGTTGGTTTAACAGTTGCTGGCTTTCACATAAAGCAGGTTCTGCTTTTATTTCAGCAGTGGGAAAGGGAGACAACACTGCCAGCACTTGCAGGTGCAGAGCTGTAGGTGAATGTGGATCGAGTAACAAGCTTCTGTGCTGGAGTGTGGCATGATGCCCTCTCCAGGAACAGTGACACTGCTAGGACAGCCTAAGACTTACACTGCAGAGGATAAATTACAGGAAAGGAGATAAGGTGAAAGAGAGAAAAAGAAATGTGAGCAAAGAAAAGGAGATGAAGAGATGGAAATGTGCAGGCAGACAGAGGAAGAAGCAACAGCAAAGGCAGCAAGTAGGGAAGGAGGAGTAACCCTCCATGACCTTGATCGTCCCAACAGCATGGAGTACCTTGGGGCCCCAGCCTTGGCATCCGCTTGGCTCCAGACGTCTGCAGTGATACCTTAAGCCCCTAATGTTTTTTTTATTTTTCTAATATTGGTAAACCTTATAAGTTTTATAAGTAGATTTTAAAAGCAGCAACCCTCCCTCCCTTGTCCCTCCCTTGTCCCTTTCCCTCTAGCACCCTTGTTTACACATTTCTTAACCCTCTTACCCCATTCTATGCTCCCTGTATCACCCCTACCCCCGAATACAGCAGAAATGTTTAGTCTTTTGTCAAGGCAAGGCCTAGATTGTTGACAGAACAGCATATCAGGGCCTAAACCACAGAACACGGTCAAAAACTGGGTGACTATGTACCCTTTGTGCTCTGATGAAGATGAAGATGGGATGAACAGGGGGTCCCGAAAGCCCCCAGACCCAATTCTCAGGGGGTGGACCCGGGGCGGTCCAGAGTAAAGCCACAGGGTGGACACATCTGGGATTGGATGGATGGTATTATAAAATGTAACATCTCAGGCACACACGTCTTGTAACATCTTTGCCTTGGCAAATAAACCCTTTCTTATCTCACTCCTAATTAACTGCTCCGGGAGATTTTTTCAGCACCTAACTCCCACAGCAACAGTAGATGAAGGTGGAGAGGCAGCACTGTACTATGCCCTTTCTGGAGGGGGTAGTTTGACATGCATTTCACCATGGGCAGCATTTTGGTGTGGCTACAGAGCTTACCCCTTCTAGGCTGCCCACACCATGTAACAGCTCCAAACTGTCCGTGAGGGCACCCATGTTGTGCCTCAGCTTACTCCTGCTAAAACCTTTT
The DNA here is from genome assembly GCF_001715985.3 of Manacus vitellinus. Classification (NCBI taxonomy): domain Eukaryota; kingdom Metazoa; phylum Chordata; class Aves; order Passeriformes; family Pipridae; genus Manacus; species Manacus vitellinus. The sequence continues at coordinate 8,559,844 of NW_021939256.1, forward strand.
CCTGACTTAGACATGACTAGGCACTGCTACTCACCTTCCCTTAGGCTGGGGGTTTCCTAAGGCCCAAGGGGTTTTAATCTGGGTCTGAGGAGCCTTTCATTAGGGTGGGTCAATCTGGAGAGTTAATGGGAGGTCCTGCTTAACCTTACACCCCAGAGAAGAGTCTTTCTGTGCTGAACTGGTGAGGAAAAAGGTGAGGAAGCTGAAATAGCCCAGAGGACCTTTTGCCTTATCCCCCAGGTCATGAACTGCACAGGGCTCGAACAAGGTATGAGCTTTTATTTCTGGGTGACTTCAGTGCTCAGATAAGAGCACTTGGATGCAAAGAGGTGCTACGCTACTGCAGTCTGGGGGATTTATTTGTCAACGGTCTGTGTCCTGGGTATTTCTCATCAACTCTAAAGTCACATCAGCAGATCTAAAATTATTTTGGGGTTTGGGTTTTTTTCTAAGCAGGAGTAAAGAAAAAAAAATTAAAGCAGAAATAGTGTCTCCCTTTCTCCCTTGTTGGGTTCAGTCCAGGTGCACAATTTTGAACGTACTGATGCGTATGGCATGTGACATACTCTTGTATCCTCATGATACAAGAGCATGCAGTGGGGAAACACAGCTTTCGCCCAAAAGCCGGCAGAAAAGAAGGGGGAAAGAGGGGAGGGGAGGGGAGTGTTGCAAGCACCATTTACATATCTGGGAGATGAGCTCATCCTCTTCTGTGCAAATGGGAACTGAGAGGATTCATTAAAAAAAAATAATTCAGTTAAGGTTTTCTGAAAGGTAAAGAAAGCTCTGCTTTCTCCTGGTAATGGGCTTAGAGGAGGAGGAAGCTGCATTGCTAATGTGCTGCAAGTGTAAATGCTGTTTCTTTCTTTAAAGCAAAACCTGCCAAATTCCCATACTGCTGAGTTTCTAGCCTCCTGGCCCAGTTGTGTGACTTCTGGTCAGCAATTTCCACTGCAAGCTCTAATGATAGATACCTCCTACATTTGGGAACAAGCACCACCCACCACAACATAGACACTTACCTAAGGAAGGAAATCATTTACTATGAAGTAACCCCTCTATTTCCCTTTCATTGCAGCAACTCTATGTTGGACAGATGGCCAGATCCCTGCATCATGTCAGGGAAGTTATGCTTATTTGCCTGTGCACCAAACTTTATTACAGCTCTTCCAGACACATTTATTTTAAGTTAACTTTGACTACTCTGGTGCTGCACAGAATAAGAGCATCTTCACAGCAGCACCTTCTGCTCACTCTCTGTGCCTTGAAAAAACCTTCCTGCTGCTCCTCAAGCAGATTTTGCTTGATGTTTTACTCCCATCTAGTGCTTTTTACTAAAACTGCTGGTGCTCTGCTTCTGCCACAGTACTAGTCTGAGCTGAGCAAACATCACCTTATGTCTAATCCAGGCATCCACCAAATTTTTTTTCCATCTGGCTATGAAACCCCAGGTGCAGGAAGGAGAGAAATTTCTGCAGACTTTTGCTTCTGTAAAAGTCTTTCATGTCTTTCATGGACAAGACAGTTCTTTCATAACTGTTTTCTTGTCAGAGGAAATTTGGCACTTATGCTTGTTTGAAAGGGGCTTCTTAAATACGTTCTCGTTGCTATTGATGGGAATGGGCAGGCTGCTATATGAAATACAGCTCTTTTTCTGATATCTAGCAGTGCCTGCTCAGGATGTGTAAACCTTGATTAAAAGCTAATGACTAAGTCATTTGTGAAGTAACCGGGTGAAATTCATGTTGTCACTTGATTCATATCACTTGCAAAGTCCCATACAAGCTCTTCCAAGCGTTAACACTGGTAAGCCATCAGGGCCATGCAGCCCAAAATGGGGGTCAAGGGTTTCAGTGTTTTGAGAGCTCTGCCACAGTGTTACCAGCATCTGAAACTCCAGATGGAAATACAATGAGTTTTCTCCCACCCTTCTGAGGGAAGCTCTGACATGACTCAGACCTGAAAGATAGCAGCATACTCCTGGGACAGCTGATGTAATGTGAGGAAGCATTCAAAGGCTGAGGTGGACCTGCAGATCCACTCAACCCTGACAGATGTGCCTGCATTGTTATGTGCAGTGGGAGAGCCCCAAGATGAAAGGGTTGCTGGGCCCAGGGGAAGCTAGTCTGTCTGTGTACATGTCCAGAGTGACATTTATATAAATAAAAAACCCTACAGTCCTCCAGGGAGTAGCTGTTGACCAATGATGGGTTGTCCTCCTCAGGACTGTGCTGGAGGCAGGTTTTCCTGTGTGGTAGGACACTGTGCCAACAATGGTAGCACAGTGATGCCTCCCTCGGGACATGCAGGAGGGAGGTGAGCATCTGGGACAGCGAGGCACTGGAATGGTCCCAGTGGTGTGTCATTGGAGATTAGTCCCCCTTTCTTCCCCTTCTGTCCTACATGGGTGGGAAAGGGGGAGGCTCAGCATGGGGGCTTGACCCATCCTTTAGACACCGGTCTCCTGCCCCCCCAGTCAGTCAGGAGGACTTTACACCTAACTGGGCAAGCTCAAAAGCAAGTCAGTGACCTGAGGTGATGGTTCACTGCCTTCCTCATTTTGCAGAGCCCATACATTTTGCACAGGAGGTGCAGGCTTTTGTTCAAACCTGTTGCCTTTTCCCACCTTTCACAACCCCTCTCAGAAGTAACCTCTGCAGGCTTCCGCACCTGGTTGTTAGGTTGACAGTGGGTGCCCACAGCATGTGCCCATGTGGATGAGCCCTCCATAACAGTGGTCCATTGCCAGTTGCCGTGGGTTTCAAAGCAAGGGCACTCTTGCTCTGGGCATGGTAAAGGGTGTCACTGAGGAGGACTCATCAAGTGGGACCATGCCCTACAGATTTACAATCACAGAATCATTCAGTTTGGAAAAGACCTCTAAGATCATTGAGTCCAGCCATTAACCCAGCATAACCATGTTCAACAGTAAAACGTATTCCCAAGTGCCACATCCACATACCTTTCAAATACTTCCAGGAATGATGATTCCATCACTTCCCTGGGCAGCCTATTCCAATTTACAATAAAACTTGGCCTCCTGAATTTGTCAGTGACTGAGGAACCAATATTTCTGAAAATTTGATCCCGTGACTTTCCTTCTCCTATCCTGTTGCATTGCTGCCAGGATGTGGGGTTTGGGTTTTGGAGGTTTGGTTGGGTTTTGGGTTTTTTTTTTACTATTGACTTTATGACCCTTTATGCCTCTTTATTATTGAAATTCTGACCCAGCCATTGGTTTAACTAATTGATATGATCAGTATTTTAGGAACATGATGAGAAAGTGCGGGGAATCTATGCTTGTGATTGAATATTTACAGGTGCAATGCAGACTTCAAGCCAGCTTTGACTGTTTGACAGCCCATGCCTAACTGAGGAAATAAGAGCTCAGGTAAGATGACTGACTTTCCTTAAAATTCAATGGCAGTCGTTAGTTTGCTTTTAACTTATGAATTTTCTATGAGTGGCACAATGACCCAGAATGGTACAAGAGTGTAAATGTGAAATTCTAGTGCATGGACTTTGGAAGTTTGCAAAGCAGGCAAATAGGCTATTTGATCCTTACTGTAACTGAGGTTTGCTCTTGGTACAATGGTTGGCACATTAATTAAAAGAACATCAAAGGAGGTGATCATGTGGTGGAAAAACTGGCAATAAAGCCAGACACCCTTCTGGGTGGAGGGTACTGAGTTTTGAAGCAAAGCAGCTTCCTGTGTGTTAGTGCTGATCCGGTGGGGATCCTGCACAAATCCCGTCTTGGTTGTGCTACCCAAGTATTGACATCTCTCTTGCCTGGATGCCTCCCTACTCTGTCCTCTCCCACTGTTTGTTTTCATCTCCATCAAGGCTTCATGGAGCAGGCTGAACATGAAGTAACCTGGTGTCTCCACATTTCTCTGACATCTCTACTTGTGGTCACTGACAAATCCACTGTTCTCCCCATTGCTGAGGTTTCAGTCATGCTGAAAATAAATGGTTCTTTGTTTTATACCCACAGCTGAACTAAGACATTTTGCTTTTCCTATCAAGTTTCTACAGTCCCTCTGTCTCTCTTTCTGTCCCCTGTGCTGCTCACACAACCAAATATTCCAGCTTAGATTGATCCAACCTCTGTGTTTCTGGCTTATCTGGCATTTATTGCCCAAAACACTGGTCTTTTCTCGATGCTTTGTTCCCCTCTGGCACAAAAAAAGACCCCTGCTGCTACCAAAAACTCAAGTTCACTTCTATTTCTGTGGGCTGCCACTCCACTCTCCCTAAATTTTCTCCTCGTCTTTCTTCTGCTGCTGCTTCATGAGTAAAGTCCACTTTCCTAAATGCTCCATTCTCCACATTCCCATTTCTTTTGTCTTCTAGCAGGATGCACCCTTCTCTGCTTGTATTCCCCTTTTCTCCTGGTAAATATCTCAAAAAAGCTGTTTTGCTCTCTACATAACATGATCTGGCTTTCTTTCTTTTTCTTTTACCCTTCCTTCCCTTTCTTCGTTGCCAGTTAAAACATATCCATGAAACTTCAACTGTATTCCATCTAGAAGCAGAGACTATATTGCTTAAAAGCTATAAAGCACTGTGTTTGCTTAACATAGCAAGGATAATTTTTGGTAAGTATGTGATGAGACTGCAGAGTAAAGAGTTCTTTCAACAACAGAAAATGCACAAAGACAGGGAAAATGTTAAGCAATGTTTATAGGCAGATAAATATCAAATACAATGCACTGATTAATATTCCAGTGTGATGGACTTTGATAAACTGGCCTGCCATTCTGCAGGTTTTATTTTTAACAGATGGGAAAGAAAAACAACATTTGGTCTAGAGTCTCTGTCTGTCTGAGTGAGATTTTGCTCATTTTGGGGGCTGCAGCTATTCTAAACATGGCAACTTGTTTTAATTAGCTGACTAGGATCCTGCTTTGTAAGTGGTTTTCTTGTTATTGTTGTTTTGTTGATTTTTTTTCCTTGTTGAAATTTTTTGTGTGTATGTGTGCCTAAATGCACTCTAGCAAAACTGACAGTACCCAGAGCTCCCAGACTTCTCTAGCCAAGTTTCTGTCTGAAATGTGCAAACAGAACAGCTGATAAAATAATAGACATGTCCATGCTGGAAACCTTTCTCTTCCCCTTTTCAAGGAAAATTGAATATCTATTGATTCATCGTTTCTACCAGATGGGGAACACAGCAGTTATTCCTCTGTGTTTTTGAAGGCAGTATCTTTCACAGAGTTTGCTTCAGTTGACAAGTTATTTTCCCTCTGATTTGAGTCTGTCTTTATAGTGCTCTGTTGGGGTATTGACTACACGAACAGACAAGCTCTGATTATGGCTCCTGCATGGCTGCCAAGGTCCTGCAATGCACAGAGAGACTGATTTAGTCTGTTCCCTTTGAAAGCTCAAGACTTCTTAAGGATGGAATAAAAAGCATGAGGTCCATTAAGCAGAGAAGCAAATCCTGATGCTTAGGAGAGATGCAAAGGCAGTCAGGCTAGACAGCAATGCTATGTCCTTTGTGCATATTTAAATGTGGCACCATAAAAGGGCTCATGCCAAGTCCATCTGAAATGTCTGAGGCCTGCCTTGCTGAAAAAGGTCTGTTGTCTTAAATATGAGTTGCAATTACAGCAAAAATCCAGCATTATAGGTCTTATTTTTCAAGCATGTTGTGCTCAGTTAATATTATAGAAGACAGGGGAATTAACCTGGGTTTATTAATTTTATATTACATTAGTAGTTGCAGTATCAGTATCTCCCCAACTAAGCCATGTGGATACCCACATAGAGTGTTGAACCTGAGGGGTGTTTCTGGGAATCCAGTTGGCCAGTTTTCTTAAGGCTTGTGTGGCACATGTCCCTGACTGACTGTTTTTTCTGTTGTCTGGTCTCAGTCTCAGGTGAAAGAGACCTCAAAGTCCCCAAAGAGCAAAGTCTCTGTTGATGGTCTAGGGTTAGCCAATGAGAAAAAGTCAGGAAGATTTCAGCAGTGCCTCAGTATATGTGTTTACTGGCTGGACTGTTTACAGGTGTTTTCAAATTGTCTGCCACATGTTTCCCTTTCTTGGTGCTGTCAAAGGTAAATGAGGGTAGGCAGAAGGAGTTACTGCTCACAGAAGGAGAAGAAAGTTTATGGCACATATCATAAATTCATGGGAAAGGAATTTTCATTAGTTCTGCAGTTCACAGAACAGTTAGGGTATTCAGTTATTTTTTCTTTTCCAAAAATTCTGTTTTTCTCTATTGGTTTGTTGTTTTTTGGTAATTTATTTAAGGTTAAATGTTGTTAAGAAAGTCAAGCAAAGCAGAATCTTTTTCACCAGTTTTCCCCTCTGCATATTCCAGATAGCACCCCTCTCCTCTAAAGTGTTCGTAATATAGAAATCTAGCCAACAGGTTGTTGGCTGAAGTGCAGGGTTTGGAACAGTGTATGTGAACAGTGAGAACTACAACAGTACTGAACCTGGGGAGAAGGTCACAGCAGTCCCATGACCATGTATTGCTCATTTAGTAACTTCAGACACAGCCATGCTGCCTGGATTGCAGTTTTTTAACGCACTTGAAAATTATCGTTGCATATATTTACATATATTTACACATGCACACAAACATATGCCTTGTTTTCTGAACATGAGGACATTTATTGCCTGCACTCATGTGCTTGACAGTAAAAGCATCTGAAATCCACTGCTAACATCTGGTTGGCACCAGATACACCAGGTAATACACTCACTATCGAGTGTGGGAAGTACCCCCTTAGCTCCAGTACAAAACCCTTTCTGTGCAGATCTGCTTTGAGCAGGCAGAGAGATCATGACCATGTCAATATATTTTTGGATATCCAGAGTTAAGGTGTTCTCTCTTTTTAAAAATACAAGGATTTCCTCCTACTTGTAGAATGGGAAGAATGTTTGGGGCCCAAATACTAACTCCTGGGAGTTAGGTCAGAGCGTATAATATAACTGTAGCTCAGTCCTTTGTGTGCACAGTGATCTAGACTTTAATTAAAATATCATGTTCTGTTATTTTTTCTGCAGACAAATGTGTCAGTAGGTGCCCAAGAGAAGAACAGAAGAAACTAATGAAATAGAGCAGGACTGTGTAGTGAAGACACTTTCTGTCTGGAGGACTCTGGCTTTGCTTGCTGGAGAAGGCTGGAAATGCATAATGAATGAAGCAGGATGCTACAGAAAGATATAAAATGGTCTCCGGGGGGAGGCTTGATGCCTTTGTGGAGAACTAGGTTCTGCAGCCTACTCAATCACAAACTATTTCTCTCCCTTAAACAGAAAAATTAACCACAAAGTGCATGAATCTTATTTTCTCTATGTCTGAGGTAAGGTATACAGGTCTTTTTTCTTTTTTTTTTTTATTTAAAGAAGAGCTAACTGCAGAGGCAGTTAGCAGGAGCTTTGTCTAGGTTCTGAGCTGTAAGAAAACTCAGTACTCTAGAAAATGTGTGTCTTGGCCTCATTATTCAAAATTTGCAGATGCTTTTTATAAACCTATCCTTAACTTTTACCAGCTCTTGGCCCTCTGTTGGTAAAATGAGGAAAGTAATTCCGGGGTATCCTAACCAAACTATAAGGAATTCTTAGTATTCATGAAGTATAAGATGCTGTAGTGGGAATAACGGGAAGGAAAACACAATTTTTTTTCTGAGGCAGGATTTGGATGATGTGAAGTAAATAAGGATAAGGGATGCATATTATGGTAGCAGGGTAAAAATAAATAGAAATATTTAGCCACTCACTGAGGAAGACAGGGGCTTTGTATAAAAATATAGTCTACAGTTGCGTAATTAAAGGCTGTATTTTATCTTGAAGCTGAAGTAAAGAAGCTGTGTGGGTGGTTTCAGCTCTGATACTTCTTAGTCAGCTTCTGCTTTAATAGGTAGCTTTTCAGATGTAGTTTTGCATTTAGTGGCATGGTAATAACTTCCATAACATAAACTTTAAATCACATTAAAAGCATACATTTTATTTTATGCAGCTCAATAAACAAAATAATCCACTTCTCTCACTGACACTCGTCTTCTTTCTACACCCATTTCTCTTGTTGACACCTCTGTGCTCTCTGGGATGGGATACTTGGGCCCCTGTCATGGGTTTGCTGTAGTTTTATCCAATACCAGTGACCTGGAACTTGAGGCTTGCCTCACTACCTTTGGAACTGCACAGCTCCTCAATCAGGCTGCTCCATAAATGCCAGCTGACAGTTTCAGAGCTCATGTTTGGTTGCCAGCCCTTCTCTCTCCCCAGCTTTTGAATCTTTCATGATACCCAAGAATTTCACCTCCAAGTGTTTGCTGAACTTGAAACCTATCAAGTCAGCACCAAGTGATGGTATTGATTTTTATTATTATTATGATTTTATTTTTGCTTTGCCTCAAGTACTCCTGAATTCTCCCATTTAATCCTAGCTGAACTGGAGGATTTGTTTCTTTTGTGCTGTTTTCTTGATATGCATTGCCTTTGTCCAGCTGTGGTTTGATACAATGACATGTGATTTCTCTTTATTCCTCTTTCAGGAAACAAGGGGTGATGAGAAAATAATGCTGGCCACCCACCACCACCCCACTACTGTATTCTTCAAGGTCTTGGGGTTGAGTGCATCTGCAGAAGGGAGTGATACTGAATGCAGGAAACCTGAAGCCAGAATATGTTTTACAGCATGGCAATTACAATGCAGGATTATAAGAAATGTTTTATTTTAAAATGTTTTATCTTACGTGTAAAGAATAGTGTTTCTGGGAGGGAAAAAATATTTAAAGACGTTAAATGGCTTTCTTTGCAGGCAATTAAACAATGAAGCCAGTCTGAGTCATTTAAATAATTGTAACAGATGTTTATTGCCTAGTGCAGTTTACTGCATCCTGTTATTTCCTTTACATACAGGAGAGAAGAACACATGGCAAACTATACCATAAAAGAAATTCTTTACTGCCTCGTGAGCAATGTGGCTGTTTCTCTGACTTCTTAATTGAATCACCTTGGGAACGAATTGGTAACACATAGTGTTTGGAGAGCAGGCAAGTGACTAACTGCCTGAAGGAGCTGCAGCAACTGGTGTGCAAAGACGTGGGGCTGGCGGTAAATACCTCTGAGTAAACAAACTGTAGTGGGATTGCTCTGAGAGTGATGTTTGGCTCACTCACATTAAGGATTTTGATGCCTCCTGAGGTTGTGTGTTTCTGGAGATTCTCCTTGCCTGAAATTCATTTTCTGTGCTCTATCAAAAGAGGAAATATAAGGCCCTAGGTCCTTGGATAGACTTTCAACAGGACATTTGTAATCCCAGTTTACCACAGATCTGCTTTGTGGCCTTATTTCTTACACTTCATCTCAGTGAAATGGGGTAACAGTTCTTTCCAATCAGCCCAAGATGTTGCATACAATGTAAAGCTGGATGTCCTGGGTCTGGCTGAAGGTGCACGGAGCTCCATTACTTGTGATGACCTCTAGCAATGGCCTCAGGTGGGTGACTAGGCAATGAGAAAGGGCAAGGGTATGTGTTATTTCCCCCAAATACTCTCCAAACATTTATTTTTTTTGTAAGGTCAGGTGCATTTTCTGTGTGTTTAATAATGTACTCACTAGACCATGTACTTCATTTGTGTGTTTAATAGTGCTTTTTTTTTCATCCATTTTTCTCTTGAATTCCTGCAGACATTTAGTGTCCAGAGCAGTCAGGCAGTGTAAGTCTTTGGGATAGCAAATGCTCTAGAGGAACTCATAGGTTCTTTATCAGCTAGTTAAAAAAAAGGCTTTACTTTCTCTAAACAAAGGACAAAACTCCAACTCCCCTCCCAACCCCAAATCCCCAGACAAAGCCTTATAGACTTTTAAACTCTTGCCTAGTATCCTTTCTGTTGTCTTACCCTTGACTTTGACTAAAATTTGATTTTTTTTTCACTGAACAATTTTTTTCAACTTTTGGTCTCAGTTCAGCCAAACCCACTTTGTGAATTTGGGTCAGATTTAGCAAAATTTCAGATTTTTTTTTAAAGAGTCTAGAGATATTTATGTTTGGGTTTTTTTAGGAGAGTTTCAATGTTTTTAGCTTACATAGTATTTGGACACCAAGTTTGAATGATGTAAATCATGAAAGAAACAAAACATTTGTTTGCCCAGCACCTTTCACAAGGAGGAACATCTCATCAACAGTTTCTTCCTCACTTCTCTTTCCTTCCTTTTTTCTCTCCCCCACGTTTGATTTGTCATTTTGATTCTAACACCCTTTTAGACCTTGCTCTTTTCTCATTATCCTCAGTTCCATGTTACATTGAAATACGTCTTTTATGTATGCTAGATACTGCATTTTTTTTACTCTTCCTTACCACTAGAACAAATTTTTTCCAGCTCCAGGTCTTCAGTTCTTTAACTGGCCATTGGTGAGTTTTTTATAGCCATGGAGTCTCCACGGCCAGCCTGTGTCCCTTATGTTATCACCCCATGCCAGCACTCCTCTATACCACCTCCTGCATCTCCATCTCTCAAGTCCTCTGTCCCCTCTGGCGCATTGTTACCTTAGAGTGATATATATCAGGTTCTTTATAGAAAAACTGCTTGCTGCTGTTTGCTACATAAAATTATTCTTGTATCATGCAAAGTTAAACAAAAGCAAAGCAAATTAGCAACATCCACCTAATCATCAGAAAAATTACCATTACAGCTGAACTGAGCTTTGATGATGTTTCTGAATTACTCTGGTCTGGTAGTACCTGCCCTTTCCTGGTACAGTATTTCATCCTCAGGTAACTTGCTCTTACATGTGTGACCTTTGCAGGGGTCTGCAGTAGAAACACAGTTGGGTAGAATGTGGATATGGTAGGGAGAAGGGGTAGCAGAGGAGAATTGATCAGCCTCAGCTGCAGGATATGGATTAGTACCTCTGCTTCTCAATGTATCAAGAGTTTTTATGAAAAGTCCTGTCAATTTTTCAGAAACCATTTGGCAGGTTTTGATCTACAGCTTGTCTTGGCAATGTAAGAGGGTACCAGATGATAGCTGAACTGGGAGCACTTAAAATTTTTCTCCTCTCTCTCCTGATTATTCAAAGAAGCCTTCACTGAAAAGGCTGCATCGCTTCCTAGATGTCTTCGGAAAGACCATATACTTTTCTTAAAGGTAAAGGAACCCCAGTGTAATTTCGAAGCTCTAATTTGGCATTACTTCTGCATTGCCAATGGACTTTCTTCAGAAACAGAAACCAACTTGCATGAATCAGGATGACAGAAGAAGGACTGCAGGAGACTGACATAGTAGAGAAAAGATTGTATTTAAGGACATGGACAAGCTGAAAGGCCTCCAGCTGGAGATTACCTATACCTGTGCCAGCTCTTCGCTGGAGAGTCTTGCCCATAGCTTCTTTGGATACACTAAACAAGAGTCTTACCTGCCTCCGTACTTTAGGAGCACCCCCGCAGGCAGCATCAGGGACACGTCAGAGAGAGGTGAGTGGTGTGTGCAGGTCTCATCTCTGCTGAAATGAGGGAAAAACCTTCTTACAGTGGTGAAATCTGGAGCCTTGTTCAGAGCAATTAAGTCAGCCCTGGTCTCACCTTGTCTGACCAACTCATTGGTAACACCCTGGGGACCAGACGGTGACAAAGCCGTCTTAATCCTGAGATTTCTCATCTCCACCTTTCCTATAGTTTGCTGAAACTAGCTTTCTGTAATTTTTTTCCTAAGTGATACTCTTAGTAACAACCTTTTGGTATGTTAGAAAGCAATAATCAAATCAGTCTGCCTTCTCGCTGAAGCAGAACAAATCCATGACTGTGTTCCCAACTGTAAACAAAGGTAAACAGATGTGGGACTGTGGTCATCTCCTTCCCAGCAGGAGGGATTATCAGAAAAACTCCATAAATAATGAAAATGTAAATGGGGCATAAAATTCATTTTTAGATGAAACTGGAAGTCCTTTGTACACCTCGTATCCAGTTCAGGTGAAGAGAAATCCCTGCCTCACCTTATAAAATTAATTTTCTTCTTGGTGAATACTTTAAAACTTTGAACTCTCCAGAATTCCCCTCTCACATTTGATTGTTTGTTTTCCCCTTGCTGTGTTTGCTGGCTACTTAAATGAAGAGGTTTTCTTTCCTAGCGATTCCTAACAATGCCTTTTTTTTCTTTTATTTTTTTCCTATTTAGAATGCTTCTTACTCTGCCAGATCTCTCAGCTGCACACTATCACCCTTCCCAGATTGTATCCCAACCTTTTGGGCATCAATTCATGCTTGGTTTATGTTTTCACAAGCATATCAGAGTAGTAGTCAAGAGAGAAATTGAAAATCATATAAATATGAGGCCAGTACAGCTGCATTTTCAGTTAATGTCTCATCACTGGACATAGAAAATGGTATGTGTTATTATTCCCTATGTACATTGCTATTATCTTTGCTATTTGCAGATCATTTTAGAGACTGAGTCTGTTCTCAGGAAAAAAACCCGACAAAGCAGAACAACCCATCCTCCTGCTACACCTCCAGTTCTGACAGAATCAGTTGTGGTGGATTTCATATTAAAATAACATCTACCTTGAAACCAAGGAGTGGCTGGGCAGGAGTGGCAGTGGGTGCCGAGAGCCTCTCTGGAGAGCCTCTTCAGAGTCTCTCTGTAAACTGTGGGTCTCCTCTGTAGATAAGGTGATCTGAGAGCTAGCTGCATTTCCCTCACCTGCACAAATACTCTGCCTCTTATTTGGGGTGGGGGACTGCCTGAACACCTATTCTGTGCCTTAGGTGAAAACCATGTCAAACTGGGGATGCTTCTGTCACATGTCAACATAGTAGTGGAATTTTTTTTTCTGAAATGGGAACAGGGAACTCCTGGTGACTGAAGGCAGATCCCAGAAATTTCCAGGGTGGCCTTCAGGAGGAACCTCTGCTGGAAGCCAAGGACTGGACAAGCAGCTAATGTGCTTTCAAAAGCAAGCTCTTGCAAAGCATTTAGGCTGTATTCAATTCAAAACCACAGGCTCCTAGGTTTTTGTGAACGGAGAAAGTATAGCTGCACAGAAAGGCGTGGTAAAAGGGTCTAGAGCTGAGGATGTTGTTGTGAACTTGTTGAGATTTGCTGAGGGATGATGAAACAGCAGCCAGAAGATCACCCCATCATATAGCTCCTTTTAAAAATAAGCCTTAGAGGAAGGCTTCCTCTTTCACATGAGCAATGTGAGTTTCCACTTGCACTGAAGGGTCAGCAGTGGGGATTGTTGCTTGCAGGTGTCACTGCTTGGTTTTGTGCAGCTGTGCTTTGCCATCGGGACAGCAGCTGGCATGTGAATTTACAGACATGATTTTTGTCTGCCCAGAGGTGCATCCTTCTTGTCACAGTCACACATCTGAGCTTGCACGGCACCCTACCATGTCCACAAACATCATTCCTGACCATCGGTCTGTCCCAAGAGCATTCCCCACAGCCCCAGTGGTTAGAGTATATCATAATCCACAAAGTAAGGACCGTTAGTGCCACATCTCTACTGGAGCATTATGGATTATAACAATCCTATCTCTTAGGAAATAGTTCAAAATTTATTTTCTTTCAAATTGGAGAAAAAAGTAGAAAATCGTGACTATTTCTGTGGAATGCAAATTAAAGAAAAAACAGTTTGGAAATACTTGTGAGTTTTTATAATCTCAAGCTGCTATATTTCTTTTCTTTTTCTGGTCATTTCCAAATATTAAATGACATAATGTTTTATAAAATGGGTAGGAACAATTTTAAAATATGACAGCAGGCAAAATGTAGCCCAAAAGTCTGATGAAGCCAAAATGATATATTTAAATACTACCTAAACAAACTTTGGCACTTGATACCATACCCTGCCCCCCATTCAAGTTTTGTCTCTCTCAAATTTCTTTGAAAGCAATGTTTCTGTGAAAATATCTTCATTTTCACAAAAAAACACGACATTTTTTCTGTCTATTTTCTTGAGAAATCTTGTCTGGTTTGCTTAAGCATCCATAGTACACTGTATTTTATGTTGCATCTTTGCAAAAACTGGTGAGGATGCTGCCTCTGTAGGAGACATTCCTTCTCTTGAGTGAGTAGTGAGATTTTACTTTGGGGTAGGGAGAAACTAAAAAACAGTTTGATCCAGTCTAGAATGACAATGTTTTATTGTACTCCTAATGAACTGAAAACCATTGATTGCACATTGGAAAAAAAGAATAGCTGTCTCAAATAATTTAATTTTATTTCTATTCTGAGCATCCCTTGGCAAAAACAAGGCAAAGGCAGCAAATGGTGAAGACACATCTTGCAGGTTGTTGTAGATTATGGTTGCCTCTTCACTCTTATAACTGAATGTGAAATCACCTCTTCTGCTTCCTGGAACACTTGGAGAACCCAGTTTAAGCTCATCTTTCATGGGAGATCACTTGCATACTTATGTCCCTGGAGACTCCCCTAGCAAGCACGATGAATCAGACAGTATCCCGGGATGGAGAAATGCCATCTCTCCAGTTAATGGTTTCCAGTATCTATAAAACAGTTTAATGTTTATTGGAACAAAGTCTGGAACATAAGGGTTTCTCCTCTGAGCCGAGTGCCCTCACCAGATGACAACTGATCTGGCTCATTGAATGTTTTAGTCTTTGTGGCAATTATATCAATTCCAGCAGGAGAAGAAAATGAGGAAAATTCACCCCTTAGTGCCCAGAACTTTTCTGGTGATGTTGCTCTCCTGAAAAGCTCTGGATCCTGGTCAAGGTCCCCTCATCTAATCTGGCAGACCTGAAACCAGTTTTGGGCGTCTTCAATTTCAGTTTTTTGTGCCCATAGGAGCCAGTATGGGAGGGGGGAAAGAGCTCCCTGATGTTTTTAAGGGAGAAACAGGAGATTTAAAGTATCATAATGATCACAAATACTTAGTCTACATGCAGTCCATGGTGGATTCTTCTGCTCTTGGAGGCAGAGACACAGTGCAAATTTCACCGTGCTCTACCAGTCCCAGACTCTTTCCTTCCACATTTTTCCAATGGCTGGTGCCTGGATAAGCTGATGTCTGCAATTGTTTTAAGTGACTTGATGAAGAGGATGATAGAATCAGGTTTGGTGTCAGAGAGAAAAAAAAGGAACATACTGCTTTAAGGTCCCAGCCCCTTTCATTCTGGGTCACAGGAGAGAAACTGGAGAGCTGCAGCCCCAGGATGAAGAGCTGTGATGCTGGTGCCAGAGGAGGGTTGCTCACTGGAATGGGACTGATGGCTAATGACTCACATAAGGGGCTGAATTTATCAGGCAGGGGTGCTCGGTACACAATGATAAATACCAGAGATGTCACCTGCATTGTCCTGTACCATTTCTTTAGTTTGTGTCTTGGGAGATCCTGGGGGAGAGGGACAAATGATTTGTTTGTATTAATAAAAGCTTATTATAGTACTGTGGATTTACAGTCTGCTTTGCAAACTTAGCTGTGTTCCTTACCCTCTAAGTCTTTCATAGAAAATCCATTGAATAAACTCAATTAATTATTTGCAGCGGAACAGTGGTGAGATGGGAATCATCTAACCCTGCCCTTAGAAGTGATTTTACAACTACATGAGGTGAATTTGAAGCATTATGCTAACTTATTTGCTTGTGTGCCTGACTAAAAGGCTTACTTTTTTGTTTGCTTTCTTACTTTTGTCATAATTTATGTTTCATGCCAGAAACTGTGCTGTTGTCTGGAGCTGACTCCTGCTGTGTCTGACCAGTAGGTCAGGTAATTCATTTATTAGCAGCACATAGAAATGCCTTTTTTTGTCTGCATGCTTCTTGTTAGTACCTCATCTGAGAGAAATATCTGCTGCTTGCAACCCCTGGATGTTGCCCGCCCTTGGCTTCTGGTGGTGGAGGGAAGATCAGGGATGTGAGGCGGGCCTCGTCTTTTCCTCTGTGGTAGTCCTGGATGTGTATCCCCCAGGATGTGAAGGCTGCTGGATGGGAAGTTTGATGTGTAGGTCCTCAACAAGTCTGCAGCCCTCTCCTTCCAGCTGTAAGGAAGGGTTGATCATCCTCTCTCCTCCCTGCTAGCCAGCAGTGCAGGAGGTAAGTAAGTTTTGGCTAGGTACCATGACAAAACATCGCTGAGGCCAAGCAGGCAGGACAGAATCTGTCAGATGTACTCTTGGAGGATTCAATTTTGCCGTCCTCAAGAACAAGGAAAAACAAAGGCCTGGCACTGACTGAACTTTCAGCAATGATTTTTTTAGTCTTTGTCACGCTGCTGCCCTAGGCTACCTCCTGCTTGGATGATGCCAAGGAAGGGTCTTCACATACTCTTCAGAAACTATTATTGAATACTAAGGTCCTCAGCAGCACTGAGCTACCAAGACTCTTGGGTTGGACTGCAAGTCATGCTGTAATAACCTGGACTTGAGTTCCCTGCTTGCAAAGGCCTTTCGTCTCCCTTAAACAGAGAGGAAGGGATTTATGTCCAGTTAGGAGAAAGGCATATTATCTTGGGCCCACATTTGTAAAAAGCTTCTTCCAAATTTGAGTCACGTTTGGATCCAGAGGCTAACTTAGTATCTGGAGCCCACCTGTAGCATTAATGGAAGTGTTTCATTTAAAACAGCATGGAGCTGGCTAGCAATGCTTGCGAGAAATATCTCGTGCTGTTAGCAGGCGTTGATCTTGCTGGGAAGGGGGTAAGTTATTTCTACAGGCTCTGGGAGGTAGGGAGCTCATTGCTTTCCTGGAGTAGGGAAATAATAGGAGAGATGAGGCGGCAGCCAGACAGAGACAAAAGTCTTGTATGTCACTCCTAGTCATTCTTGGCTTAGCAATGGAGATGCAGGGATGGAAGGGTTGGGGTAGGTGCTGAATGGGGCTGGGCACCTAGGAGTGCAGAGCCACCCCACCCACAGCAAGCATTTGAGCTACGTGTCCAGAGCTGATGCTGGAAAGACAGCTCTACTCTAGTGTCTGCCCTGTTAGCACAAATAGTTGTCCAGGTGTGGGTGAGCTCTGTGAGACCCCTGGGCTGGACTCGTTCCTGCCCATCTAATGCACCAGGCTTGCTGCTCCTGATACTGATACGAGCTGTGACATGATGCCACGAGCAGCAGCAGCAAAAATTTCCCTTCTTGTCTTCTTCTCCTGGTGCGACCCTTGACTTGAGTTTGAACCAAAAGTGCTGTACAGATGTTAACTTTTCTTTTTTAAATTCTGTCACTCTAAAAGATTTTATATCACTGTGATCATAGAATCATCGAATCTGAGAGATTTTATATAAATTGGGAGGTACCTCTCTCTAGTGTTCTTTCTTTTCTGTCTTAAGGGCTTTTAGAGCTGTATTACAGCCAATAAGAAAGAAAAGGAGAGACAGATGTTAATTTAGGGGGAAAAGAGGTCACTACAAACCTGACTTTACACCCACCAGGTGTTTTTTCCGTGTCCAGGGAGTTTCTGTAACAAACAGAACAGCTAAAGCAAGTTTGCCTTAGGTGCTGCTTCTTTGCTTAGGAAAAGCAGTGGCTGATTCCAGAGTTAAGCAGTGTGAGCTCCAAAATGCATTTCCCTGGAGTGGGCTGTCTCCTCAAGTACATGCTACTCAGTGAGTTTTCCCTCCTGATTGGTGTGCATCAGTTCCAAAACCTGCAGAGGTCTATCTGGATGCTGCCCTACGTACAAGAAGGGCTGATGGACAAAATAGTGCCCAAGTGTTGGTGGTGAAATTTGCTTGGATGGTTGGATCTGTCACACATCTTGTTCATAACCTCTTTGTATTCGGTTCCTTGAACATGTAAGAGCAGAGAGAGACTGTGCTTCCAAAATGACTCAGGAGGCTCCTCATAGTCTAATTCTGGACTTTCTGACTCTCCCATTGGCAAAGAGGGTATCTATGCTATGCAGTCAAAAATTGATCCAGAGGGAAGCATTTAACCATCTTTGACTGTTCAGTATTTGGTCCCTAGATGATATGAATGATATACAGTGTGCTGTATATTTTATTAAGTGAAAAAGTACCCACTGAGGCATAGTATCATTTCCAAGGGTGACCTTGTGACAGCGGGTGGCAGCAGTGCACATAAAAATGATAAAAGCCTTGCTAAATCCCGGCTGCATAGGTTGAAGAGGTGGCTCAGAAACTGCTGATAGATGGGTTAGATTAACAGATATGCTTCGGCTCAGAGGTTGACTTTTTAAAAAAAAAGACAAATCAGGGAAAGAAATCGGTGCAGATGAGCACACAGAAAATCAAGAGAAAGGCAAACGCAATGGGAGAGAGAAGGAAGAAAGTAGAAAGGTTTGGGGTTTTTTTAAATAAAACATTCTTCATGAAGAAATATGGCCAGACTGGGGTGTTGGCATGTTGCTTTGTGCTGCAGAGGGAAACAGGACTGTAGACTGTACTAAATTGCAGAAGGGTTTCTTTGTCTCTGTTAAGTTCTCTCTCTTTGTCTTTGCTTCACTTGGTTATTTGTGGTGTGTGTTTGTAGTGAGTTTTCAGGCAGTGTAGATAAATTATCACATTGATTTTTCATTCTCACTTTTTTAGGAGGGGGCAATGGGGAAAGTTTCTGTGTATTATATAGAAAGTAGAGTGGCTGTTAACAACCTGCTGGGTTTAGTATCCCGCTGTACAGGAGAGTCACCTGAACCAGAACTTGGAAAACAAATACCTTTAACTGCAGGGCAGCTGGGGGTCTGCATCTAAATTTGCCATTCAGGACCATGTCTAGCACCCAATACAGGAATATAAAGTTGAATACTGGCTTCCTAGGACTGTATAGATCAAAGCTCAAGACAAGGAATATCATAACTTGATATATTCAGTGATTGATGTGATCATGGTCAATGTAACAGAACTGATTGTTTTTGCAGCTGTCATTGCAGTGGGAGTATAGAAGTAATGCTTTCTGTTCAGCACTGCTTGGGTTTTCACGCCCTGCTCTGCTAAGGCAGAGATATTAAAGGTGAACAGCTGAGAAAAGGGCTTTAAGCAGTCAAGGGAAAAGAGAAAAGATTAATATTTCTGCCCAGAAGCTGGAGATGAAAAGTGAAAGTTTCACTCATGACAAACACTGCCTTGAGTCACTCACCACTGACAAATAGGTTTGCGGACCAGAAAGCATCCTTTCTCACTGGGGAAGTGTGGCTTAGACTGGGAGACTGGCGACCAGGAGTTTGTTAACTGGATGTCCCTTAGCTACCTTTCAAGACAGTGGGATCTGCTAGCAGGTTGGGAAACAAACAAACTTAACTTTCAGTTCCCCAGCCTGAAAGATGTCCCTTGAGGGTGCATAAAGCAGTGGAAAAGAAGTGGTCATCACTGAATATGTTTATTTATTGTCAGCATTTGCCAGCCTTCCATGTCTAATAATTGTCTCTGAGTTTGTTGTTGGCAATAATGTGACTCCTACGCAATCTTTGTTGCCTTTTCATTCCCTAGCACACCCTGAGGACCCAAAGTGCTGCCCACGGCCAAAGTATTTATCTAAAAAGTAGTATCAGTGCACTGTCACTGGATGCTGGAGCATCCAGTCATGCTGGAGCTGTGCCACATTGGTTCATTGCAGTTTTGGTGGCTTCAGCTTGCTTCGCATTCTTGCATCCTCTTGTGCTTTCACTTCTTTGCTCTGGGGTGTTGGATACTCATATGTATCATCTTTCTAACTTGGGGTTATACATGCCAGTGTTTAAGGTCAATCTTAATAGTGTCTCCTGCCACCATGAAACACGTGAGCTGGGGCTGCTCTGGAGATTAGCCTGCCTTGCCTGCTTTTGTGTGCAGTAAGTGATGATGCAAAAAGGTGGAAGTGTGAGAGGTAGAAGGAAGGCAGCAGTGAGCAGAGGGTTTGCGGCTGAGGAACTTCATGCCTTCAGCCCTGCCGGCCAGAACGTTGTTTTAGCACCCTGAGCAAAGTGGTACATGTGGTACCTAGAGCTAAGGCCAGCTCAGTTCCTGACAGCTCAGGAGTGCTACTGGCTCCAAGGCAGATGTTGGAGAGTGAAGCTGGGTTTTCAGGGGGCTGGGAAGGGAAAGGTCTGGGGGTGCCATGGCTGCAAGCATGGCTGTCAGGTTAGCTGGAGTAATGACATAATCCTATGAATATTTACTTTCAACTATTTATAGGGCCATATGTTAGGTGTTCTTTACGGTTATTTTAGTAGAATTAATACTTAGAGGATATTCTCAATGAAAAATATTTCCCATGAGTGAGTCAAATCAAATAAATAAGTTTGCTGCTCATCATAAAATAGCAAAGGTACACTTAATTTTCCTGCTAGGATGACATCATTTCTGTGGAGATGCTAGCAAAATATTTCTAGAGCATACAGTGCTTTGAAATGAAAATAACTACAATATAAGGTATTTTGAGTGCAATGCAAAAATGACTGTGAAGGCTGAAAATAAACAGTTTTGGAATTGTCTGGATTATATGCAGCCACCTCAATCAAAACTGGCGCAGAGTAAATAACATTTCTATGTACATTTGCCAAGGAGGTTGAGGACAATAAGAATTCAGATACTGAAATGAAAGCCATCCCTTAAGAAAACATAAGTTCATTACTTGGTACAATTGGCACTACTGCAGAAAAAAAAAAAAAAAGAACTGTTAAACTAATATTCATTATGGATAAGGTGCTTTGTCATACGGTTGGAAGTCACAGTGAATTCTGTTTTGAAAGTAGCTAATGAAAATGCTAGAAAGCCATTGCTATCATTGAGCATCTTAAAATTTATGTGGCCAAATAGTCTTGCTCAGGAGTTCAGAAAATATTTAGTCAAGAAGAGTACACATTGGTTATGAGCAAATCATGAAGAATGCATCAGAGAAGTGTGCACTTGTGAATTTGATTGTGTAAAGTTATACCAATTTAAACAAAAAATACTTTGAAACCACAGGTGACTAAAGGCTGATTTGCTGAGCACTGAATTTGGTCCAAAAAGAGAAAGATATAATCAAAGAAGAAAGAAGCAAGAAGACAACTGATGCCTTTCAGTATCGTTTTTTGTGGAAAACACATCTTATGGAATTTAGACAGCTTTTTGATATGATTACAATTTTTTTGATTATGTCCACGTGATGTACTTCTCATCATTTTTCAGGTGTTAGACTCGATGCCACAGAAGATTCTAAGGTTAGCATTGGGTAAACTAAAAGTAGCATATTTTAAATGGGTTAAGGCTGTCTCACAAATAAATCTCAAGTAGTAATTGCAAATAAGGAATCATCTTTTAAAAGAAGCATATCCCACAAGGGTTCCCCAGGGATCACTTCTTGGCTCAGTTCCTTTTGTATTCCTCCCAGTTTTCTGTAAGAATGTGTAAAATCATTGCTAATAAAATTGGTGGATGACATAAGGGTAAAAAATAGGGACAGCCTAATTCTACAGACTGAACTGAATTACTTGATAAGGCTGGAGTTTTCAGAGCTAAATCCTTTTCGATGCAGCCAGATTCAAGGTCATGCATCCAGAACTGGAGAATTTAGACCACGCTTACAGGATTAGAGGCTGCTTCCTGATAGATAGCAACTGTGAAGAAGACACATGGTAGATAACCCACTGGCCCCCACTGGGATCCTCTTGCTGAAAGCTGCCTTTGACTATGTACTGAGAAAATTAAGAGACCTATTCCCTATTTCTAGTGTCACATGCAGGACCAGTGAGACAGTTTGTGGAAATCTGTGAACAATTCCAGGAAAATTCTGAGGAAGCAGGAGTGATTTATAAAGAAAAATACAAGGGCTGGCTTAAGACTTAAATTATACCTGGCTATTGCTTTTCTTTTGTTAGTGCATACTTTTGCTCTGCATATTTAATGTAGCTCTTGGACAGAGGAGAGGAGGAAATTAATCTCAGGTTTAACATTGCCAGCCTCTTTATTATTCAGCGTGGATAAATACAATCCTTACCTCTAATTCTAAGTAAGCCTGCGTGACTCAACACAATTATTCTTTTTATCTGCAGTCTCTGTCTCTAGTACCTACTTTCCCCCTCTTTTCTAAGGCTGGGCCCAGATGTCACTATCTGCTACAGACTTGCTGAAATTCCAAACCCTCCTGACCAACCAGCAGGAGTTTTGACATCTGTCATAACCCGATGAGGAGGTTTGCTTCTCAAAGTCTCTACTAGATCATAAGAACTAGAGGCAGGACAGAAAGAGAAAGGATGCAACACCCAGATAAGTAGCAGAGAGCTCCACGGATGTAGCAATCTTCTGAACATTGTGACTGTGCAGTGGAAACTACACAATTATTGTCACTTCGGTGCTTTTGCTATATATGCCCTTAGCCCAGAGTAGTCTAGAAATAAGCCAGGAAAAATTAGAGCTGCAGTGAGACTCAAGTGTTCTTGTAACCCACAGATGACTTGTGATGCTGTCTCGATGGGGAGAGGTCTGGTATAGCAGCAACGTACCCAGTGTAGTGCTATTATAACTGGTGATGCTAAGTCTCAGAGAAGTTTGCTCTGTATGTTATGCTAAAGTACAGAGTAAGAGAAGGCATGGCAGTTATAGTGATCTAAGGGCATGGTGAAAGTGAGAGGAATGGGACAAGGTCTGTATGTCTCTTAGAAAGAAGATGAATAAAAAGATATTTATAAAAATTAATAAAAAGTTTTTAATTAAAAGTAATAAAGAATAAAAGTAATATAATAAAGAATAGGCCAGATATAAGGCAGGGTAGAACTTCTGTTTTCCCTGTTTCATGAAGTAAGAATGATAAGACTAAGGAGGTGGAATTCAGTACTGAAAAGATTAAATACTTTCTTTCTCTACCCTCTTATAACTAAACTATTGAGCAGATTGCCAAAGTATGATACTGAAATACTTTATTAAGCCTGTAGTTTGAATTATAATGCTAATGACTGGAACTCATGCCATGTTCTCTTGATATTCTTACATCTGCCTATCAAAAATACCAAGAGCAGCCATATTGACCTTTGCCAGAAATAGAGGGATGGATCTCTCAAGCCTCCTGCTTCAGAGCTTAAACTAGGCTTCAGCTACCAGAGATGGTGTGGGACAGAACATGGCTCACAGGAAAGCTGTGGTGGGATGAGGTGCAGGCAGTGGCCAGAGCCAAGGTGCGGGACCATTTAATCTTGGTTCTGGTTTAGTGAGTTCATTTCCTAGCTTTGGACTTGCCTTGCTGATTTTTGGTTCCTCATGCGTTGTAAAGTGGCACAGAGCTTTTGGCTTCAACAGCATGCTGCTGACTGACACCATACTTTGCCTAGACAGAATGCATCAATATGGTAATTAACCCTGCTGCATCAGTCAAACACACAATCCTTTTTCCCGATACCCTGTGAGAGTTTGCACTTGGGGGAATCTCCAGGTTTTTTCCATCTGAAAATCTCCCACCTGAGATCTAGGAAAAAGGTGTTTGTTTCTGGTTGGGTTTATTTTTTTCTGCTGAGATTGAATAGACATCCTGTGAGCAACCAGGCAGAGAATATTGGTCCTGCTGCGTGTGCCTCACTCTTCAGGTGCTCACTTGCAATCTGCAAGCACTTCTGAATATCTTTTGGCATGTGAGCTCTCTCTTCTCTGGATGATGTTTTTTTGATTCCTTGTACTGTGTAAATGTTCTCCCAGGTAGCAGGCGTGTTGCACATAAACCTTTTGATCCTTCGGAGTCACCAAACTCTTGTAATCGTATTTTCCAGCTTTGTAAATGTTACCCCCATACATACAGCACCTTGTTACTCTCAGATCTTCACCATTACTTTTATTTCAAAAGGCTTCATTGTCTCTGTCTCTCAATGTGTCGCATCACGTTTCCCTAAGAAAAAGAGTCTTCTAGAAATGATCACTAGATGGCTACACTACTGCACAGGATTTCACAACTCTGCTTTTCCAGACCTACAAACCATTTCTCACAGCACTCTAGTTCACAATATCTTTGGTCTGAATTGCATTTCAGCCACAAAATGCAATTTCCATATCTTCAA
Organism: Manacus vitellinus; assembly: GCF_001715985.3. NCBI lineage: Eukaryota > Metazoa > Chordata > Aves > Passeriformes > Pipridae > Manacus > Manacus vitellinus. The sequence goes on from NW_021939256.1 coordinate 8,583,729, forward strand.
TTTTCTTCTCAGCAGGTAGCAATATAAGTCCACACAGTTCAAATTTATTGTACAAAGAAGTCACTGGGGCTTAAATGGCATCTAACCTCTGAAACATCTGGTATTGTCCAGCATTGGAAACAGGATCCTGGACTGCAACTCCCATCTTTCTGGAGTCTGCAGAAAACCTTTGGAATCAATTGGACATGACCTAGTGTGTCTATTGACCTGGCTACGGCTGAGTGGCTTCAAAAGCCCTGAGATTTGGAACAGGCATCAGTCCATGACTCAAATCTTCGCCAGTCACCACTGCTGTTTTGCAGGGATTGAGGGGAATTTCTGAAGGAGTGGGAAAAATGTGCTTATTTTCCTGTTGTAAGCATGAGCAGACTTTAGGAACAAGAAGCAGCAAATACTAGAGAAGTGTTTGGCTTCCTCACTACCTTTTTTCTGTCTCTCATTCAAATCAAATGTTAAACTTCCCAACAGAAATACTTTCTTGCAGTAGTTGCCAGAAGGGACCTAAAAAAGGCACACTAGAATTAAGTTTTTATCGTTATGTTTAGATTCATGCAGAATAGAGACGTTCCTCACCCGCCGAAAGTCACCGTTTGTGCCTTTACACAAATCCTCCCACGTTCTTGTGAGTGGTTACACTGATGACATTTATGTAATATCATTGGATGTTTACAGCTGCGTAGTCCGAATGTGAATCTGTATATAAATAATACGACCATCATCTCCTGTGAAGTAGAGAAATGTTATCTGTGTTTTACAGATGAGGGAATTGAGGTAAATGGGGGTAAGTGAAGTGAAGTGAATGACTGCTCTTGCCTGCAATCTGTGGCACCCTGTTTTATTCATGAGTGAGACACAGGATTAGGACAGTCAGCCAGCCCTTGGGTGCCAGCAAGCGCTGTGATGGTGCTGGCAGCTATGTTGTTATGGGGGCAGGAAAACAAGGCAGGGAAGAATTTTGCAGAGGGAGAGTCTGGTGAAGAGACCTATTTTAAGAGAAAGAAAACACCTAGCTGAGGAATAAGCTCTGTGGTGTGCAGTGTTACCATCTCAGGGAGAAGTGGACTAGAAGTTTTCAAGTTGGTCCTGTGCTGGCTGTTTTGGAAACATGATATGAAAAGCAGGGTGATAGATACATCCATCTTGGTATATTTTCCATGGGAGTCCACGAAGGAGGAAAAGGATCAGAAGAGAACCAGCAGAGAACAAGCTGGGTCTCCCTGCCACGTGGCCATGTGGAGCTTGGGGAGGGTGGCATGTCCTCCCTGCCAGGTTGCCCTGGCTGGGTACTGTAGAGGTGGTTGCTGCTCACCAGTAGCCCTGGGGGTACCCAGTAGCTTACAAGAAACAAAGCAAACCTAGATGGTTTGCCTATTAATTCCCCATGGGAAATAAATCTCCCTATTTGGCAAACGTTCAGCCTGTTGTAAAAGGTAAATTGAAAATGCAAAACCCCAACTCTTATCCCTGCAGAGGACCATCCCTAGAGTCACATCACGTATGGAAGAGTATCATCCAAATACTTCTTGAACTGTCAGCCTTGGTGCTGTGACCACTTCCCGGGGGGCCTGTTCTAGTGCCCAACCACCCTCTGGGTGAAGAACCTTTTTCTAATACCCAACCTAAACCTCCCCTGACATAACTTCAGGCCATTCCCTTGGGTCCTGTCAATGGTCACCGCAGAGAAGAACTTTAAGCTGGCATGGGCTGATTTTTTTCCCGAAGTTCCAGAAAAATATTAAAAAACAATATGGTTTGTGTAATTGCCACATATACAAATGTGTACATGAGTTCCCAGGAAGCATTGCGAGTCTGTAGGCAAAGCCAGTATTAATTTCAGATAGTAATCTATTGTGACAACAGTCTGGCTTCAGGGAGCTCCTTTGCAATCTATGCTATTGAAATTTAGAGGCAAAGGAAGGTATTCATGGGAACCAATATCTCCACTGCGGCCATCTCAGCAAAACTCCGAATATGTTGATCAACATTGCAGCAATTATTTTATTTTGTCAGCACAAAGCTATGAATCAACAGTGGCCAATGAGATACCAGTTAATAACGAGACTGTGGCAGAACTGTACAGACTGCTTTAGACAGCAGCACATAATTATGGAAGTGGAACTGGCACTTGTTTGAAGGGAAAGGATTTAAAAGCAGAGTGTTTCCTTCTGAATCCTCCACTTAGCTGCTGTAGAAAACACTGATGTGTTGGCAGCAAGGATGGTTGCTTGGCTTTCACTTTTTCAAGTTTCTGCTCCAATCTCTTATTGCCTGTCAAGATGCTCAGTGAATAGGTTACATTAAAATCCTACACATCATTATGCAAGTAATAAGAATCCCTAATGACTTGATGGGCACTGTGTGGTTCTCCCAAGAGTCTGACAGCTACAAAGGCTCCTACTTCTTGCACCAAGGAGATGGCAAACACTGGCAAAATCTGAGGATTGCTAAAGCAGATTATACAGCACTGTTCTCTGCTCTGTAGCTTTTTTTACGTACTTCTTTTTCACAAGAGGATTAATAGTTTTGGCTTTCCTGTGTGCAAGAGCAGAGGAAAAAATAATCTGGGCTAGGAGAGTGGCCCAAGGTTCTAATAACTCCTTGCTGCCTCTGGGACTGCTTTATATTGGGTTTTCCCCAGCAGTTGTGCCCTTTCACAGTTCACAGGACATGGTCCAGCTCACAAACCATTTTGCTGAGAGGTTAAAGCCAGCTGTGAACCACAAAAGGTGGGGGCAATCATCTGTGCAGGAATGTGCTTGCCCCTGAGCCCTAAAATTGACCTTTCCTCCTGGAAAAAACAGCGGGGGGGGATGGGCACCCATGCCCTGGAGATGTGACAGACTCTATCCTAACACAGGGGTTGCACAACGCTCCAAAAATCTCAGGAAAAGAAAAATAGTTATAGTCTTTATTCCATCCCAGAAATGCCTGTGGACTTTCTTACAGCAGCAACTTAGCCCCAAAAACTGCTGATCTCTGCACTAGATTATTCCGTCCAAATTTCAGGGACTTGTTTCTTTGGGGTTTAGCTTTATTCAGCCTCCATTTTGGTATTAACAAGAAGGTTACTGACAAGATTAAATAATTCTCCTTCTTTTTTTTTTTTTTTACTCCCCAAACTCAGAGATAAAAGAGGCATTGGATGAATTTGGTGGTCACAAATATAAGATGCAGCCTTTCCCATGATTGTGCTTAAACCCCACTTGAAAGAGAGACTTTTGGAACCATAAAATACTTTTATCTGTAGGATTGAAATTGGGTTAGCAACTTCCTCAAAGAACAGAAGAAAACTGACTGCTCTGGGTCATGCAGTGTGCTTGCATGCCTTTGAAGTCTTTTTAAAATTAATGTCCCAATGCACAGTTAAACTTGCTGCTTCTTTTTTTTTTTCTTTTTTGCTGACACTAAGAGGTCATTGGAGTCAATAAGGTTACTTTTCCATCTTGTTGGATAACCAGAGGATGGTGACAGGAGCTGTGCTGCACACAGATCCCCATCAGCACCAGACAGTGATTTTCAGAGGAGCAATCCCAAATACTCATTCAGACTTTGGTTCAATGTGTGAGCTGTTCCTGATTCTGGCCACAGTCACTGTCACTGCTGTAGATTTATGTGGTTGTGCTTTTTCTGCTCATTACAATTTTTCAAGAGGAAAAGGCATTCATCAGCTCCGACATCAGACAACAACTAATGAGTGTTGTTACCCAAGCCTGTTCAGCAATAAGAGCCCCAAGAAAAGTGTCGCAACTCACTCTGCACATGTGGACCATGATAATTTGTAAAAAGTACACGGCTTGAAGTAATTACAAACAGGAAATAATTTCCTGGCTCCAGCCTGCAAGAGGGAATGTGGTCAAATGATTCTAACTCTGAACTGGTGGGTAGGACTCATAGGTCAGTGCTTGCTCCTGCTAATATCTCAGGGCAAGTAATTTAAATCCGTATTTTGGTTTCTTTGAGAAGGGCATGTAGTAGTTGTGGTTTCTGGTGTGAATGGGTACTGTATAAATGTGGACTCTGATCTCCCCCATTTATTGTATATGTACTCTAGTGAATGACAGCAGAAGATGAACCTTTGAGTATTGCAAGCTGTTATGGAAGCAACCTAGAAGTGAAAAATACCAAAAATCAAATGCATTCAGCAATACTTGGAGATAATATTTTTTAGCAGAGATACATGATCTGGACCACAGTAACTTCTTTTTTTATGTTCATCTGTTGTTTGTCCTCTAGTCGTTGCATTTCAAACCCTGTGGGTCAAAGTCGGCTTGTGTTATGCCCAGGTGAAGTACCTGCTACTGTGAATTGAGGTCGTACTGTACTGTCATGTAGTTAATAATTGGTTTTCTGGTCCATGCTCTGCCAGATGACTCTGGACTGCCTGGTCTTATTTGAGCTGCTGCTACTCTAATGTGGCATTCCTTTGCTTTTCTCATTTTCACCTGCACCACAGTCCAAGTAAGCTGTTAAGTATAGCTGAGATAGAGCAGGGGATATCATTGTCTTCCTCTGAATACACAGATGCATCCTGGCACCTCCTAATTCTCAGGGCCAGGATGTCAATAAAAATTTGAAACACTGTGGTATCATCGTATCTCACCTTCAATATAATCTGAACACAGGGCTTGTGGCCTTGGGTATATCGTGGATGAGTTTTTATGACTGTGTTCAGTTGCTTTATAATGGCATATGATGATTGTGCTGTCAATAACTAGCTATAACCTCTGCCTGCTTTATGGGTTGTTTTGCTCCCTTAACTGCTGCTCTATGGCCCTGAGCCCTAAATTTTAAATCTGTGTGAGAAATAGTGTGCTTCTGCAAAATTAAGACTTATATTCCTCTCGTTATTAATCAGCCCTTCCTGGCAGCTCCTGATTGTGCTCCATGTTGTATTAGCATAACTGCAGTGCTTTAGATCCACCCCCCCTTGTCCTTTTCTTTCACTGATTCTTTTTCTAACTTTTAGGCTAAGAAGGGCCATTCAGTCAGAAGGTGGCAGGTGTGAAGTGGTGGAGTTTAATAGGAAAAAAATAACAGAAAAGAATCCACGAACAATGCGTTTATTAGACTGTTTCATGGTAAGAGGGAAGGAAGGAGTTTTCAGAGAATGGAGAAGGAAAATTAGAAAGCTGGGTGACTAGATCTGAATTCAGATTGAGGTTAGGTAACTTCAGAGTGTTTCCTGAGTCTTATTTTTTCTTTCTTCCCTAACTCAGGATAGCACTTGAAGAAAAGTCAACAGATGAAAGAAAAATAGACCTAAACCTAAATCCTGGTCTTAATTTACTGAAACCCCGGGAAGGTCAGATTTTGCTCCATGCCCAAACTTTGCATTTCATGGCCAGAGCAGAGATAGTTTGGATTTTTTCCCCCCATTTTCTTCAGCAAAAAAAACCGAAAAGGAAACACGATGAGTCATGCTAATGAGCTGGATCGTAATACCTTTTCACTATCTCAGGTAGAATGCCAGGCACCTTGGGTGATAGTTCATGGTGGCCAGAGGCAGCTGTGCTGGGGAAACCTCCACCACCACTCAGGTCAGAGCATCCCATCCAGCACTGCCCTACATCAGACTCTCACTGTGGGCAAATTATCTCCAGCCTGGTCTTGGACCTTTTCCCCTGGATAGACCTTGGACACACAGTGCTGGAGGGTCTAACTCCAGCCCTGCCTCAAGCTCCGTCTGCAGCTGCTCCCAGTTGGACCTGGACTGGATCCTGGATCTGGCTCATCCCTGGCTCTGTCATGCTGTCACTGAGGCCTCTCACCTGTCCCCAGCTCTGCCCCCCCGGCTCAGACCCCAAAGGATGGCACCTCATGAGGGGTTTACCCTGGCTCAGCCCTCCTCCTGCCGCAGCCCCACCGGCACTACACCCTGGCACAAAAGCAAAAATAAGCAGGTATTAATAGGGTCATGGACATCAAACTATGTGGCTAACTGCAGAGGTTACAGTCCATTTTGACCATTTCTGGTGATCAAAAATTTTTGTCAAATCTGTTGTAAGAAATAGCAAAAAATGGAAACAAAAAAGCTGCAATTTTTTTTACAGAGATCATTCATTCTTAAAGTTCAAAATGAAAGTTTAATTGTATCACTGTTTCATAACTATATTTATCACAAGTTTTCAAGTGAAAATTTCAACAACTTTTTCCTGATTTCGTCGTTCCTCCTTGTTTTATTTTCCTTGAGCAAAAAGAAACAAAAACAAAAACAAAAATAACTAACAACCAACGAAACGAAAAAAAAAGGAAGGGAAATTATGATGATGAGAAGGAGACTGGTTTGGCTTGAGAAAAGAAAGGGAAAGCATAACTACTACTATTGTTTTGGTGTGTTTTTTCTCAAGGGAAAAAAAAAAAAAAAGAAAAGCAGCCAAACCCAAACCTGTCCAAAAAAGAATCTATATTATTTTAAAATGTACATTTGGCAAAAGATTTAATTTTCATCAGCTACTTTATTGAAAGATGGAGTCTGCCAGTATAAGCCTATTTTCTGGTATGACAGCCTTGAAAGAGGGATGGAAAGATGCATTACCATTTGATAAATTAAAATCTCAGAGATGGAATAATAGTCTCTGTGTAGAAGTCATGAGGGTCTCAGAAAATATCAGGAGTTTAGCTATTCTAGCCTGCAGCTCGAGACAGCTTTTGTTAGTCCAAAGCTGGGAATAAAAACACTTTTTTCAATGGTTGCTTTTTTGCCGTATGCCTGATGGCTAGTTCTGTCTTTTTGGTTTGCTAGGCTTCATGGAGGCTCTTGGAATTATTCTAGATTTTCATTTTCCTTGGAATCTTTCCTCTTTTTATTTCTGTTAGCAGTAGATGTATTATCTTTAGTGTGATGTACTGTTTGTTATTAGATAGTCATGTTATCCTTTGTATAACAATAATATTTACATGGCATTAGCTGCTATAAAATTTAGGTCTCAGGTCTCCTAGCTCAAGCTCCTGCAAGTGTGAACATGTAGAGGATGGGGTGGTTATGCAAAGAGTCCATGATCCAGACAGGCAGGAGAAAGGAAGGGGCAGCCCAGTGAAGCCCTTGGGTGGAGCCAGCACTGTGGGTCAGTGTCAGTAGCTAAACTCATTTTGAGCTGTGCTATTTGGGCACAACATTTATCATCACATGGGGCTTGCTCCACAGTCAGGACAGCCCAGTGACTAGATGAACCCTGAACTGACTGAAATGAAAGTACTTTTCACCATGGAGTAAAAAATACATGTTTTAACATAAACTGTTAAATTATGTTTTAACATAAAATTTCTGTTGTATCTCATGCATGTGATGCATTCACTTTGATGAACACGGGTCCTAATTGTATTATATGTTGGTGGATAGTGGTGTGAGTTAGTCTGAAATGAGCTTTCTTCAAGTGTGGGTGCAACCAGGCTTTTGGTGACACAAAGCTCTGGGGACAGCCCGCCCAGGTCTCTGTGCTTAGATGAGAACACTTTACTCCAGTATGGGCACATGCCGTATGTCTTCAAGGGTTTGTGGAAGAGGGTTTACCTAAACTATCCAAGCTTCAAGCAGGTAAAAATTACATTCTGGAAAGGATTATCAGTATCTTCTTGCTCATCGCTTTGTTATTTTCAGAGAGGAGGTCAAGAGGAATGATGAAGTGTGATGAGGGAATAATCCATTTGCTTCTGCTAAAATATGCCTAACAGAGCAAAAGGGAAATGGGCTGTTCTAAAGATAGGGAAATAACCTAGCAAAAGAAAGATGGCTTCATAAATACTATTGCTGAGGAAGCAGAAACTGTATTATTAAAAGAATTATTCTTTTGACCTCTAAATAATTCCAAGTCTATAAAAGGCAAACTTTTGTCAATAAATGAGTGTCATTAAGACAGATCCATACAGAAAAAAAGTTCATAAATCAAAAGGAGGAGGGCTGCACTATTAGAGCACAGCTCCAAATAGCTGTTCTGCTCATTTCTGCATTGTTAGCAACCTGCTGATAAATATGAAATGTGCACAAAATGTCTGTAGCTATTTCATCAGCAAATGGCCCAGCTTTTGAAACTTGCTGGAGTAGGTGTCATTAGCTGAACACAGGCTGGAAGAAAAGATAGTTTAGGTCTCATCTTCGATGAGGGTGCCCATAGAACACTGAATTATTTCCATTGAACATATTTTCGTTGCACCTTGCTTATGGGAGCACTCTAGTGAGGGCTCATTAGGGTTAAGCAGCAAAGCCTGTGAGACATGATAGTGGTGATATGCTTTAAATATTGCATCTGACTAACTCCAGGATTTCCAGGGACCATCTGGGCACTCAGAAGCAGAACTATAATGTTTGGAGGTGATAAGCCACCAAGCAGAAAAAAGAGGTTAAACCCCTTAGCACATACACTGCCTCAAGCCTCTCTTGAGTATTTCCCAGAGTTTAAAAAACAAGGCAAGAGGCGGGAAGCTACTCTAGTTAACACTCTTGGACTGCTACTCCCATCTTATCCAAGGTCTATTGAACAGTATATGATAACATGCATAGCGTGCTCTCTCAATGGATAAAAGAAAATAATTTTGCTTGGGGAAAGTGGGAGAGGAGGCAGGGCAAAGCTCATGGAATAGGGAGGGAGGAGGGAGAATAGAAAATCTCTGTATGATCACATTCAACTGTCTAACCCAGGCTTTGGAGGCACAGTGAGGGCACATGTTCTTACAGCAGGCATTTTCTACAGTTGACAGAGAGAGAAATGTCTTGCAGCATGACTGGTTCTCTCCGGAACTCAAACCCATGTAACATAGGCAGTGGCTAGTGCTGGATGATGTCCTGGACCTCCTGGCCTGAACATCCTCACCTCTACTCTGTCCTAGTTCTCTTACTGGCCTCATGTGAAAGGCATGGCCCAAGTGTACTTGGGTGGGGCAGAGAGAAAGAGGACCCAGCCAGCGACAGGGTGGTGGGGAAGAGGTAGTATCATGTTCATGGGCAGATAGTAAGAGAAGCTGTGAGGACCATGGCAGAAAGGGACATGTGAAGCAAATGCTGGGGATCACAGTGGGGAGTAGTGGAGGGACATTGAAGAGGCAGGGAATGGGAACAGATATAAAATGTGCCCTAAGGTGAACTAATGTATTTCGTCTTGCAAAGAGCTTGGCCTCCAGAAAAGTACAACTTTCCCCCATCCTGCCAGCCTGCCAGATAACATTTGTCAAACGATTTGGGACTGGAGCACAGAAGCAAGATAAAGATGATATCATCTTCCATTATTAAATCTTGATGGAGGATTTCTTAAACACAGTCATTTCAGACAAATGTGTTATTTTTCCCCTTGACATGTGAGATAGTGAAAAAGTAGGACTTTCTCCTCCTAGTTTAGATTGTGGATTGTCCCTGATTAGAAGAACCACAACTTCTCTGTACTCAGTGGCTCTGAGCCATCTTCATGAAGCTGGTGCAGTAAACACACTCTGACAGTAGGAATTAATGTTAGAATCATATCAGGACTGTGAACCATAACTTGTTGATGAAGTTGTGAGAAGTGCACTTACCAGATATAGAATGTATGCAGAGCATTTGATGCATTAAATGTCAGATCCCCACAGCCTACATTCCAGAAATAAAAAAGGATAATTAATTTCCATACATCTTGGCACACTCTGTTAGAACAGTGACAGCAGAAGCAAATGCTGTTACAAGTAGTTGCTGAGAAACTCTATTGGATTTGGGGAATAAGAACAGCAATTCAGGGTCAGTCTAAAAGTTCATCTCTCTCAGTACTTTCTCTCCATAATGGCTAGTGGCAGAGGTTTAAAGAAAACATCGGAAGTGAGGGAGCAGAGGGTGATTTTTCCCTCATCTTGTCCTACCTTCTAGCAGTCTGTGGTTCATGGACTTCATATATTTTCATCAAGTATTTAAAAGCCCATGTTGAACCTATTTTTTTATTTGTCTAACCATTTTATTTTTAACCTAGTTTTATTTTTGGCATCAGCAATGTCTCAGATCAGTGAGTTTCACACTTATGTATACATGTGTGAAAGAGCAATTCCTTGTGTCTCTTTTTAAACCTGCCACCTGATAATTTCCCCAGTTCCCTCCTACTTCTTTCATGGAGATATATTATGAAATTGAATAACAGTTCCTTGTTCACCTTATCCAGACTGCTTGTTAAGACACTGAGCTAGTTTATTTCCAAGTTGAAAAGCTGTAATTCATGTATTATGTCCTCTCCTCTGGCTCATCATAGCATGGCCTGTCAGTACTTCGAGTGATAAGCAAGGAATAGCTGAACTTCAAACTCATTTCTTTCCAGAACAGCTTTCCATCCGCCATCCTACTACCCCCAAGCTAATATGATTGCCTTGATCCTACCTGGCACTGCATTTACCTTTCAGGACAAACCATTTCGCTCAGGAACTCCTTATCCTTCACTTGAGTTCTTTTGAAGTAGAGGTGGTTTCCCCCAACTTTAGAGACTCCTGGAAACTCTTTTTTTGAACACGAGCAAATCCAGAGCAGTATTTGGTAGGCAAGGTACTTACTCTACTTTCTCATTTCAGACTCTGGAAAATGAGTGAAGTCAGTCGGCACAGCTGTGCTAACCAGCCCGAGGGAAGACCTCCTCTTTTACAGAGAAGAGGGAGGGATGTCAAAAAGGCACACAGATGTCAGTAAGGTGCAATGGAGATCCAAATACCTAGAAATGTACCTGGCTCAGGAAATCCCTGATCCATGTATAGTGCAAGGGAGAGTGCTCAAGGAAAGTCTTGTGGCCAGTTCCTATACTCTTCTCTAGATGACAACTTTTGGCCAGAGCTGGAGGCAAAGTACTAGGCTAAATGAACTTTTGATCTCACCTACTGCAGCTGCCCTTACTCTTAAGACATGGGTAGATCAGCTGAATCATGTTAAGCGGATGGGCCACTTACACTGGGGAGGATGAACTCCTGTTGAGTACAGATGGGGAGTAGGGTTAGGGAGGGAGAGAGTGTCAAGGCCTTTCCTTCCTCTAGCAAAGCTGTTAGCACAGTAGAACACCTGTCTTTGTATGAGATATTCCCTGCTGAGGTGTTCACTGAGGTGGTTTTATGCCTCAGTGGCCTCCAAGCACCACTGGGATTCCTCCCTTTGAGGCTTGAGCTGTTTCGTTTGAGGATCACCTAAGGGAGAGGGGGATTGGCTGAATCTTACAGTGATGCTGCACGACTCACTGCTGATCTGCTCCTGAAGAGTCTTGTCCCACTTTCCTTCCCTTCTTATTGATAAACATATATAAGCCTGTTTGAGCTGGAAAACCTGAAGAACTCATACTAAAGTGCATGACATCTCTTTTCTCTGATGTAATCAGTTTCAAAAACTTCTATTCTTAAAGAAAATGGCAACGCTCAAAATATGGTTAACAATTGTTCTGGAACTTAGTTGAAGACAGGTTTTCAGGAACATAAAAACCCTTGTTGGGCTCTTATAATAAATACCTCTGGCACCTTTCTAAGGGTTTCACTCACTGCAGCCCTTGTGATTTCAAGAAGTTTGATGAAGTTTTATGTCTCATTCCCATTCAAATGTTTCTAGATTATGGCATTCATGAACCTTTTACAGACAGAATTAAAATATAAAGCTGTAGTCTACTCTTACTATTCCAGGTTTTGGGTTGTGGTACTGACTGAATGGTAGCAGAATCATTTTACTGCAAGGGGATAGTTAAGTAAGTGTCTCATTTAAAATGAATGGCAACAAAAAGTGCTGTGATGAAGACTCCTAACATACACCAACATTATATAACATTACAAGGATAAAGCAATAAAGACATAAGCAATGAAAAAAATCTGTTCTTACCTACTGAACACAGGAAGTATAGGAAAAAAACTAGAAAGGACAATTATTATTTCAGGGTCAGCCTTTTTTTGTTCTGCAAGGGCTAATTACTAGTGACAAAATTAGTTGCTGTTATCAGAATTATTATAAAGTGTAGAAGTGTGGTGGGAGCAAAGGGCAGAGAAGCAGAAGGGGAAGAATGCATAGTTACACTGGAGTTAAACTCTTTACAAGTATTAGCATTTCAGTGAGTAATCAAACCTCTAAACTGGGTTTTGATGTTTAAAGGCTTTTAAACTTGTATAGGTTTCTGTAAGTAAGCAAATCTACCTAAGGTTCTGTTGTACTGTAGGTTACCTCTACAAATAATGTTCCTCTCTGTGTGCATTAGAGCTTGAGCAGATGTAACCTTTCAAGTATGTTCCACAGCATAAAACATGCAAAGCCTCCATCACAAACCTTGTCAGGGTTTTCCTTGATGACTGCTGGTGAAGGCCTTTGTCTTGGTGTCAAGAAATTTTGTCTATTTTTTTATCGCACCTCTGTGGTACAGGTTGAAAGCCAACAACAGAAAAAACTGGGAACTTTGCTACGTTCTGCCTGGTAACACGCTTAGCTTAGAAATGTTACATTTGTCTGCTTAAATGTTCCCATTAAATTTGTATGTTATATAGGAACCTCATTCATCTGCAGAAGTTGAAACAGCACCTTGCTTTTCTTGACCTTCAGACTCTATTTTGGAAAGCTACCCTTTCTGTGAATTTATCTTGCTAGTCTTCTGTGTTTAGCTTTGGGACTTTTTTTAAGGTTACAGGTATCTTATTCCTAAACTATAGACACATTTGGGCATCTGGAGAAAATGTCAAATCTTTTGAGATACAGTATATATCCTTATGAACTCCGACTGCTTGTTAAAGCTGTTTCTTGCCTTCTCAGGGAGTAGGCACAGCTATGCCACTATTTTCACTTCAGGACAAATGAACTGGCATTGGAAATGACATTTGCTTTATGTTCTGTCACATCCCTTTTTGTTTACATACGTGGTACCATCAAAATTAATAAAGTATCTTTTGTGCCGAGAATGAATACACAGAGTAGATTATCCTGGTGTAACTTGACTGGTGTCAGTACAGTTGAGCTGGAAATGAGTATTATCCATTATATTCCTTTCCATAAGTGATGGTGCAAGAGTTTGCTGTAGACATGCTTAATATATCAACTGTGATCCACTGTTGCTGCGCACTGCTCTTGCTGCGGTAGGAAGAGATGATGCTCACACCCAGCATGTGGTGCTCTGCGCTGTGCAGAGCTTGTCACACAGTGCTCACTGTGGTCTCCATAGTGTTTGCCTGAAGCCAGGATTATTTGCTATTTGCATCTTTCTAGCTCATGGAAGGTGCTTTGCAGTCATTCCTGTGCAGGGGGCTGGTGCCAGGAGGAAGCCATTCAGGTTTATTTCTTCTTAAAAGAACTATTGTGCACGCCTGCCTTGGTAACAGCTCGTGTCAATACTGGATTTGAGTAGTGGATAAGAAGGCACAGGGCACATAAAGACTCTCTCTCTCATATGCCTTCTCAGGAGATGATTAATGAAGTACGAGAGACTGATTGGAAAGCCCAGAAACTGGCTTTTCTTTTAGTCCTTGCCTACCTCCCTCTCTACCAGCAGTGTTTTCATGCCTTTCTTACTGAAAGATCAGTTATTCATGACCTGCAGTCTATGCGTTTTTCAGAAATGTTTGGCAGAAAGATGAACACCCGCAAGGAGCAGCTGTGGGACGAAGTCAACCATAAGGAAAGAAGCACTGAGTGAAAGGCCGCAGGATTTTTTTTTTTCTTAATTTTTTTTGTCCTCACAGCATGCTCGTGCAATGGCTTTCTATGTTTAAGACATCACAAGTTAAATTTTGGCTGATGTTTTTCTAACACCCATATGGGACACTGGCACAAGGCCATTTATTACTCTAGGGTGCTGAATAACTCAGAGCCTCATTTCTGTTCTCTGGCCATTGAGGGAAACTGCCCTTCATCCAAGTCGTCAGCTGTGAGTTTGTAGATGGATGGCATCATACTACTCCATGCTTACATGTGGACAAAAATTTCTGAACACTTCAGTTTTTGGTCTGAAAGAGTCAGTAAGTCTAGCCTGATATTAAAACATGTCTAATGATTTTTGGCACAGGTTTCTGCAGAAAATAGTGAACATCTATACTCCAAAAAGTTATCTTTTAGATATTTCAGGCAAAGAATAGCTGTACTCCAAATTAGGAGATTCCATGAAAATTGAATGCCTCAGCTGGACTCTGTATGTGTCCTGCACCTGGGTCAGGGCAATCCCAAGCACAAATACAGGCTGGGCAGACAGCAGCCCTGAGCAAGACTCTCTGCCTGGGGGTGGATGCAAAACTCTGTAGACCACCTGGCAATGAACACTTGCAGCCCAGGCGGCCAACTCTATGCTGGGTTGCATCAAAAGAGGTGCAAACAGCAGGTTGAGGGAGCTGATTCTGTCCCTCTATTCTGCTCTGGTGAGACCCCATCTGGAGTACTGTGTCCAGCTTTTGAACCACCAGCATAAGAAGGACATGGACCTGTTGAAGAAAATCCAGAGGAGGGCCACTAAGATGATCAGAGGGCTGGAGCACCTCTCCTATAGACTGAGAGAGTTGGACTTAAGAAGAGCAGACTCTGGGGACACCTTACAGCAGCCTTCCAGTACCTAAAGGGAGCCTACAAGAAAGCTGGGGAGGGACTTTTCACAAGAGACTATAGTGATAGGACAAAGGGGAATGGCTTTAAACTGGAAGATGATAGGTTTGAACTTGATATTGGGAAGAAATTCTTTATTGTGAGGTTGGTAAAACACTGGAATATGTTGTCTAGAGAAGCTGTGGATGTCCCATCCCTGGAAGTGGTCAAGGTCAGGTTGGATGGGGCTTTGAGCAACCTGGTCTAGTGGAAATTGTCTCTGCCCATAGTGGGGGTGTTGGAATTAGATGATCTTTAAGGCCCCTTCCAAGCCAAACCATTTTATGATTCAATGAAACATTGACTTACTTTTGAAAAGTCTGAGCAGTGACAGCAAATGCTGGCTCTCCCTCCAGATCAAGCCCCTCTCACAAATCAGGACCCCAGATCCCCTAGCCAAAATCTGGGCTCTGTATCAGAAGTGCTCCAGAACTTCTTTCTGTGAGAGCCATGTTACAAGTTATATAGCGCTAGACAGTTTCTGGACACTACTACAAGCAGGAATAGTGGCCAGCTGGCAGAAGACTTAGACTCTTTTTCCCCCACCACTATACACAATATGCATTTGCATTTACATTTGCTTTGGACACAGAATTTGTTTATCCATTCAGCAAATGCAAATCATTCCTCTGTTTTCTGGAAAAGTGGAGGGCTGGCTGAGCTTGTGGGTATCCAGGTATCCCACTAGCACTGGCTACAACCCAGGAGCACTGAGCCCGTCAGTGTTGGTGCTCTTCATGTTTTAATCCACATGTATGATCTACGCGATCAACTGCACAGCTTCACTCTGTTACAAGGATTTTTTTACTAATCAACTCATTTATAGTCTAAGTAGTCCCAAGCCTACAGTGAAGACATTTTGCCATTAGAATATTTTACAAACACTTTTTCAATTATTAGGGATATTTAACTTTATTTGAACAGCTGTAGTACTGACACAACTGGGGTTCAAAAGTATAAATTTGGCATAAAGTCATCCTTCCTTTAATTGCAAATTATTGTAAATCTAGCCTCCATAAAGCCACAGAAGCAAGAAGATGTCAAAGACTGTTCCACTGTGGTGTGTTAGATTGGTGCATGAAACATTCAGTAAATGTTCATCTCAATTATAGCAGGGCAATAGACAGCTTTTGTTTTTTTAAATGACTGGAAGAGGAGTTGGGGATGGCAATTAATACCCTATTCCTTATCTTCCTATAGCATAGTCCAAATATCTTGTCTCACTGATGGAAAATACACGTGCTTATTTGCTCTGACTCTTAACAGCCCAAAGAACAAAGATTTTGAGAGGCTTAAAAAGTAAATGAAACTGAGAGCTGAGGGTAAATACAGAGAAACAAGTGAACTTGTGTCTGTATTTATATATGTGTCCTATGTCCACTTTTTGTTAGTATTACCCTAAAAGAAATATCGAAGTGCTTTACAAATGTGAATAGAGCTACCTAGCTGTGTCATTATTTTTATCTAGAAATACTGTGCCACAATGCTGAGCTTAAATCAGACCAGCTTTAAAAACCTGGTGAAGGTGAGATGGATGAAAAAGGGTGAGGGCTGGAGGCCATGGTTGTGTTAAAATTTAATTACCTTATAGATATGGCAGACATTTCACTTAATTTTTTTTCACTGATTTGACAAAGCTGCGTATTTGATCTTTCAGAACGTGCTTTTTTTCTCAACAAGGCTTAGAAAGTTCAGTTATAGAAAAGTGCATTCCTTTTCCTTATTAAATAATGTTATTTTTTATAACATTTTTGTAAAAGCTTGAGAACTTTTTGGCCTCTTTCACAGTTGGTTGAAGGTGGGGTGTTTTTTAAACAATTAACATCCTCCTTTTTTCCATGTGACGTGGAAATGTAATAGAAAATTATCAGTCTGAATACTTCTAATTCTTACCTTCATAATCAGCTTACAAGTCTCCATGTTAACTTGCCTGACTAAAGTAATTTTTTCCAAGTGGTTAAATGTAGGCCTACTTGATTTTTTTTTTTATTTTTCCCAGAGGCATTTTATTTCAAAATAAGATGGAAATTTCTCAAGACTGAAACTTCCCTCAGTTTTTGATTAACCTCCCCTCAAAAATTACAAATTCCAACAAAAACATGCTTTCTGCACCCCATTTCAAAATTTCCTTTTCAATTTTTCCGTCCAAAGGTATGTTTTTTATTTGCAAGTCAGCTTTACTTCAAAGGCTGTGGGAAAACATTTCAGAAGCCATGGTTCTGTGTGTCGGTCAGCAGATTTTCAGAACAGAGACTTTTCCCACCTAGGGGCAAGATTTTTCTTCTTTAGACCTATGAAGCACTTTGAATGTTCATGTTATTTTTCCCTAAAAAAGTGTGTGTAAAAGTATGAGATAAAAAGCCAATTGAATGTTAGAGACTGGATCAGGCTATGTTAGGTCTAGTCTTGCAATGTAAAGTCAGAAAATTACATCCCTAAAGGGCAGAAGGATGTGAAGGATGGAAGGCAGCAGCTGTGCCAGAAGGAAGCATGTAGCTGTCCCACCTGCACTGGTTGCCCCTCAGTGGCTCCACAACGGAAGAGTTCTTTCACCCCTTCCTTCAGCTCATTACCATAGCTCCCATTAGAAGGCAAGGTGTCCTCAGAGTGCCGTGAAACCAGATAGGAAAATAGTGAGTGAAGAACACTTAATACTTCTAAATTACCTTCACTACTGTATTGTTAACTTGGCAACAAAATGAGCTTGGAATAGAATCTGGAGTTTTTAATTGCTTGAGGCAATCATCTTGGTTATTAAGTCACTGGGGAGGATTCAGCTAAGGGGATCGTACAGCAATGAGGTAATGCAAATCCTTCACTTGTAGGTGTAAAATAATTCTTGTGTGTGAAACATTCATTACTTTCCTTTGGATGCTACTACCAAAGTCATCACCATAAACTAGAGCAGACACAGGCTAATCTTTCTGATGTGTTGCTGCTTTTTATGGAAAGGTGTAAGAGGGCCAGCAATCTCACAACACAATAAGGCATAGGCTCTTAAGGTTTGGCACTATAAATAGGAAGAAGGGAAATTAACAACTGATTAACGAACTGACAGGGTACCTGTCAATAAGGAAAACAAGACACAGGTGTTTCCATTCACTGTATGATCCCAATTCTGAAAGTATGAGCTACTTTG
Organism: Manacus vitellinus; assembly: GCF_001715985.3. Lineage (NCBI taxonomy): Eukaryota > Metazoa > Chordata > Aves > Passeriformes > Pipridae > Manacus > Manacus vitellinus. The sequence continues at coordinate 8,601,383 of NW_021939256.1, forward strand.
CAATACTTGTGTGAGTAAGATAGGATCTGGTCTCTTGTGTTACAGCTGTGGAGCACAATTAGAGCAAAATCTCTCTGGGAGACTTGACAAGAGGGAGAAGACATTTCAAGGACTGCCTTAGACAGAGGACAATGCTAGATACATAGTTTGAGAGATATTATATAAGCCATAAAACCAGATGGATAAATATGTTTACAGAAGACATCCTAAGATTTATCATTTTTAAGTGTCTGCCACTTGGCAAGCTATTGATCTCAATTTTCTTTTTCTTTTGTGAAAAGAATGGAAACATCTCAGTTTTCACTTGCTGTAAACTGGAGTTGTTCTGTGAAAGCCAGAGGGTCTCAAGCAATTTACAACAGCTGTTGTAAATTTACACAGGAACTGTGTTTTTAAAGAGAAGACAAGCTCAAGTACCTTGCAGGGCAAGAATAAAAACTGTCGGCAATCTCCACCTCTTCCTGCAAGAGCTGTGAGGTTGTGGAATACACTGGAGTGCTGGTAACCCTGACCCACACCTGCTTTGGCTAGTCTGAATGTGAGGCAGATAAGGTATTCCCACTTTTCATCTTTTCCAATGTCCCAGGCATTTTACCAGAAACTTCTCAGTAAAAGCGATTATCCCAAGGCAATAGTACAACCAACTGAGCCCTACCCTGTGCAGTCTGTCTGAACCAGTGTACCAGGCACAGCTCATCTGAAAGTTAGTCATGCAGTAGCTGTAGCTGAGAATTATCTAGGCATTGCCAAAGCATGCAGAGATGAAATTAGAAAAGCAAAAGCTTCCCTTGATTTGAAATTGCCCAGAAATGTCAAAAACTACAAGAATGGGTTCTTCAGGTGTGCAAACAAGTAGACACAGAAGGAAAATATTAGCCTGCTGTTGAACAGGAGAGATGAATTAGTTCCCAATGATGCTGAAAAGACAGAGGTTCTCAACATGTTCTTCATGTCTGTCTTTACCAATTCTGTGGGTCCTCAGGCCTTGATAACAAAAATCCAGGTTGATGTGAACACAGACCCACTATCAGTGAAAGAAGAGTTAGTTCAGGAACAGGAGCTTGACCCCCACAAATTGATGGACCCTGGTGTTTTCCATCCAAGGGGGTTAAGAGAGCTCGTTGACAACATTGTGAGGTCACTCTATCTAGTCTTTGAAAAGTCTGGAGATTGGGGGATGCCCCAGGAGATTGGAAGAAGGCTGATGTCACCCCCATCTACAAGAAGATCTTAAAGGAGGTCTTACCTCAGTCTCTGGGAAAGTTATGGAATAAGTCATAGAATCACAGAATTTTTAGGGTTGGAAGGAACCTCTGGAGATTGTCTAGTCCAACCCACTGCCATGGCAGAGTCATCTGAAGCAGGTTACACAGGAACACGGTCAGGTGGATTTGGAATGTCTCCAGAGAGGGTGACTATGCAACCTTCCTGGGCAGCTTGTTCCAGTGCTTTGCCACCCTCAGTGCAAAGAAGTCCTTTCTCATGTTGAGGTGGAAGTTCTTCTGGTTTAGTTTATAGACATTGTTCTTGTCCTGTCGCTAGGCACCACTGAAAAGAGTCTGGCACCATCCTCTTGGCACCCACCTTTGACATATTTATATGCATTGATGAGATCCCCTCTCAGTCTTCTCTAGACTAAATGGGCACAGCTATCACAGTCTCTCCTCATAAGAGAGATGCTCCAGACCCCAATCATCTTTGTGGCCCTCTGCTGGACCCTCTCCAATAACTCCTTGCTTTCTTGTTCTGGGGAGCTCAGAACTGGACACAGTGAGACCACCAGATGTGGTCTCACTAGGGCCAAGTAGAGGAGGAGGATAACCTCCCTCTTCCTGCTGGTCACACTATTCCCAATGTACCTCAGGAAACCATTGGCCCTCCTGGCCACAAGGGCACACTGCTAGCTCATAATCAACTTGTCTTTCAAGACTCCCAAGTCCTTCTTCGCAGAGCTGCTCTCGAGTAACTCAGTCACCAACCTGTACTGGTACTTGAGGTTATTCCTCCCCAGGGGCAGGACCCTGCACTTGCTCTTCTTGAACCTCCTTAGGTTTCTCCCCACGCAACTCCCGAGCCTATCAAGGTCCCACTAAATGACAACACAGCCTTCAGGTGTATCAGCCACTCCCCCCAATTTTGTATCATCAGCAAATTTGCTGAGGGTACATTCTATCCCTTTTTCCAGGTTGTTGATACACAAGTTGATAAGACTGGACCCAGTATTGATTCCTGGGGAACACTACTGTCTAGAGGCCTCCAGCTGCATTCTACTCTGCTGATCACGACCCTCTGAACTGTGCCATTCAGCCAGTACTTAATCCACCTCGCTGTCCATTCATCTCACCCACGATTCCTAAGCCTACCAATGGAGATGTTATAGGAGACAGTGTCAAAAGCCTTGTTGCAGTTGAGGTAGACACCATCCACTGCTCTCCCCTCGTTGACCCATCTGCCAGTCTATCAGATTGGTCAAGCATGATTTCCCTTTGGTGAATCCATGCTGACTACTCCTGATGACTTTTTCTTACATACTTACTGATGACTTCCAGAATGATCTGTTCCATCAGCCTTCCAGCAGTGGAGGTGAGGCTGACTGGCCAGTAGTGTCTCAGTTTGAAGAGACTGGAATGTTTGCTAAAGAGGATGAGTTATGAGATAGACCAAACTCCTCTCTCTCAGCAATTGTAAATTCAAAAATTAAGGGGCTTTAATCGAGGACGTGTGGGAAAAAAGAAGAAATAACAACCCTTTATTAAAAGATAAATGTATATTGGCAAGAACACTAACAGAACACAAAAACAACTAGACAACAGTCCTGTACCCAGAAGTCCCCTTCAAACAAAATAAACAGTCTGAATACTTCTCTGTCTTTAGCGCAGTTCCAATCACGGTCGGCAGGGGGCGCTGTTGGGTCACTGGAGGTGCAGGGCCTGCAGTGCTCTGTGTTGGCCTGCAGGGGGCGCTGTCGGGCTCTGGCGGTCACCGCGTGGGAGGGGTCTGGGGGTGGTCTTGGATCGCGGGAGAAGCCGAAAAGAGAATGAGGACCCTTCCCCCAGTGGAAGAAGGGTAGAAGGAAAAAGCAGTCCACCCCCACGGGACTCACTGTTGTTCTCAGATGACGGTGTTCCAAGGCTCCTCCCTTCTCTCCCAGTGAGCACACAACTCTCCGATGAAAACCCAGTAGGTCCCGGCTGGAGTCACGAGGCAGTGTGTGAGCCGATCGAGGCCGGTGCTCAGGCCTCACCAAGACGAAAAATCAGAAACACCAGCTTCCAGGCCTTTTCTCCAAAAATTCCCAGACACAGACCCTGTCTCTGTCCCAGAGAGAGAACTCTGCAGTCTGATCACTTCCCTCTGAGAAGAGCCAGCCACCCCCTCTCAAAACTCCTCCCCTCTCCCCCAGCCTCTGACGGGCCATCCATTAGGAATGCACTCTGACCAGGTAGATTCTTTTGTAAGGCTAATTGACCCCCTTCCCCCCAGAGCCCCTCTCACTCCTTTTTCTCACAGTGGAGCAGGGGAAGAAAAATTACCCTATTGGATTTATAACCTATAACAAGTAGTTTTTCACATCCTCCTTCTTGCTCCTTTTGAAGATGAGAGTAACACTGGCTTTCCTCCAGTCATTGGGCACCTTTCCAGCTCTCCATGATTTTTCAAAGATGATGGAGAGTGGCTTAGCATCATCCATCTCCCTCAACACCCATGGGTGCATCCCATCAGGGCCCATGGGTTTATGGGTGTTAAGTATGTCTAGCTAATCCCTAACCCAGCCCTTTATGACCAAGGGGAAGTCTTCCTTTCTCCAGCCTTCCTCTCTTTCCTCCAAGATCTGGGATTCCTAAGGGCTAACCCCAGCAGTAAAGTCTGAGGCAAAAAAGATATGTAGTAATTCCTCCTTCTCTGTGTCTTCTGTCACCAGGACACCATTCTGATTCAGCAGCAGTTCAGGGTTCTGGTCCTGCTTTCTACTTTTCTTCCTTCACACAGGATCCTGAGTTCCACCTTTTCAAAATCACTACAGCCAAGGCTGCCTGCAATCGTTACATCTTCAGTCAGTCCCTCCTGGTTTGTTAGTACAAGGTCCAGCAACACACCGTTCCTCATTGGCTTATCTACCACTGGCATCAAAAAGTTATCTTCAGTGATCTACAGGAATGTCCTGGACTGTGTGTGCTGAGCCAATTTTTTCTCCATATATCAGGGTGGCTGAAATCCCCCAGGAGAATCAGTGCCTGTGATCGTGAGGCTACTTCCAGCTCTCCACAAAGAGCCTCATCAGCTTCCTCCTTCTGATCGGGTGACCTGCAGTAAACACCCACAACAGTGTCACCCATATTAGCCTGTCCCTTAATTCACACCCATAAACTCTCAACTCATTTGTCTGTCCCTGAGTAGGGCTTTACACATTCCAGTTGCTCCAGTTGCTCCAGTTGCTCTCTCACATAAAGAGCAACTACACCGGCTCACCTCGCTGACTTGTCCTTTTTGGAAAGCACAGAGCCATCCGTGACAACATTCCAGTCATCCCACCATGTCTCTCAAATTGCAACGAGATCATTGTCCTGCGACCGTACGTAGATTTCTGGTTCTTTTTTATTCCTCATGCTGTGTGCCTTTGTATACAGACACTCCAGAGAGGTAACAAAGCATGTAGGTGTAAGAGGAAGAGGTGTAAGAGGAAGAGTCACAAAGATGATCAAAGTGGTGGGAAGCCTGACATATGAGGAAAGACTGAGAGAACTGGGATTTTTAAGCCTAGAAAAAAGAAGGGTTAGGGGGGACCTTATCACCATGTTCCAGTATTTAAAGGGTGGATACAAAGAAGATGGAGAATCTCTTTTTACAAGGAGTCACATGGAAAAGATTAGGGGTAGTGTATATTAGTTACTTCTGGGGAGATTCTGATTAGACACAAGAGGAAAATTTTTCACGATGAAGACAATCAACCATCGAAATAATCTCCCCAGGGAAGTGGTGGATTTCCCAGAATTGGACTCTTTAAGATTTGGCTGGACAGGATGCTGAACTATCTTGTCTAGATTGTGCTTCTACCATGCTTTTGTCAAGAAAAGTTGGACCAGATAATCCTTGAGATCCCCTTCCAGCCTGGTATTCTATGAATAATAGCAATTTATTCTTAGAAAATTAAGTGCATATTCCAGGCAGCAGTCCTGAATCCTCAGGAATTAGTTTCTGATTTAATGTGAGTAGTCCCAGCTAGAGAAACCTTCATAGAAAAGTTCCTCTTCTGTAGGCAACTTGACATACACAGACAACTTTTTGTTGCTTTTTTAGGGCAAGTGATTTATAAAATGCAATATGCATGAGAAAAAGAGAGAGAGGGAAACTGAATTGTAAAGAATGAGGAGGTCCTCAAAGCCCCTGTGGTGACGTAGGGGGGAATTTACAAGGTCATGTTGAACCTACTTTAAAATGTGCTGATGTAGAGACAACGATGGGAACTCTTGGAACCAACCGGGAATTGACTCACTTGTCCCTCCCTGCTGCTGCCTCTGCCTGTGAGTAATATTCACAGCTCACCTTTTTCTCTTTAAGCAGCTGGTGTGCCTGATGCTGACTCAACTCTGGGGGATGGAAATGTAAGCCAGATTGAAGCCAGAGGTGATCTTGTTTCCATGCATGGGGTTTTATTTTTCATTGTTTGATTAGAATCACAGCCACATCAAAAGAATTGGAGAAAAAAGAAGGCACTGTTTTTGCCCTTCATGAAAGGCCTTCAGGAATTTTAGCTCTGCCTATGGCAGGGGGGAGGTGGTAAAGTTTACTAGATGAGCCAATTCATATCTTTCCCTCTCAGCTTCCCCCCTTGCCATTCCCACACTTGTCTGAGCTCTTTTTGTAGGGAAAAGATAGGGGAAGGTGACTGCGACAGATGAAAGTGATGTTAGTTATGTCAGCTGCTGTTGAAAATGGAGCTGAGGAATCCAACTACCAAGAAATACAGCCAGAAAATAATCCATCCAAAAAAGTTATTGCAGTCTCTGCACAGGGCACCTGAAGAAGCTTTTGAAGGACGTCTTTTTTCTTATTACAGTAATATTTTTCAGGTTCACAAGGTGAGCACCGTGTATGGGATGCAGCTGGCTACAGTGATTAATGGCTCTTTCTGCTACGAGTTCCTCTGCAGATCCTTTGGCATTTCATGTATTCAGCAAAGCTTATTTCCACTTAACTGCAGTCTCTCGTCGTGTCCCAACATCCATTTGGACCTCTATAAAGTATATCTGCATGCTAGTTAATCTCTGCTCTTGGCAAAGGGTCTGCCTATGCAGCATGCTGTTTCTTCCTTGCTCTGGGCTTAAGATGATATCTTTTTACTAACACGGGCTAGGTACATCATCCTACAAAATCTGCTTTTGAAAATAAAATACTGAAAACCATTTCCTCAGGAGCACTTTTTTGTTTTTATCTTAAAAAGGAAATGGCGTTGCCTATTTGATACTATGCTCTTTAGGTCCCTTTAAGAGATATCTTTCTCTCCTACAGATATCTAACCTGCTTTGCACAAGCCAGTGAGGTTGCATGGCTTGATATAGCAGTATCCTAAATGTGATCCATTGTGCACCAACATCAGTTTGCAAAGGGGAGACAGACCAGCAAGGGCAAGAATCTGCTTTGGAGGCAGAGCCTGCTGCTGACCAAGACGTAGGGAGAGTTTCTCTGCCATGTGAGTTTCTCTGGCAGTGACTGTTACAAGCCTGCAGAACTTGGTGGGAGAGGCTTTAAAAGCACAAAAGATGCCCTTTATCTGTTTTGTCTCTCTCAAATGCTCCTCTTGTGGTGCTTTCTATCCCTTCTGCTCTGACTACAGTTCAAAGCGTGAGCACTGTGGAAGACAGGGGCTGTTCAGAACATCAGCATCAAGGCACCTTTTAAAGAAGAAACAGTTGCTGAAACTATGGGCGCAGGAAAACGTCTTGTGTTTAATAAAGAGGGCAATCCTGTCTGCTAGGGGGTGGGTAGGTGGTCAAGATAGTAGCTTGGGTATCAATACTGGCACCTCCTTGTCGGTACAGGTATAGAGTATCTGTTGCATTGTAGTTATCAAGTAGTAACTGAAACACTCAATCGTCCTTTGTATTTACAAACCACTGTCATCCCCACCCTCTTATGGGGTTTTGTTCACTCAGTGGCTGTCATGGTTTAGGAACAGTATTCTCCAATTTAGTGCTCCCTCTAAAACCATGCTACCATTCACTCCCCCCTCACCCTCCAGTTGGAGGCACAAAATACAAAGATCTCAGGTTGAGCTAAAAACAATTTACTGGAAACAACAGTAAAAGATAGATAGATAAGAAAACAAACAGTAACAGCAACAATATTAATAACAAAATGTATAAGACAAAGCCCCCAACAATAAAAAATATCTGACCGTTCTGCCTGACACGTTTTCTCCCAAGCCGTAGGTACACCCTTCTCCTTAGAAGTGAGAGAGATTCCCTTTCCCCCACCCTGGTAGTGACTTGCAGTGGTATCGAATAACATTAGGGTCCTGACCAGGGTGCCTTCTGGCTGTTGAAAAAAAATTAACCCTGTCCTGACTGAAACTGGGACAGTGGCACAAGCAGGGTGACAGAAAACCAGAGCTATAGATTTCTTTCCCTTCCTGTGTGCGACTATGCCACCCCATCACATGGGAATTATTTCTCATAGTCATTCCTTTCTGAATGTCCCTGCTACCTGCTCTGCAGCCACTGAAGCATGTGCTGAATGCTGCTGTTTACCATTTTTTGCCATTTTTTCCAGTATTATTTCAGGGCATGCTTACACTTTTCCATGCTGAGTTCTCTGCTAATTTGGGATTGACTACACAGCACTGCCCACTCACATTGTGCTTTACTTTTAAGTTACTCTCCTTCTTTTGAAAACTCTCTGTGGATTGCTGCAAGCTAACTTGTCTGTCTTGCTCTGCTCCTGGCCATCTCTCTGACCTGACACACAGCTTGACTGGCTGGTGAGAGGTCTGTCCTCTCTCAAACCTATGCCAACCTGTTTCCCCACTTCTGCTTCCTAATTCACCACTTCTTCCCTTGGTTATTATTATTAGGATGACTTATATATCGCAACTGTTTCTTGAATCTCTTCTGTCTTTCCAGCCTGACTCTGTGGGTAATTTATGTGAAGGAGAGTAACACACAGGCAGTGAGCATGATGGCTATTTAGAGATGGAAGATGGTGTATTCCAGGAGCATTAGTGCTTGACAGACAAAGGCCTGAGGTGCTATAGTACAACTCTGAACTCTTGCAGGCTTTAAGGATAGCTAGAACTTGAGTTTGCTGTCCAATGACTAGGATGAAGAAAAAGCTTAACACTCAGAATGGGATACAAGTTCATGCCAGATGTAGATTCTTTTGATCTAGGGTTTAATGAATTGTATTTGTTGGGAGTTTGATGATACTTTGAAGATCTCTCCTGAAAATGAGCTTTACCACCATGTTTGCACTAACATTTTTCTCTTCTGCTCAAACACAGCAAGTGTGCTTCTGTGTTGGATATCAGGGGAGCAGAGGAAGGTAAACCAAAGCTGGCAGATCTGATAAAACTTGTGGCAGAATAGGGAAGTCCAACACATCCTTCCAATCACGCCTTACAGACTATGGTGCCTTTGTGTATGTTGCTGCTGATGGTGATATAGCTAGAGAGATGAAGTAGAGAGGAAAGTTTCCTCCCACTTCTTTCACTTCCTGACAGAGAAGGCTGAGAGTGAACCAGACAAAAAGGAGGTGTGTTTGCAAACTTGGCAGACTTTGAATCCAAAGCGTGCCCTTTTTATGCGCATGCACCTTTTCAGAGGTCATTATTGTGCAAAGGGGAGGCATTGCTCATTCAAACCAGGATGGCAATTTCAGTCCAATGGCTGGAACTCACACACCTGTCAAACTAAACGAGTCTGGAGTACAAGCAAAGAGGGCTTCAGAAGGTTAAATCTGGAAGTAAACACCACTGCGTGCTTCAGGCTTTAAATTGTGAGTCATAAATGTTAAACACTTGAAGGTATCAGCATAGTATGCTATTTATCACAAAACAAACAACTTAACTCACTGAGCACATTTATAGAGGTCTCGTTCTTCTCCCACACTTGGCTTGCAGACAGATACAGAACTACTTGTGTAAGGAAGGACTCCTTTCCTATAGGACAGAGAGACGTGAAATGGCTAATACTGAATGCAGATATTATTCTGAAGGTGCTCTATAATGAATCCACAAGCATTCTCCACAGTCATCTCTTAAGAGTGACTCCTGCAGTGCATCTGAGAGCCAAGTAAAGAAAGGTGTATTAAGGTGTAAAGTAGCCCCATTTTGCATACAGCAGAGCAGCTTCATGCATGTTATCTTCTTTGGCAAAGAATGAGCATAAGAGGAGCAGAAACAGGTGCCTGTACCCCAAAATCTCATACCATAAGGCTTCCAAGCATGAGGTATGGATTGCAGTGTCAGCTATGTGCGTATTTTCTTGTGTATCTATTCTGTGATAGGGTTAAGCCTTCTCCAACTGACTGCCTCTAGCTTACCACAAAGCAAGGCTTTGTCACATCCAAACCTCTTGTGAATAATGTTAAAAATAACAGGAGTCGCATCACTGCGCTGGGTTAGCTGATATGTGGCAAAGATTGCACTGCAGAATCCTGCTGGAGCCTCCCAAGAGTTTCTACATGCTGGAGCGTGGTTGCAGCCAGGAGGGGCTGTGGGAAATCTGAGGTCACTAGGTGTCTGCAAGCTTACTCTTGGTCCTCCTGCTACAGTGGCTGTGCTGGTTGTCAGTCTTGTAGGAGACACTTGCCTTCCCCCCCCCACCCCACTGCTGCTGGAGGTTGATTTTAGACACCTGTTCAGGTCCCTGTCTTCTATACAGCATCCCTTGTGTTTTGATTTGAAAGTGAGCTCCAAAGATAAAGCTGTGTGATTAGTGTGTCTTTTAAACCAAAGTGTGTATCTTAATCAGTTTGATTTACTATCTGATTCAGCACATTAGCTGCAGACCATGCAGCTTCCCAAACTCCATGGTGTAATGAATATGCATGCATTCAACAGTTGCAATTAGCAGGCAGCCACTGCTGGGGAAAACAAACTACCCAGGATCTAATTCTACCCTTCCTGTAGTGACTTCAATGGGACATTAGCTTAAATGCAAGCCACTGAATCCACCCCACAAAGCAGTGGTTAATAGGCCTTAATGTTTCAGAAACCTATTAAAATAGCAAGGTTTGGGTCAATTCTAATTTTACCTGAATGAGTTTGCCTATTCCTCTGCGACCCAGGCATGGGAAATTGAAAGCACAGAGCACGTACAGTACAGTACAGTACCTACATCAGTGTTTGTTTCGGGACTGGTCATTTGGGTAAGCTGTCTCCTCTTGCTGAAAGAAATAGAATTAATTAGCAAACTTAAAGAAAGTAAAAGGGTTAAGGTTTCCCTTTGGGATTCCCAGCAGATAGGTTCAACATTATGCAATTGTCATGAGAATTCATGAGGCAGAATCTACTGGAGTAGCTAGCAAAAATATGAGCAATTAAAATTGCATTTCTGTTCTTGTCCTTCAGCTTAACCCCTTGGTGGACCATAAGCTCAATTGTTTGTGGGTTTGTTTTTTATTTCCCTGAGGCTTTTCAGATAACTATGATTTGTATATTCAAGCCCTGAGTTTAAGTTCTGCTCACAGCTGACACAGTGATTTGCAAAGAAACACTTTCACATAGTTATTTCATAAAAACCATTTCTATTTAATATAAATCTGTCAAGCATTCAAAACCATATGTGAAGTAATTTAAAATGTTTACAGAGTCGTAGAACATTGTGCTTTATTGCATTCAGAAGCAGAAAGCAAGGGCCTGACCTGCAGCAATAGAAATCTGAGCTCAACCTTATCCAAAGATGAAAGAGCTGAAGGTATCCTGTTGCTGTGCACACACAGGAAAAGGAACTGTGTTGCATCCCTTCATGGATCTGCTTCCTCTCTGCATGTGGCTTTCCCAGTCCTGTTCCCCCCACACCAGTCCCATCCTCTGAAGCTATGCATGGATTGGGGTTGAGATTTTGAGAGGCTGCTGACCTCTTGACTAATGAATGCCCATCCCTTCATCAGAATAATGTTTGTTTCATCTTGAAGTCAGTCTAAACCAAATCACCAAGTCCACTGTGTGAGCAGCTCATGACAGCTCACCAAGCAGAAGCGGTGACTTCTGGAGCAGTCACTCATCTGATCAAACCCTTCTTCCTAAATACAACTTCAATAGCATTCCATTCAAGCCAGCTTTTGCAACCTGTCTGCTTCTGCGGGATTTTTTTAAAGTCTGTACTGGGGCAATGTCTCCATAATATATATGGTAAATGCGCATTTTACATGTGCAAAGTCATAATACTCACAGAAGGAAACTAATGCTTGTCCTGAGCAGAAGCTGTTAAGCATGGGCCAAGTAAGAAACTCTTTGCAGAATGTGCAACCAGCTTCTTTTCCTTTCCTTTGGAAAGATACTAGGTGTTCCAGGAAAAGGGAGACTGGTGGTTCTTCATAGCATTCTAATGCATCTAAATATGACCAAAGAAAGGAGAAGAAGGAGTACACCTACCTCATCTAGGTGTTTTTTCCCATTTAACCCCAAACTTTCCAACAAAATTGCACATTCTCATCAAATCTGGCCCATGAAAATTCAAGGAAACTGGTTTAACTTTTGCAAAGCTAAATAGTGACAGGGAGACAAGATCAGGCTTATAATGACAGGATATTTTCTACTTAACTATGATGATATTAGCTTCCCTCTGTGTGTGCTGACTCTGCAGAGGCTTCTAATTCACACTGCTTGCATTTATTTTAATAAAGAGACAATAGTTACATCTGTTTAAAAATAAATCAAAAGTGCTGTACTCATAGAATCAGTTGGGTTGGAAGAGACCTTTAAAGGTCAACTAGTACAACCTCCCTGCAATGAGCAGGGACATCTTCAACTAGAATATATTGCTCAGAGCCCCATCTAACCAGGGATGGGGCGCCTACCACCTCTCTGAGCCATCTGCGTTACTGTCTCATCACCCTCATTGTTGTAATCTAAATCAACCCTCTTTTAGTTTAAAACCATTATCCCTTGTCCTGTCACAACAAGCCCTGACTAAAAAGTTTGACCCCATCATTCTTGCAAAGCCCCCTTTAGGTATTGGAAGGCTTCTCTAAGGTCTCCGTGGAACCTTCTTTTCTCCAGACTGAATAAATCCAGCAAGAAGCAGCCTGTCTTCAAACAAGAGGTATTCCATCCCTCCAATTTTGTGTCATTTTTCTGATGCATGGATAGAGTTTGCCTATGTGTCGTTTAGAACTAAGAATGGGAAAAGCACTTTAGGGCCAATCCTGATGCCTGCTGTACTGCATCAGTGCTCTTTTTGTGAGGGTACGTGAGGGCTGGGAAGCAACCAGCTCACTTTCTATTGGGATGCCCCTTTAGTGATGTGTGGACCTGGCTGGTGAAAGACTTTCTGAGATCATGTCCAGCACCACAAAAAAGAAGTTACAAAACTGGCCAGTGAAAAAAAACAGGGTCAAAATGGACTGAAAATCTAGGGAACAGAGCACTGAAATGGATGTGTACATGAAGATTGTACTCTAAAATTCTGACCTGGCACCCCACTAATTGCAATACCTGTATCTCTATTCACACAGTACATTGTGTATTAGATCTACTTGTACCTGGCTGTTGATAGGACAGTAGAAGGAGGGATTTCTTTTCCTTGGTTCAAGATGGTGGCTTACTTTTAGATTAAAGAGATGTGGTTTGTGGAAAGGCTTATATTGAAAGGAATATACTGAATTAATTCCTGAAGGGCAGAGAGAGAGAGAGGGGAAAAAGATGGCTAATAAATATAGCTTAAGAAGGAGAGTTATTTGGCAGATGCAGACTCCTGGTCAATTTGTGCTCTCAAGTAGCTGCTGAGATGTCAACTAGAGGGGAGAGAGAGAAAGGAAGGGAACTTAGCTTCATGATTGTGCATAAAAATAACATTAAAGCTGTCCTATAACCCTCTACTATGCATCTCCTCCAAAATGAAAGCCTGAGTGGTTTGCAAAATCCTTTCAAATGAGCCTACACTGGTTCAAACACTGGGAAGTGCAGTGTGACAGGCTCTTAACAGCAGTAGGCACCATATGTAACTGTTGCTGTTCTTTGTCTATGTGCACTGCATACATATGCCCAGCAATGAAACATGTGTATGGTAAGTGAATGAAAAGCAGTCCATGAACTTGCTCCTTTTTTGTTTTCTCTGCATGAGGCAAGTGGATTTATGCATATCATGTGCACATACATCATAAGTGTGAGAAACAATCAACTGGAGCATTTGAAGGTTGTTTTGTGGATTACCTGCCTGATTCCCTGAGGTGTGGCTTGTTAATTTTATTTTCCTTTAAGAAAGAATAATTTGGGGTGGGTTTTTTTGGGTTTTGGTGGTTTTTTTGTTGCTTTAAAAAAAAAAAAAAGGAGAGAGAGAGAAAACCCAACACATATGAAATGCATTTTTTCCCCAAAATAACAGAATTGAAAATGCAATGTGGGGAGAAGGGGAGCAAACTTCAAATTTAATTGTTTTTAATTCTGGTACTATTTTTTGAATGTGAATTCTGATGTCAGGGGTGACAGGATGAGTACGCTGAGCAGGGACTAGACTTGTAGAGGGGTGGCTGTGTCTCAGAGGTCTTCCTTGCAGTAGCAGGATGGTTCTTTGCTGGGGATCAGAGCCATCCACATCCCTGGGTACCATGTGGTTGTGTAACCAACCTGTGTGGACAACCAAGAGAGACATGGTCCTGGACAACTACAGCAGAGGTCAGCCACAGAAGGAGCCTTGAGTAGATATTGATGGCTTGCTCTGTCTTCTGATCTTTTCAAGGACCCTTCTGGACAATAACACTTGCTGAGAAGAAGGTCTTGCTCCCCCTTCCTACCAGCCTTGAATAGAGAGTGACTCACTGGTGCTAACAAGGAGTTTCCCTACCATCCTCTGTAGGTGCGTATTACTCTTAATTTATGGAGAGCAGCAGCAGAAGTACTGCTGCTCTTTCCTGGTACGGAACAAGCAACTCCCCTGGGAAAGCCAGTCAGTTTAATCCATTTCTTCCTTAAGGAAAATAGGACACCAGAGACAGCGTGTGACTTGTCCAGGCTAGTAGTGACACTTGGTGTCTGTGAGAGCTGAGCTCATGGATGTTTCTTCTCCTCACAGGTTTGTGTGATCAATCAGCAAGGCCTGATACACTGCACAAGAGTAATTGTTACCTAAGCCTGCATGGCTGGCTGCTCTTCGTGCTCCTGCATGCTCCCTGTGCATACATATTGACTGATGAGTGCACAGCCTGTTGAGTGTTATTGCTTTCTTAATGTGCTGCAATTTTTCCTCCAATATCCTAACCAAGAATGATTGTTGCTGTAGAACGTCCTCCCTCCATTTGCCTCAACCCATGTTTATTTACAAGAGCACATTTTGCATCAGCTGTCACTCTGGTCTCACTGAAACAGAAGTTTCAAGTTCACAGAACAATAAAAGATATAAATTAGCTGTTATAATTAACTGAATGGCACGAGCGAGCTTTCAAATTCCAGACTCTGTTAGGGCCTAATACAATACACACACACCACAGCCTAAGGATCTCTGCCCGTCTGTCTGTGCCAGGGACTGGGCACTACCTCCACCCAGCAGGCAGCCCTTCATGCCACAGTCCCAGCTGGTGCCAGGTTATGTATGAAGGAAAGGGCTCACCCACACTAACCACCTTTTATTGCCATCCTGTACCGTCCTCATAGGACCCCACTAGCAGGCCCAGAAGGGGAGGAGAAAGACGGAGAAATGCCATTTTCTTGAAAAAGTATGTTATTTCCCAGCCTATACAGCTTTGCAGGGAAGTCCTGGCTGCCACTGATGTTTGTCTGTCGGCCATTTCTATAAAGTTCAGGTAGCCATGAGACCTTGTTCTTCTGGAGGGATTGGGGCAATTTTCTACCAGAGTCCCCTGCAACTCCCCATCTGGAGCTGTACCACCTAGCCATCCAAGTGTTCGCCCACACCATGTTCAACATCCAGAGTCCAGTTGTGAACATCACTCATTACTTTCCTTTATGGACTCCTGCAAACCTCGTTTCTCCATGTCTATTTGATACGTTGGTTTGAAGGAGCTGATCTGGGCCTCCACAGGTCAGTGGCAGTGCTAAAGCTCCTGACAAACCACTGGTGTGCCTGCAGGTAGTTCAACCCTTCATCAGTTTGACAGGAGGTGATTCTGCATGGTCAGATCTCAGAGGCGAGACCATTGCTCATTTTTAGGTGAAGGTGATCAATAAGGCTCATGAAGGAAAGTTAAAACTTATGTGTTGCTCAAGTTATAGACTGGAGAAAATCAGAGACAGGAGGTTTGGCTGACTACAGCCAAGGAATTGTTTATGTGGACAGTCAACATATATTCCCACATCAGAAGCATCCTGAGGGAAGGTCACTGTGCTTAGGAGATGAATCCTTGCAGTGAGGCTTTACAGGTGTTCAGACAGCTTGTTAACAGCAGGAAACACAGAGAGTGCAAGCCCTTTTGTGGCTCATTAAAAGCCCAGGTGGATATGTAAACTTGGTGTTGTGCTCTTTCTGACAACTGTTTTTGCTCTTCAAAATGTGTCATCTGGATTTAAATCCATGTAATATGAATCTTCCTTTATTTCCACTTGAACAATTGTTTTTTTCTGTAAGAGGGTGTCATGGTAATGGACCCACATCTAACAGCTCCGTGTCTAGGTGTGAGGCAGCCTTTACAGAAACAGCATATTTGATTGTTCCTATGCCTCCTCAGCCAAGCCAACACCATGTTCTAGGGTCTTGAGCACTGTGGAGAAGTTTCTTGATAAAGTTTCATAGTTTAAATTTTAGAAATTTTAATTAATTAATTATAATTAGTGTTGAGTAGGTGTTTCTTGCCATAGAACATGGACATGGAAAGAGAGCATGACTTTTTGGTACAGCGTGGAAGGGTCAGAAAAGTGTTCAATCTCCCCAAATCTTTTACAAAACAGCTATCACTTTTGATGAAGTTTTATATTGGAGAAAATCTGACACATTTGTTGTACTTCTGATTTTTATGATACTGCATTATATTACTGTTTTACATTAGTATTTTGTACTGAAATATTTTGACATTACTGAAACAAATTATTATTTTCTTGCTGAAGAAAACAACTAGAGAAACAAAATGTTCTGAGAGCTCCAAACTAATTTTTTATTCGGCTTTGGCACTGCATGGCAAATCTGAGGATGCAGCTTTAAAAAAAAAAAAATCATACTTCATCTATTGGAATTCCTGACCAGGGCTACTGTAACATTGTACTACATGAACCCACAAAGGATTAACAAGCATTTAAATCAAAGCTGATTGAATAAATTGTAATGAATAATTTATTCAATTACTTTCTCTTCTGTTTTCTCTTTAGCAGTTTGTCTATGAATACATTGTGACTAATTTAGTTGTTTGAAATATTTTACTGATAATTCCTGAAAATAATCTGATCAGGAAAAAAATATTTAGTTTAACAGAATATGTTACATAATACAGAATTTAAAAGGGAATTTTATAGTACCATAAGATTTGGATATTCTTGAACTGCTTTTTGCAAAATATTATCTGAAACTCACAGGTGCTTGAAATAATTTCTATTTTGATATTTGCTGTTTTCATTGCTATTTTTATATATAAAGAAAATAATATGTAAGAGAGTCTCAAGCTGTCGGTGGGTGTTCAAAAACAAGTCATGGGATGCATTTGATATTCAAATTTTCTTGAATTTTATTTGCATTCATAAGATATATAGCCCATGTTTATTCTCTGATTGGTTGATCTCAGCCTTCCGGATTATTTTTTTATGTGACTATTCAATTGCATTTTAAGTCCCAACTTCCAACAACATCCTAGAAGTCAATGTTTCAAGGAAAGCTTCTGCCCTACAGCCACTCACAGGTGCTTTTGATGCCCATAAAAATGGATGGATAAAGGGTGGGGGGTTTTAATATATCAGGTCTGAAAAAATTTCATATTTTAGTTTTACTTGTTGTAATTCCTGAATTAGGTAAAATGTGTTTAAGAGTTTGTTTTGGAAAGGCATGCAATAATATTTTTCAATGTTTAACTGACTACCCAAGCCAGTCTTGACCATTTTCTGCACATCTATCTACTAGACTTTTTGTTTTTCTTTAAAGTGTGGGGTGTTTTTTTGGAAGACTGTCCCTGCTCACTGCCTTCATTGCACTGGAAAACCTCTTTCAAGCTTGTCCCTCACAGCAGTGGAGAAGTCACACACAGCAGGGGTAAACCTGGCTGTGCCACCAGCCATGCTCTTAAGGAACACTCCCAACCTTCATTCTCCAGTTCTCCCCAACACCACTGGGCTACATTCCACTGAGATGGGAGGTGCCTGTTAAATTAAAACACACATATATTGGCAAATAACTAGGAAGAAAGAAAATAAACTTGTTTCTTCTATGTCTCAGCAGTGAATTGATAGTGTGGCACTTTGCCTACTGGGGCTTGTGAGAGGTTAGCAGGCAGTGGAGGGGTGACAGTGAAGACAGCAGCAGTGAGGAACGTGCTTTCTGCTTTCGTCAGCGTCCAATCTGTCGCTGTGTAGAGGCAATGCACTGCTGACCAAAGAGCTGAAAGCTTTGTGGTGGGCCAGGTGAGAGGAAGGTGGTTTGTTGTGCTTCATGTGTTCTGGCTGTGTCTGACAGGCACACCTGTGTTTGACAAATACTTATTTCTAAATTATTGTTTCATGTCTCTTGTGGCCATCACAGAGTCTGTGTCTGAAAACTCATCATGTGCATGAATAATTTGCCAAATTATTCTATATGCAAACACATGTTTGTAGCAAAGCATAATTGGCACCACTGTAAACTGGCTGGGAGTGGGGAACTCTGGGCATCTCAGGCACTGATCTGAGATGCTTTGAAAATGCTGTCCCCCACCTTGTATTTTCATTATGTTTTCATTAACAGATGAAAATGGTGGCCCTAAATATGAAAGTTTCTAAGGTTTTATCTTGCTTCCTACATTTGGTTGCATGAAAAAAAATTGCATTTTAACTATGTACACAGAATTTTGATTAAATGACTAACTTAGCATTCTTTAAAATCTAATTTTAATTGGAACTTTGCTAGAAGCTAGAATAATTTTCTCTCTTCTTTGCCCATCTTTCCCTCACTAATGTGACTTGAAACTCCTTTGTTTAATGCTGTACCCTGTTCCCACACAGCTGAAAATATTCGCATGAATCATCAGTGAATAGAGATAAGCTGCAGTGTCCCCCACTGAAGACCACTGCACTGCTTCTATGCCTAGAACACTTTTGCATCACTTTTTGTCCTCCCTCTGTTGCAGCTTGGCTCCACTCTATGAAACAGAAATGTTTTCCCAATTATGATAGCTTGTTCAGTTTGCGATTAAAGTTTCCCTGCAACAGTGATGGGATTGTGCCCAGAGAAGACTCTCCCCCTCAGGCAGGTCAAGGACAAGGGGCAGAGCCAGCACAAGGCCAGGAACAAGCCTTTACAGAGCATCTTGAGTACCAAGTGTGAGGAGTTCACCCATGTGACTGTTGCAGCAGTAACGTTTCTTCCTTGGGAATGCTGAGATTTCCAAACATAAAAGGAAACCAGAAAGTGCTCTTTTTTTCCATTATGTTTGATAGAGGATAAATACAATTTCCAGCTGTAGCTTTCTTGGCAAAAGACCATCCTGAACACACCGATGCCTGTGCAGATGCCTCAATGGATTTTGAAGGGGTCAAGGATCCCCCTCTTTCCCTGTTTAATTTGTCTGGACAGGACTCCATGCACTCTTGGCACTAATTCAATATTATAGAGCAATGTGCTTTAGTAAAAGGAGACCTCAGGATGGTGCTGTCAATGCCAATTTGAAGGTAATTTAAGCCATTTTGACTTAAGAAATGGCTAACAACCTCTTCACATACTGGTAGGATGGTTCAGGAAAAGATAGCAACTTCAGACTGATTAATAAAAACTCACCTCTCACTTGGAGCTTAATTAATTCTTCTGTTACAGGAACTACAGCTTTTGCTGTTAGCTGAAAGTGGTCTGACCTTCAAATAACATGACACGTACCTTAGGAGCAGAAATATTCCAGGGCCTGTTGATATCGTAGCATCTCTATGTGCTTTGCAGGTATTTGCACATTTCTCTTCTGCCAGTTGTGATAAAGACCTTACTCTGAGCAAAATCTGGTCCTGAACAGCTCTGGGTTATTCATCACTTGCCTTGTGCTGTATGAATGATGCAGCCCATAAGAGTGGACATTGACTCTACTCTGGTCATTTTAAATTATATTTTTTTGTAAAGAGTCTAGGCTTACTCCCGGTAATCTTTTCTGGTCTGTGATTGAAAGGCATTTCTTCAAAGCTTTTCAGTTCTATTAATGTAACACAATAAATAAAGAAATGCAGGACATTCTTCTAATACCATCAAAGCATTTAATAAGAAATGAAAGAGGATTTCTTTTGTTCCTACAATTATGACTAGTGAAGCAAACTGTGGTAGTGAATATTATTTGGTTTTTGATATTTTTGTTATTTGAGAGCAGCTTAAACTACTGTGCATACGGTTACAACTCGTTATCACAGGAGAACATAAGGCAGTGAATGCCACATGAGCAGCAGTCTCATACAGGTGGCAAGGAAACAGCGATTTCTGTGGGTATAGCATTTGATTAGGACATTAGGACATTAGAAATATCTGGCTTATATATGTTCCTCAACTATAGTTTTCTGTGGGTCCTTGGAGATGATGTTCAAGGGCAAATTTTCGAAGACATTTAGGCAAGCAGCTCTCGTGGAATTAAAAGGAACCTCACTATGTGGGCTTTGTTTTTCTGGGTCTGATTTCCACTGCGTGATGATGCTTCTTTCATACCTTGTGTATTGCCAATTACAAGCTTTGGATAAAAAGCACTTTCTCTCAGTGTGTCATTTCATCAGTTGCCAAAATGGAGCCAGGGACCAAATATGTGGAGACTGAACATGGGTTATACAGTACTGCATGGGTATATATGTGTGTGCGTGTATTCATGTGCACACTGTCTCTTTAGTAATGTTTTCTGTCCCTACCTGACTTTGTTAGTGTCAAGGTAAAAATTTTTACTCTATCTTTCCTGTCTTCTTAAATGACTTTCCTGTCTTTCTGTTCTTCATTTTTCATCTGATTTGAATCTAAGCTATGAAGGAAGATGAACATTCGACTTGCTAAAGACCATCACTCTTGTGAATAAGAATCTATATTGAAAGATGTTTAAATTATCTGCAAAAACAAGTGCTTTTAAAGCAGTTAGATCTGTTTCCTTATGAATTTGACTTCTCATTTTGCATTATATTGCACTATATAATGTGCAAAACATACAAAGGGCAAATTGAAGTGCTATGAATATGCTCCTATGTGCAATCTACTATATTATACAAGATGAAATTTGTTAAAAAGTTAGACCAAAAATTATTTGAACGTGGGGTGACAGAAGGATGGAAGTATCATATGACTGTATGGAAAGGCTATATCTGCATATTTTAATCATAGCTTTTCCACAACTTGTTTTTAAAAGGAAATTCTGGAAACTTTTAGGTAGTTCCACACAGCCCTCTGGTTTTTATAGGACTGCATCAACAGAATCTGGTTCCATAAAACTTTTCTCAATGAAATCTATATAAAACCTTAATTAAAACATGCTGTCTCTACCAGTGCTACAGGAAATCAGATAACAAAGCAACAGCACCCAATATGCTGCTCTAGATGAAATAATTTCCTATTTCATTTACAGTCCTAACGAATGCTTCACTTTCCCTTCATTAAGTCCATATACATCTTTCTTTGCCCTGGAGATAACATAACTGCTGGCACTGCAGGTTCTCCTTATACAATTGTTATTTTTAAGACCCCAGAGCACATAATACAGTTCTATAGGAGCTGTCCTAATGAAATCAACAGCACTGTCACCACACTCACGAGCATTTACACAACGGACTCATCCAACTGCTGGCACTAGGTAACATTGGTTTTGACATTCAGAGGAGGGGCCACCAAAGTCTTCCAGGATTTCACATCATGCAAGAAGAAGTGAGTGGCCCCCATTATTTTATTTCTTCTGTAAAACATATGGGTCTGAGTTTATTAATTCACCAAGGAGGAAGAGTGTCCAACCCGCCTAATGCATAAGTAGCCAGTGTACCATGGAAAAAGGAAATGAAAGAAAATCCAGCCAAAGGTCATTAGTCTGAAAAATCATTGGTCTTATTTTTCTTTGCGTGCTGATCCTGTTTACGCTCAATGTGTTCACATATGAGTGGAAAGGAGATTTCAATCAACAGTTTATGTAGCATGCCCAGTTTTCATGCATTCATATATGACCTTTTCTTAGCCTGCTGGTACAATTGGTTTCTCAGTGACATACATTTTATTAACTTTTTCATGCTGGGATGGCATTGAAATGATGCCGCTTTTGCCCCTAGGAGTCGCATCAGGTGACAGGCTTTCCAATTGCCATTTACAGAAATGGTGTCCTGCAGATGTCTTAGAGAGGATGAGGATCTCTTACAGAGTGGAGAAACTGCCAATTAGAGAGGTGGTCCCTTATGGTTCATGAGCAATATCAGTCTGGTGAGCCCTCTAAAGCTGTTTCCATTTTTATATATTCTTCACCACGCTCATCTTTTTTGTACATTTCAGTGGCTCTGCAGGGCTGTGAGATCCAGGGATTTCTTTTTTTGGTAGCAGTCATATAGCTTCATTGCTTCCCTGTAAAACTTTGTTTCTTCTCTTAGGAGTCAGTAAATACAGCATAAAGCAACCAGGAAGACCAGCACGGAAAATTGAGAAGAGATGTAAAAAAGCAGCATAAGCAGATTAGTAAAGGAGCCAGCATTTCTGTCCAGGCTAGTCAGTGGCCCAACTCTGAGACAAGTGAGAAAGACAGAGGTCGATCAGCCTACAGTGAAAAACAGCTAAGCAGAAGCAAAATCATTTTCCTTAACTGGAGATCTGGTCAAAAGCCTGCTTAGGTCAGTGAAAAAAGACTTCCACTGAGATCAGTAGATTTTGTATCTGTCTTCCAAATGTGTTCCATCTTTGGTAATTAAAATATCTTTTGCTGCTTCCTGTTCATCTTAGTATTACAGATCCCACGCTTCTGTTATGGAAGAAGTGGACTTGCATATGACTAACAGGTGGAGTGGTTGCAAAGAAGCTTCACTTCGGAATCTAGCCTGCAAAACATTAATTACTAGTAAAGATGCGAGGGGAAGAAAAAATCCAGAGTGGTTCTCAACGTCTTGGTGAGCTTCCAGAACAGCATGAGGCAGCAAATCCCCAGTTCAGTGGCTGCAAAACAAGTTCTATTCATTTGAAAACACTGTGAAAAAGAAGCCCAGAGCTTTGTTATTGCAACTTTGGAAGTCAAAATGATGAAATGAACTGCTTGCTTTTATCTTCGCTCCACCAATGAGTTCCTACAACAGCCTTGGTTAAGGAAATGGAATTTAGCATTCAAATTCCTTTCTGAGATCTCATGAAATATTGTGGGTGTTAAGAAAATGGACTGCACAATTGTAACTATTCACTACTATTTCTTTGGTGCAAAAATCACCAGGAATATTATTTGTAAGAGGGACACTTCAAGACATGAAGTCTACATCTGACACCAGGCTTCAGCAGGCAGCACTCAAAGATGCCCATTCACCAAAGTCCAGTTCTGAGTCTTTTTACTGACTGTTGTACAGCATCCCAGACTGTACAACTCACCCAGGGCTGGAGGTCTGCTTCTCGCTCTCCAGCACCCAGCATATTTTGAACGCCTCTGTGATACTGAGCAGTAACTATGCTCCCAATCCCTAACAACAAAAGAAAGAGTCAAGAGTGCTTATTTTGGTGCTCTGTCTGCATCTTTATATGTATCCAGAGGTTTTAAGCAGATATTGGCAGAGAGCTGAAGGGAACCCACAGCTCTTTTTCTACAAAGTGAGAATTTACGGAGAACAAGTCCAGGGAATACAGCAAAAGAACATAAGAGAGAACAAAACCCTACTATCAACACAATACCGTCCATCTTTGTCTTGACCATAGAGAAGTGAAGCAAATCTATCTCTTTTCTTTCAACCATAGATGTTTGGATCACCATCCACAGTTAACTCTTTACCATGCTCAAAGATCTAGCTGGGCACAGAGCAACCAGAGAAATCAAGGGAGACAGCAGGACTGCATTGCCACATCCCTGCAGGAAATTCGTGTTGCATAAAATACTCCAGTGATGGAGCTTCAATTGCCAACTTGTCAGCCGCAGGGAGAGCTCTGGGAGTAAAAGGCAAGCACTGCTCTCCTGGAAGTAAAGCTGCTGCTTGCTTGTGGGTAAATAGGCATTGCTGATCTGCCACCAGCATTGCTGAGCTTGGTGTGATGCTGAGCACAAAGAAGTCATGCTTTCAGCTATTTCTAAGTACTTTTACCTGTATTTACCTGTATTTTGCATGTTTTTTCCTCTGTTCCCCTACTTGTCTAGCCCTTCTTCACTGTAAAAGCACTGTTGCTTGGTGTATCCTGGAGGGAACAGTCTGTTTCAATTACAATGACAGCACTACACCTTCACTGATAACAAACATTGTACTTCTGGCCACAGAAAAAGGCACTGTAGGGAATTGTGCCTTTGATTTGCAAGCAAGAGTTCAACTTCCTAATTTATTTTCAATATTCAAAATTTCACCCATTTCCTCTCAGTTTGCTCTGCCATCTACAATCCCAAAGAAAAAGGTGGTGATCCTACCCATCCAAAGTCCTAGATTTGCATACGGTAAAATGTAGCTTCACAAGTTCCCAGGTTAGCCCACCTTCATATTTCTCAAAAGGAGTGCAAGCAGCTGTTCACAGAAAGACCATGTTCAGTGCAAGATGAGTGAAGCCTCACTATGACCTGTGAAAAGGAAAGATCCTCTGACTCCTTTGTGTACAATCAGGACAGCAAGAGATGAGGTGACCTGCCCAGGGCAGTAGGCAGCTGACAACAGGGCCAAAAATAGAAAACCTCTTCCTGATCTCCAGGCCTACGACTTTCTGCATGGAGGTCTTCCTTCTGTCATCTCAGATAAATGGTTGAGCATGACAGGTCAGCATGAGCAGAGGTATAAAATAACACAAGCAAATGTCTGTGTTAGATTTAATGATGTGTGCTCAAAGCCATACTTACCAGATATCCTGTGTTAGGATTACCCTGGAATCACCAGCCATAATTCTCCATGCGCCAGCCTGTAATTTCTGAAAACACTACTTTTGCTTCTATTTTTAAGTTGTCTTTCCTATCATTTTCTTCATGGTTATCAGGGCTGGGTAGTTCTGTAAGAGCTCAGTCAGCATGAGAGAAAACAGCAGCACAGAGGAAAAACGGCAGTGATGGCAAACTTCAAAAGGTTTGGAGGTTCAGGAAGAGGTGTAAGCTTATCTGAACCTCTTTGTTGTGGAAATTGTTATGGAGTTTCATGAAAAAGAACTCAACTTCTTGTAAGACATCTGGCAGATCAGAGCTTCAGCTGGGTTTGAAGTAACTTGAGAGTGACCTTTCCTGCACCGCTTCCATATTTTGCCTTCCTGTTTGCCGCAAACGAGAAGTGGCAGAAGAGCATGACGGTTTTGGTGCACGAAAGCAGTCTCCTCGCTTCCCCATCCTCTGTTCTTTGTTATCAACAAGTTTAAGAGCCCAACCTGCAAACAACAAAAAGCCCAGCCAGCCAAAGTGTCCTTTTTAAGCTTTACAAGAATGTTTTTGGAGGTTGGGAGTGGAAGCATGCAGAGGTGAATAATTATTTCATGTGAGCAGGCTTGTTTTTATGGGGGCAGCCAGATCAACCGGCAACCTCATAATATGGAGGTGACATAAGAGTAAAAAGTAATGTGAAACTGTGTAGGATAAATTCTTCCTGACATATACTCCATGCCAACTTCAGAGAAATTGATGACTTGTGTGGATTGTACAAGTACAGATTTTGGCCTTTTGTTTTTATACAAGGTTACAGAATCCTGATGCTGTGATTGTTGACCTTCATATGAAAGTCACATGCTATGATTCAGTGGTTTTAATTCTCCTTAAAAAGGTCATTAATCACTGATTGTACATGTGTATAATTATTCTGCTGGAAATCTCAATCCATTTTTTTTTAATGTGAGAGTCAATAGTTAGAGGACTGTCAAGTCTATTCATTAAAAAACCCTGTTGTCAAGAGTATATAACCGGGCTGTAAACACTTGTTCTAATCTAAACAATTGCACAGAAAGAGCCTGCTAAAGGAGGTAAATTTAAAAAAAAAAAAAAATAAAAATAGAGAGAAAAATCCGTATGGCTGTTTCTAGTTACATGCCCTTTACTGAAGGTAGTATGAGGCACCCAGCTCTGCAGGTTCTGGATGAGTACAGGGCTACGGTGCTCCTCTCCTTTCTGCCGGCAGAGGGAAAGAAAAGGCTACTGTTATTCCATCCTCCTTCAGATACTGCAGATGGTTTTCTGTCCCAGGCAGAACAGCAGTGCAAATCCTGATACCAAAGTCTGTGCTCCAGGCAGAGGTTTCTCTGCCACAAATACCTTTCTAGAAGGTATCTTTAACCAAATCTAGGTTCACTCTGTATTTTGTGCAGAAAGTGTAATTTTAATAAATGTGAGGTTCTATTAAAGCATATCATGGTCCCTTCTGGTCTCAAACTTTGTAGTAAAATAATCCAAACCAATTCTGTACTGGGTTCTGTCAGGGAGACTGATGCAGCAGCAAATGCCGAGAATTTATGCCAGAGCTGATGCTGAGCCCCCCTTGCTATTGCCCCATACCTTGTGGGTGGGTTTGCTTGGAGGAGTCTGGTGTACTTCTCAACAACACTGTCCTGGGATGTCTAGGCAGTCAGCCTATGGCTATATGCACAGATAAAATAGGGGCATGAGCTTGGATGGGCATGGGTCTGCCTACAACTCATGGCAATTTTTGAGATCCTCAGGACTGTCGCCACAGCCTTGGGACTTACAGTAATTTTGTAGCAGAGAGCTCTGTGCCGCTATGAGGAGAAACAGTTGCTTGGATGGATAGAGAGGTCCAGGATGATAAAATATTTGAGTCCCATCCAGCAGGGGGAATATGGAGGAGCTCAGTCCCTAAGCCCTGAACACATCCACCTCCACTGCCTAGTATGGCAGAGAGTAGTCATGCCGAAAATAACTTTCCAATTTAGACAGAGAAGTCTCTGATGTTTCCCCTTACTCTCTGAAAGCAGGCACGAGAGGAATGAGTCAAACAAGAGGAAATCTCTGGCTTCTCAGTATGCTGTTTCAGGCAGGTGTGGGACTGTGTGTGTCTGCTCAGTAACCACAGAAATGGTTTGTACAAATCATTAGACATTTCAATACAGAGTGGTTATGGTTGGAGAAGCACCTTTTACAGAATTGGATCACTGCATAAGTGACTCCTCATGATAACAGTATTTTTAAATGGTCCAAGGTTCCAAATAGAGCAATAAAGAGCATCAACAAATACTTAGGGAAACAGTCATACCTATCAGTCCCAGCTGCACATCCCCATGGCACACTGTGCCTCTAGGAGTGTGCTGGTTAAAACAGGCTATGTAAATGGAAAGGAGGACAAAGCAGCCTTCTGAAGCTAGGCACTGGATTAAAAAACCCTGCAAAGTTTTCTGCTTCTTTCTGTGAATGTTTCTGCTTTATGAAACAGAATCTGAGGACCAAAGTGATTCAGACTCATCCAGCATATCTGCAGGATGGGTTAATGCACTAACACTATGGGTATTCATTACTCTAGGCTATAGGAATGCACTAGGGCTTGAATGCAAAGTTTCTTGAAACCCCAGGTGTGCAGCAAAACAGAAAGGTGGACTCCCTGCCTCCCCAATCCTTGTGCTCCACCAAGATAACCACTGTACATAGTCACCACATGCAGTGGCCACAATGTTGATGAATTAGTAATGTGCAGTGCCTAGGAGAACTGGAGAATCACATAATCTGGAGGGAAGGGCTCTAGAGACATCCTAGCTGTGACTCCAAGCAGACCCAGTGCTGAATTCAGACCTGTCTTCTCTGGGCGTTATCCAGTCGGGCACTGGAAACCTCCAAGGATGCAGCCTGCACAACTTTTTTGGGTAATCTGCTCCAAAGCCTGACTGTCCTCATGCTGGAAAGATTTTTCCTTATATCCTGTCTGGACACCCCCTATTTCATTTTATGACCACTGTCCTGTCCCATGATCACATCTCGGTGAAGAGCCTGGTTCTATCTTGTCAAAAACCTCTTTGTAGGTACTGGCAGGCTGCTAGTAGGTCCCTCAATTTCTATTTTTTTTTCTCTTTCTTGGGCTGAACAAGCCTTGTTTCTTCAGCCCTATCTCATGCCCCAAGTGCTGCCACACCAAACATTTTGGTGGCCCTTTGCTTAGTTCACTCTGTCAGTCAACGTCCTTGTGTCTGCAGACACAAAATTGGACATGATATTTGCCATGCAGCCTGAGCAGTAAAGAGGAAATTTCATTGTTATTCACCATTCTAAATTTAAAGAAACTCTGATAGGAAATGTTTTTAGTCCTTTGTAATTTAGCATTTAGTTATTTAAGATTTAACTCAACCCTGAAATCAGAGTGAAGCCCAAAAGGATCCATTAAATACTTTTTTAAAAAACATTCTTCAGAGCAACACTAATAAAAAATGCTGAAGATGTAAAAAGGAATCCATATCATAATTGTTTGTTGACTGCAATTAAAAATATTCTCCTTTCATTTCAACACTGCTGGTTCATTTATGCATCAGAAACCATGGGGCTGAACAAGCATCGCAGGTAGAGATGTCGGCTGTGAGCCATTTTGGGGAACAGGCATGCTTGCCTCAGAATGTCTAAGGGACCAGCCAGAAAGACATAAAGAAATAGGATGGCCTAGGGATTTCCAGACTAGGACTCTGAAGGTGTTCCTGAGTATTATAGTGCTAACAGAATTGCACTTTTCCAAGGGGGATATTAAACACAGTGCTGTTGGGTTTCTAATTCACCTTGATGGGTTGGAAAATTTCTTTGTGTAGCTGCTGAAACCTGTCGCTGGCACCGGAGACTGTTTCCTCAGGAATGGCAGACTGGCAGAGTCAGTAATACCTCACAAATCAGTAGAAATATTAATATATTAAAATATATGTGTATTTGAAAATGGCACTGGTAAATGGCCAAAGCTGAAATGCTCTGACTTTATTACCCAGACTTTCAGTGAGGTTTTTTTTCTGTTAATCCTCCAGGCAATACTTCCCCCATATCTTTGCTCCTAAGATCAGACTTCATTTTAATTTTTTTGAGAATAAATTGCTGTAAATCTTTGGAGGGTCCTTAGAAATGTGATGGCTGCTGTGTCAAGCATTTTGGTTGAAGAAATTCTGCAGTTGAGTTGATGGAAAATAACCTATTCCTTGCTTTTATTAAGCATTTCCTGATTATTTTTTTCCTAAAAGGCCAGAAATGCAACTGGTCACAAGATAGTGTTTCATCTAGGCAGAGATTAAGCCAACAGGTGTCAAAAGTAAATAGCTAACTCACTGGGATAATGTTACCTTAAAAGTGTTGGAGGATTTGAATATATTTTGTGAGATGGTGGTTTTGGATTTCTTCTCATTCTCACTCCTTTGTTTTGAACGCAGATAGGTTGTACGAGCATTGCTTTAACTCACAAAAGCGTTCTGAATCTAAAATGAAGCATTTCAAAATTAAAAAAAGCAAAGTCAGAAAGATTGAGGCAGCAAGCAGCCCTCTCAGAGAATGCTGTTTGGCAGTGGTATTATTAGAGGAGCTGGAGCTGAGAGAAGAGAGCGTGTGCACAAAATTCCCTGCGTCACTAAATATGACTTTCAAAACCTCATAATATCTTCTGTAAAAGCTACCATCCTGTCAAACATTTTTGCAGTTGATGTCTTTGTGGTTGAAACTATAAAGAAAGCTCAAATAAAGTCACAACTATTTTTGCTACAAAAAAAAGCCACATCCTTTTCCTTTCTCCTCCTTGCTCTAAACCCCTGGTTGTACGGCATTTGATCAAGCTTTCAAAAAGACAAAACAAAATTCTCCCTCAGGCATAGAGCAATCTTGGGAAGTTTTGGCTCAAGAGACAGATATTTCTGAGAAAATGAAAAAGAGATCTTGGAAACAAAATCCTACAGCAGCCATAACTGTGCATCTCTATGGTGGCTTTAATTATTATGTGGAAAGATTCAGTTAGATATTTAGAAAAGCTGGGGGATTGATATTAGCACTGAAAGACTGGAATGAGGCTAGCAGCTGTGATAGGGACAGGGGACCCTGAAGAAGCACATCTGCTTTCCAGCTCTGTGTCAGGGTATGGCCATGCAGCAGCAGGCAGATGAAAGGAGGTGCTTTTGTGTCTTTTGTAGTCTCTCTGGTAAATCCTCTTCCAAAGGGAAATGCCGGAGAGTGAATGCAGCCAGTGCTCATTCTCCACATCATTCAGGCGTGTCTCAGTCCTGAATTGGGAGCTGATGCTTAGCCATCAGAAGAATATTTCATACCTTCCTTGACCTATTTAGTTATTGGCAATCAGGCAGCCTGCTGCTCTATGCATGTGTGTGAGCCCACACCTCTTTTGGACAGTTACCTGCTAATAATCAGAGCTGAGCTGACAGCACGAGGTCATTAATGGATATTAAGATTTTTATCAACTCTGGCCTGTGTCTGATTTAAATCAGGTGTCTAGAAATGATAGCTGACCACCTCCATGACCTTTTGCCAAGCAGTTATATAATATTTAATACATCAGATTTTTCCAGCCATATATATTCTCTCATTTCTATGTTATTGTGACACTATTTTCTCAGCATTATCTACCTATAATTTTCTTCAATAAACTAGCACTCTCTTTTTCAAGGCTGAAGTATTCATTCTTCAAACAGATGTTAAGCATTAAAAATAGCAAGGAATAATAATAAATAATTGGGATGATCTGAGAGATGTCAAGAAAGAAAGGAAATAATTTAAGGGGAAAAAAATTCTACTACCATCAGAAAGACAAAGTGAAGTAAGAAAATAATTGCGGAAGTTCTGCTTAATATTCTTGAGGTGCCTGAACCCTGACATGTCTGACACGCGGTTAGCATCAGTCTCAGGTAGGGCTGTGGAGATTATATTGTCCATGAGGCAATCTAAAAGGTAGCTCTGTCTTATGTGTATAAATGTTGGAGTCATTCAGATTTAGAAACGTGAATGCGTGGCTTAAGTCTGTGCCACCCCCCTTTTCTCTAAGCGTTGAAGCTTGATGTTTCCTTTCGCAAGAAACACAACAGTCTCACTCCTTGCTCTTTCCGTTTTCTGTGGAGGTATGTGTTTACATGGAGGTATGAGTTTACATGAGTAAACTCATAATCTTTGTCTCTGTGTGAGTAATGGAGCTACAGGCATCAGAAAAAGTGATTGTATGTGACCAGCCCCCAGACATCGTTTTTCAGTTTTCTCTGTGTAGGGCATGCAGTTGAGGGCACAATTG
Organism: Manacus vitellinus; assembly: GCF_001715985.3. Taxonomy (NCBI): domain Eukaryota; kingdom Metazoa; phylum Chordata; class Aves; order Passeriformes; family Pipridae; genus Manacus; species Manacus vitellinus. Next base: position 8,631,975 of record NW_021939256.1, read on the forward strand.
AAGTCTTATCATAACGCAGCCAAGCTGTATTATGAAACTTTAATGTCATAGTGTCTCCTCAAATGCTGTATTTTTACACCTTAATAATTTTTGCCTTTTGTCCTTCGAACCCTCTCCCAAATTTTCTATTTAGGTTGTTTGGTACATAATGAGGGTTCTCAGTGCTGGCCCCTCTGCCTCAACACTGCAGAGGTGAGAAAGTCCATCACGCCTCTTCACTGTGATCTATTGGCTTTATGGTGTTTCTTATCCTTCATTTACAAGCAGTGAACAATTTGCTGTCCAGTTTTCTTCTTCCTAAGTGCCTGACATTGTTTATTTTGGATTTCTCCTTCTTGGATGATGCTGCTTTGGGTTGTGTTAGTAGGGGTTAGTCTAAGTGTTGTTTTACAATGAATTTCCTTTTGTTACTTCTCACTTCAGTTCTGTAGATATGTATGTATTGCTGTGGTTTTGTCCTTTCTCTTTTGTTCCTGAGTGTGCACTTTGCAACATCTTTTGCATCCCTAATGAAGGTATTACTCTGAGTCAAAACTAGATGGAACCCTGTGAACATTTTGCTTCTGCTACCTCATCACTCTCCCTGCTGCAGTTCTGTGTAGGTCTCCTTATCAGTCTCCCTTCTGCTTTAGCTCCTCCTCTTGGTCTTTATTAAGCAAATTGTTTATGCTGGTTGCTGAACTTCAAGAATGCAAACAAGCGTTTGCTTTCATCCAGTGGTTGCTCAAAACTGAGTTGGAAAGATTTAAGCACGTGCTTAAGTGCTGCTGAAGGGAGGCTTCTTTTATCCCTTACCTTTTGATTCTAGTCTTCTATGTATAAAACATCAATATCTCCCCCTAGAATAGATTCTTTCTTTATCCCATGTCACTTGTTGCTCGTGTTTCCAATGCCCTCTCGAAGTTTTCTAACAGCTCTTTTTGTACTGCTTGGTCGATTATTTTACTGGAGATTGAAGATAAAAGTGCTGGGCAGTAATTGCCAAGATCATTCTTCCTTCTGTGTAAATCAATACTATATTTGCTTTATTTCCAGCCTTTGGGACTTCCATAGTTCTCCATGACTTTCAAAAATAATTGCCAATGGTTCTGTAAATTAACTGGCTATTCCCTCATCACCTAAGGATGAGTGCAACCAGATTAGCTGATCTGTATGATGGATATTCAAAATTTTCAACTGATCCTGTAACCTGCATTACAGTGATGGCTATTTGGTTAGGATTTTTGTTATTTCCCAATTACTACATCCTTTTTTTTCTATTTTATTCAAGAAAAAAATAGTAAAGGGGTAATTTGGCCTTGGAGAAATACTGTTTTTTTCATCTTCCCCTCACTTATTAATGAAACTACTTCCTGGCCATCTTTCCTTTCCCCTACAAGGCATTTGAGAAAGCCATTCTTATTCCCCGCTACTGCTTGGGTTAGCATAATTCAGCTAGGTTTCTCCTGTCCTTTCATTTCTCTTTTCTCCTATTTGCTCTTCTATTTGCTGCTGATTGTTTCTGGGTTCTGCTACTTCTGAGCAAAGCAGCTTGCACTGCTGTCACTGACCTATTCCTACAAATAATTGGAAACATAGCTGGGCCAGAAGGATCCAATCCATCACCAAATTCTGTCCCATCTCTCCCTCACTGACCTCATGTCCTCTCATACGTGAACTTTTTCACTGTCTTTTATTTATCAGCAATGGAAAAGGAACAGCTTTAGGGCAGATATTTATGACTGTCTTTCCAAGATACTTCTCTCTTTCCAAGAGAGATGTAATAGGCAGGTGCTAGGATTAAGCAAGCCCTGTGTTTCTGGTTCCCCTGAGGTCACAGCAGAGACCCTTCCTGGAGGTAGCTGCCCATTTTCTCTGTATTTTGTCGCTGCAACCTCAGCCAATGTACGATGTTTGAGCCCAAAGCACTTTTGTTGCTGTCTCTCTCTCTCGTGCACTTGTAAGGGCACTGACTTACATGACCTAGCAGGACTTTTCCATCTTTAACTTCTTTTACATGTTTTACCTTTTACAGCAGCATTCTTTGACTCTTTCATTTCTTGGTCGTTTCCTTTTCCCAGAGGCTCAGTTTTATACCTCCCAGCTCTCAAAATGCCCTCACTTTAATAAATGATGGCAGTTTACAAGCTGTGCTTTAGACACTATTCTTGTTGTGCTTGAGGTATTTCTGAACAGATAATCGTCAAAAACTCTTCCCAGATTTAGGGCAGATTTTTTTCCTGTCATTGTGGTACCAGCTTTCAAACTGGTCTCTGCAGGTTTTAGAGTCAGTTGTTGTGTTGTCCTCAGAATAATGTAATGTAATGTAGTGTGTCAAGCAGTTCACACAACCTGTTTCTCCTTTGAAACTGCTGCTGTCCTAAAACTATTATTTTAAGGAGGGAAAATGTTTATTCTCTTCTTTGTTGTTGTTTCATGCTAATATGCCTCTATTTTGCCCATTTTCCCCATGGTGAAGGCTGCTTTCTCTGCTCCAGCGACCAGATACTTGTAATGAAAACATGTTACTGCCTACTTGTCTTAGAGGGAGTGCAGGAAATGGGTCTGGGGGGAGAGCACATTACTTTCTTTCTCAGCTTTGCTACCATACATATTTATTATCATGTTCCTGGCTTCCCACTGATTATCTATGATACAATCTTCTGAAAACATATGGGTAAGACTCTAGAAACATATTACAGGAAATATGAAAAGTACTATTTTGTTACTAAATTCATGATTATCCTTCTTTTTAGAGTACCTTATGAAGACCAAACATGATACCACAGATGGTATAGTTGGAAACAAGGTGCTTAATTAAAATAAATTATAAAAAAAAGAACCCCCCCCAACTTTTAACTTAACTTGTGTACTGTCTTGATTTTTTGGTGTATACCCTATCACCATGCTGCTCCAGGAGCCTTGTGACTCCCTCACCATATTTCTGTATAATGCATATCGTACTTCTTGCTGTGACAGAAGCAGTCCATGTCCCCTGTCAAACATTTCCATACTCACAGATGTTAAACTATCACACATAGTTTAAATTTCATCACTACTCGAAAGAGGAAGCTGAGTGTTTCAGGACCCTGACAAAGGGATCACAGTGACTGTCCCTCTTTATACTGCCCGGTCTCTGCTCTTCAGTTGTTTTCTAAGCAGGACTCCATTCACATTAGGTGGGCATCTTTGTTGCCCTGAAAAAAAAGTGAATAAAATTGACCTCTTCTTTCTTGTATGATTGAAAATATTTTCATGTATGGAAGAAATTCACACTAAACCCTAAATAAACTAATACAAGTCCAGCATGTTAGCACAGTAGGTTGCTTGCTGTAGTCAGCGGCAGCATCTTTTTCTTCCAGGCAGTTTGCCCACTATGACTTTGTTCTTTATTCCCTGCTGTCTCATATGGTCAAGAATAAAGTCCCAATTAATATTTGCCATGTTGCCTCATACTCAGCCATCAGGTAAGCTTGAAAACTTCCCATTCATTAGGCACTCCCACTTGAAATGTATTAGATGTTATGGAAGATGACCAAGGGAAGGGAAGGTCCCCAAAAGCTAATGGCAAGCAGACAGCAACATGACTTTGGGTAAAAACCCAGAAGGATGCTCACCATTGTCATGGAGGCTGAGGTTTGCCTTTCTGTGCAGGGTTGCTGAAGACATCCCTGGCATTTGTTTCTAGTTCTAATGTCTTTGATGCTGAAAGGACAATGAAAAGATGCAAAGAAATTTTAAAAACAAACAAAAAGGACAATATGAACGAAAGACATAATCCTCCAAGAGTTATCAAAGAGAAGATTAGGATGTGGCTTGATCACGGTCCATTGATAACTTTGAGGAGAAGACTGATAGTAGAGGGCTCTTAAATTAAGCAGACAGAATTATTAAGCAGACCCCTCAGGCATGGAAAGGCCTTTGTCCCTAGCTAAACTGATGGTTTCAGAGTAGGATTGTGAAGGTCCCAGGGAGATTTCTCATGGTTGCACTGCAATTGCCAGGCAGATGCAGCCTCCAGTAGGTCACATTGGCTGAGGAGGTAGCCTCTGTTTTGCCAGTGCCAAACTGGTTGTTGGCTGTTTTCCCTTTAGACATAGGCATCTGTTTGAGAGTCACTCCTCAACCAAGTCTGAAGCTCGGGGGTGATGCATTCCTGCAACATTTACTCATTGATGCTGGGTCCGTTTGTCTCTCCATCTATAACATACAGAAGTGTGTCATATTTTAGTTTGTCACACATATGCCCATCTTCCCAAATCTTCTTGCAACTGAAAGATAACAACTCCACACCAAATACAGGTGTTCTGCCAAGACTAAAGCTGAGTCAAAGTGTATAGAAGGGAAGAAAGTCAGGTAAGCTCTGATGGTTCAGACTTTTGCTCTAGTCCTTTCATTTAATGAGAAGGCTCCTCTTCATCTGCTCAAAAAACTGTTTTCTGTTGCAACATTCTTCAGAAAATAATTTCGTATACCTTCTGTCTCACAGCAGGTTATACAGTTGCATTTGTTTTCAGTCTTGGCCTGATTGCAAATCTAAAATATGGTTCTTTGTTCTTTTTAAACAAAGCAAAAACCCCTCTGAGCAGAATTTGAAGAAAATGGTCTGTCTTCTTTTAAAGATGGTTTTGAAATATTTTGAAGGTTTTGAACTGTATTAGGCAAATGATAACCGTAAAGTTCCTTTTGTACTGGCTCTATAACCTTGGCAGGAGCTTGGAGCTCTTATTAGTCTAGGTAATGAGCAATAATAACAGTGATAATGACACTTCTGAATGTTTAAAATAGATTCTGTGACAATGTGCTGGTTGAATGTGAGATAATCTTAAATCTAATACAGTTTTAATTCTCAAGCTGTATAAAAATCCAGTTTTGAGATGATATGCCATTTTGAGGTAATCTTCCCTGCATAATGAGTTAAGAAATTTAGGCCTTTCTACATGCCAGTTACTGAGTTTATAATTTTATCTTGCAATTTGGACACATCAGAAGAATAACGAATAAGAGTTTACCAAGAGTAAGGGACCCTCTGGTGTGTAATTTTAGGTACTTAAAACACCAGCTATTAGAGACAGCTTCCCATGCTTACAATTTGATATTTTTTAATTTATCAAAATCAGCTGGCTACATTTGGGATCCTTCTTAAAGAAGCAAAACATGTAGACCTCAATAGAAACCCAGTCTTCCAGGTCTGGGACAAGTTACGAGTTTATGTTTAAAAACAATGACAACTTCTAGCAAACTTGTCAGCAAACCATGAATAAGAAGTCCCAGTTATTTTATTTTTTGACCTGGCAGTTTCAGATATGCCCAGCAGAGAGCTCTTTGTCTCTAAACCTCTCTGTTTCTAAGGAATGTGCCCCAGAAAACTTTAGCATGAAGAAAGCCCACATCAGATAGGAAAGGCAAACTATACTACAGTAATGTCTTAGGTCTGACTTAAGACAGTAAAAAGAAACTCACTGAGTTAGCATCCTCTCACCTTTGATCTAGGCTCCATTCCTGTAACAATTAGAGATTTAGAAAAGCAAAGGTCCCTGAAATTTGAAGGTTCAAGGATAATAAAGGATATTACATAAAGTCAGCTGAAACTAGTGTATATCAAATTCTTTATTAGTGTTACTAACTTTTTCTCTATTTTCTTTCTTTTTTTTTTTTTTAAGACCGCCATAGAACTCAGGCCTTGGTAATTCACAGTTATAAGTAAATTCTTAGCTTATTTAAAGGAACATATTCTGAGGAATATCTTGGAAGTTTGCTGCAGAGACTGTCTACTGGTTGCCAATACAAAGCTGCAAGTAATAGAAAACTCCTGGCCAAAATTTTTATAAAAGTGAAATAAAAAAAAAGTTCAAGTTATGGAATTTTATATGTAAAGTATAATTTATATGTATAATTCTAATCTTAAATATTTCTCCTAATCTCTCCATAATTCCTGGATTTAATTAGCTTAGTTTGCAAGATAAATATGAGATGTTTCCCTGCAAATAATGATGAGTTATTCACTTCTCTTCTTGTTCATGAGTTGTTTATAGACCTATATTTATTGAGTAATCTGTAGTTTCTGGTGATCTTTAGTCTCTGCTTGCTGGGAATCCCAACCAAATATTCCTCAGCAGATTTTCTCCAGACTTCATTGATTCAATATTCGTGCTACCCAGGCTATGACTAGTCACCTAAGTTTCAGTGTGTGGTCTCAGACTGCTGAATTGGTGATGGCTGATTTGGATTGTGAGATAAAAGATAACTCTGTAAGAAATTATATTTCCCATGCAAAAGTAATCTGGCTCCTACACAAATGCAGGCTTTGCAGAAAAAACTCAAACCGCTCATCATCCATATGACCAAAGCTCAGTCAATCTACTGTAGAGTAGAGAGAAAGATGCAGAAAGTAGTAGAATTCACTGAATTCACTCCCACCATGCCCAGATCAATTGCCCACTTTTGAAGGAGGAAGAAAACCAGGCTACATCTGTTGAGAAAGAAGATGGAGGCTCAGTTTCCTCCTGCTTCCTTGCTCTAGAGCTTGTTGTTGGGACGAGATTCAACGGAATGCTGCAATGGCAATACTCATTATCAGCTTTACACAAGTTAGTTTTCTCATGAAAAACCTTACTTTACCACTTTTTACCGCTCTCACCCACAGTCTCCACCTGAAAGCTGTGATTCTCTCTGAAACATATCCATTTGGTTCCCCGGAAAATTGAGACAGTTAATTAGCTGTTTTCTGCTTTTCTGTGCTTGTGTCTTTCCTTGTGACAGAGAGTGAACAAATCTGCAACTAGAATTCAGATGCATGAGTGATGACACGAGCATCACAGTGTTGCCAGCCATCCCTGCCGTGATGCTTCTCCACACATGTAAACAGATTGGCCACTGAACACATAAACTTTGTCATCTCCCCTCCTTGATCCCACCCAAACCTTAAAAGCTGCAGAAGACCCTGGAAAACAGTTCTCCGCAGTTCAGAGTAATGCAGAGATCCCTCTGCGCATCCCTGCCACTGCCCAGTGTTGAAGCACTCGCACTCCCACCCTGGGTGGGCATGGGGTTTGCTCCAGATTCCAGGAAGGCTGCAGTAGTTAGCGGAGTGGGATAACTGGAGCACAGGTGAGAACAGGAAGGAACAAATGGTCTGATGTGAGGGTTCCATACTCAACTTGGGAGTAGCATGAGGCATGCACATTTACCACAGCTACAGACTTCTGCCAAGTTCCAGTGCATTTGTGAAGTTACCGAGAAAAAACAGTAGTTAGCAAAGAGCTGAATGGTTTTTCAAGCTTCTGAATTTCCTCAGTAAGTGAATCTGATCCCTACCAAAAAAGATAAAATCTACCTGATTTTAGTGTGGGATGTCATTAATGTCTGAGAAGACTTTAATAACACCAGAATACATTCATAAACTAATCCTTAATGATTTGTGCATGCATATCTCCATCTATCTAACCTATCCTTCTGCATTTCCATCTTAGGCAGACTCTTCCTCTGCGATTTGTGAACACATCTTGAAGAGGGCTAACAGCCTCCTTATTCAGTAGAGCCACCACACTGAGAAGTCATGGTACTCAGAAGGAAAAACAACACTTGGAAAGGTTTGTATTCCAATTCCTGATTTCATGGATTAGTCCGAAAATTGTGTTATCTATTCTGCCTGAGTGGCAGCTGGTTATAAGCCTTGAGGGAGAAATACTAAATATCACTTTCTCTTTCATAAGAAAGATGATCTTATTTATTTGAACTGGATTTTATTCTGTGCTTTTTCTATGCCCTAGAGCACTAAGCATAACTTTGCTACTCCAGAAGCTTTCCGCCCTGTGCCTTTGAATCAGCCCACCCTGTCTTGGCACACATCTGACATTTCAATAGCATTTTGTACCTACATGCTAATTGAGATCTCCAAAGTCCCCTAACAGAACATGGCCCAACTTCATAGCCTGTAAAAATGATTGACTGTTCCAGTCATACTCTAGCTACTCTTTACAACATTCCTGTAGGATATGTAATATTCCCATGGAGCGGGTCAGAAAATATAAGATTTAAAGCACAGAGGTTCAAAATGTTTTCATATCATGCATTCAAGCTGACCTCAGTTTTTCAGTTTCAAAGCTCTTATATTTTTCTCAAAAGCATGATTGAGATCAGAGAGAGAATGGCATCACCAATTTGTTCACAGTCATGAACTTATTTGGCTAAGGCTTACAGTGAAAACAGTCTCCCAGAGAAGAACATAAGCCATAAGGAAGTTGGAAAAAAAAAAAATGTTTTGATCTATGTTTTAAAGGTGGACCACTTGGATGACTGTCCTTGCTGTTCAAATACATATGGTTTACTCCTGTTCCTGGTCCTGCCATCAGCTGAGAGAACTAGGAGTAGATGTCACAAAGCCCCAGGCTACCCAGTAGATCAATATCTAAGTCAAGAGGAGAATATTGTTCTTACCCCCTGGGGCTGTGGTTGGACACAACTGCCTCTTCTGTGTTATCAGAAAAGCCCATTAAGAGCAACTCATTTATACCAGGACAAACAGATTTATTTTCTTCTTTCTTTTAAGCCCTTTCTAGTTCTCTGTCAACAAACATTGATTTAAAATGGACATTTATCTTCCTTGGGCAGAACACTTTCAGACATTTGCAATCCTCTGAACTTGCTCTCTAACACTGGAAAGTTATAATGCCAGTGAAGGAAGCCTGTGACAGAATTTTTAATAGGTAAATATTACCACCAGATTTACCTCCTGACAGTGGAGTTGATGTTAATGGCAGATGGTATGAACTAGGGGAACTTTTGGGCCTTTTAATGCTAAAAGCCTGCAATATATAGGTTTTTAATTTACAAGATCCACTTACTATCTACTTGTAGAGAGCCTGAGGCTTGCAAATGGGTAAAAATGGATAAAACAGTTAAAGAGGTGCTGAAGTATTATTAGGTGTGAAGCTCTGAGTGCAAATACTGTGTTCAGTTGCTGCATTAGGTGGGTGCAGAGGTACAGGCAGTCACTGCCAGACAGTGACAATGCGTTAGTGGGAGACCCACACCTATTTGAGTTGTGCTAACAGAGAATAGAGGATGGCAGCTTTAAGATTAGCTGCATGGCAGGAGAAACAGGCAACAATCAGGAAGCCATTCTTAGTAAGATTAGGCTTATGTATATTTTACATTTTGTCACTGGTTCCTCTTGGGAAGGCAAACTTGGTGCAGACATGCTGGAAATATACTCCTGAGGTGCACCAACCAGCCCTCCAGCAGGCACCTCTGGGCTGCAGGGGATTTCTGGAGCCCTCATTTGCACCAGTACCATGAGATTTCAGGCAGGAGAACTGTGCTACCCTGCTTCTGCCTACAAACAGCAGGAAAAGTCGCAATCTCCCTCATTGGGAGTTGGCACAACTTGCAATGGGGGACAGATATGTGTACCAGATAGAACAGGTTTTTCTGTTCTTTGATTTTAATTTTCCTGGGAGATGTGAAAGGAAAGCAGAGATCATAGTATGTATTTAAATTAACAGAAACTCTTTGGCTTCTTACATGAAGGACACATACGAAAACAGGAACATCAGAGCAACAGGGAAGGCAACTTGACGAGGGAAGCACTTAAAATAATGCAATTGCTTCATAGTGCACAATGAGGTCAAGGTTATGAAGAAGTCCAAACTCTGTCAGAGCTCCCCATTTCAAACTAATGAACACTTTGATGACAGGAGCTGGAGTTTCTTGACAAAAGGGTTGGACTGTTTGCAGCTAAGTGGTGATGTCAATGTCAGTAGCAGCACCGAGAGGTTAAAGACGGTAATTTAATTCATTTGGGCAAGCATATGTCACTTTTTTGGTCAGGAGGGTCTGAACAAATTCCTTCTTTGGGTTCAAGTTCAACACTTTATCTTCAAAATATCAAGGCCAAACAGAGTTCAGTTTTACACGCACGCATATAAGTTCACCTTTTATTCACCAGAAACATCTTGTTTCACGGCTCATAAATATTAAACTTATATAAATGTAACCTCTGTCCTCTCAGGGGTGATTATGAGTGAGTGAATTAAAGAACTAAAATTTCCAAGCTGCAGTCTCTTTTTCTGTTGTTAAGCACTCTCTGCTAGAGGTTGAAAAAAAAGCATAAGCAACTGTGATCAACTCAAATGCAGAATGGACTCCCACCTTGATTCCCACCTCCCCCCCTCTGACTACCCTGTTGTAGAAAATTAACAACCACAAGTACTCCAGCCTGAGTTTGTGAGCTTTGAAAACAACAATAAAAACCCAAGTGTCTTCAATGCCCCATTCATAAAAGCCATGCCCCATGTGCGAGGGCGTTATTGGTTTCTGTGGTGCTGTGGCCATATCAGTGCTGCCATGTCCTTCTTCAGTAATTTGTTGTCGCGCTAGCACAGTCTAGAAGTCACCAGTAACAGAAACGTCCAAGTGATTTTGTGCTGTAACTTCTGAGATGAAAAACTTGGCTGGGAAAAAACAGAAGTCATAAGTCTATTTGCCTCACCTTCTTACTGTGTGCTTATCTGGAACAGCTTGTGAAATTATTTGGAAACCTAATGTACTTAGCAGATAGGGACCAAGACTCTCTGTGAGCTTGCCAAAAGCGAACTTTAATTCACAGTCTTGATATCATGGGAGAGCTATACTTCAAGTGGTCTGATGTAAGGCTTTTCTGACACTTATATGGTGAAATACAATTCAGTCCCATATTTAAAGGGAAAAAAGGAGGCAGAACAAGGAAATCTCTTAGGAAAGCTTCAAGGATGATGATCAGCATCTAAAAGTTACCCTGATTAGCCTCATTTCTCCTATGGGTCTTTGAGAGTGGTTCTTGGATTCACTTTTGGTGCAAAGAAAGATGCATTTAGTTGACTTTGAATCTCAAAAAAATCAAATATTTCCAGGTGCTCAATACCCTCAGTTCCTGCTAGTTTTTGTTGGACATTAAATGGCACCCAAGAAATAGTAGCTTCCGAGTACTTCTGCCACTGAACATGCCATGCTATTCCAGCTAGAAAAGCTGTGTTAGCTCTAAGGCTACTCTTTAATCCTCCTGCTTCCATCTTGTCTTGTCTCTCATGCTGAGCACCTTCCTCAGTCTTGCTTGCTGCCTGCTGTTCACAGAGACAGGACATAGAGCCTGCGGTTGCTTCAGATTTCAAACATGATGCTCATCTCATACCCAGAGAAGACTAAAGAGATGGTCTAAGTAGGTAATAAGAGCAATAGAAAGTGGAATTAGCAATAAAAAACTATTAAAAGGCCATTCTGTAAATCTGCAGTGGCTAAAAAAAGAGTCCTGGCAGGGGTTGATACTGTCCTTCGCTGCAAATGGTGTCTGGGGCATTATTATGCTCTCATGCTGATGATGACAGATGTACAAACCAGAAAGTGATAGTAGTATGAGGTAGCTTTGCAGAGGGAAGCTCAGTCTTCCAGCCAAGCCACTGAACCTCTCCAACTGGAAAAGACCTTGTGCTGTAGTTGTGACTCATAGAGGATGTTATCTCCTCTCAGAGAAGATAAGTGGAGTTGAGTATCTTTCTGAAGCAGGTCAGCTGCTGGGAGTGGCACAGAAATGGGCTCAAAGGGAAAAACTGGTGTCCCAGAGAAGATATTTTGCTACACAAGTCACAGGTGACTCAGTCTTCACACAGGGGGTAATCTTGAAGTCTGTGTGGAATATCCATGCTATCAAAAGCAGATTAGACCCTGTCCCCATGCTGTCCCGATGAGCCTTTCAGCCTGTTTTTATTCAACAACCGATGGCATATTTCGCACAGAGAAAGCCAATGACTCTTGCCCTGTGGGAACACAAAATATCCCACTTCAGTTTCCATGGCATTTTGCTTTTCTTGGCCCAAATAATTGTTCAGTAAATGTGAGGGCCACAGTACTGAATAGCAAACTGTTTCAGCCCAGACACAGCAGTATGGCAAGACCTGTGACAAAACTTAGTGCTGATTTAACAAAGTACTTGTGCCTGTGAGGAGTCACCATGGCTGTGGTTTGTATTCAAAGCCTCACAGTACGCTGAGAAACGTTCCCTCAGGCTAGACCTGAAAAGGTACTAGTGTGTCTAAAAGTCAAAGGTTGCAACACACAATGCTGAGATGAGCAATCCAGGACCTGGAGCCCTGCATTAGACACCTGTGTGCACAGGAAGTCCCACACCTCTGACAGGGGCTTCCAGGCCACCATGCTGAAGCACGTGGCCTATGCTAACCAAAAGAATAGCCTAGCCTAGGAGTGTGCTTGTAGAGCAGTAGGATGGTACTTTCACCCCTCCGGAATGGTAATGTTCATGGGTCAGAAGATGTTTTCCTTAAAAAAAAATTAACAGATGTCCTGGAGGCATTGGCTAGAGCTGTTTCCCCAAGGGGCAAGAAGGCAAGATAATATCCCCTCATTTGTCTGAAAAGAGCCAAATCCACACAAACTGGGAGGTGTAAACTAGAGGTGAGATGTGGTATGTGAGTCTACCTCCCTCTCAGTTGGGGTCTCCTGCCTCCTAGGGTAGTGAAAAGTAAAGATGGGCTTTGACCACTTGCTGCTGTAAGAGAAGTTCTCATCTTTTTCTCATTACTCAGTCTGAAGAGAGTTATGTCTGAGGATGTGACGTGTTAAACATGTTCTGAAACCACTTTTCAGATCAGCCATCTTGTGCATCACAGATAAAGGTCTAGTTTCCATGACCCAGCAATGTACACTTGCAGTCCAGAAAGCCAATCATATCCTGGGCTGCATCAAAAGCAGGATGACCAGCAGGGAGAGGGAGGTGATTCTACCCCTCTACTCTGCTCTGGTGAGACGCCACCTGGAGTACTGCACTGTACTGTACTCTGGGGACACCAGCAGAGGAAAGATATCAATCTATTGGAGTGAGTCCAGAGGAAGGCCACCAAAATGATTAGAGGGATGGAGCACTTCTCCTATGAGGAAAGGCTGAGAGAACTGGGATTGTTCAGCCTGAAGAAGAGAAGGCTTCAGGGTGACCTAATTGCAGCCTTCCAGTTCCTGAAGGGAGCCTGCAAGAAAGGTGGACAGAGACTATCTATAAGAGCATTTATAAGTCAGAACACAAGGGAATGGAATCAAACTAAAAGAGAGTAGGTTTAGATTAGATACTGTCTTTATTGTGAGGGTGGTGAGGCACTGAAACATTTTGTCCAGAGATACTGTGGATGTCTCATCCCTGGAAGTGTTCAAGGCCAGGCTGGATGGGGCTCTGAGCAACCTGGTCTAGTGGAAGGTGTTCCCGCCTATGGCAGGATGTTGGAACTAGATGATCTTTAAGGTACCTTCCAGTCCAAACCATTCTATGATTCTGTGATTGCAGTTAGGTCTAAGGCCTAGTCTAGGGCATAGACTAGGTGTTAAGCTCAAGGAAGGAGTATTTGCAAAAACTCAACTCCTGAGTGAGTAAGAAATCACACCAGAGAGCAGTCTAGGTGCCTTCTGGCCAGATGAGGTTTTTTCTAATGGCACTTTTAGATGCGGTGCCATGCAGAGAGCTGGTGCTTATTGAGACTTTCAAGATTATCTTGATATGGCAGGAAATCTTCTGGTGTCTTTTGAAGCATTTGCTTTTTCTTTGCCGTGGAAAGTGCTATTTGATGAAAGTTGCAGTCTGCATGATCCTTTCAATCAAAGCAGCACACATTACTGCTTAACGAAGCTTGTGACTCGAGGTTCTATAAAATATGCTTAGAGTCGGCATTACAAGATCCAGTAATAGAGGAATTAGCTTACAGTGTACACAGGAGAAAAGCTTTACTCTGAGACAATTTACAGAGGTTCTGAAAAAGGATTGGCAATAATTTTGCTCTGAAACAAGGGTGCTGCTTTTATAGCAGTTTTTATTGGTAAGTTCATCCTCAAATGTGTTGTTTTATCATTATTTTCCTATTATTCACTCTGAAAAAACTATCAGCATAAAAATATTACTTGTTCCAGTATAAAACTCAGTTACTAAGGTTACTAGATGAGATCTGTTTGGAATGATTTACAGCTCCTAAACACACTTTCCTCCCCCAACAAGCTGACTGAGAAGAAGAATCTGCCCAAATAAATTAACCATGGTAAATGCAGACTGACCTACAAATTAAGAAATACAAGGTTAAATACAAACATTGATCAAAGGCAAGAACTATAAATAGATAATGAACTGAAGAAACAATACCTCCAAAGCAAAAGGCTCCTAGAGTTTTCACGTTGGCTGGCAAATGCTGCTTAAGTACCCTGCTCAGCAGAAGAGGAGGATACTGCCTGTATGCATTCGGAGGAAATGTTGTGCAGCAGGCATTTTCCCTTTCACCTAGAATAAGTCAAGAAAAAATTAAAAACATCCTCTGTGAAACTTTGCAGGGAAGTTCAGCATAGTTCCTCCAGTGCCAAGGCTGTGATCTGACACACAGTATCCCTGCCTTCACGCAGATGAGAAGTTGTTGCTTAGATTTTTGATTTTCTAGTACTTATTCTTTACAGACCACCGTGGTCTGGTGGTGTAATGAAAAGGGTGCTGTATCCTAAAACACCACTTGATGTTTTGGGACATTCTGGCAGCCAAGTCTGAATTTCCTCCTTCTCCCTTTATGATCAAGTCTTTTTAAGCAGTTACTATTTTTTTCAGTTTTTCATTTATTTTGGCTTTGTGCTGTTGGTGAAGTCCAAAGCTGTATTTTACAAAGGTGCTACCTCTTATCCTTCAGCTTCCTGGTGAACTGAGATCTGTAAAAGTGGGTGCAGTCATTAACACTGAAATGTAAATGATACAGGCAAATGAGCACATCTCTGTGCGTCATCACAGGTCTATTGCCTGCAGGATAGTCTCACTGACATGCACTCAGTGAGGATCCAGACTGATATGAATGTGGCCCTTCCAGGCAAGCTTTTTTTTTTTTTAATTTTGGCATCCCTTTTTTGAAAGGCAGACCCCAAAGTTCTCACCTGAAGTGTGATTCTTTCTCTGGAGCCTTATAATCCACCATCAAAGGTTTTCGGAAAACACTACTTCATTGAAGACATGATGCTTGTTGGAGGTCTCTGCGCCTGTATAGTGGTAACTAATGGATAGACAGATACCCTTAGAGATGCAGGACAGCCACTAGGGAGGTGAGAAGACTAAGAAATGTTCTCTGCTAATTAAAGTCCCATTTTCATGCAGCCGCTTCTGGCAACCGGGAATAGTGTATGTAGCACTGGAAGGGATATAGAAGTAGATTTAGAACGGGAATGGTACTACTCAGATGAGAACATTGTCTTTGATAACCACAGAGGAAGAAAAACAAGATGGAAAGGATGTGGTTTAATTAGGTCGCTGGTGTAATAACTCAGCTGGGAGTGCCACTTGGAACTATGCTATAGCAAACAAGCGTCTTTTTCTACCCTTAAGTCTCTCTTTCCTTTGGAGGGCTGTGTCATCTTTCCCACTGTCAAGGCCCTGAGGATACAGGAGCAGCATGGTTGAGGTTGGAAGAGGCCCCAGAGATTGTCTAGTCCAATCCCCTATGCTCAGTGCAGGTTGCTCAGGACTGTTTACAAGTTGCTCAAGACTGTGTCCAGTCAGATTTTGAATACCTTTAAGAACAAGGACATCACAATGTCTCTGGGCAACTTGTCCCAGTGTTTGACCAGCCTCACAGTGAAAATGTTTTTATTTCTTATGTTTAAATTGATTTTTCTGTATTTCAGTTAGTGCTCGTTGCCTCTTGTACTGTCACCAAGCAAGAACCCTTCACCCTCCATCTTCTTTACTGCCTCCTATCAGGTACTTATTGATAAGGTCTCCCTGGGTCATCTCTTCTCAAGGCTGGACAGTCCTTGCTCCCTCAGCCTCTCCTTGTGTGTCAGAAAACTGAAGCCCTTTACCACTTTTGTAGACATTTGCTTAACCTACTCCATTATGCTCAAGTATGGTTTGTACTGCGGAACCCAGACCTGGACCTAGTACCGCAGTTCTGTCTCACCGGTGCTGAGGAGAGAGGAAGAATCACCTCCCTTGACCCACTGTTTACTGCTCTTTCTAATGCAGCGCAGGACGCTGTTGGCCTTCCTTGCCGTGAGTGTGCACTTCTGGCTCGTGGTCAGTTTGCTGCCCACAAGGACCCCAAGATCCTCCTCTGCAGAGCTGCTTTCCAGTTGGTAGGACCACAGCCTGTATTGGTGCATGCTATTCCTTCTCAGGCGCAGGGCTTTGCATCTGTGTTTGTTGAGCATTGTGAGATTCTTGTTGGTCCATTTCTCCATCCTGTCAAAATCCTTCTGAATAGCAGCATATCCATCTGGTGTATTAGATATTCCACCCAATTCTGTGTCATCTGCACATTTGATGAGGGTGCACACCGTCAGGTCATCCAGGTCACTAATGTAGTTGTTTGACTGGGCCAGTTTTTAGTACCGGCTCTGCTGTGGATCCCTGGGGTACAGTACTAGTGGTCCTAGACTTCATGCTGCTGACTTCAGCCTGTTGAGTGAATCAACCAGTTTGAAGTTCAACTCACTGTCCTCTTATCTAGACTGTATTTCATCAATGCATCAATGATGGTGTTATGGGAGACAATGTCAAAAGCTTTGACTAGACAAGATGAACACCATACGGTGATTTTCCCTCAAGTCCTGTCATTGCAGAGGGCTGACAAGATATCTCAGTGTGATGATCCATGCTGATGACTTCAGGTCACCTTCTTCTCATTTAGGTTTTTGGACACGATTCCCAGAGGGATTGGTCACCACCTTCACAGCGTGAAGGTATGCATGTTCTTGGGAGATTATTCTCCTATCTTTGTATGTAAACAAATGACTTGTAACAAACTACACTGGATGATAGGAGACTTCAAATCCTGCATGGGCTTTCCCCAGACTTTTCTTTAAATTCCTGGCAGCTGAATGTATTTATGAAAGAATAGTTTTTGCCCTAGAGATTTGCCAAAATGTGATGCTGCTAGTTAAATCTGTTTCTCCTCCACCCCACCTCCCAGGCTGAGGTCTTACGGACTTCACTTCCTCGCTGCTATCAACTAAAGGCAATCTGCTTTCTGATTCACTTAAGATGATTTTTAAATCAAGTTGATACTGCACTTGATTTTTTCTAATTGGTACACTCTGCCTTATCCCCTTGGAGAAGTCCTAGCCACGCCCTAAAACCTGATGATTAAGTCAGCCTCTTAATAATATCCCAAATCATTTCTATGCAGGTGTCCAATAAAAATTTTATAAGGCAGTTTCTTGGCTGCAGAAAGGTGTAGGAGAGATGTGAGCCTCTCTTGAAGCATACTGTTCTTTTTGATGACAACCAAGAACCATCTTGTCATTGAGGCACTGCAGTATGGGGTATGCCTTTCAATCCTCCCTTTGCCAGCTACTAAAATACCTTCCTTCTTGTCACTCCATTCTGGCCAGTTTAGTGACCTTCCTCGGGAAATCAGCTGTGTGGCTGCACACTGAGCACACTAAGTTATGCTGATGCACCTGGGCATAGCTCCCTTGGCTCATTCACAGCATCTTGGAGTGGGATTTGGAAAATCACTAAACCTGCTGTTCTGCAGTTCCTGTGTATACATGGGGACAGTGGCATCTCATCTATCCTTGATTTGACACTGTTCTGGACGACAGTGCTTAAAAGGAAGGGTTTTCCTTTCATCAGGGGAACACAGTGAGTTCTCTCTTGCATGTACACACAGCAGAGTTCATCTCTGAGATAATGCTCTGTCCTGTGAGGAGAGGTGGTGACCAGACCAGGAATGTAAAGCATTGTCTCAGTGTGGCATTGTCTACCCAATGTTTCTGTTTTCTGTGGTCTATAACGCTAGTGTGGAGCTTTCTATTTGTTGGAGAGGGGAACAGAGGGAAGGGATCAAGGGATAGGTGAAGATATTTTGACTACACTTTTGTCTTCCCTTTTGTGAATCCTATGGGCCAAGGTTCCATGTAAATTCCATTCCCGATGAACCCAACCCAGAGCTTCAGGAGCCACCTGCCTACAGGTCAAGTTGTTTTAGGCTGTGACATCTCTTCTTGAGGCACAGCTGGAATGACCACAAAGAAGAAATAATACACAGTGACCCAGTAGGGAAGGCAGTAGTCCCATATACCAGACTGTTGCTAAATGTTCCTTCTCTTCTACTCCCTGTCCCAAAATGGCAGTTTAGTAGGAGCAAACTGAAGACGATACATGACAAATTCTCATACACACACACAGACAGCTGAGCTTGGGGATGGCTGTTGGGATGTGCTTGTTTCTGGCTCACTGCCAAGTAAAAGCTGGAGGAAACAGTGACAGCTAACAGGAAGCATTGCCTTCAGATCAGGCAATTTAGATGCTGCCTTGATACCCTCTCATAGAGGTTTTACTTTCTGGTAATGAAAGATGTTCTGAAGGGGGTAAATCCCTCTGTTAATCCACTCCCACACCCTCATAAATTCAAGACAGCTGATGGGCATCATTTGTTCTAATTACTTTGGTCCTTAGATGACTTCTTCTTTACCCATGTACCCTTTGAATTTAAACCACATTAACCAGCAGTGTTACTTGTCTGAACATCAGTCAGCTATTATGTGTTTTAACTAAAGAATGGCACAGTTGAGTTCATACATTTGTTAAGTGATTTACAAAATTATAAAAAGATTTGTTCAGGTAGCCTTAATGAATTTTATTAACCTGGCACTAATAATTTAGAACTTTGACTGAAAGGCAACTTTAACCTAATTTCTCTTTGGTCATAGGACAGAGTGCAGCAACCTGTATATTCTGTTCAGGCCTCACCTTGAGGAGGGAAAGGAAAGCAATGTTGGGCAGGTGTGTAACCCTTGGAAACACAAGCACACATATCAGTTTGGCTGTGCTGGAAATGGCTTTTTCATCAGTCTAGATATATGTAATGGGTCATTCAAAGAATATCTACTTACTCCCACCTCTCTGTTTTCCTTTCATTTTTTTCATGTGGAGTTGCTGTTTCCTGGTCAACAGCCATTCACTAGCAAAGAGAAGGTCATGTCCCTCTGACATTACTGCCTTGCCGCAGTAGAGCACTGCACAGTCTTGTTTTTCATTTAGGGCAAGGTCAGCACAACAACAGTGCATGCTTTGCTGCCAAGATTAGGTTCACTCTCATATCTGGTTCTTTTCTCCTGGCTCATTATGGCACAAGCATGGTCATAACATCTAGACCTCCGATAAAAATATTTCAAAATGAGCAGGTGGGAAGATATCCACCTCTGCTTTCAGGGTGAACCTACAAAGCTGTAAGTTTAACAAACATGACGGTGAGGGGATGTTTAAAGCATAAATGTTCTGAGGCAACAAGATATAAAGTTTGGGTCCTGACCAGATATGGCATAAGAAGCACAGGAAGGCTCTGTATTAAAAGCAAACCTTTTTAGCTGAATGATCAGAGAGTACTCACCTTCTGTAGTCTATAAAAGTAAGTTTATATACAGGGAAAACCTCTACAAAGTGTAAACAAGATCAAAATGCAGCCTCATTACCGGTTACCCTGGTAAGTGCTGTGCAGCACACAGCTCTACGGGAGAGTTTCTGAGGAGGAGAAATGAGCCAGCCAAAATATTATCTTCTAGGCTCATAGCCCACTGCTTCCTGTCAGTCACTAGATAAATTCTTCCTCAGGATGATTTCCTTTGCCAAAGGGAGCACGGTGCTGCTGTCTGTGATATAGTTTCAAAAATGCAGGTTTCTGTTTATCGGCTCAAGCTGTACTTGGGCTTCTGTCCCTTCACTTGGGTTATCGTGTCTAGTTGCTGGCTTAGGGGTGCAAATCAGGTGCCAGAGGAGAGTCAAATTTGATTTGATGCTGTAATTAATTCTGTAGGAGTAAAAATGCTTGCAGGAATATGACAGCTCCTTCCCTTTACAAGCAGTGATGTTAGGTTCCAGCAAAACTAAAAATACATCGTATTTACTCAAATATAAAGCATTGGATTAATTGTCAAGCACATTTCTGAACAGCCAAAAGTCTGCCTATCACAGAGAAAAAAACACAGCCTATGTCTGAATGCCTAGGTCCTGCTAAATTCCTTCAAGCCCTGTGAAGCAGCATCAAAGAAAGAAATTGGCAGCAACTATTTGGGGTTTTGTGTCCTGCCTCTGATTAATGCAGTGGTTCTTTTATCAATGAGCCTACAGAAACGCTGTAGGACTTGCATTCTCATGATCTGGTGAAGGACCAAGGCATGAAGTCAGGGTGCAGTGGATTGAAAATTGGGAAGCATTGGATGGGCATGGCGTGGGAAGACTTTGGGGGGATAACATCACAGGGAAAGAGATAAAAAAGGACCTAGAAGTGACATATATATAATTTCTAGGTTATTATTCTAGCTTATGAATTGGTCTATATTGGATGATGAGCAAAAAGGGGTTGCTGTGTCAACCTTGCCAAAATTTTAGGCAAGCTGTCTTTGTAAGAATGATGAATGGCTAAGAAGGGGAAATTCACACTGTTTCAATTCATGGATAGGTTGTGAAATGCTGTTTCTTCAGTGGCTCTTCCAATCATAATCTAAGAACTAAGGACTGCATGTCCCTTACATATATGATGTCCCCACTGGGTCTGCTCTACTATTGACTGGGTTTCATTCTGTCCATATGAGTTAAACAAAGCTGATATGGAACAAGGCAGTGAATTTCCTTGTGGACTTGCTCTGAACCCTAGTTTCCATTCCCACTGAAACAGGGCTCATTCACAGGCTTGAAACAACTTCAATATTGAGGAGAGTCCTTTTTTTGTCCCAGCCCTCAGCTCCCCAAACTCTGTGGACCACCCTGGAGAGCCTGAAAGCAGTGGAGATCCTACTGGCACACTGGCATGGCTGTGATATGTGCCATCCACCAAGGATGAGGATGGTACTGCCACTGCTCTCCATATGAAGTTCTTTAAAGGCAAAATGCTCAGTGTCGATAAATAAAATAAATAGTAACTCTGGTAATCTCAGACATGCATGGTGCGCCATTACTCCACCACTCAGCTTTACCATAATTTTTAAGATATCCTTGGTTTTTAAAAAGCTAAAAAACAATTTTCCTTTAATCTATTTTTTTGTCAATAGTGAATACATTGTAATCCATGGGTGACTATATGAGCTTTGACATGAAAAATTCATTGCTGCAATGTCTTTCTCAAGGAAGAGTATAATGTAGACATTTATCACTGTAAAGGTACTAATATACTAAGGTTTTGTTTCAAAATGGTGATATTTCAAGCATCTCATGTGAAAACAGAAGAGAACCAGCGCATGAAAGAAGCCGCTCTTCATCAAGAATTGGGTGCTTTACAGGAATAACTCCTCTGACTTCAGCAATATCAGTGCTAAAATTTAGACATGTGCAACCAAATTATTTTTCCTGGGGGCTTGGACTTAGGGGCATTATTTGAAGAAAGAAAACAGAGCGAAAAAAAAGAGCTTTGTTGAGCCATCCTGTAAGAAAGATGTGCTAACAATTCAAGTTTATTTTCTTACCAGATGCATATAGATTCTATTGCCTTTATAACTTGAAAGGTAGAGTCATTAAATATCACTTTGTAACATTTTTGTTTTTCAGGGCGTTGTTCTAATTTGTCTTGCCTGTAACTATTATGTGCTGTTTTTACTGCTTTGCCACTTCTCTGCATCCCTTCACTTCTATGGATTCTGTCTCTATCCCTGAAGTGCTCCCCATAAAACTGGGAGTTCAGCATGGACTGATACAGACCACTCATTCAACTTTCTTACTCTATAACTTCTTGCCCATTTTCCCCCCTTATGTCATGATAAGGACAACAGCTGTATGACAAAAGCTGTTTCCCTCTGTCCCAACCCTGTCCCCTATGTGTACCAGTCCTCTGTGTACCAGTCCTGTTCCCCCTTGACTGTTTCAATGCTCTTGCAAGCTCTTTGCCCCTGTGGGGTGCCAGCAGCTGGGCTGATTCTTCTCTGCTGTGATACAACATCACCTTGTCTAACACCCAGTGATACTGTCTTAATCTTACTGTGGGCCACGGCACTTCATCTGATTTCAAGGAGCAGAGTTCCCCGCCTCCTCTGCCCCAGTAGCCTTTGTCTTTCTGGAAGGCTGTTAGTGTCGTGTCCTTCCCACTGTGGTCGTTGCAGCACATGATGCCTTCCTTCATTGGAAGGGAGTTTTAGAGGTCAACACCCCTGTGTTTTCTGTGCCTTTGTGGCTCACCAGTGACTGTCCAGCTGTACAGTGCCAAGGACCTGGTAAGGTCCACTGTACTCTTTACAGCGCCAGAGAACACCTGGTAAGGGCTGGAGTGGGGGTCCCCATTTCTTATAATCTCACCTCTGATAAGAAGTGAGAAGTCTTTGGTTAAGACTAGACTTTTCTTAGTGAGATAGGGACTGTAAATAACAGCATTCACTGGTGATTTTCCCTGACATGATCTGGTGTAAGAGCTACCTAGAAGACCAGTATAGATGCATCTTTACAGGAGCCATTTAGTGCCCTAAATGGCTCAGGGGCATTAGCAGCAGGGAGGCTCAGGTTGCTCTAGGGCTCACTCCTGTTACATTTTAGCAGAATTGTGTTTGGTGCTCAGACAGTATGTTGTTTTTTGGGGTTTTTTTGTTTTTTTGGGTTTTTTTCTGGAAAAGTGTAAAAATTGCATGGGTGTATTTTCCTGTGATGTGCTTCTACCCTGCACAGAGCTGAATGTCTTCCTTTAGCTAGGATGAACCTGGTAACCCCTCCTAGTCAGGGGATTGTAATGTCAGTGAGGAATGAGAGCAAAATAGAGGTAATGTTTTATTCTAGTCAGGACTCTGCCAGCTGCTGTCAGTGTCTGGTCCTACCTCCAACCTGCCTCATTCTGAGTGCTCTTGGGGTCACACTCCTGGAGCTTATACCCTGTCCTATGTCTTTCTGCTCCCTGTGTTCTTATTCTTCTTGAACAGGGGAAATATATTATGCCTTTTTGTCCTGTCTTACCTCTTTTTTCCTAGGATAACTTCAGATCTTCCCATGCTCGCCTCCTCCCCTGTACTATTTATCCACATCTGCTGATACTCATGTGTCCCTGCTCCATTATTCCTCTTTATGATTTAATTAGGATGTCCACCACAGCTTTAGTTCACTTCATTTAATAATCTTTTAACTTACTCTTTGTTACTCTTTCTCAGAACCCCGCTTCTTGCTGTGTTAATTACTCTTGTTAATTCTTTGACTTTTAACAAAATGAGATATAATGACCATCTATTGAGATCTATTTTCCATTTATCCACGAAAACATGATCACTTTTGATAAAATACAGATGGGCCTGAATGGACCTGAGGAATAATTAAAATGAAATAAAACTCACCTCAAGGCTTGTTTAAAATTTCATCTGAAGCCAAATCTTTATTTCTGTAACTTCACCCAAAGTCTGCATTCTGTGCTCTTTTACAATCCACAAATCTCTTTGGTATTAGGAATTCACAGACCATTTGTCTTTCATTACCTGTAGTGCTAGCATAGAGCTGAACTATATAAGTCTCAATTTACCTCCCTAGGACTGAAAATTAGTCACCTGTAAGCAGTCAATTGTGCTGATTACAGTGATCACTAAACCAGTCGCATCCTCAGCTTACTTGCTCTGTTTTAGGACTGGAAATGATCTCTTCATTCCTGCTGCATGTTCTCACTCTCTGCTTCTCTGCCTTTTTTCCTTCTAATTCACTTTTGTTTGGAACTGAAAATGAAGCCTCACAGATTACCTATAAAATACAGCTACTCAACCTAAGGTACAGCCCTTCGAGAAACAACAGCCTGGCTGAACACAAACTGTTTCTCCTCTATGTTAGAGTACTCAAACCAAAGAGATTCATTATAGTTCCTTGATTAAAAAGTTTGTATCCACCTCATTGTGCTCATTTTCTTCTGATTATTTTTCCCACCCCAAATGCAACACAATCCATTCATCGCATCCCAGGCAGGTAAACCTTTTTTTAAGAATGACTTCCCGCTTAGTGGCAGATGGAGGCATTTCCTTGCAGCTATGCATCTGAGAGGTGGAGGGACAAGAGAGATTGGACTAAGTGCTCCAAACTGCAGATTTCTCTTTTATGTCAGAGAGGGTATGTATGTGGTACTTTCACTGACTGCCAACATTAGTGCCAGCAATGATTCTCTTTGGAAATTGCATATTAAGTTGCTTTTCAAAGGCCTAATGGAGAGCTGGTGACTGTTTTTGAAAGGGCAAGGTTCCTTTTTGTGCCTGGTCTGCCTTGTAGCATCCATGTAACATCATTACAAATTCCCTTACTCTAAATTCTGAACAAGAAGGAGCTAGACATATGTTTAACACATCCTTCCTTCTTTGCTTTCAATTTTCAAAACAAACATATATCTTTTTCCTTATTTAAACTACACTTGTAAGTGTATATCAGATCACTGGAACCAAGGGATCCATGATTCTAGTATTCCTATTTCCCCACATGCTTCTGGCTGTCAAAGCTGCTAAGTGTGAATGATATTGAGCTGTCCAGTTTTGCAGGAAAATTTTGCCTCTGGCATTCTTCACTGAGACTCTATGAACTCTCTTTGCTTGAAGACCTGTGCTATAAGAAGTCTGATCTCTGCTGTCTGCTCAAAATGGAATATTTCTTTTTCCTCGCCCACACAGCTTTAGGTAGAATAGTTCCTCAAAACACACATTCCTTTCTATTTTCCCTGCATTATACCTAATTATTAATTGATTTTTCCCTAAAAATCAGCTAACTGTGATGATAAGAACACTGGGTAATAGGAATTAATATGCAGGTAGCATGTCCTCATGCTACCTGCACTGGCAATTGTGTCACTTTGTCTGTGTCTGTACATTCGTGAAGGTTATCTCTGTCTCCCCAGTTCATCTGGCTGATGATACTTGTCAGATGGTTCGTGGATGCACTTGACAGGTAATGCCTGAGCTGATAGGTCTACACACTATAACTCATTCCTGAAGAGCCTGACTACTGTAGGCTATGGCGAAACCTCTTTTAGGGGATGCTGCAGCCTGGGGGATAGGAGAAAGACTTGGGAGCTGTTAAAGCTGAAGGATTGGGTGTCTGAGCTCTTCTCTGATCTTGGTGGTACAAGTCTGTCCAGATGCAGACACAAAGCTTGGGTCTCTGTCACTCAGCCCCCACAGAACATGAAACACAAAGATGTTGTCCACATAGACAGAGGACAGAGGGTTACCCAAAAGCTTGCCACAGGCAAAATGCTGCCTTTTGTCTGCTTTAGCCTGCAGGCAAGATGCATATGGGCAGCCCAGCTATGTCCATGTCAAATGTTACTGCATGGTACTGGTAGCATGTGGTACCTCCTCCTGCAGGTGCAACAGTGCCTGGCAGGCAGGCCTTACCTCTCCCCTTCAGGAGAAGGAGAGGTTTCCAACAGCTGGCTGGCCGAGCTGGTCTCTGTCCCAGTATCCCTCTATAGCTGTCCTCATCACAGTGCAGGGGAGGGAGCAATGAATGGGAGGTACCAACTCTGCTGTTGAGGAACGCAATTTCCTGGTTCTTTCTGCACTCCTAAGGCACAGATTTTTCCTGCCTGCGGCTTTAATGAAGAAATAGTGTCAAGGGACCGCAGTAGCAAGCCCAATCTAGCGTCATCACCTTGCAGGTACGGGCTAAACCAGCTGTACTGCCATGCCAGTATTTAACTAAGCAGAGTCTATGAAGAATGAATGCAGTGTGACTGAGCAGCAAGTTCACCATTTAAAGTGAAAATCAACACTTCCCAGCAGTGAGGCAGATCATTAAACATTTTGTTGCATGAGCCACCATCACTTTTCAAAAAAAAAGTGTCAGGATGTTCAGCCAAATGAGCAATTCAGTTGGCTTAACTTTCCTGACCGCTTTCTAATTTGGTTTTAATGAAGATATAATTAAGAGGTAATGTCAGTAAAGCAGAACACTGTCACACAATAACAGTCTCCTGCTGCTGCATAAATGGTAAACGCAATAAATACAGAAGGAAAGCCGTAATGTTTATTTTCAAAGCAGGAGGCATTGATCCTGGGACACTGTTCTGTTTTGATACCTTTAATTCAATTTTTTTCAGAAAAATGAGGGGCAGCAGATTTAATCCGTTTTGGCCTGCAGCAACTTCAGAGGAGTAGGAGGAAAATTTTCAAGGTAGCTCTGCTGCAGTGGGGATGCACTGCTGCTAATGGTGGCTCATGGGTTAGACTTACAATTGCTCACTTTAACCTGATTGTCCTGTGGCCTTCGTGCCGCCATAGGGAATGGAGCGATTGAGAGCCTCAGTCAGTCGGCACTACCGAATAACTTAGCCATTACAGTACTGCTTATGAAAGAAAACCACCTTTTAGAAACCAGCCTTTTTATTTTTTGACTGGCTGGAGCTTATGATGTTTGTCTTTTCTGGTGAATAACGTCTGCCTTCCAGCATTGCAATAGCAGAAATAAGGCTTTTATGTTCCAGCCTATACCGTTCACCTCCATTGCAATTCAGGCTGCAAAATTATTTCCGTTCTGAATTTCAGTTCCCAGTTTTGCAAAACTTCTTGGGGGAGAAATTCTCTTCCAAGGCATTTAAGCCAAGTAATACCTTTGACAATTTTTTTGCATTATGAAAACTGACAAGATATACTATCTCCTAAAGCTAAGACTGTTTTTTCAAGCAGAAAACTGCATGAAATAACTGCAAATGAGACTTATGCTAAAATAATAAATCTTGGAAGTTAAAACTTCCTGTGAAATAAGTACTTACTGAAGAGCACTGTCTTTGTTCTGTCTGAAATGTTTTGAATTTGCTAATGAATGACAATTTTAGAGCACATGAAGTAAATCTTAAATCTTCCAGGACTCTCAAGAAATAATACCTCTTATATAGTGCCTCTTCATCAATAACTCTTAAAGTATGTTATCCTGATCAGAATGAGGGCTAGCCAGATATGGATTCATTAAAAAAAGTCCAGGGTTTTTCCATTCTGAAATAGAAGCAAATCCAGCCTTTCAAAAACACTAATAAAAAACAGAAGACCGCTAGCACACCATATGTTAAGCACATCCAAGCTGAGGGCGATTTGCCTTCAAGCCCAGAGTAGGCCTTGCATTTAAATGTGCCCTAACTACTGTGTTGCTTGCAGTCATTTTGCTCTTGTGGAGAGAGATGTTCACACTGACAGAGATGAGATGGGCTCTGTGGATTTGTAACTGAGCAGTTGGCTGGAAGACAGAAGCAGCACTTCTGTATCCCCCTTTTGGCTCACGCAGGTTTGGTTTGGGTCTGGTTTGGGTCTGTTATCTTGTGCAAGAGGATATCCTGCCCCTTCATCCATCCCTGTGACATTGTGGAAAACAGGTGCTCTTCACCTGTTTCTCCTTTGTGAATTACAACACTTACCAACTCCCTGTTGCCTTGAATGGAGCACTAAGAAGTTGTTTTTCATTTACTCCTCTGCTGCTGAGGTAGAGCACTTCTCTGATGAAATGGGACATCTCCCTCTGGACCAGAGAAACTTGACTGCCACACAGAAATAATTACGACAGGTATATTCCTAGGAAAGGCTTGTTTTGTCATATCACTCTTTTACAGCCAGAAAAATTATTTTACCAACCTGCCAATCCCCAAGTCAGCATCTTAGCATCATCTTCTCAGACAGGAAAGACAACATATCATAAGTTAACGTGAAACCCATGGCAGAGCTCAGTGTAAGACATAAGCACTCAGTGTTTTGTACTTTCAGCACATTGCCTTGAACTTGGCTGTGGAGAAAAATTGTAATATTAAAGACAATGAGTGTTTTCAGATACAATGGTGTGAATCTGGATGACTAAATGTAAGTGTCATGGAGCTGCATTTACATCAGAGTAACCCGGTCAGAATTTGGTTTGCAGTGTGTCATCTGCAGGCTGTGGCCCTTGCAGTCCCCATCATTTAGCTGTTTATATTGTCAAAGGAAGCCAGAAAAAATCGCAGCAGGAGCTGTGTTTTGGGTAAAATTATACTTGTGCAGCCAAAGCAAATACTAGAAAGTGAAAGGGATCCAGAGTAACACGTTCATTTTGTCCTGAGCCTGCTTCCACTGAGACACAGGAGAGGGTTAGCTCCCCCAAACCAAGACACTTCTTCAGCAGCTCAGTTTAAAAGCTCCTGGAGACAGCAAGAGGGAGAAATCTCTGCCTGACGCACAATGAAAACAACAGGAGGAAGTCAGTCACTGTAATGCAAAGGGCATCTGAGGCTACTCTCCCACTTTTATTCAGGCCCCTGTAGAGAGGTGGCCATGGCGTACTGGCAGCAAGCAAGGCAACAGCTGTGATGCCCTGGTGCTGTGGGCACCCCAAGAGGTCCAGAAGATCAGAGAGGTGAGAAACTGGTCAGAGCAGCTGTCTGGGCTGTCCTCAGCCACCTGAAAAACCCTAAGGCCATGGAAAAAAAAAAAGACAAAGACAGCCTTGCAACTTTTACCTTAGCAGGAGCAGCAAAGTATGAGATCTGCCTATCCCTAAACCACTATGCTTTCAGGATGTGCTCTCTGCTTTTAAACACCACCAAAGGCTGTCACTGAAATAGATTTATGGGGCAGTCTGCTGTAAAGTAAATCTGGGGAGGGAAGACCAAGGAGCAACACATTCCCCCTCAAATGAATAAGAAACTTTCAAGATTTCCCTTCAACCTGTGGGAGCATTTCATTTGCCAGTGAACAGCTCTATAAATTTCACCTATTGGTGTGAAGTAAAGATGTTTTATGGTTGTCCAGACTGAGCAATGATTGACTTAAAGTCTAAAAAATAATTTCCTTAAAGTCTAACAAATCAATCTCCTCCCACTGTGCCTTTAACCACGCTATAGACAGCAACCCCTTTTCCTTTAAAGATAACTGGGGAGGGAGGGAAGACCTGTCACCAACACCTAATGAATGAATGAATTTTGAGCCATCCTATAATTTCCCTCTGCTTGGCTATAAGAACATGAGGAAAACAAGCAGAGCAGAAACCCTCTGGCAAGAAGCAGACTGATCTCCTGAGCATCACATCACACCTGTGATCTTCAGCTCCATGGGAAGCTGAAGCAGCTTCTTCCTTGGAATGATGTGCGGTGCTGAAGGAAGGATGAGGTGTCAGTGGGAGCCTCACCACAAAGGGCTTTTTGTTGAAAGATGCTACGCAGCACTGCATGTTGTGGTGGAGGGGACACAGTGGAGTATTTCCAGCAGGAGATGATTCATTTGTACCAAATCAGTGCGCATGCTATTTTCTCTGTTGGAATATTGTCATTGTCCTTTATTACATTAAAGGGGAACATATTTATCTCATGGTGATTTGGGTGGGATGTGACATTGCCTAATGTAAAAGGGGCCTGTAATATCAAGGAGACAACCGTGAAATAACACATTACACACTGAATTGAACAGCAGGCTCATTTACATCCCTTTAATTTGGAAATATGAACGTTCAGAAACCCTCTTCTCCACTTGCATTCCCTTATTTGGGAAACATGTAAATTACATTTATGATAATTTAGTATTTAACTGGTACAAGCATTGCGAATTCCAGAAGCAAACGATTTAAAATAGGCAGGAGCTGTGCCAGCCTTCTTTGCAAATGCGTGTGGTAAAAGCCACCTCTGCGGATGACTTTGAATGCAGCACCTCCAGCTTCTGGACCTGCACTTGCAAATGCTTGTAAAGCAGATGGGACAGCTGGGGTGAGGCTTGCAGGGCTGGACCTTTTGTCCCAGTCACAGTCTAGGTTTATCACATTTGGCAGATGGATTTAATTAATAAACCGTCTGTATCACCTCTTCTGTTGTGTGTAGAGTCATTTTTTTTTGCAGCCTCTGAGATCCCAGAATTGCAGATGAAAACAACAACAGAGGAGCTTTTAGATCAGCCATATTCAGATGATGCTGAGAGGCCTCTTCTATGATAATCCCACTGCTACGTTTTCCAGTCTTGCCTTAGAAACCTTTTACCAGTGGTGACTCATATTCAGTTGCTCATCAGACAGTTTATTCTACTGCCTGTGTAATAGCCCTTATTATGAATTCATTTCTCTTGTATCTAAATGGGATTGTTCCACTTTTAATTTGAGACCCTTTTACCATCTCTGACGCAGGGAAGGTCCATCATAACAGCACACACTAGTGCTCATCCCGGTGCTAGCTGGGGTTCCCTCCTGCCCTGTGAATTGCTTTCCGTCATACCCCCACCTGCAGTTCCCTTCGCCATTCCTGCTGCCCATCCTCTGACACTTTTCAGTGTCCTTTTTAGAAAATGAGGCTTAAAATCGCTTGCTGTTGTCCAGCTCTCTCCTTACCCAGACTGCAAAATGCTGCACTCATCACTCTCTTTTTGTCACATGGCAGTTCCCTCTTTACTCTATACACCCTGGAATAGAGATTGCTTCCTCAAAATGTAAGCTCTTACAGTCTTTGTTACCTACTACAATCCCAAGGTATTTTACCAATCTATGTGTTCTAAATATTTGTGTTGATTGTTGCTATTTCTCTTCAGGTGTATTACTGTGACATTCATCAATATTAGGTAAATTTTATTTTGTTGACTTCTTCCCGTGATTCAGAACATTCCAGGTAATTCTGCAATTGGGACTTGCTATCTCTTTTCACCTATTCATTTTATATTTTATTGCTTTTAGTGCTAGTAAGGTTAAATACAGCACTGCCTCATATAAATCAGATGTCCAGAGTGCAGAAGAGAATAAAAATATTTGGATAAATAATTAGAAGTTGAAAATGGGATTTTTATTTTAAAAGCAAGACAAATAAATTATTTTTCATTAAATATAACAGCTGCATTTAAATTTTTCCCTTTTGCCCAAACTTGAATAAAAAGAGAGAAGATAAAGGAAAAAAAATCTTCTTTTAAAAAAAAATGTTGAAAATCTTTGTCAGACCTAAACTTTCATGCTAGCATTTTCATCTGCACAATATATCCTTTGGGGGCAAAAATGTTCAGAGTAATTGTGACAGAGGCTGTGAGAAGGTGTCACCTGTCTTTTTTTTCTACCTGTTTCACAGAAGGGACAGTACAGAAATCATTGCTCTGAAAAACAGTTCATGCCTTCAGGAGAGCTCTGAAACATTTGCCTGCAATTAATCAGAAGCCATGGCTCAATGAGCTTCCATGTGTCTTTGCTGTGTGGAGCAGGGACTAAAGCAAGCACATGCTGTAGAAACTCAGACAACAGCAGTCCTTTCAGCAAAATTTTAATAAAACAAAAAACCAAAATCACCATAACAAAAAACTAAACCCAAACAAAATGTGTCCGAGAGACAGAAATGTTAGCATAGTCATTTCTTGATATTGTCCATAGCCTTTTATATATTCATGCATAATTTTCTACAGAAACTTGCATAGCTTAAAGACAAAGGACAAGCTGGGGGGAATCTCATCTATAACAAGAAAGGCACAACTAAACAGGGATCTAGTTAACGAAAAAAACATCTTTGCTCAGAGACACTAGTCAATGGACTGAGTTCAGAGAATCAAACGAGTCTCATGCCCATTCCTCAGGAATACTCAGTTTTCAAATCATCTGTCATGCACTGCGCACTGAAACCTTATCAGAACACACCCGCTACTGCAGGAAGGTGTGAGAAGCTGTGGGCATATGTTGTCTATCAGGGGCTGATGGTGTTTCTGAAAATTGCATCAGATTATGTCTTCTGTTTGGCACTAAAATAATCCTGATTCTTTTCATGGAGATACAAACACCATTTGACATGCCCCTGTGGACGGCTGACTCCCAGATGCCATTATCAGCCTGTGGCAAACATGTTATAGTTGCTTTAACCTTCTTAGTAAGTCTACCTTGTATCTGTGTTGCTCATTCCCAACAGATTTGAGGAACATTGGTTTCGGTTATCCCTAAGGCAAGGATGGGTACAGGAGGGGAGAGCCCAAACAGGACTCCTTGATTACCTGAGATTTGCTCTGACAGATTCATTTTCAGTAATTGCGCCTGTACACCTGATTTAGGGCTCTTCATCAAACAGTAGTGCAAGCTGATTTCTTTGAAAGTAAATACCCAGCAGTCAGGACTATGACAGGTGTTACAGATGGGACTAGTAATTCACTTAACTGTGTCTCTAACCCCCTCTTTTCTATACATTTCACCTCAATATTCTCCAGGGCAATCACTAGCCCTGCTAAACTTGTGGTCCTCATTTAATTCCCTGACATGTTCTTTTTTAAGGCTTTTTCAGTTATTGAAGTACAAGAAATTGCTTTTGGCCTCAAGCCTTGGTTTCAAGAAAGGCAACAAGAGACTTCACTCTTGGTAACTAAAATGAAATGCTTTCTGTTTTTGCATGAACATCTCTCAGGGCTTTTCTGCGCCCAACTGCACTTTTTCACAACGGTCCATGTCCCCAATGGAGGCAAATCTTTTCCTGCTCTGCCAGTGGAGGGCACAGTGCTCGGACCAAACCCTAGTGATAAAGAAGTAACTTAATTCAAGATGAACGTCTTGCATTTACAGACAGTCAACATATCCCTCTGCTCCAGGGCTTCTTAATTTACCATACAACAGGTGCTCCCCTGGGTGGGGGGATCTAGCTGCATGAGGTCAGGTTCAGGGACAACCCTAACAGGAGTCACCCAGTGCACACCAGAGCATATTCTTTGGAAACAGGCCCGCGGTCATACAGGCTGTGGTCACACAGCCCATGGTCATACAGGCTGTGACATGTCTCAGGTTATGAGGTAAGTGCTGCAGAGGGCACCTCCCTGAGGAGGGATGTAGATGCACGTGTGGATGCCATGCACAAGTAGTCATTCTTTTCATGGCATTGCATCAGAAATGTTACTGTAATCATTACAAATTATGTCTGCTGTATAATCTTTTCTTTCCTTTATCTAGTCTATAATTACAGCACCTACAAACAAACACACAAAAAAACCTTATTGGATTTTTCTGTCATGATCTATGTTTAGGGCTTGGCAGGATCCAATTTTAATTTCAACTTCAATGATAACACTTTATTACCCGTGTTCTTTATTTATAGTTACACACTGCTTATTTATAATGATGTAAATATTTTTTCAACTTGCATCCAGGAAAGCGCTACTATCATGGGTTGAAAGAAAAGCAGCTTCTCTCTTTTGAATAGCTGGCATGATTTCAAGGAGATGGGGTCTACAAATTCATCTGCCATCACAAAATTTAGTCCTTAATCTATACAGAAAAGAAATGACAAATAGATTACAAAACCCTTCCTGACAGAGCCTGTCCATGCTCTGTTTTCTTGGAATACTGCATAAAGTGACAACATGAATCACAAGAAACATTCAATGTGAGCTCGAGCAAGCTAGAAAATGCTCTTTTTTCTTTGGAGGCAGGAGAAAAAAATTGTGTTATTAAAAACAGAGATGAGCTGAGAAAAAAAATTAGTTTAAGTATTTTGTGCATTTAGATAGCCCAAGAAGATCCCATATGGAATATGAGCAAGTGTTAACAGAAAGGTCATTAATCAAGTAATACGCCTACTGGAAACAAATCCCACAACAGCTCAAAAAAAAACAGACAAAAAGTTAGCCTGTGGTTAGATAAGTAAATGGATGTCTGTGTGGGAGCATTATTGAAGAGAAGAAGCACCATGAGATTGGGCAGCCACAGGTCAGGCATTTCATCATCCAACTTTCCAGTACCCCAGCACTCCAGTAACAATCAGCTGATACCCAATCAGCGGAAAAAGTTTCCTGAATCAAAGCTGCTTGCTAGAGAAAGAGAGCATAAGAGTGTCCACTGGGAGGAAACCTCTGGTTTATTCAGGAAAATTGATCCCCAAGACTGCAGTGTGACCTTGTGTGGGGACCAGGTTTCCTCTGACTCCAGTCAAGCTGAAGGATTTCCCTGCACAGGAAAGCAGTGGGACTTTGGGTATGTTGTCTCCACACCTCCATCCACAACAGTCACTTCCCTCCCAAGGTTCCCACGTAGGAAGCTCCTTCTTCACCTTTTTCCAACAAGCAGGGCTGTCCAACGCAGTGTTGCTGGGAACTCTGGTTGTTGTTCAGTAATGCTGAAAGCTGAAAAATATTATGTCAACATTTTCATGTGCAAACGGAAAGCCATAATTTTGAAAGAATTTATAATAGCTCAAAATAACTGGTCCCTACATGCAGTAAACATGGGAGTTATTGGTTCAGGGCTGCCGAGTGGGTAATGGGAGATGACTGCTACCATCTTGACATTGATATTTTTGCTGAATGATTTGGCAAAGCAAATCAAAAAAGCCAAGGCTATAACTGTTTTCTGTTGCCACTTTAATAATCTTAAGTGCTCTGAGGAAATTGCCACTAAGCATTTTACACAAAGTATTTGTGGAACAGACCTTAAGAATTATTGTTAGTAAGAGAATAACAGATATTAATGAGCATTTTCCCCCAGTTGGTGTACCAGTGGAGAATTTACAAGTCCTAATGTGCACTAAATTTGAAAATTACTATTTTAATACTATCATGAAGAGTATTTAAATCTGAAAGAAAATTACCAGCTAACTAACTAGGGGATCTGAAGTACAATTGTCAGAGCTGAAACATTCTTACTTCCCCACACAAAAACAACTAAGTCCATCAATCTCAAAGTTTTTATTTGATACTCCATTGCCAGGAAATGTTTTCAAATTCAGATGAAGGAAAAGAAGAATAACAATCCTAAATATACCATTAAAAGCTTTGTGTAGCTAGTAAGCCAGACGTTAGGTTAACTTAGAGTCCTTGATTTATGCCAGAGATGTAGTCATGCAGCAGTACAAGAGAGCTGAGTGTCCAAGACTTGTCTAACAAGATGTTATATTTTTCCACATGCAATGAACAGCTCTTTACCAAGTCAGAGGAGAAAGCTGTCCTCCAAACCCTCCTTAGTTGACAGGTTGGGCAGAGATGCCTTTGTGATGAAGTTCAGTTCTTGAACAGGTCCAAATTAATAGCATCTTTTGGTCTACCCTGAAATTTGATGCACCTCACAGAAGTTGTAAGGCTGAAGTTGTGGACTGAGGGAAGCAGACAGGATGCATCAGTTTGTGTTCTCCCTATACTAGGTGCTCTTTCAGCAATATGTGCATGGGTGAATAAGTACAGATGTGTGTGAAGATTGGGGAAAGCAAACCATGGTTTCTGAATAAGCTCAGTCTCTCAGCATGTACTGTGCTGTGTCTTGACATCAGTTCACCTTTGATGACACAATATTGGCAGCAAACCTCAGGAAGCATCTGGTTGCCTTGGTAGGTAAATGAGCAGCAGCTGGGAAAAAAATTGAGTTCGTGTGGGGACAGAGGCATTGAAGGGCTTTCTGAGCTATTGATTTTTGTATGTGCTCAAGGAAGAACAATGGGGAAACAGATTTTTTGTCAGCTCAGGTTACCCAGAAATTTCTATATTTTGCCCTGCAGCCCAGTTGCCAGATTGATTGAACCTGGTTAACACTGCTTAATAACCAGCACAAACGATCTTTGAAGCAAAAATGCTTAAGGAAAATCTGCTCCAAATCCTTACTAAAGGAATTTGTATCTTAAATTGTGACACAAAATATTTTGTGTGAATCATAGAATCACAAAATATCCTGAGTTGGTAGGGACCTATCAGGATCATTAAAGTCCAGTTCCTGGCCTTGCACAGGACCACCCCAAGAATCACACTCGTATGCTTGAGAGTGTTGTCCAAATGCTTTTTAAACTCTGTCAGGTTTGGTGCTGTGTCCGTTCTCCTGTTCCAGTGCCCAACCACCTTCTGGTTGAAAAATATTTTCCTAATATTCAACCTAAACCTTCTCTGACACAACTTCAGGCCATTCCCTTGGTTCTGTCACTGGTCACCAGATTGGTGCCTGCCTCTCCTTTTCTCCTCACAAGTAAGTTGTGGAAGACTGCAATGAGGTCTCCCCTCAGTCTACTTAAGGCTGAACAGACCAAGTGACCTCAGCTGCTCCTCATAGGGCTTCCCCTCAAGGCCTTTCACCATCTTTGCTGCCCTCCTTTGGACACTCTCTAAGAGCTTAATGTTTTTCTTATATTGTGGCACCCAACACTGCACACAATATTCAGGGTGAGGTCACACCAGTGCAGAGCAGAGTGGGACAATCCCCTCCCTCTACCGGCTGGTGATGCCCCCCAGGACATGGTTGGCCCTCCTGGCTGCCAGGGCACTGTTGACTCATTCAATTTGCCATTGACTAGGACCCTCAGGTCTCCTTCCACAGCACTGCTTTCCAGCATCTCATTCCCCAGTCTGTACATACATCGGGGGTTGCCCCATCCCAGGTGCAAAATATGGCACTTGTGTTTGTTAAACTTCATACAGTGGGGGAAGTACAGCCCTCTAATTTATCAAGGTCTCTCTGCAGGGTCTCTCTGCCTCTGAGGTAGTCGACAGTTCCTCCTGGTTTCATCAGCAAACTTACCTGGTATGCCTCTGTGTTTACGAAGATGTTGAAGAGACAACATGTTAAAGAGAATACTGAGGTCTGTAATAGGAGAAAACCAGTGGTGACCATCAGCTGGGATGGCCATTGCCCAGCTATGTGGCCCAGCTATACCTTTCTACAGGTGAATGTCATGTATCAATTGGGTGCTGGAGTTATTCTTGTCCAGTTTCTGCCTCCACCCTCTGCATGGTTGGATCTCAGGCATTCTGAGCCATGCAGCTGCTGGGTGAGCAGAGGACACAACATCTCTTTCCCCCACACTCCACAGGTTTTCTGCTCCTGTCCAACCTCATCCTGCTCCTACAGACATTACAGTTATTTTAATTTTGCAAGAACATGCATGATACTAAGATGTATTTCCAAGCCCCTGTATTCCTTGTATTCCTTACATCTTTCCTTGCAAGCACGTGCAGCCCCTGCACAGGTTGCACTTGCTTTAGGACTGTAGCTGCTTCTGCATATGATGCTGTGCTCATTCCCTCACTGATGCCTCTGTGTCAAAGGTCCTCTCAAAATAATTCATACTGAGGTGGGGGGTGCAAGATGGCAGTTAATAGCCGTTTTCACACAACATTTTGAGAAATATCTGCACCCGGGGCCAATTCAAAACACAAGTCTTCCTTTCCATGCATTTTTCTCTCTGCTGCTCACTCAGCTCTAATCATTAGGACCTGATCGCTTCAGCAAAGATGAATGCATTGACAGAGTATTTTTGTGTCCTGTTGTTCAGAAATCATTGTTCCTGTCACTTAATAACTGTAATTACTACTTTTCTAGGCCTTTGGCTGATTGTCTTAGCAGAAGAGGAAAAAAAAAAAAAACTGAAAAAGGAAGGTGCAAAATTGGACATCTTGGAAATAAAAATAACCTCTTGCCTCTTGCTATTAAAGTTGTTCCCTTTAGGTCAGAGCCCATATGCATGCACATGTGCACACAGTGCTTCCTCTACTCTACAGTGCCTGGGGTAGTTTGTCTAGTTTTAAATTGGCCAAAGTAGATGAGGGGTGGCAGAAGGTTATTTTTAATCTGTTAATATGTTATGGGAGACTGTTGCGACAAGGAAGCATAGAAGGTGGGGGAAGGCAGAGGGAAAATGTAAAGTAAGTTTGTTTGAATTAAAAGAGCACATGATTTCAAAGCTCCTGGTGCCAGACTTTTATAGTAGCAAAAAAAGACCTTTTTCTTCCCCCTGCTTTTCTTATTCCATGAGAAGACATGTCCCTGTGTCAAACATGGGGCCTTGGCTTGGCTGAGTCTGTGGTAAAGGAATAAGTGACAGCCTCACAACTGGACTTTTCCAGAAAGCTCCTGGCTGTTTACAAAGCTCAGCACAACAAGGAGTGTCACCACTAATACACAGAGGAGCTATGGATTTTGAACCACGCTGTTAGCCTGCCTGACTCTGGGAGATGGTGGGACCTGACCAGACAGGCAATCAGAGGACATCCTTTTCCCTGGGCAGCTGTCAGGTCCCTGCTATTCCCACTCCTTCCTCTTTGAAATATCAGTTTATTCCTGCTTCTCATGCTTAGTATGTCTTTTTTTTTTCTTTTTTTTCTTCACTTTATATAAGAGAATTCTTAGCAATTTCAGACAGGTCCAGCTGTGGTTAATTTATCATGAAGAAAGTAATATCAAATGGAGCAGTGCTGGGGAAACAAACAACCCAGTGCAAAGCCTGCCCCTAATTGATTGATGAAAGGAAAATTAGGGCTGCCTCCAGAAACAATTTCCATAGCAATGGGAATAGAGAGGAAGCTGTGCTGAGAATTGTGGGCAACCCACTGCAGCTCTTTGGCCTCTGAATTGCTGGGCACATCAGCACTAGCAGCAAGGTGCCAGCCAGTGTGCCCAGGGCTCCCACCAGCAGCCAGTGGTGGATGCAACAGGTTAGCATGGGACCACTCTCCCACTGATGGACCCCCAGGGCAGGGCACAGCACAGGGCCCATGGTCAAGCCCAGTTAGGGAGTTGTGAGCACAGTGCTGTACCGAGGGATGGAGATTAACTTCCTCCCCCAACCCTGCTCCTCCCCCAAAGAAACAGATGCCATTTTTTCGTGGTCTTTTCTGTTCCTTTGCATTTCTTTCAGGCACAGAACAAAATTCTGCCTCAGCCCAAGTACTGATTGCTACCACTTCAAACAGATTGACTTTCTTTTATTTTCTCTGTAACAAAGTCATTCAGGAGACTTCCCAGCAAGAGTTTTAGTCCTTCAGAAAAAGTCCTTCAGGTGCTCTGGATGACTGGGGCACACTGGCAATTATTGAGACCACATTCTTTTGTTTTGATTGTTAAGGTAGTCTGCTTTAAAACTGACTAATGATATGGGGCATGTCTTTTATTTGCTTGATTGGAGATGTCTTAAGGAAGGCTTCATTTCAGGGAAGGAAGGCCACTGCAGGAGTCTCAGGGTGGGGAACCACAGTTGCCCACATTGCCAGCTGCTTTTGAAAACCTTGTTCATGCAAATTTGTGTGTACCTCTTGTTTGTCAGGCAGGCCACAAAAAGCAAAATTAAGTTCCTGGCAGCTAAATAATGAGCAAGTGTTACTCTTAATTTGGTGTAGTACAAAATAACCAGTTTACAAATTTTAATAGACCTTAGAGAAAAAACAGCTCAAAGAGAAAAAAAATAAATAACCCTAATTCTGGACTTGAAGCTTGAAAAAACCAAATGAATCAATTTTCATAGTTGTCTATTGGGCACACTCTCCCCAGGTCTTACATTTACCGAGGCTTAATTCCTTCTCTGTAATGGCTCAATCCTGACAGGAATTCGGCACCTAGATAGGAGGAACCATTTCTTGCAGCACATGATGCTGTAGCCAGCTTCACCTCTATGCCTTAAAGCCATACCCTTTTCAAAGCCAGAATGTATACTGCTGCTTTTGGCAATGTTTTGATTGCTGGTTATGACCAAGACAGTGTCAGAAGAAAAGAAAGGCAAGGTTGATGTGAATTTCTCCATGCTACCTTTGTCCGGCTCACCTTTTTTAACAGTATTCCTGAAGTTAGCGGAAAGCCTGATCACTAAAAAGCCTCTCTCCTAATGAGTGACCTCTTCATTATCGTCATCAGTACCAGCAGTCTGCAGAACATGTAGAAGAAACTTCCTGAAAGGAAACAGCCTGAAGACAGAGAGAGAAAAACAAAGGTCTTTTCCAACCTAAACCATTCTATGATTCTATGATATGTAATGCACCAATCGACGTGAAGATGGATTTCTCTCAAAGCAACATGACATATCTTTATCTACCTGAATTTATAGGAATAAATTTTACAGCGCTGCATTTTGGGGCAGACAAAAGTTGGCAGGCTCTGAGGAGCATACATATTTCAGTAATTTGTAAAAAGTTAAAGCATCAGTGTATCAGAGAGATGACTTAACGGACAAAAATAAACTGGAGGGAAAAGGAGAAAATGAAAAAAGAGCAGTGCTAAGGATGAAGTTGGGCATTGGTAAAAATTTCTACTTCTTTGCTAAATGCCCTTTCGACAGCATCGACTTTCCAGGAAAAGCTCAAACTTTCTGTTGAAAAGCTATTTAAATATAGTTATGTTTGGAGCATTTTCTGATATTGAGCTTTTTAGTGTAGTAATTAGAATTTGCCAGGGAGGGAAAACGTCCTCTGATGTTGTTGTTGCTTTTGACAACTTTTAGTAAGAAATCTCTCCTTCCCTACCTTCACTAGGGAATGAAAAACTTGCACTTGATGAAGAGCTAGAGCAAAAGACAAACAAGGAGAATGACAAAATTAGACAAGTCAAAGCATCCTGATTTGTTTTTTATCTACTCTTTGGTACTTTCTCTTCTTAGCTTCTTGTCTGTATCTTTTCTACTTGCCAGGGCTTTTTTTTTAGGCTATCAGATTTTTGCACAGGGATTATTATTGAGTTTTCACAAAGGTTACCATGTTGTGGGCTTGACTGGCAGAGGGTTAAGGGTTACAGCATATATCAGTCACCGCAGACAGACAGCTGGAAGGAAAGGTCATCTGGACAGCCCTTTGCTATAGTAAACAGCAAGGGAACCCAAAAAAGAAGGCTGAAATTTTCAATGCAAAAAAAAAAAAAAGTGAGAAAAAAAGTGAGTAGAGCCTTTGTTCTAAAAGAGACGAGCTGAAAACCATCACAACCAGCACGCCTGCTGTCTGAGCATTTGGTCAGACTCTGGAAAATGTTGTTGCTGAAGGTTGGTAGTTTTGTTACGTGCTGTATTTAGCTCCAGCTTAGTCTTACATGCCATCAAACCGAAGGCAAGACTACATATTTGCTAGATATACTTGAGCAGTCTTTCTCAGCTTAAACTCAAGCACCTGCTTTATGACCTTACTAGGTCTGGATTGTGTTTGTTCACAAATATTTACAGGGAAGGCACGATACTCAGATGGAAGTGGCATTGTTTCTAGAGAAAACAATCAGGACTAAAAGGGTAAGCACAGATCAGAGATGACAGTTTCAGCTAGAGACAGGAGCTGATGCCGCTAGGGTGGCATTTTAAATATACTCTTCTATGGTTTATTTGCAAAGAATGAACATAATGCTCCAAGAGATGAAGAACTCCACCTGCTCTGGAGATGTAGCTATAGCAACCTCCACATGATTACATTGCTAATCTGCAGGTGTTGAAGAGGCATAGATAGATGCTGTTGAGTAATTCAGCTTCAAATAGATACTTTGATCTGCATAACAGCTTGCATTCATGTCCTAAATATGGATCATTTCCAGTTCTGCAATTCTTCTTTATAACAGCAAAATTCCAATCCTTTATTTTATAAGGGGAGTCTTAAAACTTGCCCATGCTAACTAACAAGAAAACCAGTTCTCTTAATTTCAGGTGGGGCAGGAGTGGGAGGAAAAGAAACCTTTTCATTGTCAAAACTGTCTGAACTGTTTCTTGCATATCTTATCTGAGTGACTCCTCAATGGGAACAAAACCAAACAAAAAAGAAAAGTTGTTCTACTTTCCTGCATATATGATGTACTGATGAATCAATTGCATCTTCACATTAAAGACAGTTTATTCTTCTGCAGACACCAGCAACAGTGTCTGAACTTGTACCAGATCAGATCATGCTTCATTAGCAGCCACAACACTGTTAAAAACATCAAGCTAACGTCTATCCTGCTTTTTTCTCCCCAAGATGTAATTGAACTTGGTGGGGTTGCCTGGGATGGAAGTCAACGCAGAATATGGCTCATCATCAGAGAGCTCCAAAGGAACCTGAACCTTTGATAAGCGCAATCTGCAATTCACTGATTCCATAAAAGAAAGGAATTAAACAGCTCCAAGAGAAAAATGACCCTTCATTGTATTCCCTGCTAATCTGCTGGAGCACTCCTTTGGAAGGGTAGTTCAGCCACACACTCATCATTTCATGAAAGCTAGCTAAGAACATTTGATGAAGCTTCTAAAGTCTACATAACATGCCCCTTTCCTTCTCTCCTTTTTTATTTTCTTTGCCATATGAGCAACCTGCAGCCCAGTTGCTCCCTTCACTTCCTGAAGCATCTATACTGCCCTGCTTCCTGCCCCTGCTTCATTTATTTCTTCACAGATTTCTGCACAGTCACCTTCTTTATTTATCGGAATGACTTTCTGTGTTAAAGAACAACAAATTAAAACAGAAAAGGCATTTGAAATTCATTGGTCAATGTTGAATGCTTGCCTTCGCATGAACAGCATGCGTGTGGCAACAAAGTGGACCACGGCGCAACAGCCAGCTCTTTTTTTCCAAGGGAGCCTGTCTCATCCCTTGCCTAGGACACAGCTTTTCCAGAAAATTATATTTTATTGCTGAATTCAGACATTCTTCATTCCACCCCAAAGCTCCCTGTCCCACTGCCTTTCTACTGATCTTGCCTCCACTCTCCCCTCCTGCCCGACTGACCCCCAACCCTATCTTGGTGTCCTGCATTTTTTCACAGCCCCAGACTCCTTGCATCCACTGCCCTGGACATCTGGGCTACCCCTGCCACCAGAAGCCACCAGGCTCCTTCACCTTCTGCCTACCTGAGACATTTCAGACTCTTTGTCTCTGGCTCCTGTGGCTTTTCCTTCGTGCCACCCATCACTGAGTGGCTCCAACCACAGGGGCTACCCACCCCTTGCAGCTTTAGGGGGCAACTGGAGAGGGGAATTACAGCATCTGTCTTGCACACTGAAGGGAAGCAATGCCGTGGTCTTTCTTGTCTTGGCCCTGGGTGTCCTGCACACTGATGCTTTGCACATCGGACAGATCTGTCCTGCCTGGTTACCCTCTAGCAACCTCACTTCCCACGACAGGTGGTCTGTCTGAAATCACAAACTCCGTCTCAGTAGAACCATGTCAATTATATGCCTCTCTTCTAACTCTTTATTAATTAGATCTTCCATTAGTTTCTCATTTATTTAGCCTGATATTGATATCAAGTAAACTGGACTATATTCACCTGCATGGTTTCATTTGTCTCAGAATTTTTACACAATATTGACATTGAACGATGAGAATTTACCCATTTTAAAAAATATTAATATTAATATTAAAAAGTACGTACACATGCTAAAAATATCCTTCATTGACTCTTGTGGGCCACTTTTGTGGACCTTCCAATTTAAAAAATGGTTAACTCCAGTGCAAGTTGTTCAATATCTTTCTTAATTAGTAATGTGTCAGAAAATACATTATTCCAAATAGAGAGCAGAAATAATTGTTGAACAGTTTAGAGTTTTTCTTCATTGTTATTAATGACTAGGCTGTCTTCAGCTAGTAATGAGTTTATGGCATTGATAGTTTTTCTGTTATTATTCATATCTTTTCAAGAAAATACTTCTTCTTAAACAAAGTCTGACCATCCATGAAGTTTTTTCTGATGTCTTTAGTATCCTTTATCAATTTTCTACACCTCATAAACTATTATTTATATGGATTTTTATTACCTCCCCCTTTTTGCCATATGTTGCGTATTGCTTTTTAATTTGTTATTCCTGCCTTCATTCTTCCATTGAAAGAGAATGTGCTTTTCACCAATATTATTTAGCTCCTTTGCTGTGAAGTAATGGCTTTTTGGCCATTTAATATGTGCTTCTGCCTAATAACTTTTTACACTTAGTTTTACTTGTAACTTTTCTTGGTCTGGGAAACTAGTATCTTTTAACTACTGAGTGCATGTGGCACTTGGGGTTACACAGCTTGTCAGGGCAGTGATGGCAGCCTGTGACTTATGCTTTGGCACAGTTTTCCTTGCCACACAGTCCAATTCCAAAGGAGGACACCAGTCTGCACTGGGCCCAGGGTTGTAAAGGGTCTCTGCTCTCTGAAGGTGTTGGTTTCATAGGTGTATGCAGTTTACGAAGCTGTTCCTGACACACAGGCAGAGGAGG
Source organism: Manacus vitellinus (assembly GCF_001715985.3). Taxonomy (NCBI): domain Eukaryota; kingdom Metazoa; phylum Chordata; class Aves; order Passeriformes; family Pipridae; genus Manacus; species Manacus vitellinus. Next base: position 8,675,702 of record NW_021939256.1, read on the forward strand.
TTTGCTGCCCCTGAGATGCCCGCCATCCCCAAACCAGCAACGGTGGAGAATGTGTCACCTTCCATTTTATAGTCCAAGCAGGTTTTGTCCGGTGCTTTTAACAGTGCCATCATATAAAACCTTCCAGGCTGTTTCAGTAGGCCAGTTATATCAGATTTCTTCCCACTGGGGTTACTTTCATTTCCTCCTGCTTGTTTCCCAAACTCCTCATATTGATCTATAAATGCATGGAAAACAAGGGCTCTGGTGACACAGGAGATGGGAAGGGTCTCTGGCCAAATGGGAGCCCCTGACCCACATAGACTCATGGAAATGGGAAGAGAATCTCAGAGCAAGAAAGAGGCTGGCTCAGAGGTCAGGACAGAGTTGAACTGAACTCTCCCTTTTAATCCTCTGCCTCAACTGCAAGACTTATCTTTCCTCACGAATTGCTTTTGAGCTGTATTGCTCCCAGATGTGCAGAAGTGTTTTTAGCGAGCCCAAATAGCCTCTCAGTTATCTAAGCTGAGAAGGAAATGTCATATATTGCTGAGGGAAAATCTTAACTTTCTCTCCGTATGTGCATGCTGGTCCATAGCAGAAATAGTTCCATCCAGAAAAATATTATTTTGGGAATCAGAATCAGCACCTTTTTTGTTTGAATGTGCTATTTTTCACTTTGCTTGGCACTTCAAGTGCAAGGTCATGTGGCAAATCATTTCACTAACAATGTTTATCTCTGTTTGAAGAATTCTGTCAAGAATTGATTTGAAAAAGGTTTGGGTAGTGCCTTTTTTTTTCTTGACAACAGCTCCATTATTCAAAGCCTGTTTATGCAAAATCGTTTGCTGCAGAGATATCTTCATTTTAATTGTAGAAAGAAACAAAAAAAAAAAAAAAGAAAATCACCAATATTCTTGAAGGAAGAATAGTCTTTTTAAAAATTTTAATGTTAAATTTTATCACATCCCCACCCATGGATTCTATCCGAAATTCAGGGCAATATTGTTTAGAGAGATGCCTGGGGACCACTTGGGCAAGCCTCGGTCTTGAAACTGGAGCAGCATCAACCTAGCTCAGTCCAGCCTGTGCACTCACACATACACACAGATTTCTATCTCTGTGTGTATGCACATATATACCAAATGGCAACTTTCATAGGCCCTTACTATTTTCAGTCTTTAAAACCTTACACAGGTGCCGTATCTTAGAAATACAGCTTTTAACACCAGCTGGTTTCAGTGTGCTAAGTGTTTTATCTAGCAGATTAGATTACACACCCTAGGGAAGAAAGCGACTTAACCACATTGTACAGCAGGTAAAGTGCTTTGGGGTTGTGTTGTGTCATTAAGACCAACATGAGGAAGCGGCAAGACTTATCTTAATCTTGCTGATTGCCTCAATTAACACAGTCCCTATAGTGTCTTCCTTGATATCTAATCCTCACAGTTTCTTGTTCTGTACTTTGCTCTGACAATGTTATCAGATCATTGCTAAGGGTATAAAAGTACATATTAAGTAAGCAAGGATGTGGCAGTTATTTAGAGAAGCCACGTGCTTAATTAACATGGAAATCAAGCAATGGACTATTAAGTCTTTCACATAAGGGAAGAAATGTACAGGCCCTAAAAATAAAAAGTTTTAAAAAAAAGAAGGAAGGAAAAAATTTATAGGAGGTTAATTATAAGCAGAATTCAAAAGTTATGCCATTCATAACAACCTGTCTACCCCCGGCAAACACTTTCATCATTTGGAAATAACTTTTCACATACAGCAACATAAGCAAGCAGCAAAAAAGAGGGGGGCTGTCCTCCCACATATCACACATCCAAGATGTAGTGAAATTATCTCTAGACTCATGGGACTTTTCCTTATTCCTGAGGGTAGCCTCTACTCCCAGAGCAGTCCTCAGTACATTTCTCAGTCATGCGAAGACAAATAAACATGAAGATGCAGATCTAGGGAACTTGATGAAATGATGATCTATATCTTTCCAGCCAATTCTGCAAATGATGCCTAGCAAAAAGATTGCTGTGCTGAGAAACAAAAAAAAATCCCTAGCTGAGAGTAAAAGTCAGTTTGGGAGGCTGACAACCTTGAACTGGCAATGAGTGCTGCCACCAGAAGCAATCTCATGGTTGAAATTGCTTTCTGCTCTCTGATGTGCCATCTGATGCTCTGGACAGCTTTCAATAAGTGTCCCAGGGCCAGGATGCTGCAGGGAGTGAGCATGACCATCAAAAGGGAGCACCTGCAGGTCCTTCCCCAGGACAGCAGGTAGGCAGGCAGTAGTTGTTCTCCACTGCGTGCATCCTGTAATGAAACCTCATCTTGAGAATTGTGTTCACATCAGTATGAGCTTTCTTTCTTCTGAAGTCTCAAGATGAGAGCCTCCAGTTTAGAGATTTTCCTTCTTTTTCCTTTTTTCCCCATCCCATCTCACCCACCGTGTGCAACACATGGGATCATGTTTTGGAGGAGAACGATGGAGAGCGAAATGTTCATATCAACCCCTGCATACTTAATCATGTCAATCCTTAAATATTTTATCTGAATCAATCTTTTAAATCAGCTCAGCACTCACTGGCTCACTGGGCAACTGCTGTGAAAGAGCGCAGTAGAGGCTCTGATGGTGAACGCCTGCTGCAAAGGGTTTTTCCTCTCTTTTCTCTGCCAAAATTTTAAGCTATGTACACCTGTTTCTAAGCTAGGAAATCCACTCTGTCTTTTGTATTGCCTTTCCTAACTGCCTTCCTGACTGTATGTTGCAGTGAGATGCCAAGACAGCACCAAAAGGAAATATTTCTAGAAGAAGAACAAATCTCTACTTGTGGAGTCCCATGTAAGAATATCCCATCCTTACTGCTCACAATGCAAACAGCACCTCATTTGCATTTCTGTGGTTAAATGTAGATGGTCTAAAATAAGTCATTGTCAGACTCCTGTAAATATTGATGACTACTTTGGGACCTGGTTTGTAACCATTTCTTTCTCTTCTGTCACAATCTCAGAGCAACATATTAGCAGAGACACCGATGGGAGGGAAATAAATACCTTTGCTTAGTGGGTGATAACAAAAGAAAAGAAGAAAGTTACAGAGGAAAATTTCCAGATGAATAATGAATCGAGCCCAGGTTGGAGGCTGGTGAATCTCAATTAGAAGTCTGACATATCGTCGGCCTCCTGCCTTTGCAGTCCCTGCACTCGAAGGGCTGTTCGATACCAGCTGCACGTCTGTGTGTTCCCCACCTGCTGGTGACTGTAAGGCCAGTGACGGAGCCGGTTGCAGGACCAGGTGAGATGCAGTCACCCAGGCTGGGGATGACACTACTGCTTCTCTCATGCAGACGAAAGGAAAAATGATGGGGAAAGGTGACTGTGGCCACCCCGCCGCCCTCCAGAGATTATCAGCAGGTCCGGTGAATTGTATTCATCTTGTCTATTGTGAATAGATCTTGACACTTTTTCTTTCTGCTTTTATTTTTTTCCCTAATGACAGTTTCAACACTGCTATTTGAGATGTCTTGGTGAAGTGCCTGAAGTTACAAAGGAGGGAGTGAGAACATCAATATGCATCTGCTCTTTCCTGCAGAGAGTTGTCATCAGTCATCTTGTCTGGACTAGCAGGTGAGGGATAGTATGACCCAAAGGGCAGCCCTGGAACTAGGAGGCAGGTGAGGTTCTCCCAGACTGTGCTATGAGAAGTTCACATCTTTGGGCCTCAGTTTCTCTAACTCTAAAATGAGAAAAACACTTCTTGCTCCATTTTATTTCATGTCTTGGAGAAAAAGTACTCGGTAAGTGCTACAGTTTATTATTCTAATGTGACTGTAAAATCATGATGTCTTTATTGCAGAATGATCTTTAAAACATGAAGCATTAGGATGGTGACTAAAATCATTAGTATCAAATTGTTCTGCTTTTGCCCTGTCATATTGATACTTCAAAGCAAAATTGTCCTGTGGGTGTTTATAAGAGTTTATGAGGATAACTTATCTTTTCAAACCATGTTCAGGAGGGCAAAAAAGCCCCCAGATGTTTTCTTAATGAAAAAGGACTAAGGTTTCTGCCCGTTTAACTCTGAAGCTGTCCCTTAATATTTAAATTTCTTACTCACTAACAATCAGTATGATGAAAAATCAACAGTATGTAAATGAATCTTCAATTTTTCAGAAGTGATGCTGGCAGATGTCCCCACACCTTAGTCCCATCCAAGGCTATTGAGCACACTGAGACACTGAAGAGGTGACATACATGGTGCCCCTTTCCTCCATCTGCCTGCAGCAGGGGAGTGAAGGTGTCTCTGCTCTCTGGTGTGAGTGTCTGCTGGCAGGGACCAGGTTTCTCTGTTGTTTTGGGGTGCTTGACACCTGGCACAGGGAAGCCACATCCAGGACACAGCTGTCTTGGGTACAACTTCATCAGAAATACAGTACAAACAAGATGGCACTGTGCACTGCGCAGCTGCTGGGCTTGTCTGGTTCTCCAGAACTGTTCTATCTTCTCTGTCTTACAGGTTATATTCCCACCAGGTTAACAGGGGTTTGAGTCTTTGTCCTCTCCCTCCATCCTTGTTCAGGATGGACTGCATTGTAAAATCATGTTTCCTCTTCTGACAGAAAGCCCAAAGGCATTTCAGGAGTCTTGGTGAGTGTCCCCTGCTATGTGGGGACACACCATTAACAACCTTCCTCCATCAACAGCTCCACTGGAGCAACTTTCTCACTCTCCTCCAACTTGTCATTCCAGGATCTTTCCTTGTCTTGCATACATGTTTTACAGATCATGAACATGCTTGTGATTGCCTATGATTCCTCTATTTTGACCCAATCCACAAGTACCAGGAGGGAAGCTGGGAAGCTTTCTTCTCTTTTTTTTTTTTTTTTTTAGCCCAGCTATTTAGCAAAAAAAGCTACTGGCATATGTGTTTATTTGCTTTTTCACTCCCTTTTTTCCTCCATGCCAGCTTTCCCAAATGACCCTGGGATTTGCTAGGCAGTTTCCAAACAAATTTGATCAAATGGAAGTGGTTTCAAATGCTACAAATATAGCAATGAATTAAATATGTCTGGAGTTTTTCCCTGGCACAGAACAGTTCTTGTCCATGTGATTCAACTACTTTTCCCCCACACTGTGTATTTGGAATGATCCTGGGCTTTATTGCTGTATCATGTCCAGGATCTGCTGGGAGAGTGCTGGTCAGCACAGGCCAAAATGGGGCAAGGGGTCATCATCATCATTGTGCTGAAGAGATGACTATATACCCATGGCCACAGCTTAGTTTTCTAGGATAAATGTAACCAATGGATATGCCTGCAAATTGAACAGAAATGGAAGCCAGATAGCAAACAGCCAGAAATCTACACCAAATTGTCTCCTGACACCAGGAAGCCTGGCTACAAGACACAACATCATGGCAAACCAGATTTCATCAGCTCAGGAATGAGTTGGTAGTGACTGGCTGAATGGAGCAAATGCTCCAGGTTTGTGAAGATGGCCAGACCCAGGGACATTTGCTTGTACAGCACTGCTTATGACTGCTTCAGAAAATGTGTGGGAAAGTGCTATTCCCAGGCCCTTACATCAGAAGTTTAACAAGGTCACTGGGTGTGTGCTGAGTAAAGGAGCCACCTCATCATCACCTCTGTCACATGGTCTGCAGCCCAGCCCTAGATGGTGTGATAGAGGTCACAGAGACCAGGCTTTTCAGAGCCAATAACTGTAGCTGGTCCCGATTTAAATGGAAATAACCTCTAATGGGCTGTAACCCCACAACCACCCAGAGCGGGAAGTGCCTGTGGTCCTCGAAGAAGTGCAAACTAAAGGGCCTGCAAAAAGCCGGCAGAAGGATCTGAGTAAGACTGTTTTGAGGTCTCTGAACCATAGGGGACATCCCATAGGCAAAGCTGGAGACCACAGCTAGTCACCAGGTATAGGGTAGGAAGAGACAAGTACTCCTGCCTTTAACTGTTTTTCAGGATTCCACAAATTTGTGTCTGGCTCTACAATCAGATTTTCAAAGTGCACATGAACAATTTCAGTTTTTGACGACTTGGTTTCTTCAGGGTTTCAGGGAAGCTCCTCTGTCTGTGATACACAGCAATACGTGTAAATTTAATGTCACAAGTGAAGCTCAACCAAGGGAAGACTATGGCTCTGAAGCAACTATTGAAAATTACTATTATGTATTTTATGGCAAACCAGTTCATTAGCATTTAAATTGATTCTTAAATATTTTCCTAGAAATTCACAGAAATGTAAGCCTTAAATTCAGGACCGGTAAAGTTTTGTGATTTTTATCTCTAATTTTAGATTGCAATTATATGGCCATGCAATTTCATAGAGCTGCTTTAAAATGCACAGATTTGTGTTTTGCCTTTAATGAGTACAAGAAAAAAAGAAAGGAAGCAGGCCTTACCCCTATGCAAAACTGATGGCAAATCCTGATATTCTTGGACATAAGCCCCCTCGTGCATTCAAGTTACACAGCTTGCAAATTGAAATCCTAGACAGAAGATATCTCTTTTAAACTGTGTACAGGATACAACATATAAATCCAAAGGAGCTGAACAACCCTGTAAGTTGAATGGCATAGATGTCAGCCAGTGAATACCTCTATTCATAGATTCATAGAATCATTAAGGTTGGAAAAGACCTCCAAGATGATCATCAAGTCCAAACACCACCATATCAACTAAACCACACTGCTCTCAACTTGGTTCAAAATATAAGTGAAAAGGCTTGAGTGGCCTCCATCCCACCTCTGTCTGCTCCTGAGGGGGTTCAGCCATAATGCTCTCTGTTTGACTGCTCCTGCCCTGCCCCACCAGTGACTGCACACGGAGAGGAGCTGTGGCTTGCAGGGGGTGAGTCACACTCACACTGTGCTCACATCGATACTGTGCGGACAGAAGCGATGGGCCTTGCCTGTCTCAGCTGTGTACCTCAGGCCATTAGTTTCCCTGCTAAATTTCACCACCCCCTCTCAAAGCATTAAAAAAAATATTTCCTATGTGTACAAAAAGGCAAAACTCAGCATAAGCCAAAACTGTGTGGCTTTTCAGTGACCTCTGTGATTGGGAGCACTTTTTCACTACATTTATTTGATCCTGGTAGTTAGTGCCACCCCAGGTCAATCCTTATGAGTTTTGCAATTTTGAGAGGTGTAATTTATCCAGATGTGGTTTCAATGGCTGAGAACTCTACTGCCACTTACCTCAATCATGACTGAAACGTGAAAATCTTCAGAGACTGACAACTTAACAAATGGACACTTTAGCAATATTGCTCATCTGCTTGAATCTATATTTTAATTAGCTTGAGGAAGATATAGAGGCTGCTTTTCCAGGTGTGAGCTACCACAAGACCCTGGGGGAAAAGAAAGAAACTACTGAAGGGAAGGATGCACTTATGCTATTATGGCCACAGAAGACTGTCTTCACTCAGTCCTGCCTTGTTGAAAGTGCTGCTAATATTGTACATGAAACACCCCTTCTCAGGCTTCTTCAGGAGCTCTGATGCGGAAATCATTTTACATGATGAAGTACTACAACACTGACAATCACACATCTTCAGTATTGCATTAAAAATGAAAAAAGGATGCTTGAAAACATCCTTGTTGAGTATTACTGAAGACATCTGATTTTGTTGTGAGAAAGGTTAGGTCAAGCTCTATATGTTTCTTATCCATGTAACAAGCATTATCACAGGGAAGCTAAGGGTAGAGAGAAATTACTGTCACAGAATTTTATTTTAGTGAACTAAATCTTCAATACAAAGGGTCTGACTGCAGTTTCTCTTTAACAATAAAAGTTTGATTATGAACTGAATGTCACCAGTTCAGCAGAGTGCATCTCACTAAGTGTTAAGTTCACTTCCTTGCCAGGAACATATATCTGTTCATTAAAACATCAGGCTACTTACTCTAGATTTTGTACTCTATCAAAGGGGACACTGCACAGCTCAGGGATGCACATTTCCTCTCCCACATTTCTTTTATAAAACTCACTGTACTTGTAAAAATCACAGTTAAAAAATTTAGAAATTTATGTGAAGAAACAAGGTTAAATCAAAAGCTTACAAGAAAATCCTCTTGATGTGATTTGAATTCAAGGTTACATCCAGGTGGTCCAGACCATTCAACTCAATCCATGACTCAGAACATTTGAAAAGGAGCTGATCTGAATGGGACTGTGAACTTTCCATCTTTGACTACCCATATGATTTATTATAACAGATAATACGTTTATTTCCAAGAACCTAATCCAAACCCCAGTACAGTCAAGAGAAACCTCACCACTGACTTCAAAACCAAAACTTATCACATTACCAAAAAAAAAGGAAAAAAAAAAAAAAACAGTCAAATGAATGATGGATTGTTCTATCTCCACAGAGCACAGAGTGGCTTCAGTTTTAATGCTCATACTTCAGCTTTAACTCCCAAATTGTTTTGTGCATGTTGTGGAATTTCACATTTATTAAATCATTTTTCATAGGTGTACCAGAAGAATAAAGTAAAAACAAAACCTGCAAGTGTAGGGTTGTGCATAACTCTGACACCACAATTGTGGTGCTGTGCTCAGGGCTCCATGTAGACTGGTGCAGGTACCAAGAGGAAAGCTCCCCCCATGGTTTCAGCAAGGGTTGGATTAGGCCCTTCACTTTGAGTGTACCTTTGTCAAGAGGCTCCCAAAATCAGACAGCTGAGCTATTTTAGTGCTAATGTTTCCATCATCCAGAGATGTCTGACATGGTTGAACAATGCTTCCCTCTCTCACAGCCCCTTGAGAGGGCTGGGAAACAACTAAATGTGTCAGAAGAAAAACTTGCAGAGGTTCTTGTACATCCCAAACTAAGATGAAGTAGATTCGTTGCTGAATACAGCCAGAGAGATTTGACCATAAAAGAGCTGTTACTATCTACCTAAATGATCTTGCTAATATCTCTTTCTCTCAGTGACTACATCCTTTTATATCTTATATAGCTGGTGTACCAAATGCATAAACCTTTTCTCCTGATAGCCCATTAGGTATGCTTTTGAGGTACAGCCTCAGTAATGACTTCCTTCCAATATAATTGTATTTTAATTACACATTTAAGGCCAAATTCTTTCCTCATCTATCCCAACTAAAACTCTTTGAAACCTTATTAATGTTAATTAAGTAGAAGTTGATGCAAAATTTCTAACTGCTGAATTTTGCATTAAAAATTTTAAATTCATTTAAACATGGCTTTAATTTCCATAAGCACTTCAATTTGTAGTGTGCTCCCTCATTCAGTCTTTCAGAGCAATAACATCAAATATATGAAACATGATATTAGGACATAGCCCACCTTTAAATGCTTCCTCATTTGCCACAGTTACCTGAGGGATGTTTGCAACAGGCTCTAACAGGACTTCTCTCTTATTAACACCAGTAGCAGTGCTACTCCATAAAGGACAGCAGAAATTATTTTGAGTTCTTTTATTCAAGTATTTCTATATTCTCAGTTCTAGAGCAGGGAGGGTGAGGCACAGGTTCTATGTAGGAAGCATTTAGAGGTGACATCAGGAAGCACGCAGCAAGGGGGTGACCTGCAGCTGGAGATAAACTGTCCCTTTCTAAGAGGTGGGACAGAGCTTATGTCATCAGCCAGTGCAGTACACACACCACTGCAGCATCAGCCCTGCTGACTAATGCCCTGTTGTCCAGGCAAAGAAAGACAGCCTGGAAATGAAGCAGGCAAACTGCCATAAGGGCCTTGTGTCACTGAGAGGTCAAAAAACCAGTCTGAGGTGTCCATGTGAACATAGAATTGATACGTGGAGTTGGTCATGAAAGACAGTGGGAAAACTTGGAAGTAAAACTTTTTACTGTCTCACTGAGCACGGAGGACAAGAAGTGACACGAGAGAGTCACTTATTATTTTCAAAATAATACTTGGAACAATTGAACCATCGAGAAAGTTATTTGAAGACTTGACCTGGACAGAATAAGACTGTAAAGGGACTCAGTAATTGTGCTCAAAACTGAGAATAAAAATAAGGGGCAATAGAGCCTTATGTTTCAGATGTAAGATCTCTGACACTATGCTATCATCGAAGACATTATGGAGCCCCTAATTAAAAACAAGGGTTGCTTGCAGGATTCCAGCGTGCAAGGAAAATTATTAAGAGAAACAGATCCAGCCCTGGAGAGACTAGCCAGCATCACAAAGAAGTCACTGATAAGTGCTCAGACAACTATAACACATGTCACTGGGACTCCAAAGCTCTCAGGTGAGGAGAGGGTACTGCCCAGCAATGTCTCTGGCAATACAGCGAGCAGGGCACGCTGTGTGGAGTACCACACAGATGTCTGTTTGCAAAACCTTGACAGCCAAGGAGGGAGGCTCCAGCAACCACTGTAACCTACTGCCCACAATGGGCGCTGAGGGATGTGCCTGTGCTAACTCCCAGCATTTTTTTAAGTAGCGACCCAGTAGCTCCAGCAAAGATCTGACATTGTTTATTCAACATACACTGAACATGTGGTAGACAGCCTTGCCTGAGCGAAGTCACAGAGCATATCCTTTGGCCAAGCATGAGTGCCCACAGCAAATACTGTCAGACAGGGAGAGCAGTGAGCTGGCAGGGAGATAGACCTGACACTTGGGAATAAAAAAAACCAACAACTACAAAAAAGCCAAGCAAACTGGACAGATTTGTTTGCTTTTAATAACAGAAACGTGTACAGCCACCCCAGCTCATTGCCCCAGCTCCACCGAGACCAGCTGCCTTGGAGCAGCTTTCTAGGCTTTTGGAAGCCTTACGTGTAAAGGGAGTGAGGTTGGAGGTTTTGATGTGGAGCAAAACAGTGGTGAAATCAGATTTGAGCCTGAATAATGAAAAAAGAAGTCTGCCTAAGAGAAATTCCTGGGAGAGAATTTAAAAAAAGTAGGAGACAGAGCTGGATCTGAGTAAGTCAGAAGACGTTATAGTCATGTTGGACATGACATGCTGCATAAAATAGTGTGCAACAACAGGTCAGAAGCTTGGTGTGAGTTTCAGGGGTATATCTGTAATTGCCAGTTATGCACAAAGTCCCATGACACAAAGAGGAAAGTGAGATCATACACATCTGTCTGACCCTTCTATAGCCTCTCCACTTTCAGTTCAAATGTCAAAATCGCGTCTATTGTCATTTCTAGATAACTGTAGACAGATACAGGGGACAGGAAGTCTGGAAACCATTGAAAAGTCTGGAAAAATCCTGGAGATGTTTGTAATAAGTGGTGTCATTTATTGTTATAATCCATGACATTGGCCAGATGTTACAAACCTTGTAGTGTGAAAGAGCCCTAGCACCTGATGCCACCCTCAAGCCCAAGGGGAGAAGGTTGTGAAGACATTTAGCTTGTAAGGTCTTGAACAGACAGGAGACTCTGCTAGTTGAGACCTCCTATCTGAGAGGTCAGACAGCCACCTGTCACACCAGATCACCACAACCTCAAAAAATCATCACTCTTCCTCAGGAGGGGCAACCACTTGGCACGCTAGGAGAGAACAGCACCTACCCTGCAGATGATGTAGTAGGCAAGGCAAAGCCAAAACTGAAAGATCTCCCAGCATGAAACAGCAGAGCTGCAGATGAGTTAGGAGAGAACTGGAGGTCAAACTAGCGCAGGATGTCCCAGGACCCCTCCACATTTAGCAGACTGTGAACAATTAAATAGGTATATTTTATTATTGTTTGTTTCATATTAATGTTGGCTGTTAGTGTGTGTTGTTTGGGTAATGAAGGTGTAAAGAAAGGTAGGACGCTCTGGCACAAGGCAGCTGGACCTCTCTCTTTGGGACTGAGGAGTCCCTGTTATACATGTTACCTACTGAAACTGTTTAAAGCTGTTTCCTGGCAGGCTCCTGGGCTCTGCCTGATGGCTGAGAAGCAAGCCTACAGCATCATCTACAGCTGTAATACCTCTGGAAATAGCTTTTTTTCAATAAGGAACTTGTTTCACTTTTACAAGAACGGAAGGGCTTTTTGACTGTTGCTCAGCATGTGTTACCTGACATGCCAGGCATTCCCAGCAGCCACGAGGAGAGTCAGGAAGGGAGGAACTGCTCTGAGTACTGAGATGAACTTTCTCATTTTGCCAAGTCTTGGCAGACAGGTAAATTTTTTAAAGGTGATATTTGCTTCTAAATGCAACATGTAACTCGTTTTGCTGCAGTCTATCCACCTAGTGTGCTGTGCTTGCGAGTACAAACTTACCAGTACCAGTTAACGTGACTCGGAATTAACAAGGAAATATATGTTTTTCTATCAGAGAAAGAGTGGTTCACATTAAAATATTTCAAAGTATTCTGCAGTTCTCTCAAAGTTTGAAGATCCCTGTTCCTTGCCTGCTTAAATATAAAGAAGTGGATCTTAATGATACATTTCTGCATAATTGAAAATGCTCAAACACAGGTAGAAAGACAAAGAGAGAGAAAACTAACTGGAAGTAGTTTCCCAATATGTGCGAGTCACTTGATCTTGGCCAACGGAACCTGCAGTTTCAACTCATTTAGGCAATCTGGAAAATTCATTCTGGATATGAAATATGCTTATTGGGCAACTGCAGGGCCTGTCAATTCTGTGCTGCAGCCAGCCCTCAGGAAAGAGAGGTCTCTCAGTGCCTGCAGCCAGTGTCCTTGACAGCTTCCAGTCCTCGTCTCCTTCCAAACAGTAAATAAAAGCATAATGAAACAAGAGCAGCTAATGCAAACGCCCAAAAGCTGATTTTGGAACGAGGAGCATGAGATCAGAGAAGTGCAAGCGGCATCTCCCCTGTCCTCCAAGTACTTTACAGCCTTTAGCAGCCCAGACACATCCTGAGCCAGACTGGTTTTCTGTGTATTCAGTAGCTCTCAGGGGAGTTTCTCTTCTATGAATTCATTCAACCTTCTCTCAAGGCTGCACTGGTGATCAGTGTTTTCTACGCAGCCAGTCACACCAAGGAAAAAGAGAATCAATATTCACTTTGGTCATGGCCTTACCAATACTCGGCCATTCCCTGATGTGTCTTTGTGTTAACAACCCCATGTGAGGGATAGGAATGAGATCAGCAGCTGCCAGCAGGGCCCTGTGCCATAGATATTTCCAGATAATATTTTTTCTCTCTCTCTTAAGGGATGGAGTGCAGCTGACATTCCTGTCCTGTTATTACACAGATGCATATAATGCATATAATGCATCTGGCAAATACACTTTATATATTTACTTTATTAAAGTAAATATAAGGAAAAGAAAATCTCACAAATGAAACCAAAAAGCCAAATCAACATGAAAAGTGCATTGCTGAGATTTTGTGCCATGTATATATGTGTATGCTAGTGTTTAGTAATATGCAGAAATTACAGATATGAGTTGAGCCTTCTAAGGCTTTATGCTAGTTTCTCCCTCTGCAAAATAAAATTCTCAGTGGAGGAAGCATGACATTTTTCCTTTCATATTTTAATTTGACAAAATTAGCTAAATACCTTTCCTAAAAGAATGAACCTGAATTGAATTGAATTCAGTTGAGTTGCTGAGTGAAAGAATTAATTATTTTCTTAATTTTCTCTAGGAAAGAAAGGTCTCTGCATTACTTGTACATGCCATCAAACTAAAACAGTGTGAAGAAGTATGAGTTACTCAGCAATGAAATGTTATGGAGTAAATGGGAGGTAACTGTTAAAAATCCTCATCTGAGCAGCCAAGGAGAAAATTCCTTCATGATACATGTAGGTGACATAATCCTGGGAACACCCTTCCCACAAATGTGGGCCTTCTTTGCAGATTCCCCAAGGAGATATCTGCACATCATTTGCCAACATGGCTGTAGATTTATGTCTTTGTTTTCTTAGAAATATGAAATTTTGTATATTCATTGATTTTCAGTCTAGAATTAAACAATTACAATCAAATGGCACATCAGTCCTTATAAACTTGCCACAGACTTTTAAGTTCTTCCCTCAAGTTCATATTTTCTGGCTGAACTGAAGCATGTCTTCTGCAATTAGAAAAAATAAAAATCAAGCATTGGTTTAAAGACATCAGGTATTAGAAAACTGTCAGACAGAATCTGATTCTTGGTCTGAGTTATCTTGTGGTTTTCATCATGAGGTTCATCAGTCCCCGGGCATCTGTGAACTACCCCTTATGCGATCATGAAATGTAATTGAGGAAATGAAGTTCTTTGTCTCTATATAGTATTTGACCTGTGTAAAATGTCCTTGAAAACTTATATTTCCATTGAAAGAAGTTGAAGAACCTATAAATGTAAAAAATTACTTACCTAGTGTCTAGAAGTACCAGCACTAGACCCTTCAGAGAACGATGCAAGCAGTCCCATACTCTGCAATTATAAAGTAATGTGTCAGAAGGGGATATTATTCCTATCCCAACCTTTCATGAAGCTTGTTTATGCCCTGAAGCACAAGTTTATTTCACTTTTTGAGACAATTTCTATTCCATGCTGTAACTCAGAGTGGCTTTTTGGAAATCACTAGATTAGTGGTCAGTTTTCTAAATACCAGCACAGCATCTGACATCCCTTTCTTCAGCATTATCCTTCAATAAATTACATAAATATATCCTATCATAGATACAGCAGTTACTATATATCAAAAGAAGTAAAAATTTGCCTAATTCTCATACTGATATCCCAGTCTTACCTGGAGAGGCAAAGATGGGATGTGTCATGCTGGAAGCTGCCTCCACGGGCACTAGGGAGAAGAGGCTGAGTTGTAAGACAGTTTTACTTTCACCTTGGTGGGACTGTTATCAGACACCTATGTGGAGACCTCAGCAATTTTCCTACTCCTTCTCTGTCTGAAGTCTGATCACTTTTGGTCTTGATCCTTGTACTGGCATCTTTTTCACTGCCGTGCACTGGTCACTTCAACCTTCTCATGTCCTCAGTCTTGACATTAATAGACATGCTGATAAGGAAGGCACAGGCCCAGACCTAGCCTTTGGGGAGAGAAAAAAAAATTAGAAGTGAAATAGATTTTGAAATAGGAAGCACTTTTCCTATGTTGAAGAATCACAACAGTCCCAAAATGAGAAGGCATGTTTTAGTGATTAGTTGCAGTTAATCCTAAGAATGCTTTAGGCTTTGTCATAAGTCAAACACAATATCCTCTCCTCCTTGGAGAAGTGAGATGTGGGGTTTCAGAGTGGAAGAACAAAAGCTTTACAAATGAGGTATTTGTAATAATTCCTCCACAGCAGCTATCTACACTACATAATACTTCCCCCTAAAACAGAAATCTGCCTAGAATAAAAGGAAGAAAATTACATTAGAAGAGACAAGTCATATCTAAAACCTGCATGTAAATCAGAAGTTCATTAGGAGAGTATGCAGAGAAGCTTTTGGAAGGTAATTTTGCTACTAACTAGTTTTTCCGAGAATGAAGTAAGGCTTTCAAAAGCATCATTGCTCTAAGTATTTCAAATTATCTACTCTACCTGATACTATCTCTTCTCACAGAGATTACAAAGCACTTAAATTTTTACCCACTTTGTTACAGAAATCCCCAAGGAAGGTTTCAATCTGTTTGCAAGCACTGCTCTGAGAAGATAGCAGAAGTTTTCAAAACTTCCTCCAGCACATCTAGAGTTAAATGCTTTTTACAGTATTGCCTCTGTATCATAAAGTTCTTTGTTCAGAAACTTACCACTGAGTCATGCAAAAAAAACCCACTCTGGACCAAAACTCAGTCTACAAGGGTTCAGCCAAGAAACAATATTTCCTGGTACTTTGTCCCTTTCTTTTTTCTAGTGCTGAAATAGAAAAGGATTCTAAGTGCTCTACTGTTTCCAAGCATGAATGTGCTCCTATTACTCATAAAATTGCTTTAATTTTAAAATGAAATGGTGGGAGCTTATAGCTGAGATTGTTGATGATGTTTCAAGCATCAGGCAAGCTCCGCCGCGCTGGCAGTCACAGATGGCCCAGCCATACCCTATGACATCTCCCATTTCGTAGCAGTCCAAACACTCACTTTTATTTAGGCAAGTCCACCTTTGGTACCCATAGGGGCATGTTATAGCAAGGGTCATTAAGGAAAGTATCACTCAGTTTCTGTCTCTCCCCATAGCAAGCGAGACCCGCGTTTTGCAGTGTGGAAACATGTACTTTGTAGGGACACAAAAGGGCTGGGACATCTTATCCCTCTCACAGCCCAGAGCAGCACTTAGCAGTGTGACTGTGTTTTATTCTGGCTTGCCACAGACCCACACCAGACTCGTCTGCTTGCAGCATTTTCCAGTAAGGTTGCTTCTCAGGGGAGCGGAAAGGGTTATGGATCGAGGTAGGTGAAAGCTGGTTCAGCTTCAATCGAAACCATTTCTTGCTACAGTTTTGTACTGACATACAAGGGGTTTTGCTGCATTCTGCTTTGTGTGCTGAAGTTAGAAGAACTCCAAATAAGAAAAAAATTTAAAAAATTTTTAAAAAATTAAAAAAAAAAAAAAAGTGGATGCACAGAAGAAAACTTGTGTGGAAAAAAAGGCCAAAGAATGAATCTTCCTATAAGCTCCTTTACGAGCACTGCTGCCTGCTGTGCTTTGAACACAAAGGTTAAAATCCGCAGGTAAAAATCCAGGCATTCCATGGACTGGAAGAGCTTTCCCTTTGGCTTTGGTGTACCTAAGTTTCCAGGCAAGGTCACTACTTTTCTGTCTTACAGGCTTGCAAAGTTCCTGTGGGTCACAGCAGCTGCGTGAGGAATCCACATGCCATTCTGAGCAGAACTGGAGGAAAGGGACAGCAGAGAAGTTGACAGAAAATGGTCTGGTGGAAGGTGTCCGTGTCCATGGCAGGGAGGTGGGAAGCAGAGGATCTTTAAAGTCCCTTCCAACCCCAGACATTCTATCATTCTATGAAAATACACCATTGTGGTAAAGCAGGCAAATGTCTGTATGACTGTGTTTGGCTGCTTCCTCTCCCAATTGCATCTTCTGCCTGCATGAATACATGGCTGAATCAAGACTATCTGGGAAACCGATCAACAGCAGACCAGTAGGAAAGGTGACACAATTAGGGCATCCTGGTGGCCTACGTTCAATGCAGCTGGCAGTCATCTGGGAGAGAATGTTGCTCACCAGCTTCTCTGGGGCTGGTACATGAAGGAGTTTCTCAACCCAAAGCACAGCCTCAGGAAAGACCAGGAGCTTCTGAAAATGGCTGCGTTGTATTAATAACTGAGGGAATCACAGAGCTAGAGGGACAAATACCCAAATCCCTTAAGATATGGCATCTATTTGACCTCTCACAGAAATAGCGTTGCATTCAGAGAGAAAGCAAAACATTTTTTGTGTTCTTCCAGCATTGCCTCTTGCATTTACTCCAGCACGCTATATTTGGTATGGTTGTTTCTGTAGGAGAGCTGCTCTCTAACAACTGTCATCACGTAGAAGCAGCAAATCTCCTGGGGGTTTAAGGCAACTTTTATTTAGACCCACACTTTGTTATGATACCAAGTTTAGTCTCAGCCATGCTGCAAACCGAAATCCCAGCGTCTGTGGCTGCCCACAAGGTAAAGGTCCACATTTCTTCGGTTTCACTGTATTTTGCAGTGTCACTGCCCATGCAAAACTGCTCCTGTTAATCCAGATCATTGACTGCAGATCAGATGTCTGGAGATGGAGAGAGAGGGTGGTGGCAAAGACAGCATGCAGTGTACACTGATGGGGACAAGTAACAACTGCGTAGTTGTCAGCACAGAGAAGGGGATGCTTGTCTTGCAGGCGTGATATTTGGGATGGAAGGATGGAAGATTGATTTAACTTCTTTGATGTGCCATATCTTTCTGGTAAAGGTTTAAATGCTATTTCTGGCTGCCACACTGATTTTCATTACCATGGATCCCCTTTTTGAGGTGAAGACTTTCTCTCAAAGGAGTTTCCTAAATGTTTTTAGCTTGGAGTAATGTTATATTTTAAATTACAGCACAAACACACGCACACACATATGCACCAACTCATACTATCTGTAGGAGATCTGTGTATGATACTGTGCAATTTTAGTTTTCAATCACAGCAGCATTTAAATTATGGATTTGCTTAAAAAAAGAAAAAAAGAAAACAAAATATAGCTCATCCAACATGCAAATACAACACCCTGTCTTGTTTGCTCCTGTTCCATTCATCTGGAGATTTGGAGGTATTAAGTGACACAAGACCTTTGAATCTGCCCCCTCAGAAACTCTGACAGCTCAGAACATGGTGCATTCTCCATTATTATTCCAAAATATCAGCTTGCACACTCCAGAACTATTTAAGAAATACTGATTTAATTGTACTCCCCCACATTTTTGCAACTGCCATCTTTTACTGTGAGTGTTAATATGCTGAGTGGGACAATGGTGCTGCTTTGCTGCTGTAAAGAAAAATCTTTTTCCTTGTGAATTCCAGGAATGGCTTCTTTCTGCTGTTTTAGCTGTTTCATGTAACAAATAATCTTTGCAATAGGAGAATTTGGTTCATCATGCGATTCATGTTCTTTATAACTGTAAAATAATAGCAGACAGTTTTCCCCGTGTGTCAGTGCTTTTATTCCAGTCAAGGTTGATAAAATATTTCTTGAAGAGAAACGTACAACTCAGTCTGCGTAAGAAACTGTGCTGCTGCTGATCAGCACAAGTGTGGGGGTGATATTCTGGTGTAGCGCAGTCCCATCCCTGTACAAAGCTGCCTTCATGCAAACCTAAGCTGACACAGCCTAGGCAGGGGCTTTCCTGAGGCATAGGCCATCATACAGGCATGTAGAACCCTCCTCTGCCTCCACTGCAGGGACAGACAGAGGTGATGGCTTGTCCAGAGCAAAAGACATATCCCATCAGTAAACCTCCCAGTGGTGGCTGGGTCAGATCTGCAAGTCTGTGTCAGTGCTGTATGTCAGAGCAAGCCTGCAGGATAAGTCTGCTGTAATGGTGCTGGGGTGGTTTCAAAACTGGCCATTAAACCTCTCTTTCATGAGAATAAATGATCCTATGTGCATACATCCATGTGCACGTAGTCACATACACACACATTTTTTAGGCCTTGCCAGTACTTGGGGTTTTGCTGGTGGTACTTGATAGGAGACCAGTGAAAGTTCTTATGGCTGAGATGAAAACCATGCATGATGTTACCCCTGGAAGAACTATTTGGAGAAACCTGAGTGTTTCCAGAATAGCACAGTTTCTCTAACACAGATACAAGCAAAGCATCAAGCTCCAAAGAGCTTCTTTTTTTAGGCTTGGATCTAAGGAGTTGGAGGTGGGGATAAGCAGTGGAAGGTTGACAATGACAAGAAGGCATTCATTTGAAGGAAAATAATAAATCTACTAAACTCCTAAAGACTTACAGCATAAAGTCTTGGCAATCCCATCACTTTTCCCAAATACAATAATTTCAGGATTCTGGTGTCTTTAGGAATAAAGAAATAGAAAAATGCTTAAGATTACAACATGGCATTTTGCAACATTTAATTATAATAAATACAACCCTATCTGGAAATACATTAAATATATTAAATAAATGCCTTTTTTTTTTTTCTTGGTTGAAAAGCAGCAGTTGTTCCTGCCCAATCATATACACCAGCCACAGGGTAGCACATGGAAGTCCTGACAGTGTAAAAATGCCACTGTAATTTTGTGGTAATTGCACTGCAATTTTAAGAAATGTCCTGAACTCTTAGTATCCCATAGAATATATATTGTTTTGTATATTCACAGACATCTAATGCCCCTGAGCTGGTTTTTGTCAGGGATTATCTGGGTAGTTGTTTTTCACTGCTCCCTGAAGGTTTCCACAGACCTTCGTAGGCAGTCTGGTGAATTCAGTTCAGTATGTCCCGGTTCCTCTATGGGAAGAAAGGAAAGATATTGTTGTAAGACTCTGACATTTAGTTTTCCTAGGTATCAGGTGCTTCTCTACCCTCTAGACAGCTCAGTTCCCTGGCCTACAGCTCTGAGTTTCCCTGCTTTGGTCATGTGCAGAAAGTACATCCAATTAGTTCTTCCATGTGGAGAAGATGCAGAGGGTCAGCAGTGATAAATAAATCCCTGCAGGGCAGAAAGACCCATTGTCTGCAAAATAACGAACCTTGTAGCAAAAGCAAAAGAAAGAAAAAAAAAGCTTGGAAAAACACAGCTTACAACTGAAGAGCCCACAGCCCTGAGTGAGCTGAAGTTGAAAGTTCACATAGTTTTGAATCATTGCTTCAGGCTCTCTTCAGAGTCAAAGGGATCTCAACTTACAAATTGGTCATATATTTAATCCTGCTTTAGTGGCTGCAATAAAGTAAGAAGTTTTTACTGTTTGGGAGAGGTTTGAGTGAAAGCTGATACCATATGTGGCGAGAGAGAGCTTTCTTCAATTCCACAAACCTGAAATAATCACTACCACAGTGTGAGCTCCATTTCATTCAGATGCAGTGTAGGCAAAAACTTCCTTCCTAGTCCTGGACTACTCTTCTGGATATTCTTCACAGAGGTGTGAGCACGGACATTTCTGAAGCAAGCACTGGCATTATCAATCACAGCAGCACCCGAGCAAGTGATCTGATTTTAAAAATGATGAAATGAAAACTGTTGGTGCTTTTTCACCTCTGAACATCAGTGTGCTCACAGCCTTCTCTGGATGGAGGCATTTGATACTAGCCACTGCTATGAAATTTCTCCCCTCTTACTATATTATAAATGTGGGTGCAAAAACCCAAGTACTGCTATTGTTTGCAATAAGAAGCAGTGAATATCCACTCATCACTGCTGCACCATGATCACATTAGTTATAAGCACAGGTAATGGACTGTCTTTGATGTAATTGCATTCATTATTATGATTTCTTTACCTACTGTGGAAATCAGGATATTCTGGGAGTCTTCTTAATGGAAGCAGTGGCATTTGGATGTGTATCCAAATGTATTGCAAAACTGTTCTCTGACTGTAGATTTTTGAACTTATCCCTCCTCCTCCTCAAGCCCAATTTGGCCATTTACTGGTCTGTGAAGTATAAAAATCATTCACTATGTGGCAGAGCACACCTTGGAAAACCTTCCCAATGCCGTTTGCCTACCTTCCATATATGGCAATGTTCCCTTTCTCTGCTTACCAAGAAGTCTGAATAGATACTATAAATTCAAGTGCCCACTTCACATTGCACATGCAGCAGTGTAATTCACAAGCAGCAGTGCACGCTGTGCCCTCAGCAAAGCCTGGGCTGGGTGATGGCAGCCTTGCCCCCGTGGAGCAGCATCTGCATCCGCACGTAATTTTAGAGAAACAGAGGGTACCAGAAAAAGACTCTGTGAGTGTAGCCAACCCTTCCCAGGTGAGCTGCACATCAGAAATATATGGGGTTTTTTTCTGAAGAAGCTGGTAAATGCATTTGAAACATACACAGAGATATTTTTCAGCCAGTTTAAGCCATGGAGGGGATCTTCTGTGGGCTGCAGAATAAGTGGGTGCAGTTTCAAAAACGTCTACCTTCTCTTAATAGTCTGATGCCTAATAATAATGAGTTTATTAGCCTTTCTACCTATGAGGCATAAGCATCTGTTTCCATCCATCACATGCAAACTGAATTGCCTCCAAGACTGCTGATCCCCCCTGTCAAAAGTCATTGGCAGCAGCTCAGTAGGATCAAAATATGGTGTGGGGCTTGTGGAAAGAGCACCTGCTACACACACATCCTTGCCCAGACAAGCTGTATTGCATAAACCCCATTACTTTAGGAATCCAGACTCAAAAAATATTTTATTTTTGGCCTCTTTATACTATGCATTTCATTCAGCTGTGCTTCAATCACTCTTTGCCAGCTTTTCATGCTCTTGTGAGGCTGGAGAAGTCATAAATATGGCAGCTGCCTTTGAGCGTTAATGCTGGATGCTGTCCATGACTGCTGAGCTGCAATATGCGAGCCAGCGATACCACAAAGTGAGAGTTTATATTCCTTCCCTATTACATATTTTTAGTGTGTAAATCCACAGAGCAGAAGAAATTTATAGGGGAGTGAGTGGTCATGGGGAAAGTAATCTCCATATAAAGCAGTGGCAGGTGCCTCTTTCTGCCTGGGACTCCTTCTGCTGGGAAGCTTCCCAACAGGCTGAACAAAACCTTCAACCACGGGTGTTCTTTTCTTGTGCCTCAGTTAAGGGCAAGGGGTGGTCACTGACATTGTTTATCCATTATTCATTTAGGAATGGCTCCAGGAAGCAACTTAATGTCATGTATTTTTCACTTACATGAATTGCAATAAACTGGCTTCTTCTTCAAGCCTGCCTGCACTGGGAAAATCTTCTAAATTGTTTTATGGCCAGCACAGCTTAAACTGTCTGGGGGCCGCAGCAAAGACCCAGTTATAGACAGCATGAGGTGAGTAATCAGTTTTTTCCAGTGTGGCCTCAGACTGTGGCAATAACTACACTTACTAAACCTGAATTATTAAGACTACATCACTCAGAAATATCTGGGCTTTGTTGAAATACACAGTATCTTTCTCCCTGGCACTGAAAATACTTCTATTTCACAAGTTGCCCATTCTCCTTAGAAAGGATTGGCTTTAGTGGGAGATTTGAGTTTTTCTTGCTTTGCTTTCCTAGCCTTCTCTAAAGTGGGTATTTTAAGTCGATATATCACTAACAAGCCCAGATGAGATTTCAGTGCAGCCTTTACTGTCAGAATCAAAATTACATGAAGTGTTGCATTTTGAGACAGTGATATGTGTGCAGCCAAGAGGAGGTGGTTTCTGATCTGGCTGGTTGAAATGCTCCTGGTTAAATCCCATCACATGTGAGACTCTGTGCAACAAGCACACTTGTGCACTAATAAAACTGAGGGGCTGGAAAGAGAAAAAAAATGATTTCTGGGTCTAATAGGAAGTACATGAATAAATCACAACTGAAAACATGGAGCAGAGAAGTTTGGTTGATCCCCAAGAGATCCAAGAGACAGAGATGGTAGATCCTTTGTTGAAGGAAGGCATCTGAGGAGGAGGAGGTGCCACACAGAACAGAACATCTGTCTCTGCCCTCAAGACCTCCTGGTCTGACCTGAACAGTACCTGGATCATTAGATGTGGCAGATTAAAAATTGTCCTGTAGGCACAAAGACACATTTTCTGAAGACTAGTAAGATTTGCTGAATTTCAGCTGGAGTCAGATGAACATGCTTCACTCCTTTAGACAGTCTGCAAAAATAGTAGAAGTAAGGTAGGCTGTTAAAGCACGAGTCCAAGTCCTTGTGTGAAAACACCTTCCCTGGCATGGGAGGCATTCCTAGCTCAAGATAAGGTACTGACCAGGTAAGGTTAGCAGAGGCAATGCCCAGGGGGCCATAGTCAGTTGGATGTGCTCAGTCTGTGCCCCAAGAGCACCAGAAGACCCTGCTTTTCCTGCAGCTCCTGTCTCCCCTCCCTACTGGCCTTCTGGTATGAGGAGGCAGGGGCTGTGCTTCGCAATGTGCCAGGGATGAGGGCACAGAGAAAAGAAGGAAGGCAGGGAAAACTAGTTGGTTCTCAGCCTTTACCAGCCCATTTTCCTGCTGACAACTGATCCAGAGCTCCCTGTGAAATTAGGAGGCATGTGGTCATATAAAGAGACACTAGGTCCATCCCAAAGGAGGGAGAGAGCCTTCTCCAAAGCAGAAATTGTCTGTAATTCCCTTCAGTGCTCTCCTATTTTCTCAGGTAGGCTGTGGTCTCATCTCAGGTCACCCCTTTAGTGGGTTTGACTTCCAGGGTCCTCACAGCTTTGAGGGACAGTAAGAGGTAACTGGAGCTGTTCACTGACCTCTGCAAAGAGGCTGCTTGGTCCCATTTTCTTTCTAGGGTCATCCAGAAAGGAGATTCACTAGTCTGTTGGCAAGGCTGAAACCCCTGGTTTACATCAGCTCTGTGCACTGGCAGGCACTAGCTTGTTCACACCTCCATGTCCTCTACATTCCCAGAAGGAATCCTGATTCCCATTCTGGAGTTTCTGATTGGCCAAGTGACCTAACACAGGACCCTGCTCTATCTCTTGTGAAACCCCACTGGAAGGAAGTGCCTGTCTTTCTCCACCTCTGCCTCACTCCACAGCCAAACTAGCCTTATAGCTCAGGGTTAAAGTTAGGTGCTCAAGGTTAGGGTACCATGCAAAAGTCTCCCTCAAGCTCAGTGTTGAGTGTGAAGGATGCCTGAGAGCACATGTCACCTTTCCATAATCCCAGAATTAGTTTCTGTGCAACAGTGGAGGTTGTCATGTCCCTTCTTGTCTTGCCTCCCAGAAGCTAAAG
The DNA here is from genome assembly GCF_001715985.3 of Manacus vitellinus. Lineage (NCBI taxonomy): Eukaryota > Metazoa > Chordata > Aves > Passeriformes > Pipridae > Manacus > Manacus vitellinus. Next base: position 8,699,928 of record NW_021939256.1, read on the forward strand.
TTCTCACATAAAATCCAGATGAAGATGGTTTTGGTGGGATGGTCAATAAAAAGCATACTGAATGGTGAGACAACAAATCCTTTATCTCTCTGAGAAATGACTGTATGCAGTCCTTAGTGCTAAACTGTCAAGATTGTCTTCTATCTAATGAATCATTATCTTGCCTCTATCAAACATTTAACTTTAATCTAGGTTTTGCACATTTGCTTTAGTTTATTCTTACTCCAGCTGACAGTGTGATGAAGAACTGCCTTACTAGTTCTCTTGAGGCATTTCTGGTGGCTCTTCAAGTTGCTACCCTCCATGAAGATCCTCTCAGAATTGCTAGCTGAAACACATCTCCCGTGCCCTTTCTCTGTTGAACTGAGGGATGGAGACCAGGGGGTTACATTGACTGCTGTGACAAAGGCAGCAAGCACCCCTTGTTCCCACACAGCTGCTGCTCAGATTCAGACCTGCAGTGAGTTCTTCTCTCTCTATTCAGCCATGCAGCTTATGGGCAGCAAAACACAGATCACGAACTGTCAGAAAACTTCCCTCCATTCTATCCATGGCAGACAGATGTGTAGGTGGGGTTTTTTTTGGTCTCAGAAGCCTGCAGCTTGATGATTCACCAGCACAAGGTTTGATGACTCCTACCCTCCAGTGTTGTTTCCTCTTCTGCAGTTACGCTGGCTGGTTGCAGTGCCCAGCTGGAAAGCTGAGGGGGAAACCTGCAAAGAGAGGGTGTGCTGGAGGCAAAGGACTCTTGCAGTGAACAAAGAAGCCCATTTCTTCTGTGTCACCCACTTCTGATACGGTCAGGCATCCCCCTGTAGATTCTGTGTCTACCCCAACTACAAGTTAGGCAATACATTCCTGTGGCACACAGAAATATGGGAGTGTGAAACCCTTCTGAGGTTCTATTGGAAGCTGCTTGTCAGTGTCTTCCCATCCTGGCCACAGGGATGGCAATCCCAGATGCAACCAAAGATTGAGCTTTTTCCCAGCATCTGGATTGTGCTGTGGTGTGTCAGAGCTACCCTAGCCTCCCTCTCTGTCCTAAATGGAGGCACAACTCCGGCTACGGCCCTGCGAGAAAGGGATTGCAGGTGATCCTGCTCTGTCACAAGCAGGCATCCATATAATCAAAGCAGAGAATGGTAGCAGCATAGCAGTGTTAGTCCTCTCAAAAAAGAGCAGGTCCTCCCCAAAAAGAAGATAGGCTGCAATGGGCCATAAGTGGGAATTTGAAGCACCCAGTGTGGGTAACAGAACATCAGCTATGGACTACTGAGGAGCAAAGAGCAACATTCCTTCTCACAAATGCAAGGTTTATACTTTCTATCCCATTTATTAGCTATGTTTAATTTACATTCTGTTTCATTTGGCTGCAAAAACACCGGTATAAGTGGGAATGAAAATTCCATTTAAATACCTGCATTTATTTTCATTCTTCCCCTTTCAGTGAAAGTTTTGGTAGCAGACAAACTTCTGATGGACAGCTTGCATTCCCATCTGTGGCTTTTTTTGGTCTGTTATAAATATAAATTAGTTCATAGCCAGATATTGCCTTAACTTAATTGTTTACATAGTAACTGAGTACAGATAATGTATAGTCCTGGCATTATTTAGCAATTTAAACCTGAAGTTTTCCTGAGTTGTTGTTAGACAAAACATTACATTGTGAGGGTTTTTTTTTCCCTTGCCCTATAATATTTTACTTTGATTAAAGTTGTACTGAGGTAAAATTGCACATCTCACGCAAAAAGCAATTTACCTCGGTTCTTATTGAAGTTAACCATACCTATTTGTCCTAGCATAATGTATTTTTCTAGCTGCATTCTAACTGCAGTGCTTTATCATATGAACCAAGTTAGATTTAATCAAATTCAGTTTGTGTTGTGAATTTTAAGACATTTGTTCAATTAGTTGGAATAAAAGCAAAATACTTGCAAGGAACATTAAAGTTGAAAAATGCTGCTGTTGAGCTGGGCATCTAGTGTTCCTTCTGCATCTTTCTCATCCCCAAACATTTCTCATGCTTGAAAAGGCCCTACAATCATTTTTTTCTCTTTCTGTTTCTTGGGTTGCTGGTGACGTTCATGGGATGAGGAAGATAAGTCATTTTATCAGGTTCCTGCACCCAAGGGTAAGACCTGACCACTTTTCCTCCTCTGTCTGTCATGAGCTTTTTCTGTGCTCTGGTCAATGGAACCACATTCAAGCTGGGGCTTTTTTAATGTATTGGAGTCCACTGGGATGCCACAGTGCTGCTACCCAGTTCCTCTCTAGTCTTGCTTTCCTATTACTCTCCTTGTTGCCACCTGGTGGAAAAATTGCCATCACTCCCTTGTGCTGACCCTTCAGACATGGGTGTGCAGCTCAGGGAGACCAGCATAGGAGACACCAGCCCTGAACACCCCTTTCCAGCAAGAAAACTACTTTCTCCTCCCACCCTTTCTATTGCTTCCCCTCAAAACAGCTTTTTTGCATATGTACAAAGTATTTTTGGGCCATCAGGATGTTTTTACTGTGTTGCCCTTCATACCAAATACAGCATCCATCAATTATTAGCATATTGCCTCTATTAAGAAATTTTGATGCTTGTTGTTATTATGTCTTATTTTCCTCATCTGGGAATTCTTGCCTGACTTGGCTTAAACTGACCAGTCTGAATGACTTGAAAAGGCCATTGTAAAAAATTGAGAGAAATAAAAATGTCTTAGTGCAGTCAGAGTCCACTCTCTCAACTGAAAAGCGTGGTGCTTTTACGTTTTGAGACAGTTTCTCAGACAGCCAGACAAGGTGACATTAAACAAATCATGCTAATTACAACACAATTTATGTAGAGAGATTTTGCTGCCCTGCTAATACTTGGCAGGAGCTGTCAAGTACTAATGTTTCAAAAAAGAGCACTTCTACCATTAACTTTTTTGGTTCTTAGGAAATTGATGGAGCCCGTAGAGCTCCCTCGTTTGTGCCAAGGGAAGCAGAGCCCGGCCCAAGCACAGGAGTAGGGAGGGCTCAGAGACCAGAGTTCAGGCCATGGCTTTCAGATAGAGGTGCACAGACTGAGCTGTGGCCCTAGGCAGATCACTCCTGAATGCACCCCATGCCAAACAAAATCAGCAAGAATTTCTGCAATCCCTGGAGGCTCTGCATCTGTCTGGCTTCCGTTATCCCACACCAGGTGTTCTGCTGTATGTGTGTCATGCCCAGAGGTGCAGAAAAGACCCTGCCATTCTGGGCTGGAAAGATTTTGCATGGTTGATGGTACATTGTAAAACTGAGGGGAAGATCACGCTCTCTGTGCATTAGTTGTCTTATTAACAGAACAAGGATTAAACGCTTACCTATAAAACTTGCCAACAGCACCATGAAATTTGCTTCCTAGGAGCTTGTAAAGCACCTTAAGCTTAAATCTGAGAGATATGTAGGGTTTTGCCTCCTATTCACTTAGTTTAAGACTGTTTTCACATAAGTGTTATTTCCTGCTATCCAACTCCAGCTAGTGGTTACCTGCACCTTCACAGAACCAACAGAGGGGTGTGGGGCACTAGCTCCTCACCCACATTGGTGCTTACACCATAGCTTAAACACTGCAGTTTACAAGAAGCTGCCCTGGTCCTGGGAAGTGTTCAAGTGCATCATGCTGATTTTGCTGCAGGGACAAGAACAGCCCTGGTAATAGCAAATGGATTTGGGGGCAGAGCCAGAGGGAGAAAGCAGGAGGGAGAGAAGGCTGGTAATAGCCTCTCACTGTGAGGGTTTACTGAATGACTCTCTGCCCGTTAACGATGTCTGGACAGGGCTGCACTCCATGCAGTGGCCACCGATCACACACAGACATGGGACACAGAATCACAGAATATTCTGAGTTGAAAGGGACTCACAAGGATCATTGAACACAACTCTCAAGTGAATGGCCCATACATGGGAATGCAAAGCTCTGGGTTAGACCCTTAACTCAAGGGAGAGTGAGATGGCATGGAGAAGGGTCCTCAAAACTCTGCTGCTCAGAGTTAAATGAGCTCAGACCCTTCCTCTGCTTTTCTGGAACAGACAGAAGGAGAAGCCAATCAGATAGCCATCTCACTCTCTGGAACAGTAGAAATGCCCTGGCAAGCTTTTCCTCATGTGGCCAAAGGAAGATGGTGTGAATAAATGTGATTTGGAGATTCTCAAGTAGGCTGGTGAGTAGGATGTCTTGATCTGGAAGTGGGTTCAGATCTTCCTCCAAAGAGAACTGAACCCAATTCTCTGAATAGTTACCTGAATGCAGGGTTCCCCACACCCAGCTGAGTTGCTCTCATTCTCCCACAGTCATTTGTGTAGCCCATCCCTGGCTTTGTTATCACTTGGAAACGCCTATAAGCATGGGCATACCTCTGCAGAGCTTGGGTGTCTTCTTTCTGGGCTTCTTATGTTTTGCTCTGAGGTAGATTTGCAAGCAACTCTGCATATATGCTTCAGGGGCTTCATGCTGCCGGTGGGAGTTTATGATCTCCGGTGAGTCCTGGATACTTGTGGAAATTGCCCAGGAAGTAAGCTACATTCTTGAGAGGGTCAGAAGGACTCTAAATGGTATATTTAGCATCAGCTGGAGACAGCAAGACCTTAATGGGCCTTGGTGGAGGTGGCACTTTTTGCATGAAAAAAGAAAATGTAAACTCCCGCTAACCATAATAGCACCATTAAGTCCTGCAGTGCTTGCACATCCAGTAAGTATTTGCAAAAGTTACATAGAAAAGGTTTGCAGGGCAAGGGTAGGGTATTACTAGGGGTAAGGCTTCTACAAGGAATGAAGCTTTTTGGTCTCACCAGCCACAGCAATTCCTGGAAACTGAAGATGATCAGCACCTCATCTCAGCAACCTCTGGAAGTTAAACCTTGGTACCTGCAGACAGACTCCTGCTGCAGTGGTAACACACAGAGCTCATTTTCCTTTACAGCTGCGCCCGATTGCATATGTGACTGTCACTTGATGTGTGCAGGCACATTTTCACACTTGACTCACAGTTAGTCCAGCACCATAAGCCAAGACTGCCCCTGGTTAGATAGAAATTGAGTAGGATTGGAAAGACGTATAGCAGGGGAGAGAAACAGGCCAGAAGAGTTATTTCAAGCAGATGTTGCTGATAGCTGTTGGTAGCAACACTAAGTTATCAGAAGGAAATACACATATATATCTTTTCAGAATGAAAAACCAGCATCTGCACTTGAACAGGGTTTAGTGATTGCTAAATAGCTCCATAGGCAAGAGAAGAGCTTTATGAACAGAAGGTTTTGCATGAAGCAGTTGTTGTTTACACCTGAAACTAGTGTACAAATAAAGCCATCACTCTTTACTGCCAATTCTCCTCTGCTCTGAGCCAGAGCAGCCTGCAGAGCTGCATGACAGCCCTCCCTGCAATTGTTCCTCACAGTTGTAGCTTTTATATATGCTTGCCAATGGTTGTCCAGGTCAACTCACACGCTGAGCCCCATTTAATCCAACAAAGCAATGTGTTAAGAAAAGCAGAGAAGGCATTATTCAGAAAGGGGAACTTTGGCCTTTGACGGAAAAAGGAGAACATGGAGTTAATTTTCTGCTTTGAATTGTCCTGCAGAGGAGTTTACCTTTTTCCAGTGAGTGTCAGGGGAACCCACGGCCAGAGGACACCATGAGCAGAAGTTTCCTTGTGCAGCTGCCTCCCTTGCCTTTCTTTCCACAGGCAGCAATCACAGCCCCACGGACTAAATTTCAACTGGATAAAAAAATTAAGCCTAAATTGTAAAACACTACAAAATATTAAGTCTGAAATCCAACCCTTTTCTCCCTCCCCATTTCTGTTCCTTTTATACAACCACCGACATTATTTGTTTCTCCTGTATCTTTCTCCTTGTTAAGGTAGGTCATATGAGGTGCCTTCACCTTGAGAAGATCAATTTTGGGAGTTGTGACCCTCTGGTACCTCTTGCTGCAGCTGCATACCCCCTGCGATGGCAAACCCCAGCTGCTACAGAAGCGTCGGGGAGTCCTGTGAACCTCAACACCAAATCAGAGGCAGCAAGCTCTGTGTGATTGTGCCCCTGAAAGCCACCAGGAGCCAGGAGTGAGAAAGTGCCACAGGTGGAAGGGACATGAGAAGTGGACTAAAGGCCCTGCTGGTGCTCACTGGGTGCTCGCTGTGACTAGGAGGAGCACAGGGAGGTGCTGAGGAGGGAGGAAAGCCTGGGAAAGGCACTAAAGAGGGGAAATGGGGGTTGGAGTAACCCCAGGAAGAAGGAGATGGAGAAGCAGAAAGGATTAGCAAGGTAAGGAGGTAGTGATGGCAGTAGGAAGCATTGTTATACTGTGTTGTGTAATCGTTGCACGTTGTTGTCACAGCTACACTTTAAAAAAACATAGGTTATGTCTCAGAAAAGCTTAACATTTACTGCTTAAAAGAATAAGTTTTACCCTTTTTCTTTTCACTTCTCATTGAGAAAGAAGGACTCTGGTCATGTCTCCAGGCTTTTTTTTTCCTAGAAATTAACATTTAAGAAAACAATTCGCACCAAGCTGTGTGATTCAAAGAACTGGGGCACTGGGGAAAACACCAGTTATCACAAACCTTACCACTAAATGGCAAGCACTAGCAAGTGGGGGATTAGGTTTTTTCTGGAACTGCCCCTTTAAGTTCCTGGCAGCTTTGATCTAGCAGTAGAGAACTGAAGTGGGAGGACAGATCACGTACTCCCTCCTGGATACTTTTCTTTTGTAGTTGCATGTGATGCTGTCATTTAATCTTGACTACAAATGGGAACTGACGGTTTCTCTTTGCATGGGGAGCATGGATACATCCCATGCAGACATTCTCAGCCATCCATAGATTTGAAGAGACAGTGGGAAACTGGGTCCAGCCCCAGCTAACAGGGCTTCAGGAGACAGTTTACAAGCAAAGGTTATGTTGCGGTTCACAGCCTGCTGCCTGTGCACATGTGCAGAAAGAAATCAAGCCACAGACCCACATCCTAGCTGTGAAGCACAACTAGGTACGGTGTTGCCCCCTTGGCAAGCTTTGTTTAGCACTCAGAAACTTCTGACAAACAGCCAAAGTCTCCAGATTGTGTCTGGACAAAGTTTCCAAATGACAAAGAGAAAATTTCTTAGAGAAATGTGGGCTGTATCCAAAACCAAAAAAATCCAGTTTCCCATTCAGACACCAGGTGATAGCCAGCCCCAGCCTTCAGATTCACAAATGCAAACCCAGATCTCCACATCCTTTTAGATAGTGTGAAAGCTAATTTGGGCATTTGCAGAAAATGCAGATAAAATCAAGCTCATCTTAATGTTTCATCCAATGAGACATTTGATGTATTTGAAAGTTTATCTCATCTTTTAAAATCACCTGTGGCTCACTTTTAAAGTCTGAAATCATTACATCCATAATAAATCTCTTCATGGAAGTTCATCTTCTTGAAATTAAATTAGAATAGGAAGTGAATGTATAGACAGATACACAAAATAAAACAGGCAGGCTGGCTTACAGTGATATATTCTGTCTGTAAGGAAATACATCAGTGGCCCCCTGTATAAAAAACACCCTTCTACAACTATGGCATGCATTAAATGACACATTTGAATGCTTTTTTTTCTTCTTCAGTAAGAACAAGTCATTTGCCTGGATATCTCACTTGCCTGAGCCAAACCCTAGGGTGTGTATTGTCATCTGTGTCACTGTAAATATTTCTGTTAGATCTCTTTCTGAGGACTCTGAGCTGACATGATCAAAAGCAACAAATAAGAAATGGCTTAAGTTCGCTTCCTTGCTTACATGTTTTCTGTCCCCTAAAATGTATCTTATAAGCATGATGAGTATGAACTGGAAGAACTAATCTTTAAATTTATAAAGATATGCATGTATAGATTAGTCCTATGCTAGATTAGACTACAGATCTTTCCATTAAAGGTAAACCACTCATTTTTCCATTTTATATCTGCTTTTTCTTTAAGACTGGTGTATTTTCTGAGATTTGGTAGATCACTCAAAGCCACAGATACTCACATCAACTCTCAAGTGAGTCTTCATCATTCCTCGGAATTCTACATTTTCCCAGGAAAAAAACAAACAAGTAGTTTTTGCCTACTATGTAAAACTACGATTAAACTATTTATTAACCAACAGGTTTACACAATTAAAGCTCCACTAGATGCAAAGCAGCTCCTGATGACACCAGGTATCACTGTCTAGTCATGCTGGCTCTGTTCACTGTTTTCACCCCAGGAAGACAAAATAACCACCCCAACTGCTACACAGTTTGAAAGATTTCCCATCAGACACAGCTAGCACAGACTTGGAAGAGGCCCTTTTTGGTACAGTCCCCTGTTCAGGAGTGCTCTTGGGCTTGTGATGAGCTCTTTGGAGTCCTGCGTCACACCCTGCATCACTGAGGGTTCCCTTCCCCTCTGCCCCACTTCCACTGAGTGACACTGTTTGTCCTCTGTCTTCTTCCACCTAGGTTGGCATTCAGCATCTTCTGAGAACTTTATGCTGACTGAGTTTCATCTGCACATAGACATGTGCTTCTGCATGGCCTACTGGCTGTAGCACCTCTGGTTTCTCACTCAGCGTCTTCTGCTTGACCATGGACAGCAAGAGAAACAAGTCAGCAAGCCCTTTCCCTTTTCAGTGGTTTCCAAGCAAAAGAAACATTAGCATGTCAGACTGCCAGACAACACACCACAGATTCTCCCACATATTGCTTCTTTCTTCCTTTTTTCATGTCAAGAGCTAAAGAGGTGGGTGACAGATTTCCAGCGGAGGGGGGTGGGGTGGGATTTATGCTGAGCACTGCTATTGCAACCTCTCTGCCTTTTACACTTGAGCGGGAAGGGGCCCTACAGTGAGGCACTGAAATCAAAAGCCTATGCAAAAAGTCCCTAGCTAATTATTCATTATAAAAGAAAAGAAAGAAAGAAAAGAAAGAAAAGAGAGAAAGAGAGAAAGAAAGAGAGAAAGAAAGAAAGAAAGAAAAAGAAAGAGAGAAAGAAAGAAAGAAAGAAAGAAAAGAAAGAAAGAAAGAAAGAAAGAAAGAAAGAAAGAAAGAAAGAAAGAAAGAAAGAAAGAAAAAGAGAGAAAGAGAGAAAGAGAGAGAGAAAGAAAGAAAGAAAGAGAAAGAAAGAAAGAAAGAAAGAAAAAGAAAGAAAGAAAGAAAGAAAAAGAAAGAGAGAAAGAGAGAAAGAGAGAGAGAAAGAAAGAAAGAAAGAAAGAAAGAAAGAAAGAAAGAAAGAAAGAAAGAAAGAAAGAAAGAAAGAAAGAAAGAAAGAAAGAAAGAAAGAAAGAAAGAAAGAAAGAAAGAAAGAAAGAAAGAAAGAAAGAAAGAAAGAAAGAAAGAAAGAAAGAAAGAAAGAAAGAAAGAAAGAAAGAAAGAAAGAAAGAAAGAAAGAAAGAAAAAGAATTGCAATCGGTCCAGACAGGAAAGAGGGCTTTAAAACGATATACCTTTACAGCCATAAATTGTTAAAGAAAAAGAATTATAAGATAATGTACAAAGGGTCAATTCAATAAAAGGAGGGAAAGAGACATCTGAGTTTCCTTGAAGTCACTGGGGAGGCAGCTGTGCTCAGTGTGCTTGCTGCACATATATGTAGCTGGATAATTGCTTGGTTAGAAACTGAAATAGCAGCATGAGGGCATCATCCAAAAGAGCAAGGAGATGCACAGGGAAAAAAAATCACCATTCCAGCCTTGGGCAAAGTTTCACTGCATGCAGAGTAGATCAACAATTTATTTCTGAAATTTACACTTTGTAAAGCATAAATAAGCAGAGAGGATCAGCGTGCGCCCCAGCAATGTACATACCCTCTGACAGATACTGTGTTTGGCTGCATCTAATGAGTGCAGGCCCAGAAACGAGACTACAGCCCTGCAGGAGCTGTGTGTTCTCACACTGCATTTTTTTTAGAAAGCAGCTCAATTAATCTGAAGGTTAACTTAATTAAGTAAAGCTCACCTCCTTATCAGGTTCTTCTAGGCTTTTCACCACATCAGGTACTGTGAAATCATTCATTAGGCCTTACAATGTGCCTCTCAACTAGGTAAATATGTGCTAATTGTATTTCACAGAGAGTTCAGACAAAAGCAGAACAGCTAAGCAGAAGGTTTTGAACCTCTGGCCTTGGGAGTTGTGTAGGGCCCCAGAGGAAAACCTGGGTCAGGGGAATGAATCCCACAGCATCCATGGGACTGTGGGAGCCAGACAAAGGAGGAGAAGGTGACTAGAAATGAACCCTCGATCAAAACATTGATGGGTGTTCACTAAGCCCCAATTTGTGTGCTGTACATTCAGGGTGGGCCACCAATACTCTTGGGGCTGGGGTTGACTGGAGAAAAAGCACAGATACCCCACTCCTGCAGCTGGGACACCCCAACAAGCCAAGGGCTCCAGGATACTGTGACAATAAGGATAATTTCTGATCCATTTAGGGTCTTGCTTTCCTCTTAGAAAAAAAGGAGAGCTCACACCCATCAGTGCTGTGACTGGCAGGGCAGTCACAGAGCATACCCCCATGGAAACCCTATGTGCAAACACAACTCGCGTCACCTGCATGCAGGGAGCAACTCAAGAGACAGCAGGCTTGTGCTCCTCATGTATGCCAATATGTTGGTGATGGTGCGACATGAAGTCGGTGCAGGGATGCATGCATGTCAACATTGGAGACTGAGGGGAACTGCCTCTTGTTCTCACATGATGGAGAAGGGAGTTTCTCTTGCCATCCTATAGTCACATGTGCTGCAGTAAAAGAAACCTAAAAGGACTGGACAAGGTCACAGAGAGAAAAAACCAAATCTGAAAGAGGTTTTCAAGGCATCTTGCCTCAAATACATGTCCCAGTTACAGTCTTCCTTCCGTCCTCACATTCCCAAGTTATAATTCCTTACCTCCATTTTTCTTTTCCTATAAAAGAACAAAATGAATGTAATATTTATTGTTACAAGGAGTGCAATGCCACAATCAGGTTAAGAAAGCAATTGACTAACTGCTGACACATATTACTGAAAACTTAATTCTGAAAAGCTTCATTTGCTCATTGGGGACACTTGTCTTGTTTACAATGTCACTTCTGTTACAAGAAGTGTTTTTAAGGACAGGTAGTTCTGGGAATGAGAGCAGCCTGACAATCTTGTGAATTGGGCATACAAATTTGCCTGGCAGATTCAGCCTCTGTCCTTGCCCTATTGGTGCTAATAAAAAGTGTATGAATTAGCCTCATGTTAAGAAAGAAAGAGAAAGAAATGAGAGAAAGAGAGACACAAAGAGGGGAAGGAGGAGGGAAGGAAGCGTGTGGACCTAGAGCAGCACAAGGAGAAGTTACAGCAGAGGCAAGATGTTTGTACATCACTAATGTGCTGCCCCTGTCTCTGCTAGCACTCCACCAGTTCCCTACCTGCCTTGAAAATATGTTCCTTGGTGCTGCTTAATTACTGCAGTCACTGAAGTTTCAGAGACAAATACATCTCCCAACAACCCTATGTTCATCTTTTCCTATTCTCAGCACTTTAAAAAATGCACCACTTTCCACTCCAGCTGAACAAGTCATATTAATTTTTTCCATCTTACTTCAGAGCTTCCTCAGCAATTTTTTACACCTATTTACATGAACCAAAGTGGTTGCTTTCAAAACTGATTTTTCCCATTTGCTGTTGCTTTGGAGGTATCAGACCCAAGAGTTGGTTAAGATTTTCCCTTTCACCTACTAGAACGGAGTCCATGTTTTAAGGACACATTTTTCTCACCTTCATGTTCATATTCTACCTCATTTTAAACAAGTAAACATTGCTTTTGAAAAAAAATAAATTTGTGGTAAGCCCAACCTCCCCAAATTTGTCCTAGAGGAACAGCTACATGCACTCTGACCCAGGAGATCAGTAGTCAATACTCTGTGGAAGCAAGAGTGTCTCTTCACTGCCTAACCTGGAGAAGTCTTGGGTACACATGGATTTGTAACTTTAAGGAGGCTCCTAAATCTTAGCCGTTTTTGAGGTACTTTAGATGATCTTCATTTCAGTATCTCTGTCCTCAAATTAAATCACATGTGTTGTGAGCAGCACAGCTCTGCACGGTGTGCTGACTATTTTTCTAAACCTGGAGCCTTTGGCATGTGAGCAGGTCACAGCCAACAGCACGGAAGTGTCCTCTCTAAAACAGGAAGGACTCATTTTATTGGCAAACCACCAGTGGCAAGAGATTACGATACGATTGCAAATAATTAAAGTATGGCAAAAGCATGTCCTGCTTTCCCCCCCCCGATCCCTTTATTATGTTTTCCGGTATAAACACCATAACCTGCTGCCTTCCAGCAGTATCCTCATTTATAGAAGACTTTGAGTCCCCCTGAGTTTTAAGGAGTTGACTCTGCAGTAAAGCGCCACGTGAGTTTATGCAGATCTCTCCTAGCTCACTGGGAAAGTCAGGAGGAGTGCTCAGGCTGGTGTGCCAGCAGACTGGAGCTGAGAAGTACATGCTAAGGTAGTCCTGTAAACAGTCCTGTAAAACAAAACAAAACAGAAGCAGAGCTGGAGACACTTTATTGAAAGAAGCAGAGCTGGAGACACTTTGTTGAAAGCAGTATTAAGTGGAAGCTTTTGCCAAGCAGTGCGGGACTGCCAAACCCACAGACGATTTGAGACTACCTTCCAGTTCATGTCTTGGAAAATGTATTCTGTGTAAAGAGCTACACATGCTCCTAAGAGTCCATAGTTTAGCCTACAAGTCAGTCTGATTAATTCATACACATGATAGGAGTGGGAGCAACAGAACAGAGCGGGGTGAAAAAGGAAGTAATGAAAAGAAAATACACTTCAGAATTCTGTGGTGGTGGAGATACTGGGTGCTATTAACAGTCACTGGGATTGATGCTGGAGCACCTCTAGAAAAGTCAGCAGATAATAAGAAGCAGCATTAAGAACAAATCAAGGTGGGAAAAATTTACTGCTGTCTCTACTGAGACTGTGAATGGAAAATTTGGAAAGAGATGGTGAAAATACTAAAAGAGGCCAAACAAACAAATTCCACTAGAACCAGCAGAGTATTTTTAAATCATGTCCTTTAATAATCTACTATTTGCATTACCGTAACATGTCATTGCATTATTCGGGTGCGCAAACAATTGTTGATTTCCCAACTTCTGCTGGAAAAAATGATGACCTGGGGGAAGAAATTTCTGTAGTAAATACCTCAGCATGAATAATAAGATGAGGTTATTTAAGCGACAGCTCCTTGAAAAATTAGCCTAACTTCCTAATAACTGTACTACATAGCTTAAAGAAATCTAATTTTATCTCTGCCTCCCACACAGTAAATCTCCCTATCACATTCTTTCCTTGCTTCACTGCTATTTCTTTGCTTAATAATCACCTACTTAAAAGATTGGGGATAATGTTAATAATAGGCAAATTAGACACACAGAAAAGCAATGTTTTCTGTGCTTTCAGAGGTACTCGGCATGACTGTCATTAAACCAAAACTGAGGCTTGAGGAGGGAGCACAGAATCCTGAGCAGGCTGCAGTGGAACAGGGCAAGGACTCTGGCTACCTTAGTGTTGAGAAGACAACATTAGTCAGCGTTGCAATGCTAAAATATCTAACAACAGGAGCGGCTCTCCCCTTTAGCATTTTTCTCCCATAAACTAATTAAGCTATAATATTATGAGCGCTTCCTTGGAGGCTAGGCTTTCCTCTTAGCATGACTATGGGCAGGCTGGGCAAAGCTGGGTTATCGCTGTGATGAAAAAATTGGCATTACTTTTTGCCTAAGTCTGCTTTATTTTTTATTTCAAGCTCTACACAAAGCCACTCACATGCCCAATGGCTCAGTCTCACTTCCAATTAAGTCAATGATAAAACTCATATTGACTTAAATAGGAGCAGGTTTGCATCCCAAAGGCTAACAGTCAAGGCTTTTAACAGTCAGACTACTAATGGGGAAAGTAGAAAGAGTTAGAAAATGTCACCATCTTCTCTTTTCTTAGGAGCAGTAATTCAAAGTGAATAGAGTAGGCATGTTGGGTTTGAAATTATTTTCAGGGAGAGAAAATACGTGGTGAGTCTATTTATAATGCAGTGATTCAGCTCTTCTTATAATACATGTGGATGGATCTGTTGCAGAGAAGGCGGCAGCACATAAGAATTATTGACTCTCCCTTTAAATAGTTTGCAAGGCCTTTCTTAGCCCTTATTATATTTAGCCCTTACTATATCACCTAGCCTGTGCAGCAGTGTACACTGCTAATAAGAGGGTTTGGCCAATTAACTTGGTTATATTGGAGTCCTCTGCTGAAAAAAGAGCAACAGACCTGGAAGGCTCCAGGTGCTTCCTCAACACTGGCCTCTGCTATCAACAGCGACCATAGGAGGCCCAGTATAAAAGAGAATTTGGTTTTTCTTTTTATGATGTTAATAAAATTAAGCAAAAGGAAGAGATTAGATCAACAATGACTGCATTACTGTTGATTTCTCCTGCATGAAAAAACATACTTTTGAGGGAGGAGGGATAATGCACAATTAAAAAAATCTGGAGAAGGGGCTATGAAGCCTGCCAGAGGAGCCCAGCATTTAAATTTCCCACAAACCTTTTAAAGGTAGCTGCTTTGACTGAACCCAGCTTTCCCAACCTCAGTGTGATTCCCACTCCTCACATAGGGCAGAGGCACCCACACAGAAGTGCAGCCCTCTGGGAGCAATATTTTAGGTGGTGACAGCCTACTGGTGCTCATAACCAATTTCTCCTCCTTTGCCTGCTCTCCCCTACCCCGCACCAGGAGAGGAAGAGAGATGCACATTGCAGAGTGACTAAGCTGCGGTCCCCAGCACACAGAGGCTTCTCCTGGCTGGGAGCGAGTAGGGAGGACACTGTGCCCACTGGATACTCAGCTCAATTCCGGGATGCACCTGGAGGGCTGCCACAGGAGCAGTTCCCTGTCTGGAACTGCCCCAGTACATACAATGAGGCATTCTGGGGAAATCGACTCCATGGAAAGTTTGGAACCCTCTACCAGATGGACTTGGTGTTTCTTCAGGATGCCCATGACAGCCACAGTTGTAACTACACACCATGTGTGGGAACAGGGAAGCCTGCCCTGTCCTGCAACAGTGTTGAAAGTATTTTCCATCTATTCTGGGTACTGTTTGTTTGTTACCCAGTGGATACGTTCCACCTGTATTTATGTCTTTCATCTCAGTGCCTTTTCCACTTCTTGCTTTTGCCCTGCTAGCAGAGTGGAAGGAAATGTGTTTGCCTTTTGCAGTGTTCATGATCAAATGCAAACAGAGAACGCTGAACTGTAGCACTGCCTGAGGAACCCAATGTGATGTGCCCACACAGGAGAGAAAAGTAAAGGGAGCAGCTTTTGTGAATGACATTCAGGTTCAGCTTGCAGGTTTGCAACTCTTCCAAGTAATTGAAATGGCTCATGCAGCAAAGACTGAGCAAAGTTTCATGACCCATCACTCTAAAGGGAAGCCAGGTGGCTCAGAAGTTGATGGAATTGCTCTGGATGAACATGAGGGAAACAGGCATCTCTAACATCAGCTCCCAAATGTTTGCACCTCTTCTCTCCTCAGTCCATGATCTGGAGAGTACACCTGCACACACCCACATATGCTCTTTTTTTGTCTCCTTTTCTGTACCATTCTCCTTTCCAACCTTTTTGATTGTCATGACTTCAAAATTCAAAACCGTCCCAGCCTCCTTCTGTAATTAAAGCAGAGATCATGGTTTTGCATTTCTGCGTCAAATGCTGAGGTCCAATGGCAATCCAAACAACCATAAAGTTGACATTGAAGTAGTAGCTTGGTGTAAGTACACACTGCAAAACCTGGAGGAGGAGGGGGAGGCAGTGCAGTCCTGAAGGATGTGGATCTGGATCTCCTTTTCCTCTCTCTCTCCCTCAGCCCCTCACTCTTTCTCCCTTCCTCCCTCACTCCCTCCCAGCCCCCTTAGAGCAGAATGACCTAAGCTGGGAGCCTTTGCCCACTCCCATGCTGCCCTAATGGAATGTCCTAATCCCAGCAGAGTTCCCTCCTGCTCCAGCTGCACCATATGACCTACAGCCCCCCTCTGGGTTCATATAGCTCAGAGCTCTTCTCTGGCACAGTGATGGTAAGGAAAAGATGTACCAATGGCATTGTGTAGAAAATCCCACCAATCTCCCTTCTGCTGCTGGTTCTGCCTCATCTTTGAAGAGCAGAAAGAAGGGAGAAAAGTGTCACAAGTACAGTGGGGCCAGACAGGAGCCTACACTTGGGGTGAGAGCCAACAGTCTGCATGCATGACAGCCAGCAATGCTGCCATGGTGTCATCCTGTCATCCAACAGCAGAATGCAGGAGGGTTCACACCAGGATTTGTACTGCCACAGAAGCCAGACTGCCTTAAAAAAAGCAGACAACTTTGAAAAATGTCCTCTCACAGCTAGCTGGCTTTGCAGGCCAGTGTGAAGAGGAAGAAACCTCCTCTGCACGTTCCTGATGCCTTAGGCACTGATCTGACTTACCCCATCACTCCGATTGGGATTTGGTGTCGACCCTCTGTCAGAGTTACGGGATTGCTGTGCCAGACCTTGCCTTGCTCCCTTCCTTCACCTGCAGGGAGAAGGCATGTCCCCCCAGCTGGCGTGCCTTGCCCAACCTGGCCCCATTCAAGGAATGCTATGGTGACCCACACGCTCACCATGCCCCCTTGGCTAGGTTTAATGTACAGGGACAATCTATTTTCTGACTACTGGAAGTTCACCCAAGGCTGTTAATGGATGTTTCCTCTGCATCACAACTACTGATAAACATTCTTCATTAAAGTACTAAATTAATCTCTGCTGAATATATGTGACACAGCCTGAAGCCCACCTCCATATCCATTATCTGCTTTGTTCTTACAGCCAAGAGAAGAAAGATTTATTTTAGTCAGTAAGGTGAACAAACACCACCTGTGATCCACTCAGGAAGCTGACCTGAGCTAGAAGGTGACATTTTTACTGTTTCTTTTTGACTATAACCAAGGCTAATGGTGCATGGATTATTATGCTTCCGGCAAAGCTGCCTTTTTCAGTTGAAAATGAGGTTTTTGTCAATTAAATACTCAGTGAAACAAAGATGTGCACTATACATATAATAATTCAATTTAAAAAACATACTGAAAGAAAAGGAGCTTTAAAGAATGGTGTTGTAAATGACAGATAATATTTTTTTGTGTGGTTTGAATAAATTGTCACTTTTATTCTCATGCTCTACATAGTGATCACAGACTGAATCAGCCTGCAAATACAAACAGCCCCTTTGCTTTCCAAGCAACTCACTGGCTAAAGTAACTTATATAGTGCCACTGTTTTATGGATAAACAGGCTAAGTCAGTTCCATATCCTGTCAGTATGGAGCTCTGACAATCAATACATTCCATGTTTTGAAGAAGGATGGAGAAACTTTTTCAGTGAACTGCATGGGACTTTTAAGCCTAAGTAGAGCTTAAATGAGGACAAGGATAGGTCTTTATTACATCTCTTTTTCTCAGTTAATGCAACTCCTGGAAAATTCAGAGCCCATAAGAGTGCAGGCTTTTTCCATGTTGCAAAGCAGGTTTCCTCCAGCAAAGTCAAAACAGTATGTGCCTAGGAGACAATGCCTTCCCACTTTGCCCTTCAAGATGTACCGTGCTGGGTTTCCTGCACATGGATGACAGTTAAAAACACAATCAAGAATTACATATTAGAGCTTGCATTCTGCTACATGCTCTGTCCTGGGACTGTCTGAGGGTCTGAGCCTTAGTAGGGTTTAACTACTTTAGTATTCATTAAATCAGAGGGGCTTAGGGTACTCAGAGAAGAGGGAGGAGGAGAATGGGGAAGCAGAGAACTGACGAAATCACAAAAGGTTCAGGCACGCTTAGGATAAACCTTGAGGTTCTATGTCCCACACTCAGTCTCCTTCTCTATCACCATCTGAGAATTCAAGATGAAATCAAAGCCTTTATGGGGACAACTGGAATGATCGTGTAGACTTGTGCTATCTGTGCAAGAAGTCAGACAAGATGGGAAGGAATCACATGCTGCAATTCAAAATCCAAAGGATGGATAAACCTCATGTGTGAGGAAAGGAAAAAGAAAAGAGCCTTTTAAAGGGATACTTTAGGTCTGTTCAGGACTAAGCTTTGGTTCATTATTTGAAGCAAATCTTGTGAAGCAGATAAATTATAGACAGTAAGACTAATGCTGTAGTGATTATTACTGTCAAAGGCATATAACTCCCTCAGATTCCCCAGAAAATCCCTGTACTGCTACATGTTGCACAGACGGAACTGAGTAAGGGCTCTGACTAGTACAGGAAGAAACAGTTCACACCATTTTCATTCTTCATCTATGGTTTCCATAGCACATTTGGCAATATCTCAAAGCTTCCTCAGCCCTATACCTATTATCAGTTATGTTACAGTGCTGCATTTTAATTGCTGGGTTTTCTGAGACAGAGGGAGCTGAATCTAAATATATCTCAAGTGCCAGCAGTGATATTTAGTACAGCTACTGTAATTAAGTATTCAGCCATCACCAACAAATAAACTTCTCACTTGAGCAAATAGGTTCTCTGAAAAACACCTGAATGTTTGACAAAATTCCATTTACTGTTATTTTAATATCATTAGGAGGCCTTGGCTTTCCTGATTGGCGGGGTGTGCATCTAAACTGCCAAGAAATTACCCGTTTTCGATCACAGTTCTTTTCCTTTTATGAAAGCAGACACTGACAGCTCTAACAAAGATGCTCAGCTAGGAAGCTTTTTCTCCTGCAAGAGAAATGAAATACTGCTGAGTTAAAACCACTAATTACAGTTTATAATAACAATACTTCCGGGGGGGTGTGTTTAAACTATACTTAACTGCTGGGGTTTTTTTTCTTTAAACTAGAGGTTTGGCTACAGTTTGATGGTTAGCTACTTGGAAAAATCTTCTCAACTGGTATGGTCTAGCTGGTAGATTCCAGAACAAAAAAAAAAAAACCTCTCCTGCAGTATAGGCATAATTTTCTTTCAAATCATTTGCTTTGTAATTCAGGCGCAAAACTTAATGTATGCAACAGGAAGCAAAGTATTTGAATAAAGATCACTGGAAAATCCCCAAAGTACATCCTTCACTCTGCGTATGTTAGAAAGCTCTTGGAATTTTTGCTAGCCCACATGGGATAGTTCAGAAACAGAAAAATCAGTAGGTAAAATGCTTAGGCTGTAGTAAACTTTGCAACTGCAGAGATCTACACCCAGAGTTCTGCTCTTCTATCCAGGTGCATGTGTTCCTGTTTCCTCCTGAAGTGTTGACACCTCCAACGTCTTCCACTGGGATGGGAAAGTTTTTCTCACTCCTTTTTCCCTCAGAAGATGTCTGAACATGACTTGTATTTGAGAATACTGAGAGATGGAGCTTCTCTAGCAAAACTTTTCAGATTATCACGTTTTATGCTCCCAAGAGGCCCTGGACGCGGAGACACATACACATAGGGATGCAACAGCTGGACTTTTTAAGCCAGTGGGAATTAAAGGGATAATAGATGGCAACGGATCATCAGTGGGTCATTTTGCTAATTCATTCTGCTGAACTTGCACCAAAGCTCACAAAAACAAACAGAAGAATGTAAATGGCATTGAAAAGTAAGCTAGGAGTACTGACCCAGAAGGCCACTTTCTTGATGAAAGCATTCTCTCTCATTTATATGATAACTACATAAAGTGCGGAGGAAACACTGAGCCTGATCAGAGAAGTGAAGGTAAGAGTATTTATTTACATTTCTTATAACTACCTTTTTATTTTCCCCACAGGAAATAGGAATCTAAAATGGACTACAAAAGTAAATATTTATCTGGTAAGGCAATCGTAAAAAAATCTGTCTTGTGATGATACAAGGTTTAGCTCCTGCTATTCTTAACCCTTTGAACAGAGCTTTGTTTTGTGTGTGTTCTCACCGAAGTCAATCAATACAGAATGGGGTAAAGTCTGAGTGATCAGAGACAGTCTGGAAACGTACTCTAAATTATTCAGCTTTTATACCAAAATCTAAACGTGTCTATTGTCACATGAGGAAACATCTTCTGTAGCTTCCTAAAAGATGACAAAATGGAAGGATGGGAACATGGCCATTTTTAATCATCTTCGTTATTTTAACAACTCAAAATACAATTCCAGAGTCCTCTTCTGAGTGTTTCAGTATTTCAATATATTTTTAATGCATATATTTAAAACATTGTATCCTAGTATATCCAGTCTAATGTAGCATTAAAAAGAAAGATTTCAATTGAGTATACTTTATTAATGGGACATAAAGGCATGCAATATTTTAAACAAGTGGCAAAGTTAAGCCAAAACAAAGAAATTGTGTTGCAGCTCCTACCCAGGCTCAGGCACACCCTGAACTCAGCTGCTGAAAAAGTGAAAAATTTGTCCGAGTGAGAAGCAAAAAAGTTCAATGCTAATCATGCTGCTCAAAACTTGTGAGGATACTTAATTCTATTTCTATTTCTGCAGAAAACTCACACCTACAACTCCTGAAGGACAGAAACAAAACTGCTGAGTCTCAAAAGCACAGATCATGAGATACATGCAAACAGTCTAGTGTTTAATTCAGTGATCCTAGTCAAATTTGCAGAAAGAAACAAAAAGATCAATACCAGTAGCATTGCAAGTACAGTAACTTTTGCTACCTGATTCAGATCTTTCAACCTGCACTAAAGAACAGGCAGAAATCTGATAGAATCTCCTCTGGATCTCGGAGAAAGCTTCAAAGGCTAATGCCAAGGATCACATTCCTGAGTCTGCTTCTCTTAGATGTTCAGTGAAGTCCCACGCCTGTACTCATCTCTCATTTTTTCTTTACATCTCTTTCACGTTGGTTTCTTCTACTTGTCTCAGACTCAGTTGAAAAGATGTGCCCCTCTGGCTGCAACACAAGACACGAGGGTTCAGAAAAGCTCCCATGTCCTGTGTTGTAGCCGGAGGTCTCACAATAGTTTAGAGCAAACCCTCTGGCGTGTAGGTTCCTTTCATAGGCAAAGCTCTTTTCCTGCACTTTTGAATTCAACCTAAGTGTCAATCTGTGAAAGAGAAGTGGAGAAGAATGGAAATCACATGCACAGATAACACTGTGTGCTTTTGCTACTGTCAACACAGCAAATGGATAAAGAACCGGAGTAGCTGCCAACCTGGAGCAAAAAGGCTAACTTCTGACCTGGAATTAAAAGCTGCCATTCAGCTGACCTCAGCAAAGACATGCCAGCTCACAGTAGTTTAAATTAGCTCTACTGCCTTTCCAGCATGATCTCCAGATCTTGAAGACTAAAAGCATTTTTTTGGCAACTTTGCCAGCACCTGTTCTTTCAAAAGTAGATAAAGCTAAGCAAATAATTAGCAACTAATCATGTAAAAACAAATGCTGCCTTTTGTTTCTTGTTTGCAAATTGCCCTTATACAGATCACAACATTTTCAAATTTGTTATGCAGAATTATTTATGAATGCCTTCATAATTATTAATTCCAGGTCTGCAGATCACTCATAAGGAGTTGTGAACCTTTGCAAATCACATTGCATTTCTTAATTATATAAGCCATGTAAAACTTATTCCTGATGAGGTTAGCTGTCTAATTAACTAACTGACACTATGGATATGCAGCTCAAGAAATCACTTTCGGTGAACATCCAAACTTATGAATTTAAAAGGGGCATCGCTGAGAACAGTTTCTGCTAATAAAACTCGGTACCAAATATCCACATAAAACAACCCTTTGAAATGGTTCGAAGAGTTAAATTGAAATTCACTTGTGAATCCAAGCGGATAGTCACAGGACAGCATGTTTTTCTACTGCTTGCTCAACTTAGGTAATAAATTAATGCTAATGAAAATATTCAGAGCTGTTGTTGAATTTCTTATGAGCACAGTATTTACTTGTATGTGTTCTTTTCCTTGTGGACTTACAATTCATTCCCAACTGAAACACTTTGAAAAGCAGAGCTTGAAAATCCCTTTATATATGTGCATGTGTATATATATATATATATATTTATTTATATAAAAATGTCAATCCAGTACAGTATATTGCTGTGCATTACAATAAAGATCAGCACTATGGAGCCAGGTATACAAGACAAGATTATTGCTATCTCTGTTCAAAATATCTTTGGCAGATTTATTGTTTTTTTGTCCCTGACCCTCCATATATTACTTTTATGCTGTCACTACTTTGCTTGGTACTTTTGCTTCTCCAAACAAACTCAACAAAGCAGAAGAGGAAATGAAGTGTACTTAGCTGCTATTTTTACGAAGATGACCGACTGCCTGTACAGGCACTCTGATGATAAGTACTCACATTAACAGAACTTAGCAAACTACATAAGCTGTTTGCTCAAACTTCTGTTCAAAAGATTTTAATTTTTTTTAAGCTTTCCTATATACTTCAAATAAAACTCATAGCTATCAGCTTTGTTCATTTCCAGATTTATCTTCCATGGAATAAAGTACAGTTCAACTAATCACAGCTCAGATTAGGCAAAGGACAAAGCTATGAATTAAAAGGTCTGGTCTTTCCATATAAGGGCATCAAAAGGAATGCCATCAGTATTTTTGACAATAACATGGCTCCTAAGGTTGTCTAATGACAAGTGCAACAACAGTTTTCAGCCATTAGTCTGAAGCTTGAAGAATCCCCAAATCTTTTTGTGGATATATTCTGAGATTTTTGCTAAGAATTATACAGTTTATCTAGAAATTAGTTATTTCCAGCCACCTGCCTTTCTTATCTCAGCCGCATAGTAAAAAAACCCCAACCATTTTCATATTCAGTGTGAAAAAAAAATCATGCCAAGCTCCATCTGTCTTACCAATTCCCTAAACTGTGCCTATATAGGCACTAAAAGGAAATCAAAACAGAGTACTAGAATCCTGGGACCCAGAATTAATCTGCTTTTTACAGAAAAATTATGTTCAGATAAAGCTAAATGATTCACTCTATCCCATTTCCACAGCAAGGAAATTCAAGGTTAGAGCTGAAATTGCATCCTTAAAAATTTGCTGATGCCCTGTGGAAAAAACATGAAAATCATTTGAGTTAGAGAAGATTCCAATTAATTATTCTGTGTTTCCTTCTCTTGTGTCTCCTTGTTTTTGTTCACTGAAGGTATTTCCGAGAAGTTGGTCTGAGCCCACAAGCCTCTGTGGAAGGGTTTCATTGTCTGCTCTGTGCAACATCTCAAATAATAAGCAGGATGCATTAGCAAGGCAACCTGCTCTATACAGCGCATCCTTTTACCTGTTTTATGCTACCAACAAGGGTAAGTCGATTTATGGACAAATGGGAAACCTGCTCATTCCTCGGGATCCATTTCCCTATTCTGACAGTGCAATCATCTTTCACTCCATGGCTATAAACTTTGAGTCATGATGAATACTGATGGAAGGGAGGGAGATTTGCAAATCACCTCTTGCCTGGTATTTCACTCCCCTCTCTCTGCTATTGTGAGAGGAAGCTGGAAGCTGCAGTGAATAATCACTGAAATTTTACCTCTCAGCTAAACTGGCCAGCATAATCTTCATAGTGAGCCATTTGAGAACAATCAGTGGTGATATCATTAGCCAGACAGTCATTACTTCTGTGGTT
Organism: Manacus vitellinus; assembly: GCF_001715985.3. Classification (NCBI taxonomy): domain Eukaryota; kingdom Metazoa; phylum Chordata; class Aves; order Passeriformes; family Pipridae; genus Manacus; species Manacus vitellinus. The sequence continues at coordinate 8,723,555 of NW_021939256.1, forward strand.
TGCATAACGAGCAAGAATAGATATAATGTGCTCATGTGACCTCAGAGGTGTCCAAGGGGTCCTTCTCTGGGGCAAGGAGATTCCATTCCAGACCTGGCCATCAAATCAAGCCTTTTATAAACTGGAGGTCTGACAGGAATTCTGACTTCCACCACCAAACCCACACTTAAAATTTGTTGGTGTGGCTGGACCCAAAATGGGAAGGGAGTTATTTTCCAGTTCCAGAAACACATCACAGGAATACTGAAGACACAGAATGTGAATTTGAACTCAAGACGGAGTGATTTGTCCTCATCTTCAAGCCATTAAAAACTAGCACTTTCCTTTGGATCTGGATACTGCCTTCTCTGCCCACTACTATTATTAGCTAAGGGAGAAATTTCTTGCCACTGTTGGAATCAATTTTCTTTCCCAGCCCCCACTCTTTGTTACAATTTCTAAGTTTGTGACAAATACCCTTTAGTTTTTCTAATTAAGTTTCACATCTGTTCCACACCAGTTCATCTTTTTCTTTAGTGAGGGCACTTTTGCTGGGGCACACTAAAAGTTGCAGTCATTGTATAGAAAAATAAATGTGGGTATGTGTTACAATTTACCTAACTACTTCCAATTAATTTGCTGTTTAAGGTGACACTGTACTAATTACACATCAGTACATTAATGCAGCTGCAGGCTGTAATCATTTCCCTTTGAACAGTGCACACTTCCAGCAAAGTCCTCAAGAACTGTTTTGGAATACAAGAAAACAATAATCAATTCTCTTATTGCTGCTACTTCAATATAGAGTAAAGATCTGGTTAACTTTATTTTTTAAGAAGATCAATCTCTATTTATTAGTAGTAAAACAATTTTGACAAACTCTGCCCTTGCATGAACACAAACCTTTGTGGTACTCAATAAGTACATATCACCTCAGGCAGAATTTGGCCCTCGGTAACCTTAAGCTCCCCGTAAGCCTCATCTTCTTCAGATCAGTATCCACAGTGGGATTTCCCTCATTCTAGACTCCAAAGCCAATAACCATGCAACCTAGGACAAGGCCTCTGTGGGACATTGTGGTTCTGTTTTGACATGGTCATGCACAAGCATTTATCAGTGGTGATTGTTAAACTTTAACTAGCATAACTTGAGAGAGCAAAAGAAAGGAATTTATTTTTAAACATGGAAAGCTTTGTATGATATTTTCTGAATTAAAGACTGTGATTTAAAATAATCCTGTAAATTGAAAATCTATATCTGATGTGGCTGAAGGGGGACTTCTAGACCTAACTGTCTTAAATATAGATTTTAAATCAATATGAGTAGTTTGGGAGCATTACCGTTCAAGGATTTTGTGCCATTGCTGTTAAAGCATTATTAATTCATGCTCTTATCTTTCTCATTTCACAAAGTGCACGGGGTTTTTTTCTGCAAGTCTATTAATGTAGGAACTATAATCCATCTTTTTCTATTTTACTTTGGTATTGTCTCCCCAGATCAAAGTTAGATTATAACATAGAGTGAATTTCATAAATTATTTTGAATGATTTTAGAGAAAAAAAAAGAAAGGAGAAAAAAATGCAGGTTAAAGTCAGAAGCACATCACATATCACACAATTTACCTATAAGCAGTCAAGATTGCTTGAAATACTCTGCTAAAACTCAGCAATAAAAAGTTTGTTTAATTTCTAAAGATGGCAGATGTCATAAAAAAAGAGGCTGATGCAAAAATAAAGCCTCCAGAGTCTGGCAGTTCTGTTTGGATGTCAATAAAAGATAATGTAACCTGTCAAATTTGCAAGCATGTATTATCCAACCATCATATTGTACCTTCACCACTCAAGCATTACCTTCCAAGAAACATCCGCATCTGCCTGATTATCTTAAAGTAATTCTGATGAAGAGAGCAGGTTGCAAATTAAAAGTGTCTTTCTCTTACTAGTTTTCTCTCTCTCCCCTCTCCTCACTCTTTAATCCTCCATTTTTCACAGTTCAGATAATTTTTTCTTGAAAGGTTAAGGAGCTAGCAATTATTTCAATGGCTCTTGCAGCTTTAGGGGAAGTGTCTCATATGGCCTTTATTTTAAGGAGCTTCCCTTCATTCTTCACACTCAATATCTCTGGTTGAACACTGAGATTACTCCAGAGTTGTGGAGTTGTGTAACTTGGAGATACCGAGCTTTGTTCCTACTAGAGCATAGAAACCACGGTGTGGAAATGGCCTGCAGTTGCCGTGGACGGGTTGTCATGCTTCACACTCCATTGAGCTGGGATTGCACCACCAGACAAAATTCTGAAGGCTAGTGGTTTTTTGTTTTATGCTGATTTAGATATATTACCTTTTGGGAAATATTTTTTTTTTATTTCTATATCCATTATGAATTTTCCAAACATTTTAATTTGACTTCTATTAGTCAACCTCCACTTTCTTTTACCATCAGTTCATACATTGTGACTTTGCAAAGTTTTGGAGGTTGTTTGACTTTTTCCAGTGTGTATGTTCAGTTCTGGAAAGAGGCCACAAAAAAGCACACCATCTCAACAAATCGAGCATTTATTTTGAGGCTTCTGCTGACAGTCCTCATCACTGAACTGTGAAAGTTTGCATCATATCCCCATGATATCTCTTCACATTGTTATGCTTGATGGATTCAATCACCTTGGCCACTGTGTTTCTGGAGAATCTGTCCAAATTCTGCATCAACCTCCAAAGAAAGTCTGAAAGTTAAATTCTTGCTTGTTGCTTGTTTTCCAGCTGTACAGCAAACATACATAAAGTACATGAATTAATCAACATCACAGCTATTTCAGGAACCCAGAAGGATGGAGCATTGGGTCAAGGTGAAAATGATTGTGCTAGTGATTCTTGGCCATCCGTATTTAGCAAACCCACCCCTGTGAAAGCATTTCCTCCTTAGGCAGAGCTAGTTTATGCTGTAAGAGGGCTGCAGTTCATTATCTAGCTTGGTAGCACAGAGAAAATCTGTCTCCACAGACAAAATCAAAACTGAGTCAGGCATTAATTCCTAAACAAAAAGTGTGTCTTTCCTAAATGAGAGTGGAAGCTGGCCCAGAACTTACACTCAACACAGACGAAAACCTGCAAAACTGCCACTTTCACTGCAGGACTGGCATCAGTTTGGGAGAAAGGCCACCGACAGAAGCTCTGCCTTGTCAGGCAGTGCTGTCCTCCCATGGCCTTGCTCTACACAGCCATCTGTCCTCCCTAGGCAGCCACCAGCACGTGCCTGCTGCTGCGCATCCACAACCTCCAACGGGGATGCTGCGATTCGGACGGTTCAGGCTCCTTTGCCTCCCTGGTCCTGCAGGGTGAGGACGCACAAGGAGACTGTCACTGTCATTACAACAGGCCTTCATTTTTTTTTCACTTCTCATTCAGTTGTGATTCAAGCTGTCCTTCTCCCATAGAAATGCCCTTGTGTAACAGCACACGATGCTTGTGTAACGGCATCCACATCCTGCTCCTGTGCACTTAACACCATCTTTTCACTGCTTTCTGGGTACCAATTTGCAAAGCAGAGCTAGGCAGTCAGTTACTAAAACCACCCTAATTTATTCAATGAAACAGCACCAAGGTGTCATGGTTTGAGATGGCCCCAAAATCCAATTCCCTAGCTCCATTCCCCCTCCCACATCTCAACTTAATGTGAGATGGGTTTTTCCAGACAAAACACACACCAGACTCAAAGTGGGGGAAAGGGAATATATTACAATGACTGTACAAATAAATACCAGATCACACTATACACATGATCACAACTATCTCTACCATGACATATGTATTTACAATGATCAGATCTCTTCTCCCCTCCAAATAAAAGTCCAGGAGGGAAAGAAGGACAGATCCCTTCCAGTCTCTGAAGCAGCAGCATCTTCTGAGGCAGCAGTCTGTCTTCTCCACATGCAGCAGCTGATAGTTGGATTTCTGCCAGCACTCACGAGGGAGGTATCCAAGCCTCTCTCGGCCCCATCGCCTCCAACCGAGGGGTCTTCCGTGGGCTTCGTAACCCCAGACAAGGTCGTATCACCACGTCATATAACGAAGACACAGGGGGGTCTTCGTGACGGTCTGGTATCTCCAGGAGACTCAGCTCCTTGCAGGGCCTCTGTGCCCTGTCTCTCAGGCTGCCACCGTGGCAGCAGTGCAAGGGGGGGGAGCCAAGGTCAACTCCCCCCACATTCCTCTGGCCGTCCCGGTCCAGCTCCGGGACGCTCTGAGCTTCTCAGCTCCTCTCTCTCTCTGGTGCTGCATGTCTAAAACTCTTCTCCTAAATAGGAGTCCATGTCCCTCTTCTCCAAGAGGGGTCTCAAGGGAGTTTTAGGGGATCTGGTACAGTCTTACCCCCAGAACTCTGTCTCTCAGACTGCTGGCTCTCTTTCTCCTCGGCTCTCTTTCCAGGAGTCTTCTCTCTGCGGTGCTGCATGTTGTTTCTGCTGCTCCTTCAGTTCAGGTGTTATCTCTCCTGGCTCTCTGCCACCGTTTCTCTGGTCAGTGCCGGCTGCTGCTCTGTGCCCATGGAGAAAACATCTCCCGGCATAACTACAGGCACCTAGCCCAGCTTTATGCTGTTCCAGGTCCCTGCAGCACCCCCCAGCCAGGGACTGGGAGGGCCCAGAGGGCCCAAGGGGCTCAGAGCCCCTTCCTCGTGGCTCTACAACATGGCCACCTCTCCTACAACAACCCAAACTACAACTCATCTTTTCCGGTGAGCTTGTGGGATGTTGACATTTTTGCAGGAGCGCCCATTGGACAGAACTCCAAAACTTCCAGGGGTTTCCACCCCTTGGGGTCTACCACTTTTCTAGCCTCTGGGGGAAAACAAGATTCAAACCATGACACAAGGGAAGACGTGGCTATACACATGGACTGATACAAAAGTTTCATCTAGTGGTACCCTTAATGGATATAGTGACCCTCAGACCAATGTCTCCATGGGATGGAGACATGACACTGAATATTGCTTCCTGGAGAACTGAGCAGTTATTGCATGCATTTTATGTCTGGGAGCCCTGCTGTACAGTTACATGGAAATCGTGGGGCAGAATCAACAATTCAAATAAGATTTTAAAGGTGTGACTGAACAAGCATCTGCTAATGTATGTAAAAATACTTGGCAGGCTTAAAGCTGGTTCCCAGAGGGCACCAGAAAATAGGGTTGGACACAGCCTGACTGGTGTGCCACACTGGCATACAGAAAACAAGCCTCCCAGATGCCATCAGCCACATGCAACACTTGCCATGTAGTTCCTCCCAGCCAGCCTATGGATCCAAAATGTAAATACAGCTTGTAAACTTCAATTTTGCAGAAACTGATTTCCACATTCACTGTTAAGGCCCTGTCGGTGTTGTCTGTGGTATGTAACTGTAACATGGTTTCATGAAGAATGGAACTGACGATAGATTTAGAGATGCCCTAAATTTGCCAGTGTACAGGAGGTTTTGTCCACTGCTACTTCCTTCTAGTACTAAGAACTGACTATTGCTTCCAGAATTAAATACTCTATATGAAAAAATTGTTCCCGCAGCACAACTGACAGAAATTTGAAATGAAATAATAATAACATACAGACCATTTGCTGTCTAATGTATGTATGGGATTGAATAGCACTTTGTAATACATTCCCTTCTTGCTAAATTACTCTAACTTCAAACTGAACTAAAGTACTTAGTTGCCACTACACCACTGAACTTTGATATCTGGATCCATTCCAAAAGTTGGGACTGCAGTTGATTTTTCTTGTGGAAATTCATGAATAAGGGAAGAAGACAGAATTTATTAGAAAAAAAAAAAAAAAAAGGCAGCTTATTCCATTCTCTAAGTTCTGCTTCCTTCACCAATCCGGTAAGGGTGATTAGGATGTGAAACATGTATCAGGGGGAAACATCCCATCCAGGTGGGGGTTGGCAGTGTATGCGTTCCCAGTCTCTTCTTCCCCAGCAGTAGTACAGTTACAACTCTGACTGAAGCTGTGTGTTTAGCTAGGCACAGTCAATACACTCAAGAATAACACCCCTGCTGGTAATTTTTGTGAAACCACGTGGATACCTGCTACCAAATTCAGTGCAACACCTTCTAACACCATTAGCTTATGTCCTTCTGTCTTCCATTAGTGCCAGACAGGCTGAATTGTGTGGGAACACACCAAATTATGACACATACAAAATTATACCAAATTATTACACTATACAAATATTACACCTAGAATCCTACCCACAGGGCACACGTTAGCTCTAGCTTAGTTGCTGCTTAGGCAAGTTAGGTGCTCAGGCATAGCCATTTACTAAAGCATTTACACTACAGTTGACTACAGAATTTGCTATCAAATGGGTCACACTGTACCACATTGGTGAAGGAACAAAGTCAGTAAGAAACTGCAGACACCATGTCTGGTACCTGTCTGCTCTGCACAGACCTCCTGCTTTATTGCATTTGCTTGTGAAGGATGTAGGCAGATGAAACCAGCCTGATGAAACCAGATACCAGAGAATCAACCTACTGTATTCTTTGTGTCTTTGATTACTCTTTAATTCAGGGAAAATTTTGTGCAAAGTCCTTCTGACTCTGAAAAAGCATATATATGTCCATTCCAATTCTTAAGAACATAAAAGAACATAAAAGACTAAGCTACCACCCTGTCCATAGATGCCCTTCTGTTACCCAGCCCCCATGGAGAACAAATGCTTTCACTTAGGGAAGGAATAACATGCAAGGCATTTTTTGAAGTTCAGACTATTGAAGTACAGTTTTTGAGCACTTCATATACTTCAATGACTATTCTTGCAGCTAACTGCAAAAGAAGAACAGATGCACAAAAATAGTAAGTAACTAGTCTGAGGTCACACAGACCATGGCTACAGTGTCTGGCAGGGACAGGATCAAAGCTTAAATATTCTCAAAACTAAACATGTCCTCTGTTCAGGGGTGAGCCCAAAAGCACATTAGCTGGTACAGATGAGAAATGCCCTCCAGGGCATGTGCCCTAGCAAGATCAGCACATTAGTGCACGGCTTTCACAGCCTGCTCACACACTCCGTCCACTGCCTGCCTCCAAGGCAGCCGCATCAAGGAGGTGAAGAGGAGGCAAAGGATGTCATCCTTGCACCCACTCTAGAGACAACCCTTTCAAAGAGCTGTAGATGGCTCTAAGACACCGAACTTGAATATGATTTAATGCTTTCCCCACTTCCCCGGGGTCAAAGGTGCTTTAGGAAAACTGTAAATTTTGGGCAAGTTTAGGGGCATCATGTTCAACATGGAATGAAATGAACAGATAAGAGAACAGAAGGTTCCCAAAGAGAGCTGCGGGAGTGAAAATGAGGAAAGAGAAACAGAAAACAAAGGAATTAAGCATCTATATATTCCTTACAGGAATCATTCAGTAGTATAGCCTTCGGCTGCTACAGGTGCACTAGCTCTTCTGCAGTGTCGTTCATACAAAACTGCACATAAAAAGTACTTTGGTCAGAGTTTGTATTTAATTAAAATGATTTGGACTGATCAGCAACATTCATTTACACAGAATGCATGTGCCATCTGGGTAACATGTCTCTAAGTACATCTAGATTAGAGCTTGTGGTTCAATTTTAATTTAACTGTCTATAAATTAATTTAAATACAATAAATGGTGACCAGAGCATGCTAAGGATGCTTGGTTCATTGTGGGCTGAGCTCCAGAGGAGAGGCTGTCCAGTGACGGCAAACACAGAGTTGGATGCCAAGGGACAGCAGAGAAGTTTTTGGTGGGACATGACATAAACTTGGAGCTCTGAACAGTTTCTACAGTCAGTCAGATGAGAGGCCAGAGCTGGAGAAGGTTCACAACTATGCATATATTAAAGACAGTGAGAGTCACTGGTAGTTTTCAGGGAGATGTTTGCAGCAGTCTGGACTGTCCATGTGTGAGAAGTGGCACAAGACGATCAGCACAGGTTGTGGGTACATAAGATACATGAGGGGAATGTGATGCTACAAGCTGATCCTTGTGATAGAGCTGGTGGTGAACTATACTGGTTCAGTTTTTTCCAGCACTCCAGTGCAACAGGGCTAAAATCTACCAGGCACCAACCTCCTGTGAGCTTCAACAGAAGAACATGTGCTTAAATTATCTTTGAGGATTTGTTTATCAAATGGTAATACTGCCGTCATCTGTGAATCCACACAGGGAATTCTTCATCTCCAGCTTGGGAAATACTGCTTAAAAGAGGTGGGAGAAGATGGAGGTCTGGGAAATTTGTAAAAGAATATATTTGTATACACAACAAAAAAAATTACAATAAAGGGAATACTAGTATTCAGTAAATGAGGACTTGTATTTCTCCTTAAGAAGCCACAGACAGGTAAAATTAGCCCCTGTAGCTGTTTGAGTATTCAGACAGACAGATTAACTTTGTAGTTCCACATAAAAGAATGCAGGTAAAGGAGAAATTAACTGTTGAATAAAAACCTCTTCTGTACCTTCTGAGGTTCAAATGTTCAAAAATTTTTCCTCCTGTAAATACTGTTTTTGTAGCTCAAACCTATGCAAAAGAGAACAGCAATCTCCATCACTCAAAAATACATTCATTTATAAAACATACAGAAAAGCATATAGAAGCATACAGAAACATGCTCTACAACAAATCTCTGTGTCTTGTTATAAGCAAGGAGGCATCAAAATCCATAATAACTGCATTTATAAGAGAAAGATCAATATAGCATCTGGTATTTCAAAGGCAGAAAACGATTCCATTAAATTTCTACTGGTAGAAAATGTACTGAAAAAAATATCTAAAACTCATAGTGGGGTTTTAGTCTCTCACACTGTACCACTGGATAAATCACAGGGAAACCATCACAAAATTCTCTGTAAAAGATGCACTAGGACCTGCTTCACCCTCTTCTGATTCAAACAACAGCTCTCCAAGAGAAGACTGTGACTCAAGACGTTACTGACATCCTCCAACTCGCGTCTTATCAGAGCATCTGTGTTGTCATTGGGATGTGGTGGTAAGGGTAAAACCTTAAGGTTTGGGGTATTTTGCCCTGAGTGCCACTGTTCCAATGTTGTCTGTGTGTGTGTGTAACTAATTTACTTGTGCTACAGGAAAAACAATAAAAGAGAGAAATGCTCTGATTTTGATTCCCATTTTAGATACATAAAAGGGAAACCTAAGAATGACTACAGTACATTAGACCAAAGGTCTGTCCACTCCAGCAGAGCATCGTTGTTTTTACAGAATTGACATTAAGAGATCTCTGAACACAGTTTTTGCTCCTGGAACTATTGACAATCTCTTATTCTGGTGTCTTGACTAAAAAAACTCCACAAAGCATGGCCATAATTGGATGGTTATTGAATCATAAGAACAGTACAACCATATGTGAAACTTGCTAATAATCTCTCTGCCTTTAATGATTTCAGGACCTTATTTCTCTGAATGTAGGCTTCAAGTATTTTGTAATGCTCAGTGGATTTATTTTCATGAGCTTCAGTCATCCCTTATAAATTTTTAGAATCTACCATATTCACTCTCTACAACTACTCGAAAGGAGGTTGTAGCCAGGTGGGGGTTGATCTCTTTTCCCAGGCAACTATCAGCAAGACAAGAGGGCATGGTCTCAAGTTGTGCCAGGGGAGGTTTAGGTTGGATATTAGAAAGAATTTCTTTACAGAGAGGGTGGTCAGACATTGGAATGGGCTGCCCAGGGAAGTGGTGGATTCTCCATCCCTGGAGATTTTTAAAAAGACACTGGATGTGGCACTTAGTGCCATGGTCTAGTAACCACGGCAGTAGTGGATCAAGGGTTGGTCTTGATGATCTCGAAGGTCCCTTCCAACCCAGCTGATTCTATGATTCTATGATTCTATATCCTTTGACAAGAACTTTCACAAGTGGGAAGAACAATATGAGACAGCCCTAGCCAGTGGGAAGTTATGGTGTCAGCCCACTGGCTGTCAATGTTGCCATGTACTCTGCTGGTAACTCACAAATGGAGCTACAGAGGAAAATAGTTTTGAAGTGTGATCATGAAGTAGATGTTGACGGATATTTGTAGAGGGTAGTCCCTCAGCATGAGAGACATCAGAGGAGAAAGCATCAAAGTGGCTGTTTGCAAACCTTAGGTGGCCTGTAGGCAGGACCAACTTATTGGATTACCTGCAGGGAAATGGTACCCATGGCAGTCTCAGCACTTCCCAGAAGGGTTCTGTGAATACAGCACTGAAGAGGAGCTCTGGAGGAGCAATATAGAGTCAGGCTCTACTTCAAATACAAGACAAGACAGATACCACTAAGCCAGAAAGAAGTCTAGAAAGTTGTATCTTTGTTCTTTAACCTTTATATAAGTGATCAATCAAACAGTTCTTTCATTTCTGCAAGATGTGAAATGATTCAGAGAGGAGGCTAGACCAAAGCATCAGCTCCCTTTTTCCCCTTGAAACCTGAGCAAAGGTCCATTTTGCTGCAATAAACTGACCCTTTTTACAGTCAAATACAAATATGGCTATTCATGACACCTGTAAATGGTTTTGTCTTAGCATAATCCTCAGTGCTGAAGACAGTGACATTAAATCAAGCAAGAGACTGGATTTTTAGATGCATCTGAGACAAAAACATAGCAACTGGTATGGGGCCTTAGAAATTTGTACATTGGTAGCAATTAATACTAGTCATTAACCTGGGAGCTACAAGGGCTTATGGTGTCTGAAGGCCTCCACTGGTTGCTAATAAATCCAGGTTTTTATACAAGGAACAGAGCAGTTATGGATAAAAGCAGTAGGATGGATGTGACAACCAGCAATTTTAACTTATCACCTTGGAGCTTTATTTTTGAAAGCTTTTACTTCCCACTGATTGCAGGCTTCCAATTTTGTGTTGTCATGTAATAAATTACAAAAATTATCTTTTTTTTTTTTTGGCATAGTGCTTCATAGACAAAGTGTCTAAAAAGCTTCTTTTTTTTTAATGAAATGAGTTAAGTATTGCTGCCATGGTGATTATAAGAACAAATCAGCACCAAACAGTCGCCTAGAAATCTAGATACAAACTCAAAATTTTCAGTAGCCAAGGGATTTGGTTTGAGTCCTTTCTAACTGGAGGCTTTTACTGTGTATATGAAGGGCATGGGGGTGGAAAACTGGAGCAGAGAGGTCATTTTGAAAAGCAAATCTTTAACCCTTTTCGAGAAAGGAGAGGACTGTCTAACTTACTAACATGTCTGAAGGAGATCTGAAGGATATCACTGCCATTAGGGAGGCGAGCCTCCTCCTCTCAGCAGGGGTGTGAAGGAGAAGGCATCATCATCTCTGAGGTGGCTGTAAGGGTGGCACCACCGTGCCAATCATTTAAAAGCTGTCCTGCTTGACCAGGAACTTCCCCATTTAGCACTAAGGTAGTCTCGGCTCTTGCTTTTATTAACATTCACTGCTACATTTACTGCTCACTGAATTCATATTCTAGATAAGTATTATAGACCAAAAGGTCTACTTGTCTACTTTACTGACATTGCATATGCTTGATCATGAACATCACAAAAAGTCAGTAATGGATGCAAAGATAAATTGTGAAGCTGGTAAAAATGTTTGCAATATTTAATTAATTATCTCTTATGTATCACCCATAACAAGAGGGCAAAGATGCTGTGGGTTAAATAGACTCCGAAAAGCACAAAGCCATAAAAAAATGCCTTACTCAAACCTCCAACTTTTCTAGAGCAAATATAAAACTAGCAATAGGTTGGTAAGCACCTGACTATAAGGCAAAGTCTTTGCATCAGAAAAAGGTACTGAGATCAAAGATGGAAAGTTTCTGCCAATAATGTCTCCATGGCTGGCTTGAGAATGGAGTCTAGGGACTGACAGCTAAACAGATCTCTTCCAGGGATATGAAGGTGATCAATTCAAACTACTCTGTTCCCTATTATGTACGGCATTTAAGATAGGTCACATTTTACAGTCAGTGACATTAAACTATTTCATAGTGATCCATGTGCTATAAGTTATATTATTTAGAATATTTTAATCACCTAAAGTTCAGGGACCTCAAAGCACATATTAATTAATGCTTATTTTAATTAGCTCTGCCTCAGAGAGAAGAAGAAGACAAAACTGTGCAGCCTTATTAGCACGACAGTACGGATCCATAATTAAACCCAGAATACACAACATAATAAACATCAGGACTTAAAGGAGTAGAAGGTTGGTCACGACCACGGCAGCCTCTCACTCCTATAACCTTCTTTTTCCTTAACATTTTATTTCTTTCCTCCCCAAGTCTTCCTGTGAATCGCAGTTTCCATAAGGGAAAAGGCAAAAGATTTCTGCACCTCATGGGCCAAACTCAGCTCTGTTCTTGCAGTAAAAGCATCATCCTCTGTGGAATTATTCTATATTCCACTCTACTTGAAGGAATACACTATTATTAAGAGGAAAAATCTTTTTGTGCAGGTATCTTCACAAGCAGCTTCTTCCTCTATTTAGCTACCAGCCATGTGGATCTGTCTGCAGGCATAGAAACCTCTGCTTTGCTGCCTTCCAGCATTCTGCCTCTTTCCCTGACCAAGAATCGCTGAAGATGCTTTATTTTAAATTTCACAGCTGCTGGTTTCTGAAAGGAAAAAAAATGGGTTCTTTATATTTTCTGACTCTTCATAATAAATTAACTGTATTGGGTGGGTCAGTGTGCAAAGGTCACACAGCCAGTCAGTGGTAAAGCATGAGTACAACACTCAATAGGACCAGTCTCTAGCACCCTACCCTTGTCTGCCAAATGACCAAGCTAGGAAATTCCAATCACTTATTCAAGCATCTTCCTGTGTACATTAGAGACACTTAAACAAAACTCCAGTAAACTGAGATGCTGATTCTAAGTTCATGAAAGCCAGTAACAGTTCTCCTATTGACTTCAAGGTATTTAGGATACGATTTTAAGAGCTTAATAAAGATACTGGAAAAAAATTACCCAACTCTGTACTTGTACTATCATATAGCATTAGTTTTCAACCATTTTTTTTGCTCCCAGCTCCTTGAAATTTACTCAGTAGACTTGATTTTCTTAGCAAAGTTCTATAGACACCCTAAGAGTGGTTCTCACACTCTCAGATAGGTATGGGTCATGCACTGAAAACATCTACTAAGGGGAAGGAAAGGACATTCATATAAAAAATACCCAAAACCTTGCCAGTAACTAACTATAGGAAAGTTTTGTATTCTCTTTCTTATTTCATACTAATTACCATTTTCTTCAACTCTAAATTGCAATAAATTCCCTCAATTTCACTCCCCTTGCTCCATTCCATAGAATTTCTCCAAATAAATAATGAAATTGAGTAGTTTAGCTTGCAGAAATTGCTATTACTTTATCAATGCCTGAGCCAACAAAAGCATTTTTCATGCACCTGCATAAAAGAGAAGGAACTGAATAGCTTTTAAGAAATGTGCTACATTTTAATATGTCCTGGTGACATACAGTAGCATATCTATAATTCTGAAAGGAGTTGAGATAGAAGCATGGGTGGAGAGGGAAATTTTCTACACTCATGCTTCTTCACAATGAATTTACTGATGTTAGAACAAACGGTCGTGCCTTAATCCAGAAACAATTCTTTGCCAATAAATTTTGTATCAAATCCTAAATCATCATTTTAGTGATTTCTTAAATGCAACCCAATGTTAATGTTTCAGTATCTTTTACTCTTAAATGCAATATTTCACTTTACTATTTCTTCATTTGCATTTGCTATTATTTTGATTTACTGTATTATAATTTATTTTGCAATTGTAACTAATTTTGTTATATATTTAAAGTGTTTTATTAATTCTGATAGTTTTGCTAACACAACACAACAGCATATTTAGTGAATTATATCAGGTTTCCTTCTACTCCTCAGCATCAAGCAACTGTAGAGACATTAATGTATGTCTAAATTAAACCGAAGCAGTAAGTGAGTTTAGACTGGTCTAATCTTCCCCAAAGTTTTAGAGGAGCTCATTAATGTTACCCTGCAAAGCACCTATAGTCTTAATAGGGAGCCATTATGTGCTATTGGTTTGATACTTTCTTGCCAAACTCCCAATGCCTCGCAAGCAATTGACTTTTTATGAGCTACTCTCGCTGACAATTTTCATCATCACAATTCTTAATTTTGACTCCTCTCATAAAGTAAAGCTTCCTGAAATTCTTCTTATATTTTCCATGTTTATTAGAAGGACCAAGAAGAAAGGGGGGAAAACAACAGGCCACAGTGTCATTACTCGTTTATATCAGTGAATGATGCTTTGCTCCATAAATAATCCACCAAACCCATAGCGTGTGGTACAGGTGTTAGCTTGTCACAGTTTAGCCTCATACGGATATAGCCAATATATTCTTGAACATTTGGGGATTGGGAGAACATTTGCTTGTCATTTGAAGCTGAAAATAACAAAAATCTACCAAAAATTTAGGAAAACTGTTTACTATGAAAAAATACACAGTGACATTAGTGCTTGAGTAGCTAAACACCAGCCTTAGGACGCAGCTGGAGACAAAAATCTCTTCTCAGAATGCCTTGAATTTGGACAGATGCAAAACTAAACAGGTTCTTAGAGACATCTTTAAATAGAGCATAACAGAGTGTTCAGTTTACTGGAGCAAATGCTACAGACAAACTTCATTGAACACCTACTTCATTTTTACACCCAGCTTCTGCTTTCTCCTTAATGCATATCCATCTACAAATCCTGAAAGTCTAGTGAAGATTTTAGAGAGAAAACAAAACAAAACGGTTTAATAATCTCTGAAGAGCATTTGCAGAAACTCTTGGATATCAGACTAGAATCTTTTAAGTCAAAGAAGGGCAGGTGGATGAACACGAAGACTGATTTTCCACAGAAAGCTAACACTCATTTTGGAAATATAGAAAAAAATAATGTAATTATTTTTCCCCTCTGTTCCCAGCTTCTTTCTTCTTTTTAACCCTCAAGGAACTAACTTTTTTATTAAGCGTGAACCCAAGTGCATTGGGGTAACTGAATTTCAAAAAATTAAGCTGTTCAGTTGTTCTTTTTAGAGCTCCAGTTGTAAAAATTTATTAATTAACTATTAAACATTTAACCATTAAATATACTTCCTCCATGTGTGCCTGCTAAAATGCAAAATGCTGGACCCATTTGTTTTTTGGCTTTCTACATTCAGGTGGCAGAGGCAGAAGTGGAAACCAGATGGAACACAGCAGATGGGTATTCTGCTGCTGCAAAAAAGTCTCTGGAGCTGTAAAAGGTAATGCAGTCCAGCTTCTGAAAACTATACTTCAGGCAAGATGACTAACTAGAATAATCACAAAATCAGCAACATAAAGGAAAATATAACTTCCTGCAATAAAATGAGAAAAGCATGCAAAGATAGAGTCAAACTGGGAGGTTGACTTTGCAACCCCTTGTGGTAATGAGTGACAATCAAGATTACAAAGAAGAGGTTCATGCCTGAAAGGTGGCCTGCTTCTTTCAAGTATTGCAGTTGATCTAATAAAAGATAATATCTCCTCTAAAACCTTGCCTCTCTTAGATTTTTAATCCATTCTGAATAGAAAAACTATTGATATTTCATTTTTCATTTGGAGATTTTAAAGAGCTTTACAAAGAGGTTTACAGGTACCACTGAGATTCTTGATGTATAAAGTATAATGGACTACCTTGATGTTTTGATAGTTAACAATCCATATCCTGACTTGGATACTGATGTGCTACCAGCTAATGCATGGGGACAGTCAGGTGCCTCAGTGCAGGACGTATGGAAGGTCAGTCTGAAGAAGCTGGAAGAGTGGTGCTGCTGGAGATGGAGGTGCCCTCCTCTTTTCCCCGTCCTCCCCAACATAGGTGTTATCCTGAGCTGCAGCTGGCACTTCTGTAATTCACAGTTATGAACCATCTCCTGAAGATGGATACTTAAGCCATCCCTTACTCACAAAATACAGACAAGATGTCTACAACGTTCTTGGAGCTCTCACGTGGAATCTCAAATTCCAGTTTCAAATCCTTCAAATATCTGAAAATGTTTGGCTCCTTCTTCTTTATCCCTTGGTATAATTCATTCTCCTCCTGCCTCCTCCCTCGACTCCACCCCCCCCCCAGTCCAATGAACAATTAATCACGTCATAGAAATTGGAACTGCTTGACCCAAGGGAAGGGTAATTTTGACTCCATGTCCCATCACTCTTTCTCAAAGCTTACTCTTATAGCCTGCTATTTAAGGTGCTTCTCCTGTGAGGCAGAAAATACAAAATCATATCTACCCAGGCAGAGATGGAATTTGAAGTGGGATCTCCCAACTACTGGATGAATGCCACTAGAGCTGACTAAGGATGTCAATGTCATGCTCAAAGAATATTTGTAACACTGAATCTTGCAAGTGAGCCATCCATTTCTAAGTTTGAAATCCCGACAGGTCTGAGGTGCAAGGCCTGACGCAATGCTCAGAGCCTCAAGGCTGGAGACATAGTGGGCATGTAGAGGAGCAAGATAAAAGGCACATCAGGAACCTTTTAACATTAGATGCTTAGACTACACTTGATATTCAGAGAAAAGTGGTTCTGCCCATTTGTGATTGCAAAGACCTATATATTTTCTTATCTTGGAAATAAATAACTTCACATTTTCAGAATGTCCAAGCACCACCAGCTTCCAAATCTAGAGCATAGAGCAGCACGATACGAACAGAAGAGAAATCTACCGCACATTAATTCAAGTTTTGTAAATTAATAGCTAAACTGCTCAATAAGATCCTGGATCCTGGAATGGTGAAGAAATCTAGTGATGGCATGAAGGTGTGCTAGGAGAAAGAATATGCATACCTTCCAAGCTGTCTCAGTTAAGCTCTGGTTTTTTTAGATGGCAGTTTCACATGTGTACCTTACCTGTGCAGCTAAGCACAGCTGGGCATGAACTCGTCTGAATCCATTCCCATTCAAACTGCAGACATAAACCCTGTGAACACCATGAATTCTACCCTGAACTTTGCACAAATCTCTCTCTATAAGTAATTTTACATTCATACTAAAGGAGGTTTTTAATATCCTTTGCCAGACAGCTACTGAAATTTCATGGGTGTATTAGATGGACCCTTTAACTAATTATTGTGCCTTTACTACCCTTGGTGCTTTCTACATTTGCCAACCTCAGATTACACTTACATACCTCTCTTCACATGATTTCAGACTGAGTATGACTTTCCTTCCATATCCATTCTCATTTAACTCTGATCTGTCCCTTTTTGAAATTCTGAGCTGGTTTTCATAAAAATCTTATCTACAATCAAAGCTCTGTTTCTCTGTAATGCTTTGGGATATGGCCTTATCTCATGCTATTATTAAAAACGGAAAGCTCTTTTATACAGGTATATTTTTGACCTCTGCTCTTCTCTATTTCGAACAAAACCTGCAGTAGCATGGCCAAAAATAGAAGCAGCATCATTCAGCTCCCAATTCCATACTTTAACCACTAGATGATGCCTCCTGTGAGTATATAAAATTTCATTTAAATGCAAAATCTGATTATATTTGCTTACACTTACAATGTGTTGATATTATTTTTTATATCCTGCCTCTCCTTGACCTTCCTTGTCCTCCAGGGCTTAGCAGATTTTCCAGGCCCATTACAACAGTGGAAGAAGGTTTATGTGCCTAGTTGTCACTCAGCCCATGTGTGAAAGATCCCCATCAAACAGCTAGGGATAGTTATTACACCATAGTCAGCCCTGTTTGAACAAAGGACTCCATGACTGTGTGAACGACACTTCTGATAAGGTAGATATTTTAGGAAACAAGCAGAAACATTTTGAGGATATTACCACTAGACAGGCATTTGTATTACCCAAGAGTTCAGCACTTTCAATATGTGATAAAATGTCAAAAAGCCATTTTTTGCAGTCACATGTATAAATTGGGACCCATTCCACTTAAACAGAGGACACTATATTTGTATAAAATAGTGTAAAGACAGTGTCAATCTCAGACCATTACCAGTACAGCTGAAGATAAACAACACTGTGGCTCTGTAGGTAAAGTTACCAGGTAAGTGGATAAAGAATTGTTGTTAGTATATCGTGCTCTGCCAAGAAATTAAGAAATAAGTAGAAATTAATAAAAGGTTCAATAAAAGAGGCTATAATGTGCATCAATCTATTGCAAAAGCTTTTAATAGTAAAACTATGACTTATTTGTGGCTATGGGACTTACTTGTGGCTATGGCTTATTTCTGTCTCTATGTCATGAAGTTGTTTTCCGAGTGCAGAAGGAAGGTAAAATAAACATTCTATTTTCTACAAAAGCTTAGGTTCTATTTAAAAATCTTGTCAACCAGAAATGGGGAGTAGTGTCTGAGTAAGAGCAAGCATAAAATGACTCATTATCTTCTGATAAATCAAGGCACAACAGACAATGTATTTGTCCAGCAGTATGATCATATGTTCACATTATTTTGATCAGGGATAACATTAGCCAGCTAAGCTCCACATTTGAACAGCACTTTAGCATCCAGCTTTTCATTGGGTCAGCAAACAGTCGCAGTGAACTAAGTATTCACTGCACTGAAAGGTGGTCAAAATCGAAATTTCTGTTCTGCAGGAAACCCTGACACTTCAAAATTTGATTATGCTCTAAATCAGAAAGAATGTCGCTACTTCAGAATTTCCCATTAAACAGACATGTTGAAGAAAAGATATTCAGGAATCTAAACCAAAAGCATTTTGGTAATCACAAAACAATTTATTTTTATATAATTGAATGGTTTAAGTTTGATATAGTTAGAATCTTTGCATCAATTGTATCTAAATGCTGTCTGAACCATTTTAGATTACATTTTTATGTTATCATAGTAATATAGTTAACATTAATATATAATGTAAAAGGCAGGACAAAATAAAGAATGGGAATTACTAAACCAGAAGATTTTTACAAAACTGAAATAACTATGTTGGACAGTTCTCTGTGGATATCTGCACTGTATCTAAAATCTTAAAATAAGACTATCCTTTATTCACTGGTAAAAACCCAGGACAATCCTCCCTCTCCCTGCCCCAAAATTACTCAGTTGAAAACCATGATTAGGTCTGGCCTCTCTGAAGTGACTGGGTGTTCTGGTATTGACATCAATTCAGTCAGAACTTTATTTGCTGATTTCAGATGGACTACCTGTGTACTTGAAAACATGCAAACATGAGTCCCGTATTGATCTGGAACCTTAAAACTTCAAAGAAAATGATCCCATCTAAATCTCAGCTGAGAGGATAGAGCAAGACTCCTAAACATAATGCATAAACTCTCAAAAAAGCAAAAGCATTGTCTAGCCAGATTCTGAGTCCATTTTCTATTAATTTACATCATCTGGAACAACAGCAAAATAGATTATTTCAAAATTAGTTTGACCAGTCCACCAATTTTAAAGTATTTTCAACCACAGGAAAATACTGAGACTATTTTTAACATACACTTAGAAAAAATCATTACTGTTACTGCATTATTAAAATCTGCATACCTATAATAAGGTAGTGATTTCCAACATAAGGCAGACATTGTTCTCAACAGTCAATATAATAAAACTAAACCATGTAGTAAGATAAACAAAAAAAGAATTCACCCAATGTGGGCCAATATGCCTCAGGCACATCTATTATATGCACATCTGCCTACAGAGTAGATTGCTATCATCTAGTGTTATCAAAAGGTTCTATGTATTTCTCAGGAAACAAGCACACACACTTTCAATAAATCACGGTGCTAAATATATGTTCCTCTGTTGGTAAGACATTGCCTTCCATTTTGGTTATGCCTGAGAGAGAATGTTTTTTTTTTTTTTTGTGAGTTCAGATAAAAAAAAAGAGTAGACTCTCCTCTTCCTTCCTGCCTAATCCCTTGATCTTGTGCTTTATTGCAGACTCGAAAAGCCTTGTGGGGCTCTTTTATCATGGAACAGGCAGGGCTTCATTGCCAAGCCCATCCACACTGTCCACCACTTTTCTGATGGTACCTGGGAGACAAATCCTTTTGGATGTCCACTGGCCTGAATATAAACATGAAGCTCCTTACACCATTTTAGATGTATGATCTTAAACAGATCTTACATCATTTTAGGCCAATATAGTCTGAAGGGACATCCCCACTGCTGCAAATCATAAAAGACTAACAACCATCTCCATCTACCTCCAAAACTATCAGCCAGTGCAAAGTAAAGGTTTCTTAATTTCCAACAATAGAGAAGCATATTTAAAATAAAGTAGAAAGCAATACTTCAAGCACAAATCATGCAACAGAATAGACTGCAAAACTGCATTGAAATTTTCAGAATGCTCACTTAAAGGCTCCTTGTTTTCTTTAAATAAATATTTATTTTTGGTACATTAACTCAGCATTTTTGTATCAGTAGGTGGAATGCATACTCTAATCTAAACTTCATAAGAGTATAAGCTGGAGCTTTGCAAATACTTTCACCCAAACAGATGACTGTATTTAATACTGCAGTATAACCTTGCCTAGTTTCTCAAATAAATTTGCAAAGGGAGTGGATTACTCTGAGGATAATTAATGTGATAGGGAGGTGGGGTTTTTTTCTCTTGATGTCATTATTTGAAACTGTCTAAATTAAATTGCTACATTAAGTAACCTGGGGCACTAAATGGAATTTGAACCCTACTCCCTAGGTACAGCAATTTAGCAGCAAACAAACTTATGTCACAAAGCAGACTATTCAAGCATAAGAAAGTACCTCTGTCAACCCTGGGCAAAGAGTGACTTACTTATATTCCCAGTGGAAATACACCACAGAGACGGAAACCGAACAGGGATCTCCCAAGTACCAAGGCTTTCAATACAAGTCCCAGCTATTACAGTGGAAGAACCTGCACTGACCCCACTGGATCTATATTAGAACTATGGCAGCCAGATACAAGACAAAACAGAGATGGGGAACAAGGAAGCATCCACTGAAATGCTAGGTGAAGGGCCAACTGTCTGTGTTGGCAGATATGATGTACCATTTTGACAATGCAAGTCCACTGAGGTTCTCTAATCTCCATTAAGTATTGCAGAACACTGTCAGAGAATTTTCTGTGTTTTAAATGTACAAAGAAATATTAAATACCTTGCTCTATCCATGCATATTTTTACCTATGTTTATTAATTATCTCTATGAACAACAAAAGCAAATAAGGTGTTTCACAGTGATGAGAATTAATGGCCTGGCAGAATGTGTAAAAGTTTCACTAAAAACCTGTAGCTAGTAGCCAGAGGTCAACATTACCACAGGCATAAAACTAGAGAAACATCCATAAAAGGATGATTCCAGACCAATTAAGGTTCAGCAAACATTCAGCATCTGTGGGTTCCTTATGGTCTTTATTAAGCCAGAATGAAAGGGTTATGCTCATAATTCTGTATTCTTTTTTCTTTTTTTCCTTTATGTTTAAAATCCTTCGCTGCATTTAATCACTTTTGGTGTCTTTCCTTCTTCTTTGCAGCAATTTTGCCTGAGCACTCCTGGGAGTAGTGTTGCATTACAGATTCATCAATGATTTGCTGCTTACTCTACATTATCCCACAAGTGCTGAGGCAAACAGTTCTTCACCAGGATCAAATGATGTTCTATATTCGCCCACAGTTTAAAATCTTGTTAATGTTGACACTTCTGACGAAAGCCTGACAGTGACACTGGAATGAGTGTAACCTGCAGGCTTTGGTGACTGCCAAATAAACAGGTACCCAGGGCACAAAGTTTTTTCTGCATCCTCTATATGCCCACAGGGGCATCATCAATTTAGGCAATATCTTTTCCAGAAACAAGGTCAAATAGAACAGCTAACACACCCTGTCTGTAGGTGATGTTGCTGATGGGTGACAGGGTGACTATTTGCTATGTTGCTAAACCAGTGTGTCTGAGAAAGAGTTTTGCTCTAAAGTCAATTAACTTTAATGGAAAGACTCCAAATTACTTCAATGATCTCTGGACCGAGCTCAATAAGAACTAATTAGGTCTCCATTCCAAAGGTTAGTTGTCAGAATTATTTATGTCTTTTTGTTTGTTTGTTTTTAATATTGGACAAGAGGGTCTTTTTTAATTATTTAGAGGAACTGACATCACTCTGAAAGTCATAAATTGCAAATACAAGTGCCAGTATTTAAAAATTTAATTTCAGGTTATCAGACAAGTAGAAAAATTTTACACACTGTGCAAACACAATACACTTCATGGGGACAAAGGCAATAAAAACTACAGTTAGTGACACCTGTAATTTAGTTCTGTGGTGTTTACTACACTCCACAACCTTACTAAGCCTTTCATGTGTTCTACAAGAATACAACTAAGTTTCCTGACTATAGCTTCCAGTTCTGACAACAAAACCTAGGATCTAGTCCAGAGCTGGACTTTTCAGAACTCATCTCACTCATTGTGCATAAAACTCCTAACACAGAAGATTATACAAGAGATAACATACTCGAAGAAAGAGAGGGATACAGGTACCTTATGTAGAAGTGATACTACAGCAAATGGCTGAGCAGTCTCAGTACTATCTATGATTTATTTATTCTGTCAGCAGATCATCACCTGCAAATCAAATTAAGAAATGCTCAAAATCTGAAAGTCACAAATTAGACCAGAGTAAATTATATGATATCTCACAATCTTCCTCCTATTTTTTCTTCCTTTCTTTTCCTGGAAACTTAAAGTTCAAAGTACAATAAACATAATATAATCAAATTGCACTTACAGCATACAAGACAGGAAATAGAGATGTAGTTCTTCACTGTGAATTGGTCAGGCAACAAAATTATTTAATTTGGAGTGTAGTCTTCAAAAAAAAGACCTAAAATCAGCTTTTGGTACTAGAGTCCAATTCTCTCTGGCACTAACAAAATGTCAAGTCATTTTCTAGCAAAACATGGGTCCGCACCTTTGTTGAGCTCTGAAAACCTAGTTATAGGAGAGGAGAGCCTGTCTTTGTGGTATAATGGAGAGGATGAGAGGAAAGACATAGCTCACACCCTCACATGGTGCATACAAAGGCAGAGAGCCAAAAAGCTCTTCCTGTGGGCAGAGACAGCCCTTCTTTCTCTCCGATAGGGACTAACCCCCCTGAAAGGGAGTAAAGGGGGAGGGTTGCTCTCCTCTCCTCCATCTCCTGTTCACCAAAGGGCCAAGCTCAAGTGAATTCTGGCACAGAGGTTTTCCACAGGCTTCCCCCACCTGCCCCTTTGCCAGAGACCTTGTCAGCTGAAACATGTACCTGCTCCATACCCGCTCCAAGCCCCAGGTCGCTCACTGTCTTAAACCAGGGTACAAATAGAATGCACTGAAGGTCACCTGATGGAAGTCAGGGTGGACACAAGTATATGCACACACTCATCACTTGCTCTGTGTTTGGACACAAATCCCTGGCAAACAGGTTTGGTCCGAAGTGTTGGTCTGCAGGGCTAGGTTGCAGTTAATAGTCTCTTACAGAGCTTTAGGTCAACTGCAGTTTTTAGGAGCAGTGACACTTCACTTGAGCTGAAGACAATGAAGATGTGGGCAAACAGACTTTCTGAAAAGCAGTTTCTCAACAGTCATAAAATCACAGAACCATAGAATGGCTTGGATTGGAAGGGACCTTAAAGATTATGTAGTTCCAACCCCCCTGCCGTGGACAGGGACACCTTTCATTAGATCAGGTTGCTCAGAGCTCCATCCAACCTGGCCTTG
The DNA here is from genome assembly GCF_001715985.3 of Manacus vitellinus. Lineage (NCBI taxonomy): Eukaryota > Metazoa > Chordata > Aves > Passeriformes > Pipridae > Manacus > Manacus vitellinus. The sequence goes on from NW_021939256.1 coordinate 8,747,240, forward strand.
AACACTTCCAGGGATGGGGCATTCACAGTTTCTCTGGGCAGTCTTGTAGTTGCACTGAGTAACAGTTACCGAGATTTCTAAGAAATAGACAGACAGTAAAAAATATTTTGGATTAATATGAAGAAAAGTTGGAAGAGCTTAGATGCACTACATGCTTGTGCCAACCCCAGCCTAAAGTCTTAATTACGATGTGTAAGCATCTTTTCAACTTGTGCTAAAAATAATAAAAGAACTGGCATTAATTTATGGCCAGTCAATCTGAAAGATCCATAATGTGGAAGTTTTTAACAAGCTGCTGTCCAACATTTTTGACATGTTTTAAAACAAGCCATCCTGATCAGCCCTGTAGAGGGTAATGCTTCTAAGCTTAATGACTCTCCAAAGAGGAGGAGGCATAAAGATTTAGCGACTCAGCAGACATGACTGCACAGACCTCTGCAGCCAGCTTGGAAATGACAAATGATTTGTTAATAGAGAAGCTTTCTTTTTGTATTATTTTTTGCCAATGAAGTGAAAACAGAGCATTGATTAAGCAATCTAAGCCGAGAATATTCTATCCAAACTGAAGAGCTTTCAAACCAGCTGCTGGTTTCAAGGCTTTGAAATACAACTCCTGCTTGTTGCTCAATGCTTAAAGATACCTATCCTGGAGCCACAGACAGTGACTGATGCCAAGCTGACACAGATGTATTTCAGCTGTGTGGGCCATGCCATTCGCACAACACTTGAGTAAAAAAATGCTTTCTGTCTCAAATGCTACAAACTAAGAGAAAGGATTAATAGAGACATCAACAAAAAAGTTCTCTGTACAAATAGAGTATGACTGAAGAATACCAATAACCCAACATGTTCTTAACTCACCATCACCCTTCTCTGCCACCTGTCAGAAGAAATCATTTGTACAAAAATTCAGATGGAGCCTTTCACTCACAATACTATGTTTCTGCACAGAATTTTACAGAAGTCACCCTACATTTTCAACTGTCTGGAGGGAATTAAAAATATTTGTGCGATTTTTCCCCTTGCAGAAAAGAATTAAATTTTCCACAGGAGTTTTAAATACAAGCTTCTGGCCCTCACAGATGTTAAAGTTCGAGTGATTCATATTCTCATTCCCTTGTGTAGCTACATTATTAGACTGTATTTCCCTCAATTCATCAGAGAATACACTATGTCCATAATCATAAAGCAGAGATAGTGGCATGTCATGGAAGACTAGGTCCAAACAGGAAAACAAGCCCCTAAGCAGAACAGGAACAAGAAGTATCTAAATTGTAATACTCAGAAGGCATTATGGAGCCTTTTTAAAATTAAAAAATGTATGATTTTGTCATTGACCATTTTGGGATTTTTTATTAAAAAAAACCTGCAAAAGGAACATGCCTTTCACTACAAATATTTTAACACACCAATTTTAACACACTGCTGCAATGAGAAATTTTCACCTTAATCAGGTCAGTTTGTTTGGATGACTGCTGAGTAAATAGCTATGCCATGCTATCTGTATTTCAGTTCTTGCTCCAGAGATAAGAAAAATCAACACAGACATATAAGCCAAGTAAAAAATATGCTTTATTTCTAACAAATAAGCATTACAAGAAATGGTATGTTTATTCAACTAGTGATCTTTACATTTTACACATCCAAAAATTAAACCAGTTATTTTTGTCTCTCTGAATTTTAAATCAACACACATCACTCTAAAAGGCTGTTAACAAAGGGATTGTCCTTCATGTAGCAGAATTGCTTTCCTGAAAAGTTCATGGAAGAGTACAAATCCTAAGGCTAAGATCCCATTTTCTGAAAATTTTCCTCAGAAAACCTGCACATATACTAGAAGGGGCAGATTTCCATTACTGTGATTTAACATCCCCATTTAATCTATTATCTCCACATTCTTGATGGAAAAATTTCCAATTGTTTGAATACCTTCTTCTTCCCCGAAAAAAAACCCCAAACAATCAGAAAAAGGGAACAGAAATTTGTGTTGACTGTTTCAGAACAGAGACTGGGGGAAAAAAACGCTATCAGTGATAAAATTATTAGTACTTTTTGTTGTTGTTGTTAAAATGAACTACTGAGCACAAGATTTGTTGGGTGAGTAAAAGTAAAGTTGGGTGAGCCTTCTTGTAGTGCTCTCTGCAACATCATGCTGGTATCTGAAATTCCATTCATAGTCTTAGTACCATCTGGATCAGATTTTCCTTAAAATTCCTTAACATTATGCAAGCACCTTGATAAGATTTGTTGCTCTTCTTTTTGCAAATCATAAAATCATAGAATGATTCATAGAATCATAGAATGTTAAGGGGTGGAAGGGATGTTAAAGACCATCTAGTCCCAGCTCCCCTTACATGGTCAGGGACACCTCTCAATAGACCAGGTTGCTCAAGGCATTATCCAACCTGACCTTGAACACTGCCAGGGTTGGGGCATCCATAACCTCCCTGGAAAACCTGTTCCAGTATCTCACAAGCCTGACAGTTAAGTGTTTCTTCCTAAGTACAGTTAGTACCAAGTACTATTTCTTTCTTCCTAAATATAGTACATGGTTTCGCTGCCAGAGAGAGAAGTAATAGCTCTGTACATACAGGAGATGACACTCTATAAAACAAAATTCTGCTTTCTTTTCTTTCCTATAACCAAGGATCCTGTCTTGATGTGAAGATCACACAGCAGGTAAGTACTGAAACACACACAGATTCCTTACTAACCCCTCCTGAATCTTTCTGACACACAGAGAAGTGACATTCCAGCTGAGTTTTATTGGTCAAATTTGAATTCACAGATGCTACTGAAGGAAATGGATGTATTTATACACAAAAGAGATTTGAAGAAGTTTTTTTTTCATTCTCACAGCAAAAAATTACACTATTCAAAGTACCTGTGTCCATGAGATTAAAAAAATTTCTTTTCTCATTAACTATTACTTTAAATTTATTTTATAATTTATTTGTATTGGAAAAAGTATTTATAAGTAGAAAGCACAGGAGAGTCATAATTCAGGTCACATTTGTGCGGCTCACCAGCTAATCTGAAAATCTAAATCTATTGAGACTTTCTAATATCTTCTCAGAATTGTGTGTCATATTACTTGTGAATAGACTCAATTCAAGAGGAAGCTTCCTAAATACCAAAAAATATTTTCTGCTTTGTCATCTACTTCTTTGTTCAGTGAGCTTATGCGTTTTGCTCAAAATTTGTAAATTAGCAGACAAATCGGGTTTTGACCTGTCCACTGCCTCCTCCCTGTAAGAGATTAATGGCTAAAGAATAATCCTACTGGATTGGCTAAAAAATGCAATGGCACCAGTAGAGAACATACTATGCTTCCCCCTTTTACCAATTGCTTTGTATATAGTGACAGATTATTAAAGTAAGTGAAACAGCAGGAAAATAAAGGAAATTTTGTCTCCTTTCATTCCCAGTATCCTACTGTAATTTCCTACTCCTGATAATGACTCTAGTAGATGAAAAAGGGAAAAACCTTCCTGCAACTGAGAGAAAGACTGAGAAGTCAAGGGGACTGGATGCAGCTACTGGACATGCCCCAGAGGAGTGACACTGGCTTATTTCCCCACATTTCACAGTAACCATGAAAAGAATGTTTGCTTCCTTTGGCCTTAAATGTATTTTAGTTGCAAGCTCTTTGGGGCACAGTCAGCAGCTGAATATGCTTGTCTAGTGTTATTGCAACACAGCCATGACGTATCTTGAGACCTGACAAAAATCCCAGTAATAAGTAGTTACCAAGGAACTTTTTCCATGCAACAATTTAGTTCTGTGAAAGACCACTTTCCTGAGCGCTCACTACAGTACTTGTATATTTGCAAATCACCAGTGTGACAAAAGAAAATCTAATACTTAAAAGACAGAAATAAAACATGAGTCAAGTGGCAAAAAGGCTGTTAGAGAAATACTGGGCACCTGAACAAATCCATGCATCCTTCACTTTCCAAGCAGTTTCATCTTCCAAAATATTTTGCATTTCTTTTGATACTGCATACGTATCTCTTAAACAGTTAAAAAAGCCACCGCTGTGAAAAAATGCTGCACGTGGTGAAAGTACTTCAAGGAATGTAGACCCTGATCTGTTTCTCACACACATCATCTTCATAGCTTTGATTATGACATGAGAAGGATTATTTCTACAAGAGAGAAGAAAGGTAGGCATAGGAACTTAAGAATTGCGCTAACATAGTAAAGCACTGTAAAAATGAAATAAAATACTAAAATTTGCATTTAAGCTCTTTTAAGTTACGTCTATTCTGTAATACAGAAAAAGAACAGTAAATTCAACAAGCTTTTACAAAGCTACAGCCAGCAACTAGTGGGACTTTGTAAAAAAGTCCCACTCTGCTCCGGAAATAAGCAGAGTCCACACAGAATGCCAAAGGTACTGTCCACAAACTAGGAACATCTGAGAAGTCAAAAAATACTAAGATAAAGTTTGAACTCCCAAGAACTTCACTGAGTTCTGTCCTAAAAAGAATATGACAACATATAGTAGAAGGCTCTTTGGTCGTATAAACAAACAAACAAACAAAACCACCCAGAAAACAAACAAACAAAACAAACAAAAAATTCCACAAAAACACACAAGGAGAAACGATGTGCCACTGCAGAAGAAGGATGTGGAAAAGATTAAGGACAACACAAGGAAGGCCTTCAATAAATATTTTTCCACAGTTTTCAATCAGAAACTTTTAGGTTAAATTTAGAGACAAAGTTAGGGTGAATAATGAGAATGTGGGTATGCAAATAGAAACTCCCACAGCTAACAAAAAACTTGATTCAAAAAGTTAAATGCATCAAGCTTGAAATCTGATTAATCACTAACTCACCCTTTTTAAAATTTTGTTCACATGTAATGCTAGTCCAGTGACAAATATTTTTAATAGCACCATCCAGCTGGGAGTGAAACTGAAAAATAGCAGATATGGTTTCTTTACTTACAAAAAATCTGTGAAGAAAAATAAGAGGAGATGGCAGTTGGAAAATTACAAGCTATTTCGTTGGATCTCATTAGTATGAAAGGTCTTAAAATACATTTTGAGAGAGACAATATATAAAGACACAGAGGTAAATGAAAAATGGGATAAAATGCAACAGCAATTTCCCAAAAGGACACTACACAAATCATCCACATAGTTTTCTTAGATGAGGTAAGTGATTTTGTGAACAGATGAAGGGTAATAGATCTCATCTTTCAGGACTGTAGGACTGCATTTGACACTGTGTTATATGTTATTAAGGAATCTGAGAACTAAGACTTTTTTAGTGGTTAAAAAAAAAACAGCTAAAGGAGGACTAATAACAGGCAAGTGCCATTAAGAAGGGATGCATCAAATCAGTTGAGATTAGCAGTGACAGCCTTCAGAATCCACCCTGGGGCTTCTGTTGTCCTTTCATAGCTCTTGACCACTGTCAGCCAGGTAGAAGACTACCTGCATGTTCTTGTACTGCCAGTAAATAAGAGCAGTGAAACTATACAAAGTGAGCAGCTTGAAGATGGGAGCCAAAGAAATGGGGTAAGCAGCAAGGCCCCGGGCAGAAAATTCAAATGTAACCTGGGAGACGACCCAGTAGTGACAAATGAAGACTGAAGTTGTCAATGAGCAAATGACTAAACAAGTAACATAATGAAAAAGGCAAGTGAGGTTGTAGGATGGAGATTTTCAGTAGAACTCAGGAGACATGGAGATTCTCCATCCAAAGATACTAACAGAGCTAAGTGGTTTAGCCCAGTAATAGAAGAGCTATGTAAGTATGTAGCTGCTGGCTAGAAATGCCTTGAGGAAGATGCTTCCAGGTGAGAGAAGTGTTATTTAATTTAAAGAGCAACAACAGCACGAGCAGGGGGGAAGGCAGTACACATGCCACACATTCCTCAAGGCTGTAAAGAAGGGAAGTTCCAATAAGCCTATGAGTTTCTCAAATAGCCTCCCAGATAAAAGAGTAAGGGTAAAATTACAACCTTTGAGATAGAGGTTGAGATATAGTTGGAAGTATCACATCCTGTAATGCCCTTTACCATTTCCTGGACCCATTGCTTGCATCCACTGGTCACAGAGGGTCCTTAAGCTCCATTAATAGCGTGGTGTTGATATTTTTACTGCTTCGATGTTACTGGTGTCATTTTGGGGAACATAACCAAGAACATTTACCACTCCATTTTTCACATGCAGTTTTCATTACAAAATCCATGTAAAACTAATTACACAGATAAAGGCTTTTGCAATAATGCAGGCTACTTACAAGTGAAAATAAATAAAGAGAAGAATGTAGAGCCCAAGATTATTTGAACAGCTAGGGTACCAAAAATACAATCAACTGGAGTTTTAATTAAGAATAATTAAGTATTTTGTGAAATAATCCAGGACAAACTGTGGAATTGTTTAAAAATTGTTATTAGCTGCTTAGACGGAGTTTGTCAGATGGATGTTCTAAAGCTGAGAAATTTAACAGAAACTGTACTTTCAGAACTTGTGGAGAGATGGAATTCTCCTGAAGAGAGTGAAGATTTGGCACTTCATATGAGCAGAGACGATCTGGCCAAAGCATTCGTGTTTGCAGATGATGACTTTCTTATATTATGCACTTTGTCTTGGCACAGTCAATCAACAGAGGAAGTGCAGCAGAAATAACAAAGCCTTTTCTCTATTTGCTGATAACATTTTCAGCACATTTAAGGAGACATTTGAAGAACCACAGTAATTTCTACACCCCTGAAAATGTGTTGAGCGGAGACAAAAGGACAGAGAGGATACCAGTAATTGCAAAATACAAAACAAAATGCAGAAAAATGTCTCCAAAAAGGGAATGTGAAGTAGAAAGTATCTGAAAGAACCTTTCCAGGAAATAGTACCTATTTTTACCCATTAAGTTTCAACCTATTTGAAAACAAATCAGTGGATACTATACTAGGGATGAATCTAACCCTTGTATCTAAAATAATAGGTTCAGGGATTAGCCAGGACAACAGCATTTTTATCAAACAGAAGTCATTTGTATCCATCCTCACATTATCAGAAAAGCAGCTCTCTCCTAATTAGCAGATCTTGAACATTAACCTTTTGTCTTGACTGCAATCTCTTCGATTAGTGGTAATGTTCAGCCTTCTCAAGACTTCTTTCATAAATTGCCTATTCTCATGGTAACAGCTGCCACTTTCATTCTACAAACACCAAGAAAATGTGATTTCCTTTATATCAGTGGGCCGGGCTAGGTGCGCAACTTTGGCCTTTGTCAAGGATCTTTTCAGAAAAAACTGCTTATTCCAGAAGAAGAGGAAACAGGTGCAAGCACAATTCAGGAGGCTGTTGTTGGCTGATCCACAAAGCAGAACTGGCAAAGCTTCAAAAGGAAACAGTCAAACAACCTACCTGCAATGCCAGTAAGTTCTGCAGCTGCATGAGGGAAGGACAAGCACATTCAACAGCAGCCACCAAATTTAAATCAATATTTTCTGTGGGGTTTTGTTTGGTTGAGGTTCTTTTATTTTTTTTTCTTATTTCTTTGGCAGCTCCACAAAGAGTAGTAAGACATCAGCTTAATACTCACACAAGAATGGTTGAGAAACAGTTAATGTAAATCAAGAGTTCTCATTCAAAGAACATTGAACTTTAGTCAAAAAGAACATCAATTCATTGCTGAGACGCTGACACAGCTTTAATGACCACTGTCTTCATCTTCAGCGCTCACAACAGTCTATAACCGAAGTCCTAGACTCAGCTGAAGTGAATTCCCAAAGGAGCATTAACTTTGGTGGGACCAGCAAACATTCACAACAAAGGTACTTTGTCTCCAGCAAGTCGTGCAATTTTTCTGAAAGTTTATCAAATCTAAGGCTTTTTCCAGAAAAATGTCTGTTGCATATGAACTCCTCTGACACCTTTACCTTCTTTGAAACTGAAGGTCTCCAAGTCAATCCATTAAGGTGAGAATGGATAAAGAGAAATTCGCATCTACTTCTCCAGCAATCCACTGAAATAATCAAGTTTTCCCTTAGTCACAAATGTAAGATTCTGTCAGAAAATAGAGCTGCAATTTTCCAAAGTTAGCATTGCATGTTCAGTTTCTTAAATTGGTTTTTAAAATACATTTTTAATTTTTGTATGAAATTTTTAGCACTCGTGTAAAGGACTGGCAGACAGCAAAGAGACTGAAAAATTAAACACAACTCTAGAAGCCTTTATTTGTTTCCTCTCCTTAATTCCTCATTAACCCCTTCAGCACCAGACCAGGAGATTGCTTTCCTTGCCTTACAATACTTTTGATTCCAGGCATACCAATACCTGTTGTTAACTAGACACTTTAAACACCTGAACTCGGTTTAGATTTGGGCCTACTGCTTTAAGCCAAAATTACCAAGTGTTTGAGGACAGAAATATCATGGATCTTCTTTTATGATAGTGAACAGTCAATGGCTACAGTTGACTGCATAAACCTACATAAACTCTGCCTCTGTTCATTCCAACAGACGTTAAGATTGTTCAGTAATGGACTTATTTCTGACCCTCAGGTCTGAGGATTTATTGTGCTTCTACGTCTGCAGATTTCGTTACTATCAAAAGTACCAAATCCAGTACCAACAGGAAGGCCCACGGCTTCTCCCACTGTAGCCAAGAACACCGCTAGTCAGCAATTAATAGGAGGCTGTAAATATATTGCAAGCACTAAACCAGTATATTTACATGACTATCACAGACGCTGCATGCCACTCAGACTCAAAATCTAATTCTGACACTAGATCATAATCCATAAAAGGCCAAATTAAATCTCTCCGTTCTGGGTTCACAGTGGGAAAGTCTGGGTTTGAGTTTGCACTCAGCATCCCAAGCACATGTTTATTTTCACTCCAACTCCCCCAAAAAATTGTGAATGATCCAGAACTGCTCATCCAGGAAAGATTCAAAAGACTTGCCAAGTTTCAGACAACAGTCCATAGAAAAATCCAAGTGCACAGATTTGCTGGCAAGAGATGCCTCTATCCACGCTCAATTTGCACGTGTTCTAGGGTGGTTCTCAAAAGTGGAACAACCTTAACAAAAGAAGGATGATGGAGTGAATTGCACCCCACCTGTGAACGGCAATACCCCTCAGCCCTATTGCAAAGGAACGCCAAAAAAACCATTCAAAGTAAGCAAAGTAACCAAAAGTATTCAAAGTAAACAAAAAATTACCATGCAGCACTGAAAAGAAGGAAATGGTTGGCAGGAAGGGTTGCCTGTATGACTGGCAATATCATGGCAACAAAATTATTTTACGAGGAAAACTCGTATTCTGATGCCAGTTTTGCAATCGTACTACAGGGACCAGGACTGTTAAGGTATTACTTCCACACCCTACAATACTACACCACACCCCATTTGGTGCCTTCCTCTGCAGTCTGGCCCATCTTCCATCTGGGTGAGAGATATGACTCTACCTGCACTGGCCCTGGAGTTAGGAGAGGCAAGCACCACTCATTTCCCACTTACCTCAAGGTTTGTTCTTTCACTCCAGTAAAACACCAGAGCACAGCAGCTGTTACTGGTATGTTTTACAAGGATTTGTGTATCCTAGAGAGTCCAACCACTGGATGGTGCCAAGGTGGAAAGTCCCATACTGCAGAAGAATTGATAGAGAGGAGAGGACCCCAATTCCAATGCCTTCCAAACTAAATCCCTAGAGGGTCAATCACCTGAGGCTTCTCTCCCAACACCCCTGCAACAACATCAGTTCAGATCTCACAGGAAGAACACTAGGAGGTGACCACTGTCCTAACCCGCAAGTCCTATAAATCTCACTCTGTCTTTGACTCAGAAATGTTTATAGGATTGCCATATTTAGTGCCTTTACTGTATTTCAAAAAAAAATAAATCAGTAATATGAGGGATTCAAATAGCGTTGCTTTGTCTTCACACTTCTGTCTCCAACTCTGCCAAGCAGGCCCTTCCTACCTCATACCAGGGAGATATAAGCAGCATCCCTGCATCACTGTTTTTGAGGTTTTCTGCACGCTTTTACCATGTATTAATTGAACTTGTCCAACACCAATTGGTGAGCTAATTGCTGTTGGAGCAGATGGTAAGATAAGCGTGAAAAAAAATTTGGTACTTTTATATCACGTGAAGGAAATGTAAGGGAGAAAGGATGTCTTTTCCATTTCCTGTGGGCTAAAACAAAAGTTAAAGTAAGCTTTTACAATCAGTGGAGTCTGAGGAACAATTATCCAACTCCAGTGGATTCATACCTTGCATCTAGCTCCATCTGATCCCTTCTTCTGTGGTTTAGCTTGCCTTGTGGGCACGCCGTGTTCTGGGGGTTCATAGACTGCCAGCATGCTACTTCAATCTGCTCCGGGCACCAGCGGTCAGAGAGCAGCGTTGTGAAGCAATTCAAGATACTAAAACCAGGAGCAAACTCATAAGGTGCTTGTGATAAAGAGATAATATCTGTTTCTATATTCCATGCAGTTACCTTGGAGGGATGCTAGCACAGCAATGCCCTCAGTGGGAAACTACGGCTCAGTGCTAACTTCCCCGTGGTGGCCACCATTCATATTCAAATAGAGATATAAATAGCACACCACTATAAAAAGTAACAACAGCAACAGAGGTCTGTGTGAGGATCAGACTTCAGAACGTGACACTGCAGAAGAGATGCTGCATTGGAGCTATTCATGCACAAGGCCTCGCATTTGGAGAAGAAGAAGGAATATCTTGCCAACTGGCATTCCAGCAGTTAGTTGCCGGCCAAGATTTTCAAGGTTGAACTTTATACCCGTAGCTTCACAAAGGTCACACTTAGCAAACTGCTGGAGCTTAACAGAGCAAGGATACATTTGGCTCTTATTCCAAGGCCCTTTCCTTGATGTTAATATTGATGACAGTAGAACTAACATCTCAATAGCTGCACAGAAAGGCCAATGCACAAATGTGCAATACTCAACATATGGAGGAAGTCTAAAGCCTTTCAAACCACTTAATGAGAAAGCTATGGATATCAACAGCAGAAGGAAAAAGTCTAAAATGGGAGGAAGATGCCTACATCCTACCATGCTAATTCATATTGTTAGAGTGGAAAGTAAATGGCAATGTTAGCTGTGCTGAGGATTTTCAAAAGTTGTATTTATTTTTGGCTTCCTTTCAAAAATAATGTTCCAATAAATATGCAGCACGCTGGGTTTGTGGCACTGGTAGTGTGTCCATCACCATGGCACCTGAGCACTCAAGCAAATGATTAACCATCAGAGCAAATGAAACAGAAGCTGAGAGCCATCAGGCACTGTGACAAGCTCTTCATAGACCTTACAGTATGCCAGTGCATCTCTGTCTGGACTTTTATTCCTTCAGGTTTTCCACTGTCCTATCTTTCCTATTCTTATGATAACCAAGTCTTTTTTTCAAGCAGTGATAAAGGATGCAGAGATCTCAGATTGGCTTTGGAGAAAGAAGGAGATAAAAAAAAAAAAAAAACAAAAAAAAACAACAACAAAAACCAACTAAACCAACCAACCCAAAAACCAATACACATTTTCATCAGGAAAACATTGCTTAAGGACACAGTAAAGAAAAAAATAATTTTCATTTGTACAAACCAATTATGAATCGACAAACTTTGTTATGTCTGCCCTGCCATCAGCTTAACCCTTAAATTACTTCTCTGAAGAAGGAAAACGAGTCTTTCTTCACTGAGGGTCAATATGATCTTTTAGGAGACTAATGCAGACCATACTTCAACACTATTGTTAGCATTATCTAATAATAATGAAAAGAATACATAAAAACATATGGCTATGTGCCTTCTTCAAAAAGTCTGGAGATCGCATCAGGCCCTCCCCACACTTCAAATAAGCAGCAAGTTAATGACAACTCCACTGATGTTTGTTTAACATATGTGCATATAACTACTGTTAGCTTTTTATGGCTTAGGATGCTTAAGCAGAGACCTCTGAGGTTTTAGAAAAAAAAAAAAATCTTCTGTTGAATCATCTATCCCTTGCTGTTTTGTTTTATGCAAAATCTCTGAGGGGCACAGGAAAGCAGAGGGCCTTGCACGCAGGCCAACTTTACAAAGGCTAGATCCTTTCACTACTGGAGAACTGTGCAGTTATAATACAACACTCACTGTTTTCCATCACTAATCAATGATATTGCATACTAATTAAATTGGTGTCACATGGAGTTTTTCCTCTTTACTGTAGCTGCTTCAGACTTAGGAGATAGTTACATCCCCTCCATTCCAGTTTATCCTTTAAAGAGGAGTAAGTTTTGGGGACAATGCCACACTGCCAGCAATGAAGATTCAAGTTCTCACTTCCCAGGGCAGGTACAATGTGCTGTGCTACCACTGTGCCTCAGCAGCAGTTTTGAAGCACATAAGGAGCAATGCACTGCCCACCTATATTTGACTGTGAAACTCTGGATTAAAGTTCACTCCAAGCATCACTCTGATTCTGTTACCTCTCCTGTGTCTAAATTATATCCATCACTGTCATCTCTAAAGATTCAGATCTTCTGCACACTTCATCAGGCATTATAATCGAAGCTAATGAAAGATATGTTTGTTTAGCTGTTGTAAATGGCTTTGAAGATCTCAGTTTGAGCGAGGGTGATGAATTAAGGATGTCAGCTGGGCAAACAGTTTAATTTCGAATGAACTTAGCTAAAATGGATTACTGAAAAACCAATATGGATTTTTCAAATTCATATTATTTCACATACTCTACCAGTAAATATTTTACCCCTTCTTGCCATCTGACTCACCAAGCATAAACTGAAAGAATCAGCAATGACATTCAGCTTCTGAAACATGAGACTAACTTTGGTGACTATAGGTGTAAGAAGCCACTTTTTGACTGCAGCAGGGAGTATAGCCCTCAAACAATTTAGCCCTCGGCAGACTAAATTTCTGCATAATAGCAATTCTGTAAAACAGTCTGAGCATGGTAATCAAAGCATTTTATAACAAAATTCAGAAAGTAACAACTGAAAAGAACTATTCCATAACACAGTTATTTATTGGAAGTACCTGGTTTTTTTATTCTCCCTGGTCCATTTTCAATGAATTAAAATAATAACTTAAGGGGAAAGAAAATTATCTTAAAATAGTTGTGAGGGTTTTTTCCTCTCTCAGGTAATTTGGAGCCAGGAAGAATCCAAAATAACAGCATGGTTGTTGAAAATCACAGGGTAAGGTTGGAAATGTCTAGAGGTCATCTAGTCCAACCTCATGCTCAAATCAGTGCCACCTTAGAACAGGTAGCTCAGAATCAAAAGGGAAAGAAAATAATTTAAAGAAAAAAAATTTAAAGAAAAAGAATTTTAAAAAAAATTAAGTTTTCCTCTATCCCCTTTTGCACCAGAAGGGGGGGGAGGGAGTAAGGAAATATTTTCTTGAAACATATAGCTCTTCTGTGTTGTTTATTAGTAAATATGACCAACATGGAAAATAGATTAAAGCTTCCTCCTTTGGTTGACCTACTTCCCTTTCTGTCTTGATGCAGGTAACATTTAAGCACAATGTGTGGCAAACTCCAACTCAGTTGCCAGCGCTGTTCTGCCACACTGCTGGCCAGAAAAGGCTAGGAATGCTCCAAGTTCGGCTCCAGTGACAGAGAAAATGTTCCATTCACTAGCAGTCCCCTCCAAGTTAATCAAGGAACAGAGCCAACAGCTGCTGAAAGGGGTTCCACCCCATCTTTCCCTGGGAAAGCAAGGCCTCTAGGGCAGGGCCTGGACTGTACAGCAAAGAAGAATAGGGTGGGGAAACCTTGCTAGATCTCAGTGAAACCCAGATGACTCATCAGAAAGTAAAACATTTCTATTTTGGCAAGAGGCTGAAATAGCAGCCCTGGGTTGTGCTGCAACACAGCAATAAATGACCCTGAGCACTTGGGACAAACTCCTGTGCACATTGATATTCCTAATGGTAGGGGCTATTTCACATCTCATTAAACAAAGAGGTTTACATGACAATTAACACATTAATTAGCACCATCTTTTTCACAGTTGGAACTTTGCCTTGAGATTTCAACATTTTTAGACAACTGTTCTGTGAGTGAAAATGAAGGAATAGTTTTTTTATGACTCAAGGTCATAAAAAGGTGACACTCTAAGTGACAAGGACTCCTATGTAGAACTGGCATAGAAGTATATTTATCTATGTACTGAAGGACACTGCAACCAGTCAATGGCCTTTCTCATAACTTCCATGCGAGGAGGGCCTCGCTGTACAATCTGCACCCTGCCATTCAAAGCCTGGCCCTCAGCCTTGGCAAGGTGCCAGGCTGGACACTTCATATGCTGACCATAAACAAGCCTAATGTACCCCAAAGTCACACAGGGGCAAAGCAAAGCCTGGATTTCAACAAGCAGTAGCTCCCATTCCTTAGCCCTAGCCGCTGACCTGTGTGGCTCCCCACTACAACAATCCCTTCCACTGTATCTGTAGAGGTATGACCTGTGGGAAAACTCTTCAGCAAACACCAAAAAGCAACACTGCTAAATTCACTGAAAATAGATAACAGCTATAAGAGAATGTTTATTGCCCAAGAGCTTCACATTTTAGATACAGAACTAGTAACTTCTGTGAGTTGGCACACAAGTATAGATATCCTTAAACTGCATGTGTATTTCTCTCTCAGGTTTTTGTTCAATACCATCTTTAATTTCTATTTTCTTTTGAGAGAATGGATTTGTAAGTATACAAGAAGACACAGAATACTGGAAATGGAATGAAGGGAATTAAAAACTGGAAACTGGAACTCGTAGCTTTCAAGACCTGGTGGATTCTGATATTCATGGGGTCTATTCCCTATCAGATGGATGTTGCCAACCCATGGAAAATAGTGACATGGTTTGTACATGTTATCTTTTACCTCCCTCAGGTATATACTACAAAGAAGTATGTATAAACAATAATAAACAATGTATAAACTAACAATAAACATATTAATCTTTTACATGTTTTGGCACTCAAGGCACAGAAAAATCATTGTGTCATAGCCTTACCTATCATACCACTTACAAAATAAATCTATGCTCAGAAGGAACACCAGATAACTTTTCCTTTAATTAGCTTTTCAAAGCTGATGATACTTTTTAGAATATGATTTATTTCTTTTATTTATCACCCTGCCTTGTTTCAGATGGATAGTGTTTGACTGACCTCTAGATACCCTTGCACTTGCTCTGTGATATCCCCAGAATGTCAATGCTTTGATTCTTCATCTTTCATTTCCTAAACGTTTCTTATTGGTCACTTCTGCTACCAGTGGCAGCTGAAGTGGAAGTTTATCCTCTGATAATCTGTACTGCTCTAATGGTTTCCACCATCCTGAGGATATTTTCCAAGTGTTATGGTGACACCAGCTGAGATCTTGGCAACAGAAAAGTGTTTCATATGTTTATTTCCTAACTTAGTCTTTTCGGGTTTTTTCTGCTTTCCCAAGCCTCTGTCACTCCCTTGATTTCTATGGCTCAACTCCTTTTGTTATTGCTATATTCTTTGTTATCATTTCTCAGTATCTTTCTGATTATAAAGCCTTTGAAGAACCTGAGGGCATTGCCAACATGCATCCAAAAATCTCTTAGTAAAGAGATGAGCAAAAATCTCCGCTAAAAGGAACAATAATAGTTACATCTTATTTATATATTTATCTGTAAACCAGAGGAACTATAGCACACAAACCTTGTAAAATGATGAGCATGTTTCAAACAGTTTTAATATAAAATATCACACATAAAACAGTTCACCAGTTTTAGCACATCTCCAAAATAACGTATGCTTAGAAATGCTTATCCTTGTAGCATCATTATCCCTTCTTATTTTCCAAGAAGAAATTAATCTTGCATCAGCATGCCCAAAAAAAG
Source organism: Manacus vitellinus (assembly GCF_001715985.3). NCBI lineage: Eukaryota > Metazoa > Chordata > Aves > Passeriformes > Pipridae > Manacus > Manacus vitellinus. The sequence goes on from NW_021939256.1 coordinate 8,763,100, forward strand.
CAAAATTCTCATCTAATTTCAATCACTCACTCAGTTTGCTCATGACTTTTATACAGCTGACTGAACATCTATTATCTCACCCGAAAGAGAAGCTGTGAGTTTGCTCACCTCGGTCACCTGCAGGATTTTTGAAATGCCTCCTCTTCTGTTCCTTCCAAAGAGTGCCTTTCTGCATCTCCCAGTCCATTCCCGAGTCCACTGAACATGCAGACATCAATAAGTTCTGGCTAAGTTATCCCACGTAACTCTGAAGCAAAAAAGGAGACCCTTGCAAATGCTGCAGAAGGTCTTCTTTACTCTCTTAGAAAATTTTGTTTCCTTGGTAGTCTGTCACAGTCAGGTCTCCGGTAGTAAACTGAACAACCTATCCTCCTGGCTCTTCTTTTCTTCTTTTTCTTTTCTGTAAACACATAATCAGGGCTTCAAATCCTTTAGGCATCACAAAACTGTATTTCTCTATTGCCCTCTACTGACTGCTGGGTAACGCCGCCTTCCCGGAGAACTGGCGAGCAACAGATACACGGTAACGCGTTCCCCCGCCGCCCTCCCTCGGATCGATAATGATACACGATGACCAAAAGTCAACACAAATCATTCTATTTTTCTCTTTGTTACAGAACACAAGGCAAGATTTACAGCTTCTTGGCCAGCCGTGGTAGCTGCAAAACACTAAACAACAGAAGCAGGAAGCAGTAACATGGCTCTGCTAATGTGGGGGGGTTTTTTGTTGTTTTTTGCGAACAAAAGCCAGGAGAAAGTACAGATGAATGCATTCTGCCTTGAAATGCAGATGAATTCACCCCACTGATGCCACAAATACTGTACTGGAGATCTGAATGTTATCTGATTTTAAGGGTTTGGTCCTGCCCGCACTGGATGCACAGAAATACTGACTTTAGATGGGAGTTCTGCATGAAGGGGCTGGTAGAGAGCCATGAATTTAAGGCCATGGGTTTGGGTCATTTCCCCTTTGTGTCTGAGTTCTGTTTAGCACATTCAGCACCACACCTAACATGGGAAACATCATGTGACAGGATCCGGGGCAAGACACATACTGTGTATGAATGGCACTGGGAGTGGCTGTTGGCACTGCTTTTCGGACAAAGATGATCTATTATGCAAAGAGAACCCAGCGAACTAAGATAAAAAAGGGAATGGCCCAAAGTTGTTTCAGGAGCAGAGGAAAAAAAAAAATCAGCATTTCAGCCAGACTGTAAGAGATTGAGAAGAAAAAAGCAGGGATAAGAAGAGTGTAAGAGTGTGGGGGAGGGGGAAGCAGTTGGTGGAGAAATCAAAATTAATCCTTTGCATTGTATTAGTCACTGCTTAATAAGTAAAGCACGGTGCTTGCTAACCAGGTCACTCAGGCACTTGTTCTCACCAAAAAAAAGTTAAACCAGGGTGCTGGTGCAAGTGTTCTGGCCCACCTGCACCATTCCAGGGGCAGGAAGAAGTCGGTCTGTCAGCTCCAGGCAACAGAATAAATCCCCAGCACATTTCCCTTTTGCTAGGCAGAGGCTGGGAGAGAACATGGCATTATCTTGCTGTACCATTCTTTCTCTGCAACCAACTCTCTTAGGGAGCAAGCATGGTTAAAAAATTATAAAAATAGACCCACCCCTCAAAAAAGTGTTGGAACTATTTTTCTGTACTTGCGTTCAAAAAATACATTCATTTTTTTCCCACCAATATTAATAACCAGGAATATTTAATTTGCCAAAAAATCTGTTGACTGATGAACACTGGTCGTGCTTTAAATAGATATTATACGACATCCCTGCTCTTCCACTTAGGAAAGATAGAGTTCACATAAAAACTATGATCAACCAAGCCAGCAACATGGCAATAAAAGTTTAGTATTGAAAGGTTCATTGAAAAAAATTATTTTCAATTCAAAGATAAAAGTCAGCAGAGGCCCTAACTGTAGCTATTAGGAACATTTCATTAACAAGCCAGATTTACTGACTGCATTGTAAAGCTCTATTAAAGGAAGCCCTGAAATTCCTTTTTGCCCCATGCTTTTTCTATGTCTAAAGCTTTTAGCTATTCCATGTTAGAAAATAAGAAATAATTGTATTTATTCAAATTCCTTGATAGAATATCGAAGCCTGCTCAGCTGAATACCTCTCCTAAATGAACACCATTACCGATAGATCAAAGGAGGAAAACGTCTAGCAAATGAATGGGGCCGAGGACACACATCAAACGGTGAAAAGCTGAGGGTTTGTTTTTTTGGTTTTTGTTTGGTTGGTTTTTTTTTTTTTAATGGGAGTGCATTTGCAGAGCGATAAAGCAAGTATGCAGTTGCCAAAATTCATAGAAGGGCACCTCAAATAGAGCGGGCGACGGGTTAAGCTCAGCACTCCCGAGCATCAGGCGTCACTCTGGAGCTGCTGCTGCTGCAAATCCTTCACGTGACAATCCCTGACAGAGACATCCGTAGGGTTTGGTTTGGGGTTTGGTTGTTTTTTTCCCCATAGAATCACAGAATAGTTAGGGTTGGAAGGCACCCCAAGGCAGGGTCACCCAGAGCAGGTGACACAGGAACGCGTCCAGGTGGGTTTGGAATGTCTCCAGAGAGAGGGAGACTCAGCGACGTCCCTGGGCAGCCTGTTCCAGAGCTCTGCCACCCTCAACGCCAAGTTCTTCCTCATGTTGTTTCCCTAGGGTAAAAGTTTTCTTCCCTACAGGCAAAACTTTTCACGTCGCTGGAGACACAGGCGGCTCCCGAGCACGCACTCCCCGTTCCGAGCGGGCGGCGCGGTGAGGGCCGGGCTTTCGGCTCCCCATCCGGCCCCTCCGCCCGCTCCGAACCCCCGGGCGGGCCGCGGGGCCCCGGCCGCCGCTCTCAGCGCCAGCCCCGGCGACCCCGGCCCTTCCCCCGCCCCGGCCCAGCGACCCGCCGGTACCGCGGGCCCACCGAGCCCGGTACCATAAGCTGCGGGCCGCGGGCAGCGCCGGCGCTCGGCCGAGCGCTGCAACATCGGCCGTGGCTTCCCTTCCCGGCGGGGGCGGAGGCGGCTCGGCGCCAATGGGGCGGCGCGGCTCGCTGGCGGCGGCGGCGGCGCAGCTGGCGGGAGCCTGCCCGGGACAGGCGCGGTTCCTGCTGTAAGGAGCCGCGCCGCGGGTGGGGGTGGCGGTGGGTGGGAGAGAGAGCGCGGTGGTGACGCGCGGGGTGTCCCCGCCCGGTGGCGGTGCCGTGACGCTTCCCCTTCTCTCCCGCAGGTGGACGCTCCGCAGCTCCCGAGGCGAGTGAGGGTCCCCGGACACACGGTGGTAGAGGGGCCGGAGGAGAGGGGCTTCGGAGCAGGGCGCCCCTCCAGCAGAGGCTCATGCGGTGGGAGGGCAGCGCAGAGGTTGCCGAGGGGCAGGAGCGTGGGAATGCCGCCTTTCCCGTTTCCTCCATTATCCCCTTTCCTTTCGCGCTGCACCCGGAGGGCTGTGCCGCGCTGTGCTCCTGGCTGCCGCCAGGAACGTCGAGCTTGCCGGAGAGCAGGGGCCAGGTGTTCCTCAGCGGTGTAGGGAGAGGGGCTCGACTCCGGCTCTGGTAGCAGGAGCTGATAAAGCAGATGCACGAGCCTCTTACTGGGTCTGAAAATTATCTCAAAGCATTCCTTTATCCCAGGCTGAGGTGCGGTCGTTTTCTCGCACTTAAAACGGGCAAAGAGCTTTACAAGGCTTTGGTGTCCCTGATCTGGCAAGAGTGTGCCTGCAGGGAGCTCCTTGCAGAATTGTGAGCCTCCGTTGTTAAAAGATTTACAGAGAGGAATTCCATTTTTCAGTAAAATCTGCAGTTACATATTGTGTAAACTTACACCATAAGCATAAAATTACCCTGAATTGTGCTTAGCTGAGCACATACTGGTGCCCAACTTCCTCTGGAATCCTAGTTGTATCTTAAACATAAAAACACGTACCTAGGTATTGTTGAAACTGAAACATACTCTATGAATCTTTGCTTATAAAAATAACTTTTTCATTCTTTTACCTTTATTTATCTGTAGCTAATGAACGTGGATTAGAAAGGATATGTCCTTACTGCTTCCAGTTCCTGGTTCCTGACAGCTACCGGGTGCGTCTCAAACCAAAGATGAAAGTGTCTCCACAGATAGAGAAAGTTCTTAAGCGAGAGGCGAAGAACCATAAACTTAACATGAAACAGACAAAGCTTTTGAAAAAGTACAGGGAGTCAAGCAGCGTTCTGGTAAGGACAGTTGTTTGGGACTGACAAGTACATGACATTTCTCTAAATTTCATGTCCCTATTTCAGTGGCATAAAAAAGAAGATACAGAAACCTTTCTCTCAGAAGAGGAGCCTACACCTGCACATTTCTTTTTCATGAGCATATGACTCTTTCTTTTGGAATAACTTCTATTCATAATCAAAACTTTTTAAATCTACCCTCCCCAATATATAAATCATTAACAATGACAAGAACAGTAAGATTTTCCCTCCAAAAAACCCCACAACCCCACATTGTCAGAAGCTACACAAACAGCTCTGCCTTCCCTGTGATATCTTTAGCAGCAGTCTGGGTAGACTCTGCAGATGTCTAAGCTCTTGCTGAAAATTAAGTAATCTTTTCCTGCCAGAAGCTCTGGTATTTCCACTGTCAGCTACTGTATCATTAGCATAGCTTTGCAAAAAAAATGGCAGGAGTAGCAGATTTCTGCCTGTTCCTTTTTTTCCTACAAATGTGGCAAAACTAGGACCAGGCAACTGTACCTGATGCAGAGCTTTAATACAGCCATGTAGATCCTAAATCCATTGCTAAGAATAGTCCCATACCTAAGAAGCAAAACATGTCATTGACTGAAGTCAGGCTTGTTGTGATAAGTTGACATTTACTGCCTTTGTTTCAGTTTTATCAGTTGTTGAGCAAATACATTTTTACACAAGCTTTACTTCATTTATTTCACTAGGCTCTCATGGCTACATCAGATTATTGTTACCTTCTGTATTAATTGAATTTTTTACATTTGTCTGAATATTACTGTTTATAGAAATCTTTCAAAACTAAACTATGGAGGTAATTTCAACAAGCTGATGTTGCTCTTGGGGGTTCAGTTATTTTTCCTAGAAGTACTTAGGAATGTGAGCTTTAATTACTATTTTTTATAACAACTACTATTTGAAGAATAACAGTATACGTTTAATCTAGTGTTGCCAAGGTATGTACTACTTTTAGAACATGTTATGTGAATGGCTGTTGTAATAAATGAAACAGCACCCTATTGTGCACAGCAGTTGCTAGCACACTTGGTATTTTCTTCTATTAAGAGTCGGCTGGTTTGGGGAGTAAACTTTATGAAACCCAAAATTATTAAAGAGTTAATAAAACAACATTAAACTCGGGAAATATCACCGAGGTTCTTGGCTATGAGAGCAAAATAAGATGCTCTATAAATCACTTTACCCAAATTGTAGAGCATAGTTGAGCTTCAGAAAGGATATCTGAAAAGGTTCTTCACCCAGCTGGTGAAGCACTGGAACAGGCTCCCCAGGGAAGTGGTCACAGCACCAAGGCTGACAGAGTTCAAGAAGCATTTGGACAATGCTCTCAGGCACATGGTGTGATTCTTGGGGCTGTCCTGTTCAGGGCCAGGAGTTGGACTTTGATGATGCTTGTGGGTGCCTTCCAATTCAGGGTGTTCTAAGATTCTGTGAGCTGAAATCTTGGCTTTATTTTTCTGGGATCACAAACATTTAAGGGTATCTTAACTCTTAACTCTCTCTTTAAGCAACTGATGAACATGAAATTATGATGGGTTCTTAGTCTTATTCTGTAGCTGGAGAGAGTTTGTAAGGATGCACTGTGCATTCATATAAGTAGTTTAAAATTCAGTTCCAAAGAGGTCTAATGTAAACTCTGGATAATATTTTAATCTTGGTATGTAACTACAGTTTGCTGCACTTTTGTTCTGTTCAGTTTGCATTTGTCCTACGGATTATGGTTTAAGTATTTCTCGTCTTTAAATGCTGTCAGCAACTGGCAGCTTTCAAAATTAGCAGTGTAGATCCCTGTAATCTAATACTTGTGAAAATGAAAATTCAAGTGTGGTTGAAAATTAAAGTGAGCAACAATGTGACAGGTTGTACCTCTGATACCTTTCTTAGCAAGTAGAGCTTGATTTTAGTCTGTTTCTGCTATGAAAAGGCGTATAACATAGGGCAATTTTGGGGCTTTAAAATTTTTGCAGTTTACTGCAGATCCAGTTCAGGGAACAGAAACTAGCTGTGAAGTGCTACTATTAATCCAGTAATTCCTGCATTGTAAGGTGGTCACCTCCACTTATATTCCACAGAGTGCTAAGTCACCATGTGATGCTGGGTTTTTTCCCATCTGAATTACATTTAGAAAAACTAAAAATACATCAGTACCTGAGCAGCAAAAGTTAACGTTATTTCTTTTTTTTTTTTAGTTCATTAGGCTGACAAAATAATGTCTAGAGACAGTCAAAATACCTAAGTAACTGAAAACATTTCAGCATCTCTAAATGCAATTTTTTTCTAAACAATCTGAATTTAGTTAAATTTACACACTTTGAAATGATTTGGTATAGATGTTTTCAAAACTGCTTAGACATTTTTGTGACAGTCTTTTGAGTATGTTTTTTTAACCAGAAACATCACGTAACTCTTTCTCTGTCAGTGTAATTGTGTGCCTCAGAAAGTTGTCTGGCTGTATTACTCTCATGTCTCTTAATATGGGTAGTTGCCATGACAGTAAGGGATATCAGGAATATCTGACAGTCTCTGTGACTGTCTGACATTATCTGTTCTGATGCACCTCTCAACTTACTGTGCTGCTGGAAGTTCCCTGCAGCCTAGAAGTAAACAGAGAGAAGAGAAAGTGCCCTTTGTTCAGAATATCCTCCTTATTGTAGTAAGTATTTTTGCCCTAATAGAAACCCTTATCTTTGTTCACTGAGACTTGGTGTTACTAGTTAAGCAGATGGCAGTTTTTGGGACTTTGGTAATTTAAATATTTTACCTCAAGACTCCCTGGAAAGTGTGCAATATGACTTTATCAGGCGTACAATATGCTAATGTATTTAGATGATATGGTATGTCATGCTTTTTAGCCAAATACAAGTACCTCTAATGTACAGAGGTACTCTTGTATACTCAATGTATCTTGTATGCCCAAGATACCATATATCCAGTTCAGTTGCTCTTTCATCTTTCTGTCTTGACAGGGTTGTTCTCTGTAGTTCACTGTACAACGTTAAGTTCAGAGTTACAGGTCTTCTGAAATTAGTTACCAGGGAATTGGAGTAATTTCCAGATAAACCCATAGGAAGTGTTTGGCTTAAGAAATCTGAATTAAAATATTAGTTGTAAAGTATATGTTACTTTTTAGTATCTCATGTTTTACTTAAGCAAATATTTAATTTGTGTCATGGTATTTGGAGAACAGTTTGGATAACTCTTAAAATGGCTTTATAACATCAAGGTAGAAGGACTGAAAGAAGGCTTGATATTTCTTTTCTTCTCTCCACAGCTAGTTACTTGCAAATCATGCAACAAAACAACAAGACATTATGGTAAAAGCAGGGATTTTCTGTCAACCAAGACACAAAATTCTGGCACCCCAGTTATTAAATCTAGCCTCAAGACACCAGATGTAAAAATTCCATCTTCAAAGAAAATTACACCTGTAAGCTTCAGTAGGTCGGGATCTAAAGGGAACGGTCCCTCATCACTTCCCAGGTACTTGTTTCTCTCCTATTTAAAGAAGCACTTTGCCAAGTAGAGTGTATTATGTCTTGATTTTAGATCAGTCATTTAGTAAACTTTAAACTGATAACTAAGTGTTTTTCTCAGTGGTATGGTTGAGGAGATCAATGTTAACTGTTCAGCCTTTAAAATCAGAGATTCTCATGAAAAGCCACTGTGTGCAAAAGAATGCTCGGTTATGTTAGTGTCATTAATGTGAAATGTCTGTCTTAAAATTTGCATAACAAAGTTATACTTCTGACTGCTTTCACATGAAAATACACTACTTACCTTGAATTTTTTTTCACCCAAATTATATATGTGCACTTTCTCAGTTACTTTATGTTAATTCTGATTTCTCACCTTTAAGACATTTGAGTCTTGTTTTTCAGAACATGTGAATCTGGACAGGCAACAACCAACTCTGCTTCCAAGACTCCCCGAAACTCCAAATTTCACTTTTCTAAGCTAAAACGGATGCTCAACCTAGAAGAAAAAGAGAGAAGCCAGAAGGCAGATTTCAAGACCTTCTTGACTTTACTTTAGTTCTGTATTATTTCAAAGTAATAAAGATTACAGCAATAAATATTGTTCCAGTTCTAGTAAATCAACAAAGCAGTGTGTCTAAAACTCAAGCCTGTACCCTGCGAAAGCATAGATCATATTTTTTAGAGGCAAGCTCGGTTTCAAAGGGTAGTGATTGTCTGCCAGAGGGAGATGAGAACACAGCCACTCTATTATGCTTGGGAACCTTGAATGTGTTTTGCAGTTTCTGATAGTCCAAGAATTAAAAGCCAGGATTTATCCTTTGAGGAAGCCAGTGATATCAGATTGATCAGTGGATCCACCAGAACCAAGAGATAGGTTGGCTGACCAGAAAGCAGTTTGGGAATGGGGAGGTCACAGTTTGCTCCCCTTCACAACAGATAATTCATCACAACAGAATGTAAAAAATCTCACCCCTGCTTTGCATGTTTGAGTAAAACAAAGACACACTCACTGGCACCTTCTTCAGGTACAGTATTTTCAAGGGTCTAATGTAGTGTCCTGTAGTGTCGCTGTATTTTGATAGCTGTGGCAATTTAAGCACAGCCTTTACAAAGGTAAATTACTTTTTAAGACAGCGCTCATATACAGAGAGAGAAAACTATCACCAGATTTAAGTTTCTTCATTTTCATAAGGATGTTCTCCATGATTTGGACTGCAGATGGTACAGGTCCCATGATAACACAGAGCCTTGGGTGCACTAACTGCACTCAGATGTGGGATGCTCTCAGTACCAACTGACAACTCCACACTAGACTGGTACCAGCACCCTGATTAGTTACTGATAGAAGAGTGGCACAGTCATAAAGAAGAGAGGATACTTCTTTTCCAGTTCCTCTGGTGCTACCAAAATGGGTCACTTTTGTCTTGTGAAAATGACCGAGTTCTGAGAACCTCTTTCTTAAGTATCTTTCAGCCTTGTCAGGCTTCAGAGTTGCTTCCTTTCTGGACTTCAGTCTGGAAAACTAGTATTGCCCTGGACAGTAGAGAAGTCATTTTGATGGGAATAGGTGATTGTCAAGATTAAAGCAGTCTCCAGTGTTAGATTTTCAATTTAAGTTTGGTACAGAGATGAGAGAGGACAGTATATAAAGTCACTGTTCAGGACTGAGGTTATAGCCTGTCCTGCATACAGTCTGCAGTGGTAAATTCTTCAGATTTCCCCTCTGAAAAAGAGAACGAATCAGTTAAAAACATTTACATACTTGAATTTAAATGTCCGTATTTTCCTTTTTTTTTTCTTTTTGCTAGTCTAGTAAATAGTTCCTTTAAGTGTTTTCAGACTCAGTGAACAGCGCTTAACAAAACTGGACCAGCAAATAAGTGGGCAGACTGGAAAGCAATCCAGGGCAGGGGAGAATAGTTTGTTGTAAATTGTACATACAGTCTCAAAGATTGGCATGTAACCTTTTTATATCTCCTGCACACTTGCACAATAACTGAAAGGTTCACTGCCGTTTGTCTCTTATGTACATGTAGGATCAAATTAACTGTCATTCTTTGATCAAAATACAAACCTTGGAGTGATGCCTTTTCCAGTGTAGAACTTGGCATTACTTCACCTGTTGCTGTATTTATGATCCAGTCCTCTGGAAAAATACTTCAATCTTACTGACGGAAAATGTGCATTATACAAAAGTGTTTGAAAAAACAAGTTTTGCAATAAAATTTCCTATTAAAAGTATACACATTAGCTACGCTATTGCTGTGCTTCCCATGAGGCTTATGTGAAACCATCTGCTGTGTTTTAAGGTGCCCCAACATTAATATTAGATCAAAGCACATCTCCCAATTGTCCCTGTTTACTGTGCTTCTTGCGTACCACCTTGTGGTCTCAAGAGTGCATTCCTTTTGGATAAAACTACAGATAAGGGATAAAAGACAATGAGGGGGTCACAACCAGCATGCTGAGAAAGCTACTGGGCAATCTATTCACAGACCACAGGATAGATGTCTAAACTAGGTGTCTCCAAAAAGTGTATTGTCGGTGGCAGGCACCAAGATACAGTTATTCTGCACTCCAAATGTATCACTATTGCATCACGGTATTTGTTAATATAGTCTTGTCTTGTTCCAAACAACATGTTTTTTCTTTGAAATTACCAGAGTTGTCAGGTATGTCCAGCTGTGTTGTTAAAAGTGATTGTTATTGAAAGCTATAAGACTATATTCAGTGAAAAAAAAATTTTAAAAGGTCATTCAGTATGCGCCTTTCCTTGTTCTACAAGTGTGCTTAAAAATGCTGGGTAGAAATGACCTCCAGTGCTCTTATGTTTTTCCTAAGCCTTTAAAACAGTCTTTTTCTGTTATTGGACTTTCACAGAAACAGTATATTGAAAAACACAAAAATACAGACAAACACCATCCCCACCTCTGAAGAACAGCAAACTTTGGCTAAACTAGATGGTATATGAACAGTAGTTTATTTTTTAAAATTTACAGTTCTAGAGATAGGACCTCAGACCCTTTAATGCACTGCTTCCTCAATGAAAACTGTCACACAAAATACAGAAAGTAATAAACCTTGAAATTATTATCAACTGTTTCCTCAGCATCATCATTGTGAAATCTTGTCTGACTCGTAAGTATAGGAAGCATTTACATAAAAGCCATTTCCCACAATGAGATTGAGTAGGCAAGCAATAAATAATAATTTCAAAGATGTTTTTACAACAATGTTTTATTAAATATGAAAGAGCGTACATACAGGTGTGTTATTCTGAGGACATAAATTACACAAGGATTACAGGTTCTGTCAGAAAAGCACAATAATGAAACATCTTTACATTTCAAACTTTTCTTGTTAGCTTTTAACAAATGAATCTATTTTTGTTGCAAACAAATAACGAGTGCTATTGAACTTCTGCAAATTCCCACAAAAACATCATGCTTAGTAGGATAATTTAAATATTGTAAATATGAATTCTGAATTAGATTCGTAAATAACACAATGGAAGAGATTTACTACTTAATCAAGATAAATGACACACTGAAATAGGAGCCAAGACAAAATTGGTCATTCATTAAAAAAGAATTCCACTTCAGACACTACATTTGAGTCTGCCTTCTTTACTTGCAGGAATAGTCACTGTGATGATATGCATGAGGAATGAAGAGAACCGGCCCTAAATATTTATAGAAGTAACCATCAAATTTTAGATGTGCTGGTTTTCATTGATCTTCCCACTGAAAAAAATCCACACCCACAGATCTATTTGCTTACGTTTCAAGAGGCTGACATCCAGCACTTCTGTAGAGGGCCAATCAAGCCTGTGTATGATTTCCATGTCTTCCATAGTTGTCTGCACAGCTGGCTACTGCATCCTATGTATCTATTTTGGGTCTTCATCGAAGTACCAGACTGAGTTGCCACTGACTTGTGAGAGCAGCATTAGTCCGTGGAAGGCTTAACACACTGTCTTTTTAAACTTCAGGTAAACAGGAATGTAATTTTGTCATAATGAAAGCTCTCAGTTTGACACAGAAGACTACTCAGATAAAATACATAATAAGCATGTAGACTGGGTTGTGTTGCTAGGGATTAACAGAGGTGTTTTAATATATTAATACAAACATTAACAGAGTGAATCAGACAAGCTAATGTTACTGCAGGCTGTAGTTTAATTTCCAAAAGGAGTAATGAAACATAATTTCTAAGAATAGTAATTTTTGTAACTAATGACTTCACATTTATTTTTCAAACCACAGAATTGGGGTAATATTCCTGATATCTTTCAAAACATTCTGCAAAAAACACAGCTTGAGCCTGCAAACACTAGAATATACAAGCAGTCCCAGTGACCTCCAAGATAAGCATTCTCATATGACAAAGTGCTGCAGGAATCTCTTTGCTTTTTTTCAGAGAATGCTCAATAAAAGTGCAATATAGTGAAGCAAATAATCTAATTATTATGCTTTTATTATTAGATGAAAAATGTTCAGATATTTTATAATTGTGCCTTTTGTAGGGTGGGCATTCTAGTCTGCATAGAGTCAGACCACGTTAGAAGAGGCAGGCAGGGTATACCCACGCATTTTCCTTCCCAGGGTGGTAATGCACCAAAGCAGTTCTATTGTAAATCCCACCTACAGCTAAACCATTGTGCTGCCCAGTTTCACAGTTACTTCTGTTTGGACAAAAGTTCACATTCAGTTTGCTTTACATTTCCACCCAGGCATGTTCTCCCTTCCAGCTCCTAGGCACCCCACCATTCCCCACCCAGCCTCTTTTCTTCCTGAGATGTCAGAAGTACGTACATTAAGCTCTGGAACCTGAGAATTTGGAGGTATTTTTTGACACTACAGGACTGCATTTGTATCGTACCATGTTATCTTCTGCTATACTATTACAGTCACAAGATAAATCTTCTAACTACTTGATACCTGATGCCTTTTCCATATAAATAAAAAAAAAAACGTACCATTCAGTCACTAATATACAATATTTGCTGTAAGAGTGACCTTTGCCTTCCACAAATCCTCTTTTCCAAAGAAATATTGAGGGATCATTTCCAAAACCCCAGCTGTGAAAAACTCCTTGAAGCAAACAATTTCACAGTAAAATGAAGAAAAATATATCCAGAAAATAACACTCTCTCAAAATTAAAACTTATATACATCAAGAAGTAGTTGACCTTTTTTTCCTCATTCTTTTATCAGTTCTACATTATCTGCAGATAAACAACATTACCACTAAGAGTTATGAAGAGGAAAAACAAATCTAGTGAAGTGTCATGTCTTTTTTAAAACCCTCGAGAGATCAAGAAAATTCAGCATACAACTTCATTATTATAATTATTTTCAATTAAGGCAGCAAAAGATTGTTTAAAAATTCCCTATAATTTTAAGTATCCAAGACAGATCCTTCAATGCAGTCCAACAAGCCATGTCACTGTACTTATTTTGTACCTCTGGCTACAAATTAAGTTTTCCATGGATGGAATTCAACCATTGTCCTAGTTATAGGGGCCAGGACCAGTTTATCACTATGTGGGTATAACCAAAACTGTGTATTCTACACCCTGTATGAGATTTCTGATGGACTGTTAATAACGGGTCATTTGCAGCAGCTGCCCACGGCAGCTTCTAGAGAAGTTGCCTGGAGGCCTGCTCTGGGAGTGGATAATGCTAAGTGGCATCGAAAGTGGCAGGACATGGGCCAGTATTTGGAGAGCTTCTCTCCTCCAATGATCTGGAAATTCACCCCTGAACAACTGCAGGACCCTGTTAGAGCAATAAGATACGTGAGAGGAGGGTGCTCTGACAGCTTCAGAGATGGGCAGCTTACAGCAACATGCTGGGCCCTGGCCACTGCCTACTGGTCGCTGCTTGGTATGGTACAGCACCTTAAGGAGGAGGAGAAAGGAAACAAATCAACAGGTACTGCGTCCACACAAACCACAGCTGAGTCAGAGGTAAAACAAAGCAAATTAACCAGTATGATGTCCACACAAACCGTTGTGGAGCCAGAAGGACAAACTGAACCAACAGCAGTCACCCCTGTCCAGAAAAGAGCATCCAAGACTAAATCAGTTTGCTTAGTGGATGACGAGGAAGAGGCAGGACCTTCATGCTCAGCAGAAGAAACAGAGCCAGAAATCATCCACTCGGTCCCTAACCTGGGTGATCTGCATGAGCTGCAGAGAGAGTTCATGTGACAGACAAATGAGTCCATTTTGATATGGCTGCTCTGAATCTGGGATGCCACAGCTAATGATACAATTCTAGATGGGAGTGAAGCAAGGCAACTGGGATCTCTGTCTTGAGATATGGTCATTGATCAGGGGATTGTAAAGACGCAGGAAACAGCCTCTGGCAGCGACTGTTGTCAAGTGTAAGGGAGAGATATCTTTGTAAGGAGGACCTCCATGTGCAGCAAGGACAATGGAACAAGATATCCGATGCTCAAGAGAATTAGCTGTACTGTATCTTCATCTTTTCAGAGGATGAAAGATTCCCTAAAAGTCCAGATGGCATACAGTGCACCTCCCAGATGTGGTTAAAGTTTGCACAGCTCGGGCCAGAAATATATTCCCATTACTTAGCAATGTTGCAATGGAGGGAGGGAGAAGACAAGGTGGGTGCATTGGTTAGTAAACTCAGGATTTATGAAGACACTATCACCACCCTACTACAAGCCCACATCTCCTCTGTGGAAACAAAACTGGCTGAACATGTCCGAAGCCTAGAAGAGAAGACTGAAGAGGGCCACCAGAAGCTAAGAGAGGAATTTAAGGAAGGAATCTTCCATATCTCATCAGGACAAACGAGAGCCTCTGCTATCAGGAGCCAGCATCCCCCAGCTAAGGAGAGAGGGTACACTCCCCAAGATAATCTATGGTTTTACCTTCATGAGCATGGAGAAGATATGAGGAGGTGGGATGGAAAACCCACCTCTTCCTTAGCAGCCTGGGTACGTGAATTGAAAAGAGGAATGACTACCAGAAGAAACTCTTCAAGGATAAATGTTGCTCCAGACTCTCATGGGCAAGACTCCAAACGGTAAAGAAGTGATGATGTTATATGCAATCCTCTCGAAGGGACCTCCAGGTCATATTTATGGTAAGAGAACAACAAGTACCACAACCAGAACTAGAGGGGCCCTGCCTCTAGCAAGGTAGAGGAGAGGGACAGTCGGGTCTATTGGACTGTGTGGATCCAATGGCCTGGCACATCAGACCCACAAAGATATAAGGCTCTAGACGACACCGGCACACAATGTACTTTGATGCCATTGAGATATGCAGCTGATGCATAGTACACTAACAAGGATTCTTCACAAATTCAGCTGTTTGTAGACAAACACCACATTTGTGCCATGCAGAGGAGATTGTTAACTTGGCAATAATTTTCCACTGTTTGACTCATACACAGGTCTGAACTGTCTCCTCCTATTGTGTGAAAAAAAGACGATCGAGATTTAGAAATCTTTGCTGGGATGGGTCAAGGTGGGGAGCTGGTAGCCCATGGTGGCCTCCAGGGTTTCTCAGTGGAAGAGGATGTACAGCACAGCTGTATCATCATCTTGCTTCATGTATGGATGGTACGTAGCGTTGCCAAACATTAATAATGAGCATTTAGCAATTGAGACAGTTTAGAGAATGACCTTTCAATTTAATTAAAGCTGTAAAATAGCTTCACATTTCTGGGATTAACCTTTTTAGATGGAGACAGATGTTCTAGAAAGAGATTAGAGTACAAATGAATGGTCCCTCAATTTAGAAACTAAGCAGCTGTAAAAAGTTACAATTTCAAATCATAATTAAACTGGTCAATTGTATAGTTTCTACACAATGACTTTTAAATGAAACAAAAATATTGCAGTATTTTGAGTCATTTAAAGATCTGCTCAGTGTAACATGACTTATGTTTTCCAACAGAAAATTGGTTATTAACATTTACCTCAAAATAACTTACTTGTTTTGGGAGTGGATAATTTAAATGTAATGGACAGTAAGATCACTTTTAACTTTGCATTAAATTGCATTGACCTTTTTGCAAACACAAGCCTGTGATTTCCAAATTTCGCTTCCTCACTAGCAACGGAAATGTCTCAAGTTAGAATTATGTTTTCATAATATGTTGATCTACATTAAATATAGGGTACATAAGAAAAATCTTAGCAAGTTTTTTTACAGGGCACCCAACCAAAATCTTTACAAAAGATAAGATAATCATTAATTCCTCAGTGTAACAGACACACATGCCACTTTTATAAATGTACCCTTATGTTCACTCGCCAATAAAATAGTAAACAAATCAACTTTTTAAACCATTTTTTATAAATTATTAAAGTATTTTTACTGACACTCTCCAACAATATACAAAAATAATACTACAAGAGTACCGATCAGTCTGGCCTACCCCTCATTTCACAGAAAAGCAGAGGTTATGGAAGGATGTTCTTGTAATCAATCATCGCTGTAGATGTCTCCTGCAAATGGTAGGTGTACATGGCTGCCTGTGACGTTGGGAAGTCGTGAGAGATCAGGCAGGTTCTGGATCCTTGACCTGAGTTCCTTCCGTACTTGGGACACTCTGGCTAACTTGCGTTTGTACTCCTGTAACACAGAAGAATTCAATATGAGGTTTGTTTGCTAATACCATCCCTACTACTTACTGCACTTGACAGTAATTAATTTCCAAATTAAGTATTCCTTCTGCACATTAGATAAACAGCCTTTAACAGGTGAAATACCAGAAAACTGGTTATTTTGGAGACAGAGGCATCAGTTCTAGCATTTTTTCAGCAACTGACTTCAAAAGCACAGACATGGTATTATTTTGCTTTGAATTGTAAGTACATAATTGCTAAACAAGGAAGACAATCCCAGTTAACACAACCACAGGCTTTTTCCATGTAGCTAGTAAAATGGAATTATTCTTAAAACTTTATTATGGAGAGTACATACACATACGCTATTACCACTCACAGACTATGGGAGAATAAACTTACTGATGTCATAGAAGTTATTTTCATCTCATATTGATGAAAGAATAACAACCAACCAAATATCCTCTAACCAGGCCTGCTGATCCGCTCCCCCAAGCTGAACAATTTTGTATTAACTTTTATAATAAAAAACATACTTAATCAGTACATTTATGCATTTAACCCTGAGTTTTGAGAAACTTCTTGAACTGAAAACTTAGGATTTCACATTGTGTTGGAATACTACTCATAATTGATATATTTCATGATCATGAGGCACTTTTCACTTGAAACAACATTATACAAGACGAACTATTTAAAAATGTAAATCAGTGCACTGAAATATAGTTAGCGCTCATCTATTAAGAACATAATACATAATGGAGAAGAATACCAGTTTGTATAAAATGAAAAGTTATCCCAAAATATAAGAAGATTAAGGTATAATTCACAGAAATACTTAAACTTCAAATACTTGGAAAGTCTGGAAAGCAGAAGCAGCTAAGCATTACCAGGCAAAGTGGTGCTTCATGAAATTATACCACAATTCACAACACATCAAATGCAGATGCTTTCTAGAGTGGCTGCAGGTTTTGCTGCAGCCTGGGAATGGCTAAAAATAACAACAAATACTTAACCTACAACTTGGACAATCAACACATGGATAACCAAGATCTCATGATTATAACCACTTCTATATAATAGTGGGGAAAAAACTCTATATCTTCCTGCAACAGAGCCAAAATACTTGAAAGTTCCAACAAGTATACACACACTGTGCAAATGTCTACTAGAGATAACAATCATGCTATTTATTATCTAAAGATAATTTTAAACGTTACTATACTGTTAATAGCATGGAAAAATAAGGAAGGACAAAGAAAAGGACCTTTTGGTCACAGAACCCAATATACTAGTAAAAGTGTATCCCCACATACCTGGGGGATGATCAAGATTACTGGACAAGGTCCAACACACATTAAAAAAAATTTTGCAACCACTAGCAGCAGCATGATCTTCTTACCAAGGGCAGTAAAAGAACCACAAGATATCATAAATTCTTAACAAGAAGGTAAAAATAATAAAAATAAATAATTTTAAAATAATTAAAAATAATTAAATCTTTACATAGAGAGGAACAAAGTGTCCCTGAATTAGGATCATCAATTCCTTGATATAATTTATCTTTCAAAATCAAATATTACATAAAGTTCAGTGTCTTACAAGATACTAAACACAGTGAAAATACTACAAATGCCCAGTCAGTGGAACTGTAAACATTTGGTAACAGTACACAGGGTAAAGCAGCATTCCTTTTATAATACAGATGACCAAAGAAGTCTTACAACTACGAGTCCCTTGGTCCTATGAAAACCATCACTTGCTCACTCTCGCCCAAAACATTCTCTGTGGTACAAATGACTTCAGGAAGCGGCTGTGGAAATTAAGGTCTGTATCCTGATACTGTATCCTTTCAATAATGCCCAAAGGTCACAAATACTTCACTGTTTCATATATAATATACATTCATATATAATATTACAGCAGCATTGAGAGGCCTCAGTGATCTGAGTCTGTGCAAGATGCACGGTCCTTTGCCAGCTACTTCTTGCCCTTCTCACTAGGCATTTTAATTGAGGTTGCAGAGATATACCCCTGATTATTATTTTAGGAAATAGATTTTAATGTCAAAGGAAAAGACAGCTTTCAGGTTGCATGGTTTAGTAAAACAACCAACTTGGCAATACACAGAATATTAATCAATCAATAAACTCAAAAGGCCTAAAATTTGTAAAAGATAGTAACTACAAAATCCCTCCAGCAGTTAATTCTTGTAAACAGCTGAATCCTGTCCAAATTTATTCTCCATCAATGAAGAATGTGAAGCAACAAATCAGTATCCCTTTATAAGCTTGAAGCCTGATGCTCATCAAATATGCACAATTACTTAGTGACAGACTTAGAAGCCATATTATTGCAAGACTTTACTGCAAAACCTGAAACATGCCTTATATTAGACTGTCAGTTGCTTGACTCCTTTAAAATTCCCTTTAGCTGATAATAAATAACTTCCATAACAACATCACTTTTCTGATCTCCAGCATTTTCCATATAAATTTTGTCTGGCACTTGTTGCCTAGTGACTATCAGCTTGATCAATATTACTGACAGCAGGTTCCTTTTTTCACTAAGGAAAATGTTTTCATACATTCAGTCTCCTATATAAAACAGTCATCTTCCTCTCGCCAACACTTCTGGCATAATGCACACCCTCAGTAGTCAAAACTTGTTCCTCGTGTCTTCACAGAAACAGAGAACCCTGAGAAAGTTTGCTCAAAGTTTTTACTGTAAAACTATAGTAAATAAAAAAAAAAAAAACAAAACAGATAAGGTTTTGTAGTTCATTATATTATTGTTAAGCTACAGAATGCAATTTTAATCCAATTTTGCTAATAAAAAGCATATGTGAGATTGAAAGTGCAGGTTAGATGTTCATAGCAATCCTCCCTCACAAGTATGTATGTTGAGTGTGTGACTTAATTAAAGCAGAGTCATGGGAATGGGGATATCTTGGTGTTATTTTTGATATCGTTGCTCCATTGGAAATGCTGTACACTATACAACCAAATAACAATTCAACCATATTTTTGACACGTTTAAATGGAAAATTTTAAGTGGAAATCCTCATGGAGAATTTCATTTTCATTATGCTGATTTTAAAGATAAACTTCCAATTATCCCTATGTAAATGAGGCAAGATTCAAGCTTTTTACTTCAAACAGTCAAGGACAGGCAGAAATGTGATGCTTCGTCTTGCTACACTGAGAATAATTTGCATTCCTTCCTACCTATGGAGAACCTTACTCTTGGGATATATGGGCAACCTGATCTATGGAAGTAAAGTCTCTTCAATTTCTCCAGTGGTTTAAGATAACACTACTTTCAAGTAATAATTTTTTGTACTTCCAGTCATAAAAGTAGGTTTATGAGATAATTAGAAGAACTTATTTTGCTCATTAGAATCCCACTGATTACTACAGTTTCCATTACTTGTCAGTGTAGAATATGGATATTTTGTGAAAGCAATGCTAACAACATATGGATTCAGCATCTAGATTAACAGTGATTCTCTATCAAATAAGCAGCGGGCAAAAAAGCCAAATAATTTTTGATTAGACACTACAGACATCATAAATAATAAAAATGTGGGCAGGCTAAACAGGCTGAAGAGAATATTTTCCCTTCCAACTAAAATAGATCTTAATATAAAATTTCTGCAATTACCGTAGGAGGGCGGTACAGATAAAACAACTTGAAATTTCATGGATATGCTTTCCCTTTATGATATTGATATGACTTTGAACTTTCATCTGATCACTGAGGCTATGATATGCATCTAAATACTGTGTGGTAGGAAATGTATAGCAAAGCAAGAATAAAAAAGTTTGCAGAAGACCAGTATTTAATCTGCACCCCTATTAGCTACAGAAAGAAAAATAAGGTGAAAATCAATACTTTCAGTACAGGAAAAAAAAAAAAAGGCAAAAGGTTTTTAAGGTGTTGAGAGCATGTGTGTACATTGACATCCACGGCTTGTACATACACCATATTTAAAACTGAGATCTCTGACTTGGTACGTCCATTACAACCTTCCAGTTTCAAATGCACATGTCAGAGCTGCATCAAAGAGCAAGGTTTCTCACATGCTGTGTCCAGCAGTGCAGAAACCACTAGAATTTTTCAAAGGTTCAGATGAAAGCAAATATTATATGATAACCTGATATCTAGATTTCGAAGTTCAGAATCACGGTATTTTTTTATAGACTCTACTTTGTTAAAATCAAATGCCTCATGCAGCCAGGGTATTTTTCTGCAAGGAAGACCGACAACTACACTAAAAGGAGCCAGATAAGCCTATCACCCTGGGAAACGGATGAGCAGGGTGAAATTTTGTGCTGCCTTTTAAAATTTGGCGTGCCTTATTCTTCAGCAGTATGATTAAAAGCTCAATCTATTTACCAGTGTTAAGGACAAACAAACCCCTGAAATAGCTTTCATTTAAGACACTGAACTGCGTTTGAACACATCTACATGCTTCACACAAGGTTGAAAAACCAAGGACAGTTATGACAAGCTTAGGAAAGGACTGGCCTGGTTAACCTTCCATTGCACATTGTGTATTTCCTAGAAAACAGATTTCTGGAAGAAAACTGCAACTTTTTGGTACGTTTATATCTAACCATTTTCTATTATGTCTTGTCACATTTAGAGTTAAATAAGCAATGAGCACACCTACCTAGTGACAGCTTTGTTTATTCCTTATTGTTTTGTTCATTGCCCCAGGCATTACTAACTGTATGCATTATTTTGTGTGCAGATTTACTAATATTCTCATAGATTTTCTAATGGCATGCTTCACCATTTATTCTTCAGAAACCTTTGAGCTGACAGATCAAAATGAAATGCATCGTCTGTCTAATTCTGGGTATCCCATTTTTCTTAGTACTTAAAATTACCAAGAACTTAAAACTTCGAAATCAATTTTCTGAATTAAGTTAAAGTATCAGAGACTCCTCAGCTTGTCTGCAAATGAAGCAACAGGAAGCAATGAACTCAGAAGTGTGAAATCCACAAACTAAATCAGTGAACATCTGGGGAAAGCTTGATCGTGTGACTTTGTCTACCATCAACTGTTATGCTGTGGTACAGACTGGAATACACTGCAGGTCTTCAAATCACAAATTCCTGAGCGAAACAGTATTAAATTTTATCAGGATGTTTCCCATCTGAAGAGTGATTATCAAAAATGCAAAATCCTCCACAGAGTCACAAACTACTCTTCCCATTCCTGGAATATGCAATTTCTTTGTCCAGCTCCTTCCAGCCTAAAACTGCATCTCAAATCTCACTCACTGGTCTCCATCTCCATTCCTGGAACACTGTTTCTAGAACCAACCTTTGTCCAGCAAGGATGTTCAATGCCTCTCAGACTCCCGTTGTGCCTGTATTCACACGCAATACAGACAATCACAACTGGTTTTTGCCAACTTCTTCCCATTTCCACCTCTTCTGACTCCATATCTAAATTCCTTCCTCTCCAATCCTCATCTGCACTTATCATTCTGCCTATAGCTTTGATCCCCTTACACCTGTTTCTCCCCAGTCCTATACTTGGTCTGTCCCTATTCTCTGCCTTTATAGTACCTTCATGAGATCTTTCTATCCATTCTCTTAGTCCAAATGAATTCCAGTTCCTCTCATTTCAGTCCTACATGATGTTACGCTTTTCTGGCTGGTCACTCCCTTCTCAGTCAGCAGATCTCCTAATCCATTCATTACTGTAATTTCTAGTCCTGGATTCCTTCTTAATCTCCAAAGCTTCTAATGCCAAGTTCCATGTGCACTTTTCAAAGTTTTGCATTCAAACTGATTGGCTTCTACCTGTCCATTACTCACACTCATAGGAGCCATGGACAACCCATGCATGGAATTTCTCTGCTCTCACATCACAGAGAGCAAACAGCCAAGTGGCCCATGGTCAGCCTAGAGAACAATTGTACACAGTTCCAATTGCAGAAGTCTTCTTGAGCCCAAACCAGAAAACTGTCTAGCATAGAAGTTGTTCATAGAAGTTAGCAATGTTTTAAGAAATCTCTGATGAGCATATCAAAAGTAAGATTTTTCCACAGGTTTGTAATTTAATTAAATTCAGGTTGATTTTCCTTGGTATATCAAAATGCATGTCCCCTCAGAAAGAAGGATTTCCCCATTCTGTACTAATTTGAGAAAGAACATAAATTATTTAATTTCAAATAAAAGATAATTTTATATGACTTTTTTATCACAAACTTGTCCTTAGCTTTATTATTGAGGATTGTGGCATTGTTGACAAAAAGTTGGTCAATGTTTGGGAAAGTTGAAGAAAAGAAAACAGGAACTTACAAGCCTTCAGGAAGGTGGTGGAGTCACCATCCCTGGAGGAGTTCAAGAGGTGTCTGGATCTGGCACTGGGTGATATGGTTTAGGGGCTACAGAGACAGTGATAGGTGGATGGTTGGACTGGACAATCTTGAATGTCTCTTCCAACTTTGATGATTCTATGATTAAACCTAATTAGCAGGAGTATTACTAGGCTTACTTTGTTTATATTTACCTCCACTCAATCAAAAAAGGTCCAGGGTGATGAATATTAATTTATAAATTACTATATAAAGACATTGGTTTAATTAGACAATCTCTACGGGACTATGATCGAATTTAAAGCATTCCACGATGGCAGATATGAGCAGCAGCTCAAATGAAAGATACCTGCTTGAGGTTAAATTTGGCCTCCTTGTGTTTTATTATCCGATACAGCATTTTTATCTGATTGAAAAATTAGCCATTAATAAACTCAAAGCTACACAATTCCAAGAGATGCTTAAATTGTACTCAATCCTTAAGTTTCAAACCTTGGCTGACAGAATGAAGTTTTGGAGAACTTCTGATGACAATCAAATACTTCAGAACAATTCTAAGCAATTGTGCTCTCAAATACTCAAGTTGATAATCTATACAGACACAGAAGGGATAAAGCAGAACAGTTTTGAAAATAAAATAAATAAAATTAAATGGCTCGAGGTTTATAGATAGCTTCTTAGTTTCAATCATCCACAAACAATCTAAAGGAAATCTAAATTAAAGGATACCAGGGTTTAATTTTAAAGGAATCTATGAGTGAAAAATTTTGGTGGTCTGTAAGAAAAACACACCTTTATCAATGTATTTAAGAACAGCTGTGTAAAGTCTTCAGGCTCAAATATTTACTGTACCTAACAGTTGAACTATAAAAATTGTGTGCATAAGATGCACATTTCTCATTTCATGCACCCCCGTGCCTGTAGGTCATTACAACAGTATCAGTTCCAACTTCAGATTCCACACATGCAACTCATCTTTCTAAATCTAATGCTGTGAGTGTTGAATCACAAAAACGTGGACTTTGAAGTTCATTATTTAACAGAGACAAATGGACATCTGAAAGTATGAAACTGCTGTAAAGCCAAGACTTCATGTACTTATTTTGAAGATGAAAAGTGAATCTGAGAATGAAAGTACCACTGCAGGTCACCAGGTACGGATTTATCTATTGCTAGCCATGTTACAACTGTCTCAAATCCTTTTCTTTTGTCAAAGACACATCTACATAAAGAAGCATAAAGCCTAGTTTTATTGCAGCAAGGCTAAGCACTAGTAGCAGTCTAATCCAAGCAGCAGAGAACTTAAAACAGGCTAAAGCATACAGCTTTTGCAACTGCAGTATAGAGGCACTCAATGTTAACCTGTGAGCAAGAAAGAAAATGAGAACGGTTTGATTCAAAGTTGTTTTATTGACCTGAGATTGGGTATTAGCTATATTTAGGGTGAAATAAATAAACACAGTGCAGACAGAGGACCCAAAATTTCAGCTACAGGCGAGCCCAGACTGTTGACCTTGTTCATTTAAAAAATCAGTGCAGGTCTATCCACATAAAACTGGTCATTGACCTTTTGAACAAGCTCTTACAACTTTTTTTTTTTAATTATTCATGTTTGTCTTTTGTTTTCAAAGTTCATAAATTATTTCTATTCAACCTGAAGAAAGAGTTGTGAAGGACAGCCACCTTACAATCCCAGAAAAGCCTTACCTGAAGAGCATGTGGCTATTTTTCACAGATTTTTAAAGAATGGTTCTCAAAATAAGCCAAGAAATGCCATGGGCCATCTCATATGTGTACACTCTAATGAATTTTATCAGGTAGACAGTTTCATATTACACTTACAGTTGTCAACTCATTCTAACGGTTTCATTAAGTAGGTTGAAATATGCATTTTAGAGACACGGATTCTAAAGAAGAGCATTAAGTTACAGCTCAAAAACACATATTCACAAGCCTGATTTGTTTAATGGTACTTGAAAGTGCTCAGTGTCAACTGATAATTGGAACTAGAGTTTACGTGACTAATAAGAATAATTGTCTGTGTAAGACAAATTGTTGATATGCTGCATGGTGATTTTTGTGGTTTTCTCCTATCTTGTGTGAAATAGATACTTCAGATGTAGTATTCAGTAACGGGGATAGAAGTGTTAAGAAAGGTAAAGCTGGAAAGGAGAACAACACAGCAGCAACACATATTCTGATTTACCTGCCCTTCATATGCCCTATGGGAATATCTCCAATGAAAACTCTACTATGCACGAAGCAAGCAAACAACTGCACCTGTTCTACAACCAACAAGGATCAGAATCTAAATTTTCCAACAATGCACATAAATACAAGTTCCATCACTGAAAGAAAGTGCTTATTCTCGAGCTTTAGTATTAAAATATTATGATGAGAAAAATCTGCCTTAGCAAAGTGATACCAATGAAGTCACAAAGCAATTACAACAAAAATTCACAATGTAAAAGTCTCTTAGCAATCAATCAATTTCAGACAGCAAATTTGGCATATGCACATTTTTTACATTCTTTGCCAGATTCCAAATTGCTCAAATTGCGGGTTTTATTTTATAACAAAAACCGTGTAAAAAAGAGGTTGTTAGGGTAGAAATTATGAGCAACCAGAGAAGAAAAAGTCCAGAGAGAAAGAAGAACACAGAACAAGTAAACAACATTAAAAGGAACAAGAAAAGACATTTACAGTTCTTCTCCTGAACTCTTCTTTCCCATTATAAACTATTTTGTTCCCAAAAGCCTACAGCTTGCAATAACCTCAAAAGCCTCTTTCATCCATTCAAGCCACCTATATTTCATTAAAATGATCTTTAAAATCATTATGCTAGTTTATACAGAAGCTCTGAAGAGTATCTGTGGAGTTTTCTGTTTTGTAGGTCTGTATTTCTATCCAGTTGCGGATGAAGGGACTTGGGGAGATCAGGTCAGGAGGCAAACATAATAAGTGTTACTATATTTGCCTCATGATATTTACAAATATCAGCATGAGTAAATCCGCAGACTTGTTATGGGGGGAGGGAAGCAAATAATGTAAAAAAATCTTTTGTTCTTTCAATTTTCATCCAATTTTTAAAAAATGTGTTATTTTGGGATGGAGGGGAACACAGGGAAAAACCATTTGTTTCAAAGCAGAACATTTCAGATATTCCTGATAAAGATTCTAATGAATAAGATTTTTGACTATTCAGTAGGCATCTAAACATAGTTACTCTTCTTCATCAGTTTCTCTACTGTATTTTCTAAACTAGTTATTTGTGTTTCCAGTATTGAAAAAAATAGAATTATACAAAGTAATAAATCACTTAAATTTCCTTTTCTGCTATGTGCTTCTTGCATGTCAGAATGCAAGTCACTTAGATATATTTTCACCAAGTACATTACCCTGGGTTTCTTGTATGACAGACACTCCAATCTTCTCCCTTATTCACACTAAATCTGCTCTCACAAACTTGATACTGCTTTAAATTTGTACCAGAGGTTCTAAAGAAAACCTCAGGCTCTAATGCCATTTGTACAGGCTGAAATAAGAATCTAGAAACTTTTCCTTTGTTTTGCCTTACAGTGTCTCAGGAAAGCAAGGAAGTACATGGGGTTTAGCAGATTCAATGTCCAAACTGCAAAATAATAACATCTGTCTCATTTCACTGGTGAGCTGCTTCAAATTCCTTGAGAAAACAAGACCTGAAGCAGCAACGGAAACTGCACTCTGGCTGCAGCAAAGGGCTTACCATGGTGGCAAAGTGAATTGAACACAAATCCATTATTCACAGCTAGTAGGGCGATTTAAAAACTTTTTTATTAATTGTCTATCCCTAGTTGCTCAGTAAACCGTTAAGGTTGGTCTGTCCATAAGTTCATGCTTCCAGATCTCTTGTAAATGTGATGTTTGAAAGAAAAATAAAAATAAAGTACACCCAGCACCTGACATCTGGGACTTCATCAAGGGAAACAAAGCCAGCAGGTCTGAACCTGCAGCTGAAGTTTGGGTAAGAGCTGGATCGACTGGCTGGCACACCAAAACCCACCTGCCAGGACATGCGGTAGGCTAGAGTAAGTGTACAAAGAACTATATACATTTCCCTTGTGTATATGTTTCCACCCTACTATGAGGTAGAGAGCTTGAGTACTAGGAGCACTTTGCTGTCACTCTGCAGTGCAATCATCATGGAAAAGGGCAATGCTTCCCCCTTGTAGGGATGTGGGGAAACATGACAATGAACACTTACAGTCAATTATGTATGATTTAGCCATGACCTATAATACAATATAAAGACTTGCGCCCAAATTTAAGATACCATCTTAAAGAGTGACTGCACAAGTCACCATGCATTCAAAATTAAAAAAAAAAATAAAATTAAAGAGTTTGCCTTGTAAAGTAAAAGGTGATTTCTATAGTGATACTCTGCAAAAGGCAGCTAGCAAGGCACCACAAGCTGAATGGCTAAGCAGCCCAAACATGTCCCTCAGTGACTCCCAGCCAGCTCTAGCAGGTCTTCAGTAGTGCAATAACATAGCAAGAGGAGCCTCTGATGAAAGGGTAAGTACCTGTTGATGGTGCAGAGAGGACACACCTGTCCCCCTTTTCACAGCTAAAAAGAACAAACTACAAAACCATGCTTTTGTCACTGTTCAGGGAAAGTGACTTGCTCACAGCTACGTTATCAAGAAGAGTTAACAGAACAGCGGTAAATAAAACCAGCAAAAAAACCCTCTCCACAGTCATTCATGTGGAGGAGGAAAGCTGCAACTGTTTATGGCATATTTCATTATGTTGCCAGATCAACTGAAGTTCGGAGGATAAAGTTTATTGTGCGACATGGCAAAAGCTGTGTGACATCACATAAAAGCATGCTACGTGCCCCAGTGTTGGAAGAAACAGCATTGTTAATCACACATGTGCCATGGAGCAGTGAACAACATGCTTTAACAAATAAGTCTGTATGCAGCAGCATACGTCTTCTGCAGAAATTATTTCAAGGAAACTCTGGACCCACAGCATTGTCAGAAGTGCTCAGTATCCCACCCTCCCACAGCAGCACTGACAGCCTGCCTGCTGACCCTCACAACAGTGTCTATGCATGTACCTTTTTCACTAGTAGTTTTGTTTTTACTGGAGCTCTAATGAAATTCAGTATTTTCCAGCACTCTCCTCCTATTGAAGCTTGTGTACTAGCTCATGTGCAGAAAATAAATTTGCTCTAAATCTTAAATCACCTCATACAATTAGGATTTCTTAAATTAGAAAATATATATTTAAATGCAAAGCCTTTATCAATTACATTGAAAGATGCAATTCCGGCATTTATGCTCAGTATTTTATAACTGAAGATCATTAAAACCTACTGTATACATCTCAGTCTTTATCACTTTTGGTATTTTTAAAAGTAGCTTCTATAAACTCTCTTGCTCTTTTAGTTATTACCTAACTGAATGTTAAGCTATTCAGACACCAGAAGACAATGAATACTTCAAACCTGAAGTTCAAGTGATCAATATGATCCTACAGCCCACACAGTTTTACCCTCAGAAGCCTAAACATTATTGCTTGCTGTTTAACAGAAGCACAAGTTAAAACCTATAGCTGCTATTGAGTGTGAACAATTTTTCTGATCATGTTGCATGAAAAAAACATTAATTTTCCACTGACTACTAGTGGTTGTTATCCAAGGATTTGGGGCTAGGATATTTGCCAAGTTGTAAATGAACACATAGAGCGCAGAGGACACAAAAGGACAGCACAGTGACAGGAACCTTCTCTATCATGAACTGTTAGATTTGAAAAAAATTATGCTAATAGTAATTTTGTGTTTTACATATGCATCAACACAATAATTTTCAACTACCTGGCTTGAAAGCAGTTGCATGATCCAGAATTAGTAAAGCCCAATAATATTAGTAAGCCCAATAATAAAGCAGCATCCTTCTAGGACTCAAGGATTAGCACAAAGCATAATAGCTCTACTGGAGTGTGAGCTGGGAAAAAAGGAAGATCTTGGTGTTCCAGAAAACTGGCCTAGATTCTTCACTCTGCACAAAGCAGAAGACACTAATCAGCCAGGAGATAAAAAGAAGTTTCAAGGTGATTCTTTCTAGAAATGCTGAGAATATGGGTACAAAACAGCTGCTGAAGAAAAGCCCAGTACATTTTCAATGACATCAGGATGACTTTCACTTACAGGCACTGCAGCAAGGGAATGCACTGACAATCCATATAAACTATAGGTGAGAAGCTAGCTAGGAAACCAAAAGAGTAGTGGTTTAAATACTGCTTTCTGGAAGATAGCTTTGTCATGTTAAATTTCTTGCTGCTGTGTTCTAAGACAGCACTATTGTACAAGAAATCCAGAAAACTGGGAATTGTTAGTTTTTTGAGAGGAACATATTGTCTGAAAAAGTTCATGCAGGATCCTCAAAACGAAACCAGTGTGTAGTGACCATACTTTCTGCTTTGGGTTTGCACCTGCATCACTGCTTTATTCCACAATCTTTCAGCCTGACAATAAAAATGCTTTGAGATAACCCTGCTGAGCAAGAATGCCTGATTTCTTCCACAGATAAGAATATTATGAATAAGGACCTTAGCTATCTTCAGATAAGCTAAGCACAGTAATCATGTTATGGCATATTAATAGGTATACATGCAGACGGAATTTAATTCTCTGTACAGAGGTTGCATCTAATATCATCCTACGCCAAACAATGAGTTTCTGTACAGGAAATGGCACTCAATTCAACTACATGACCTGTGACAGCAAGCACAAAAAATGCCTGGCTTTCAAGATGGCATACTAAATTGTTTTGCTTAAACAGTCAGTGTATGCATTACTAATTAGAGTGGTACAGCTTCTAGATTTTAATCATCTAAAACTAAAGATTTTTTAATGTACTAGTGGTTTAAAACACAACAGCAGCAACAAAAATCGCCACCACCTAGCTTTCCTGGGGCAGAAGACAGAAAGTGAGGAAAGAGGAAACCATGATCTACTGGTACCCATGCAGTATCTCTCACTTACATTAGTCATTATGGAATCATCGTACATGAGTAAGACTGAAAAGCTATGGCTGGAAGCTACCCATGGAGTTTCAGTTCAAAAAAGCCCCTGATTTTCTCTGGATGCCAAATACTCCAAAATAAAGTTGATGATGGCACAGCTCGCCAAGTTTACCTATTAAATACGCTGACCTTATAAACGAGCTAGCACCTTTTGTACATGGTTCACTATGGATGGTTCTGATGGATGTCAATTATCTCCCTCAGAAAACAGGTACCTTAAGATGGGAAATTTTATGATGTTTCTAGAACAGATCTAGAAATTAACTTGGCTTCACCTTGACACTCTAAAATCTTGGGCAATGAAGAGCACCAGATTCAACTTTCACTGTTGCGTCTGGATATGTAGGATAGCAAAGACAAAGTGGAGGGAGGCAAAGAAGGAGGTTCTGTACACATGCAACATTCTCAGTGCTCTCTTAGTGACCATGGTTTGAGGAGAATGCAGAATAAGTGATAGGGCAGAAAAGAAGAAATAAAGTGATGGTCATTACAAAAAGCAAATATGGATGTGATGCAGAAAATGTGATTTCTTATCTAATGCTCTTGTAGAATCATTCCTCCTACTCTATGGTAGCCATTAGCAACCTAGAAATAAATTACATCAAAACTTTTTGTGTCTGAAACACTGCCAAATGTATCACTTGGGGGAGTTATACCATCTGCTGTCTCCTGCTTTCTACTGCACCCAAGATCAAAGGGCTCACATTTACTGAGAACACAACAGTTCTGAGGCTTGTCTTTAAAGAAGTTATAAGGAGCTCAGTGCTCCACATAAAATCTGAGAACTGTTCACAGGCATAAATAACTGTGGTACAAACAAACAATGATGTCCCTCTACCCCCCTTGCTGGCCAATGAACTAAGTATTTGGGTTGGAGTAAAATGAACCTTTGATACTGACTGAAGAGAAACAAAGGAAGAAAAACATAATTAAGAACAGAAAGGGGTCATGAAAACCAAGTATTTGAGGAAATAGAGCAAAATAAGCATTTACTTGATGTCTACGACCACAGTCAGATGTAAATCTTGATTCTCCAGCCCTCTCCACATTATGTTATGGTCAACATTCTACTTTCAGAATTCACTTCAAAGGAAAAGTCTTTTGAAGGGTCGAACTCAAAAGTTCAGTGCTTATCTCCAACTTTCAATTCTGTGTTTTTCAAAACTTGACCCTCTGTCTTGCAATGTAATAACTAACAAAGCAGCTACTACATGTTTTCTACCCCAAATTCTGATGCAGCAGAGCTTTAAAACTGCTGCATGTGCTAACTGTAAAACAAATTCTCCCCATCTGGTTTATGAGACCTCAAAGATGGAGCAGCATAAAAATGTCTGGTTTGGATGAATGGGGATGAGGGAAAATATCTCACCAAAACACAAAGGGAAATGTCTAACTTACAGGAAGATCTAAGGCTTAATTTTACAGTGATTTCTATCTATTTGTTAACACCAGCCTATACTGAAATCAGAGACTCACAGAACAGTTTCAAATACTGCAGGATTTGTGCTAAATCACAAAATACTGATTTAATATCCCAGCCCCCTGGTGCACAGCTACTGTAACTTCAACAATTATTTTAGGAAGTATGTGGCATTTTTCCTAAGCTTCCTCTCTCACTCCCAGTTAAAAATTATGTGTATGCTGTGGAAAACAGAGCCAACTATGGAGAAAGTCTCCCTTTCACACTGAGAAATGAGCCTGATTCAGTGAGATAAGGCTTGGGGCCAGATAATCCTCTTAACAATACTTTATTTCATCAGAGTCCTTCTTTCCTCCACTAACTAAGTTGTAACATACTTGTCTGCCTAAAAAGTCACAGTACATTCTTCTCCTACCTATGCCCCTCAAAAATACTGTTCTCATTGACTTAAAAAAAAGTGATATTTTCAGTTTGGTAGTGTCGAAGTGTGGAAAAACAAGTAACTAAAATTCTTTTTTGACACTTGGACAACAAAGTGTTTCAAATGTTTCCATTTAAATATGTACTATTTCATTTCAAATACTGAAGCTCTTCTTCAATTTCAAAAAGTTGTAACAGCAGATTTTTCTTCTTTTTCTTGATGAAAGGGTGTACTTTATTTGATAACTATGTGTAGGGTTTTTTTTTTTAATCAATTGGAATTCATAATATATTTCTAAATTACTAATCCAGTGAGAATTTAGAAACTGCTGTGAGGTCAATTTCACAGACAAAGAAAATTAAACAAAGGTGCTTCTGTGAAAAGCAAAGAATTTAATACTGAATCAGGTAAGAAAGTAAAACAGCTAGTGATATTGGAGAGAACACCTAAAAACACTGGCACTTGAGACTACTTTCAGAGAAATACTGTTTCAATTCTATTATCACATGCAAATATTTTACACCCACAGTAGTACATTTATTCAAGATGAGGCACCACAGTGGTACAAGAGTGTTCCATAAGTAATGACGCTATTTGACTCCTCTAAATCAAGAGCCAAATGTCCTAACTGCATCCCAGTTAGCCTAATTCTCCACCCCAGAGTAACTCCCACCCAGTCTGCCCTCTCCAACTCTCCCCTTTCCATCTCAGTATCCCTTGACCTCTTCTACACCGCCCAACTATTGTCGCGGCAAAGAGCAGTGGAGGTTATGGCTCAGGATAGCAGACTCAGGGGAGAAGAGCTGCTGAAGCATTCCTTTATGCCCCTCTGCTATTTACGCATTCACAGAAGTAATTTCATCAAACTTTCAAGAACAACTGTTTCCCTGTCAAATGAAAGAACTGATACAACTGGCAGCATAACTGCAACAGTCAAGTATCACAGGAAATCGGACAGTACCTGTAAGCCTTATATAAGAGCAATTCACTCCCCTCGTCTGCCAATCGCTGCCAGCACTACCTAAGAAATATTAGAAAAATGTTTTACACTCTCTAATCTGATAAAAAGTCAACTTAATGCACTTTTTTATCTCAGAGATACATCTTCACACTATATAAATAAAAGTAAAAATTCCAAGACAACATAGAGCTCATTTACGAGATTTATACATCATCCTGTGTTGTTTCCCAGTATTCTGTTTCTCCTTATTTCCTTCAGTTTTAGTCCATAGCATTGCAGACTTTGGCAGTGGAAAAACTTCACCAACTCCAAACTAGAACAACAGAATATTCTTTTACTTTTGGCAGAACTGAAAAACACTACAACTGCTTCAGCCTGAATGCAGAAGTAAATGTACTCTGGCTGTTTCTTTGGTTTAGACTAAAACTCTAAGGCAAGTGTAAGGACCACTTTACACACTTATCAGGTGGTGCTGAGCACTCTTGTGACAAAAAGCTTCCATTTCTTCCCAGCTAAGAAATTAATTCTCAGCAAGCAAAACAGATGTGGAATACAGTGTTTCCTCACTGCTGCTAAAACAGCTCTCCCAATTGCTCTTACTGTTCCATTACACCCCCTCAGAATAACTAATCCATACAGCTTCAAAATGAGAGCTGGTGTTTCCACATTGTCCTCAACCGTGTTTTAATCCATAGTTCCAAGCTGTTCTCCCTGCTTTGCAGACACATATACCATACCCTGCTCAGTCAGGGAAATCTAGGTATGAAGAAAATAATCCAGCTTCTAAAAAAACCACATTTTGAAATAAGATGCTAGGAAGAAAAAAAAAAAAAACCAAACAGCAGGCATGTGTCTAAACATATACATGAACATAAATCTCAGCTTCCAATCAGTGAAAGAATAAACACTTCTGCCAGGTACCTGCAGCACTGTGTGAAAGTTCTGGAGTGACCCTACTCCTCTTTCCCCCTCAGCATTTTGATTCAGAGTACACACATTGTGTGTTTCAGTATGGAAGCAAGCCTACCAGATTGGTTTCTTTAGGAAAAAGGGCTATCATTTCTTCTTGGAGATGAATCTTCAGAATAAGGCCAGTATTAACTGAACTACAGCTGCTACTAGATGAAAGGAAACACTACTCAAAATCCTGTTTTTAACCAGCAAGCTATAACAGAAAGATAAAGAGTTTTTACAAACTGGATTTATCAGCACAGCCCAGCTAAGAATTATGTTCCCTAACAGTTTTCATCTCTTCTCAGCTGGGGCTCTTGACCTACCGCTCCATGAAGTGGACTACTATTCTTTAAGCTTTTCAGGAATGACGAGTAGTTGATTGAAAAAAAAAAAAAACGGGCTGGATTTTATTTTTTGAAGTAAGCTCCCCAGGTTTACTATGCTGACTAAGACATTGGTTTAACTGTGATGCTTTTGATCTGTAAAATTCAGTTTCACTGAGTCCTACTGAAGAGTATTTCTGCCCTCTACATTCATAGCCTTAGCTGAAGAGATGGAATTTGTCTGCAACAGTCACAATAAACCCTGTGACTAGTTCAGGAGGACCATTACATAAGATCATAATGAATTTAAATTATGAAAACAGAATTGCTTGGGTGCTTGATTAAAGAAACTCAACTATGAACTTCATTTTGATTCACATGAACTCAAATCATTTTGACAACAAAATTACTAACACTAAAAATTATTCTTATGTCATGTAAGATTCATATGAATTCTTGAGTGTTCTTATTTCTTATTTTCTTATATTTTATTCAAAGTTGATGGACTCAATAATAGGCAAATTTCAATTCAAGCTCTGGATTTAAAAAAAAAAACAAATAAAAAAAAAACCAAGAAACCCCACCAAATAAACAAACAGAACCACATGGAAAGTGCACTACCCTTACATACTACAAAATGCTAACATATTCCAAAATAGGAATATTTCACCCATAATACATTTTTTCTAAATGCAGAGAGGTTTTTGTCATATCACCTATACTTACTAATTAGTTTGCATCAGTTTTTTTACTTTCCCCTATGCTGACACTGAAACACAACTGATAACAATATGTAATTTATTATTTCATTAACAAGATCTGAAAATACTTGCCACCTCAAATGATTACTTAAGCTGATGAATTATTTTCCTAGGCAGATATGAGGACAGAGGTAAATACAAGCACTCTGCTCAAGATCTACAGTAAGCACACTGGATGCACATTTTCTTTAAATGCCATCTCACAGCTAGTTGCTGTCCACCTGAACACTGTTTCCTTCTATCCACAAAAGCATGAGTGTTTTTATGTTCTACATCAGATTTCACATAAATCACTTGTTCTGTATAACACTACAGTGGTTTTAACTGAAAACATCAGAAGTCTGTCAGTGAGACAGAATGAAATTTGCTTTGTGTTGTTTCATTATGGCTGAGAGGAAAAGCAAGCTGATGTTCTAGTCATTTCTCTTCTTTCTGCTGCCGGAAATTCCTGGAAGCAATTTTCATCAGCTCTTCCAACCTACCAGGCAAATCATTATCAGAAACGCAGCAAAAAAAAAAAATCTAAGTACTTGTAGAGGGCATAGTAAAGTGCAACTTGAGCATGGTGCTTCAACTTCATGTAGAAGCTCGTTAAACAAAAAAAAACATATTAAAGTTTCTAGATCTTAACGATGGCAGAAAAAATTTCCAATTGTAACTTTTGGGTATCAGCCTAACAGCACAGGCCTTAATTAGGACACTATTTAAAGAGAACATTAAGTTCTCTTTTGAGTCACAGCTTTTGAGTCAGACACACTTATCTTCAAATACACATAGGCTTATTTTCCCATTAAATGAAACTATCAGGAGACATTAGCTAAAGCAACAGATTTTCATTCAGTTTGTTTACACAAGTCATCTCCAATTGTGGGGTAGAGCTTTTTAATACATTCCCTTCCCTCTTCCTTTCCATCCATAACATTCTTTTTCGAAACTAGACTACAGATGTTTCCTTTGTAACTCCTGAGAGAGAAAGCCCAGTGTTTAGTCTTTGTAGTTACTACCTTTCACCCCAGTGTGGTCTTATGTTACTATCTAGAGTTCACAGCTGCTTTAACAAATAATTCCAAAAGCAAGTTTCTAGCTGTGGGAGGGATACAGGTAGGGTTTACAGTTCTGCTAACTTCGTATTCACAACACAGATGAAAAAAAACTATTACAATTTAATAAGTCTAGCAACACAAACATCAGAATTTTAAAATGCTGTAAACAGTAACAGTATTACTGCAGGAAATTAAGGCTTGCAGAAAAGGTGTAGTCTTAACTTGAAAGACCTCACTGCTACTACCAACACAAACAGGCACTACGGTTTCAGTATTTCTTATATCCATTTCTTACATCCAGGTTTTCTTTTTCTTCCAGCAAACACCTGATCAAAGCAAAGGAAACATCTGCTGCAGGAAGCACCACACAGTCACTTGCCAATCTATAGCTGTCCTTCAAAAAATTTAGGAAGTTCTAGACATAACACTGATTATTTCCTTTTCAATTTCCCAACATCTCAGATGTTTGCACAAGGTTTTACATACCTGCAAAACTTGTTCTTCTGAGGGTGACACAAACAGATCCATTCATTTTGGTTAATAGTATGAAGTTTTTGGCTGGCAGTAGCCAGGAGCATTCTGTCTAAAAGCCTTGCAAACAACAGCAAGTGCTACTTAGGTAAGACCAGTATCTTCTCTCTGTATTTTTATAATGAGGAATTCAAAAGGCACCTCAAGGGTATTAAAGTACCTGGTACCTTGTGGTATCTTGTATTTTTTTTTCCCCTTTCAAATAAAAAGTAATGGGTAAGCTGCAGAGTGAAAATTAAAAACCCCCATCCTTCACAAATAATAAGGGTGAAATTGCTAAAAAAAAAAAAAAATTGTAACATTTTTATTACCCCTTTTTAAAACCAGAGCATGTTCAAGGTGACAAGCAATGTTTAAAATGTGATGAACTGAAGCAAATATTATCCTTACTTCACAAGGATAAGCAAAGTATAACCTACAACCTGCCTTAGTAAAGCCAGGATTTATATTCAAATATCTGGCAAGTCAATTTAAAATGTGGAAGTCTTCAAGTGTTTCTGCTGTTCTGAATTGATCTGTGATATCTAATACTCTTTCAGGTACTGAAAACTGAGTAACTATGCACCATGGTATCTGAGCCTGCAACTGTTAAGGCACTATATGAAAAAGGTATATTTATTACTCAAGTACATACAGGTTATAAGCTTGCTACGAGAAATGGGTCAAATAAGCATTATGCTCATAAAATGCGTACAACACAGGGCAATAAAATGCACTGACCACTTGACTTTGCTTTGCTGTGTTTGACCTCCAGGCTGCTGTTCTCCATTCTAGTCCTGCAAATTACTGCTACAAAACTCTACAACTGTATCTCCAGCCACTGAAAAAAGTGCTCATGGAAACAAAGCAACCACATTTAAAAGATACACTATCTACCTGTAGAAATGCTTTGCAAGCCTACTTCTATTGCAGAAAAGAGACCCAACCCAGGTCTTATTTTATATATTCCATTTTGTACAGGGTAGGATAGGGAGAGCTAGGATGAAAAGAATTCATTGATTAGAGATCCTTAGCCTATATTTCCTTCCTGATTGTTAAGAGCTACATACATTTCTCTGAAAAACAATACAAGTTACTTGAAACTGGGCCACAACAGAAGGAAAGTACTTATGGTGAAGGTCTCCTCCCTTTATTATAAAAAGGTCTACAGTCACGTTCCCCTCAGCACAAGAATATCTGAATTGACTCAAACACCTCTTTGTGTAGAAGTCATAATCCACAAACTGGAAGCACTGCCAACTCAGCTTCAATTTTTGAAGCTGCAATCCTGAACAGAAATTAATGATTCATGTCAAGAGATCACACAACATGTTGTTTGGTACCATTATTTCCGTTGCCAAGCATGTATCAGAAGATCTTAAATATTCAAAAGTCCTCATGAGTATAGATGAGCCTTACTGCCCAATTCCTGCTACCTCCAAGCTACAAGTTCTGTAATGGTTGCATTGTTGGCAGCTCAGCTTTAACTCAAGATTAACTTGAGTTACTGTGCTGCTGCCACATTTATGGAGTTGGAGATCACCTACAATACTGCAAACTCTATCCCCTAACAAAGGGCAGTGTAGCACTCATGCTACAAATCAATTTTTGACTTCAACCAAAGCTCAGCAGAACACTTTAGCTGCTCAGCTGCAAGGTTATGAAGAAATGAATTATTTGCAGTGGACTTGAAAAGTAGGAAGCATGATGGAATATATTACCCTAAGTAATCTGTCACTGAACGAAAAGAGCTGACTTACAAAGGTTCTAGTGAAGTACAAGCGGTAAAAAGAAAAAAAAATAGCAAGGAAAGCACTACACCCTGTGATTACATTAAAGCCATGCTGGAGGGCAACAGCAGACAATAGTACCAATCCAGTCTTGTATTGTGAAACAAAACCTAAGGACAAGAGGCCTGTTATACCACTGCCATCCCTGAACTGTTTACTTAACATTTTTGCCTACACTTGGAACCATTAATTGTGAACCAAGCAGGAAAAAAAAAAAAAAGGCCTTTGAGTCCACAGTTACAGACAAGGGTGAATAACTTTTTGCTGTTTACCTTTAAAAATCCATGACAAAACCTTCAGGAAGACAAGTCAAACTATACTGAGCCATAAAGCTCAATCATATAATAAAAGTGTACTGAACATATAGTATTCTCTCAACATGCCAAGAAACCACACTTATAACCAGATGTGTGAGTGTAAGAATATGAATATTGTCTATATAGCTGTAGAAAATCAGGAATGCAAGACAGTGACATCGTCAATAAAAGTGTCTTAATTAAATGCAAGCTGCTAAAACACGGTAGTGGTTTTACTTCCCAGAGTAGTATTTCCTTCATAAAAATTTGGATCTAGTGACAACATATTCCCCAATTTTAAGTGGTAAGTTGACAGAAACAGTATGTGAGAAACTGGGTCATCCAGTATACACTAAGTGTAGTAATGCTTCATTTTTCTGTAATGTCAAAATGAGTGTGAGAGGCTGTCTTGTTTTTCTAGAAAAAGGTTGCATGATCCCCTACTCACACTTGTTAATACGTCATGTAAGATTTCAGACTATCAGATCCTTTATTTGAAACGTAGTAAGAGACTATTTACTCTGTAATCAACCTGTGGAAGAGGTAAAAGCAAAGCAACATGAGAGAACAGTAAATCAAATACTTCTCTCGTTCATTTCATTTTTAAGGCCATGTTAACCTCAGAATGTGTACAGGACAGTCTTATCAAAAGGACATGAACACACCTGGGTATCAATTTATGTATACCCAATTCTCTGTTCCTGTATAACATAAAAAGCTCCTTTTATCAGCCTTCAGTGAGACCAAGAAACCAACCAACACTTCTGTTCAAAAAGTAGGGGATAGGCAGGGAGTTAGGACGGGTATACGAAAAGGAAGCAAAGTGGGAACAATCAACCCAAACAGCAGAAAACTTGAAATGGTATTAGCACTCAAAGTTTTCATAAAGAAATGGTTCCATAAAATTATTTCTGCAAAAATTTCCATTTTCTCTAATCGACAGAATCATATCTAGCTAGAAATCCTAGACAGAGCTACAGTACTCTGAACCTTAAATATTTATACTAATCTAAAACTTACAAAAGTGAAGAGAAAATACTCTTTAGGATGATGTGAAATTTGAGGGAGGTTCCAAAAGGGCATAAGTGCAATTATAAAACACACATTCTCTGCTACCTAATAAAGTTTTTTATTGTGCTTGTGAAGGACAAGCCCTACATTCATCACTTCTCATTTCTGATCATGTAAACCCAATAGCTAGAGTGTAAGTGAAAGCCTGAAAAAGTCTTGTTTTCACAGTTCTCTCCTTTTGGTAATGGCAGCTTCAATGCAAGTGACCCCCGAACTTCTCCATTGCAAATTTCGAATGATTTTATCAAAAGGACCTGGGAGTTTTAAGAACAATCACGTGACAGATTTAGTCTTCAAGAAAAAGGAATGACACTGGATAAATATTTATCCATCTCAGGCATAAACTCAGTAATGTTTGTGAGAATATAGATGAAAATAGCAGAGGTTTGGTATGACTAGTTACAGAAATCCTCCTCTTCAAGTTTTCAAAAACAACAGACAATACAAGATTTTGATTCTTAAATTTATTTTTAGCAGGATGTGTGTACTAATGGATGGTGACATCATTAGAAGATAGGTCCATGTCCACCACCTGCAACAGAAGCTAGAAAGACGTTAAAGAAAACAATTTAAGAGTTAAAAATGACACTACTTACCCCAAACATACTTAGGAAAGTCACCTACTAAGCAGTACTGTTAGCTTTTGATGCAGACATGGTATTATTTATTTGTTACCAAAATCTCCTTTCAAGATTTAATGCATACATTACCTTGATTTTTATGTGAATCATGCGCTTCTGCTTCAGAAATAACAATTAGAGAAACTCTCATTCTTAAAAAAACTACTCATAGAAAGATTGGTTATTCAAAATTACTTACCTGTAAATTGTCTTTAGAAGATAAAAGATCTGCAAATTTAGGTCTAATGGTCCCATCTAAACTTGAAAGCTA
The DNA here is from genome assembly GCF_001715985.3 of Manacus vitellinus. Classification (NCBI taxonomy): domain Eukaryota; kingdom Metazoa; phylum Chordata; class Aves; order Passeriformes; family Pipridae; genus Manacus; species Manacus vitellinus. The sequence goes on from NW_021939256.1 coordinate 8,803,270, forward strand.
ATGAGAATTCTCTGGAAATTCAAATTCTATTGCTGTTAAACCAGGTCAACAGCAAGTAACATTTCTAGATTCAACCAAGAATACATCCACTTGTTTCTTGCCATACCTGAGTGTTTAACAAATCAGTAAGCTAGGGTCTCAGCATTATACTCACAGATTGGTGATACTAATTCAGGAAGAAATGAAGACTTGATATGTTACGACCCAGAGACCATGTTATACTAAGAAAAATGTCAATAGCCAGAAGTCTAACAAAAGAAACAATCTTGTCTAGAACAAATTAATTTCATCAGAAATCACACTTGAGCAGCAAAACCTAGGAACACAGTTCAGGGAAATACATTCTCAAAGAATTAGGTGACGGGCCCCTTTCCCAGTGCTATTTCAAATGTGAAGCCAAGAAGTAAGGCTCAATTTAAGGTATGGAATTTCCCAAGACAGTAAAGACAGAGTCCTTGCTTCATCTCCATTTCTTAGGAACTAAAAACAATCACAGAAGCTAAGTCAGGAGGCCCTGCAGACAGTATCATGAAAACATCCTGATCTTAACATTTCAAAACATCAAAATGTTTATCAGCCTCCACTTCTCAAACCAAAAAGCACTAATGGTAGTGAGCATGAGGTCACTTCATTTATCTTAACACTAGCTTAGAAACTTCATTGTAAGGTTGCTGTTCTTAACGATCTCTTGGCTCATCAGCCTTTATTAGTAACCTGGGTTGACACCATCTCGGCTCACAGTTCTTTATTAGTAATTCACATGTATACCACACTGATCAGCCTAAAAACATTCTTACAGTATCCTTCAACATCCCAGGACTTCATCTGTTTAAAACAGACTGCTACAGCTACTGAAGAATGTCTCCCACTTTTTAAAGAAAGACCTCAAACTACTCCAAAATGGAACTGTGCTGTATTAGAATGCAATTCTTTAGCAGTTTAAATAATTCAGCCAAGAAACCTGGTTTTAAGGACTATGACAGCCCAGTAATACGCAACTCCTGTCTCTTACAATTATGAATTCTCTGATCTAGTAATACTGGGAAATTAAACTGGTTTATATTTGATGAAAACAATGAACAAGGGCAGAATCTGCTCACAGTTGCACTACCATTTGTGATTTCTTTTTAATTGAGCTCTCTTGTTTTCACAGAATTATAAATCTGTCTGAAACACCAAGTCACTGCCTTTTGAGCAACTCACTATCCCAGTGGTCTACTATACCTAAACAGGGAATAATTGCTGGTACTGAGCTACAAAAACAAGTCAGTGTCTCTAGACAATCAGTCCTTCACTGAAATTGGGTATTTGTCCTTCAAACCCACTACACACAGTCAGAGGGGAGGTAGGGCATGTGATGAAAAGCTTAAGGCTTCCTGTTCTTTAATCTTCCAGGTTCCATTATCCAGTTGGGTCAGTTGCTATTGCAATCAGAACTACTGTGATACCATCTATCTTACATGAAGTTGGTTGATATTCTTCCCACAGGATAAACACACACAGTAAAGTTGACAGGAAGAACCTTCATCAATTGCTTTTCTGTGAGGCATAGAGGAAAGTAAGTAAGTCAGGAAATAAGAGTGGGAATGATACAACTGATCTGAATGATGACTTCAAATACATTGTGAACAGCATTTTCCTGAACAAAGGCAATACAAAATCTGAACTCAAGTTATAAAAAGATAAAAAAAACCCATTAAGCAAAGAAAATGTTCCTGACAGGCCTGTATGACGAAACCTCAAGAGTAATTAATTTGGGCACCATATATGCATATGCTACAGTTACAGGGCACTGCAATTGTTTAGATATCTCCTCTTGAAAAATGATACAGCTTCAGTTCTATGACTGTAGTACTCAAGTTAGCCCAGGTAAGCAATTGACATAAAATTATGGACATATTCTAAATATGTGGGATGTTCAACAGGAGGCTTTACAGTATTACATAGTAGGAAAGGAAAACAGATGACTGGGAATAGCAAAGAATAGAATAACTTAGCAGCTCATTATGAGCATGATCCCCTGACTCTGCATCCTTCTTTTATTGTGATCTGTCTGGTCCTAATGGTGTTAGTGCTGCTAACCAGCTGTATTAGAGGCTGTAGAGGCTAAAACTCCATTTTACTAGGTTTAATGGATGCTTGAGTCTGGTTAAAAAGTTGTGCTGAAACCAATGATTAAATTCTTATCCTTTAGCAAATACATAACTAAGACTTACAACAGTGAATGAAAGGAGTATGAAAAAAAATTGTGAGAAATTACGTTTGTAACACTCAGGGTAAGAGTTTTTATCTGCACTACTAAAACTAAGTCTGTACATATAACAAAGACTGAATAGCTAAAAAACCAAAGAGCTGGTTTAACAGGTTTAGAACACTGGAATCAAACAAAATGTTAATAATGTGCTGGAAGCAAAGATGTAAGAGCGGCAATTAAATATTTATCTTTGGAGATACCAGTTTTTTAGGCCAACTAAAAACATTTGCAAGAACAAGCTTTAGTGAAGAATGGACTAAAACAAAACATTACGCACTTCCAGCTTATGTTCTTTCTCTGCAAGGAATTCTTTTTGACATCGGAGAAAGTCTGATAACATTCGAGTCAGCTGTTTTCTATCATCTATTTCAGCTGCCAACCTGCCATTGTAATCCGCCAGCAACATACATGCATCATCTACCATTTTGGAAAGTTGCTCTCCAGATTCCTTATCTAAAAAGCAAGCAGAGAAAAACAAGTAAAGCGTGATTTCATCACACATCGTTAGGTTCTCAGAACAGCATTTTGGTTACTGGGTCCCCAACCCTCACCTGTTATTCTGTCTAACAGGGACACATCTTGGACCTCTATAGGCAGCGAGGCTATTCTCTGATGAACTGCTGCATCCCCAGAGGCAGCATTTTCTAGTTCTTGTAATGCTCTAATGAGATCTGTGGTCTGAAAAAAGCATGTAAGATGGAGAACTACTTTAAGTAAACAGATCCTAGAACAAAACAGTATCTTACAATAAGCTTTGGAATTGATTTGATGGTAATTTCAACAGCATTTGCAGCATCAGCTTTTAGATGGAGAACAAAACCAAACCTTTCATTCTCAGGACAATATTGCAGCGTTCCCAGTTTTAAAGGTCACCTTCCTCCAACAGATTTTTTTCATTTAAATTCTTGGTATATAAGGATTACTTATACATCTTTTATTTTTGACAGCGAATATTTTACAATACCTTTCATTTTACTATAGATTTTTAACATTATCTTTCGTGTCATTTTGCTTCACTATTGCATCAGACTAGATCAGTGTGCTTCTTTTGAAAGTAGAGCTCATGTGATTATTTGAGGACAGTCGTTCCTGACCATAACAAAAAGCCTTTTGAGATAGGGCAATACCATAATAAAAAACCCGTACGAATTAGGAAAGCTATAACAGTGCAAGGTAGACAATTTTTCCCAACCATCATGATTGCAACTCTGAGAAATATTTTACTGATAAATCCATAACAATCTTACTCTAACACATGGGTTACTCATTACTACCGTGGAAACTGAATGAGAACCCAAAACACTGTAGAAACTGCTGCTGAAATCCTGATGTGAGCAAAGCTGGACATACAGTTAATACATTCAGGTTTAGTGTCAAATGACTAAAGTTACAATATACATGTAACCTGAAATACTGTGAAAAGTTTTTGCACAGAAACAGTACCTCATTAAAAAGAAAAACAGAGATCATTCAAAAACAGGAGTAACTGAAAAATTCTGCATGAAATCATATGTAAATACAGAATTTTATAAACATGTTTTTACCTGAGGAGGGTCAGTGGGAGAACTTCGAGGTGAACAGTTATTTTCATCAACTTTTATCTGTTCATACGTGCGCTTCCTCCCCTTTCTGTCTCCATCTAAATGAAAACAAACAGAGCAGTCAGGGAAATAGTATTTCAAAGAAGAGACTGAACCTTGATACACACAGAAAATACTTACACAAAGCTTGCCTAAGCTGTTCTAATACATCATTTTCATAAACAGACCTTTCTTCCCAGATAGACAGCACTCGGCCAAGGTGTTTCTTACAACTCTCATCAGACTCACTGTTACAGGGGAAAAAAGCAAGTATCAGCACTAGGTAGAAGTACAGTGCTGCTATATGATTATTTTTCACAGAAGAACCTTCACATACCTTAGCAATATCCAAGCATCAGAAGTCAAATAATCTCAGAAAATAACAAAATCACATTTTAAAGAAAGAAAAGCAAATGCCAGTTCATGGTGTCTTAGCAAGCACATAAATAAAAAAGGGCCAATGCCCAACTCTGTTTTCTTGCTCAACCCATAAATCTGCAGGTCTGTAACCCTATTATGCAAACACTGCAAATAGGTTTGTGCTGCTTCAACAGCTGTGTATCATTGTGAAAATAATCCTGTATCAAGACTCTAGCTTCCTCATGTGATGAGATTAATGGCTGCTGGGGAAAAACAAATCATGAAACACCAGCAACGAAAAATATCAAACTGTTGCAGCACATACACACAGACTGAAAGCAAGTCTCTTAGTTTCAGGAATAGCTGACAGCTTTCCAAAGCAGAACGGACTGAATGCTGATGAATTTACTATGAAACTTCATCCAACAGCATTAAGACTCTCCAAGATCAAAAGAACACTGAATAAATTAAATTAACAAGACCTCAAGTAGAGAAATAGCACACAAAGACTAGCTGGGCCAGAAGAGACCAACTGAGGACTTCTCTAAATCCCCCTCAAACACAGTATGAATAAGGACACTGCACATACAAGTTTACCGTACCTTGAAACGTGCTTAAAAGCCTCCACTATTACTGGAGCAAAGTCTTTTGTAAATTCTGGTCCTTTTCTTTTGCTGTTCTGTATGACATCATTGGCCAAGTACAGGAATGTCAGCTTCCTATTTGGTTTTGCTAATAAAAAGAATAATAAAGAAAAATTAGAAATTTTATTTCCTTTAACTAATATCTACTTATCCACATTTATACCAAATACAAACACCCACCTCCGGACCTCCCCCACTCTGAAATAAAAGATGTTTTTTTCTGTTTTCATTATTGCTTACAACCATTTCACATTTACAGCATTTTCATGTGAAAAGACTCCAGTCACCCATTGGGTTTTCTCTCTCTTCTGCTCTCTTTGTACAAATTCCTCTTCCTTCATAGTATGAAAACTTCCCTTTAGCATCATCTTTGAAAACAAACAGGAAAAACCCCAGATATTCCAAAGTGTCCTTCAGACCCCAACCATTCTCAGGTGTTTTCCTGAGTCTTATGAGATATGTCTGTTAGGTAGCCCTCATGGATTTCTTTAGCTTTCCTTTGAGCCTGCATAAATTTCTTACACTCATGAAGTCCTCTCACAAGTCACTTCACAGATCCACAGTCATTCATTCCTGAGAAGAACCTCCTCCTTTTCAGTCTGAATTTCATCAGTCTTACATACCCACTTCTCCTTGCATTTGAGCAAACTGAACAGTCAACCCCTAGTCAGTCTCCTTATTATCACTGTGATACTTTCCTCCCTCATCTCCTAATTGTTAAAATACTCACATGCTGGTAGCTGTAACATCAAGAGAACATTCAAAAACCACTTTCAGGCTCCTTGGTGTATCCCTTCTCCGAGCATCTTAAGTATTCTACCTCCTCTCCATTAATGTGCAATAGATTACAAGCTTGCAATTTACAAGTTGCTTTTGAAAATCTATTCCATGTTTTTTAAGTGTTCCTACCTGAGTGTTTTCATTTACAATCATACTTCATCTAATCTTCAGTAGTCTACAAGTCTGTAACTCTTATTGTAACACTTCTAACCTTGGTTAACACCAGAATATCATTACCACTACATAGTCTCAGTATGTACACTTTGATTTTAAAAAGAGATTTCTTTTGAAAGACAAGGTTTTTCTGCCCTCTCAACTGTAGTAAAGCCAGTCCAGGATTTCCTATAATTCATGCTTAGTCCACAATATGATTTGATTTTGTTAATTTCTATTCCAACCTCTCAAAAATGCAGAATCATCACCCTCACATACAAAGAGAAAATTCATTGTTGATATGTTTTCACTCCAGGGAAATGTTTTTGAAAATAAATTTTGCACTACGGAAAGACTCTTATGAGGAATTTCTCCTTGAAGTACTGAATTTTTCCCATCCTCTTGGACAGACATATCTAACAAGTTGAGATTTCTGGACTAAGTGGGGGGAAAAAAAACCCCTCTGCTAAACGTAAAAACACACCTATCTCTTACAGTCAAGGCAAACTAAAGAGTGGCAAAAAAAAAGAATTAGCTTGGAAGTGCTGGACACAAGGTGGATCTATTAAAAGTCTACTCCAAACACTGAAGTCACTAAAGGAAATAAATTTGTGACAAAATCTGGCTAATCTAAAATGTAGATTTTTTTAAACTTATGCTACTCAACTTCTATATTAAAACCTGACTGATGACACAACAACACATCTCCTACCTAGGTTTCAGGTAAAACAAAGTTCTGACACATAGAAAGCTTTGAATTATTCAAAGAGAGAATCTTAGAAAACACATATTGTCTCACAGGCATACCAAAAAGTAAGGAGCACTTACCAAAGATGACCCTGCACCCCTCCCCATTTCTTAAATAAGCCCAGAATTATGACTCAAAATCTAATGAAGCAGGTCACTCCCCATACTATATCCTCTGGAACTGCATGCAAGATAGGTCCTTGTCCATCCATTTTACAGGAAAAAAGTCATGTTTTAATGCTCAGTGATGTAACTAATTTGTGACAAATCTTATCTTTCCAACATAAGCCAAATCAATTGAGCTGGCAAAGACAGGAGGTGCATGCACAGTGCCATGAAGTCAGGTAGTGCTGATTCTCACAAAACCTAGACTTGATCTATTCACTGCAGTAAAGACATCCATGTACCAGGTTTGGAAAAGCCTTTGAAAACCCAGAAACTCACTTTCTGGCTTATTTCACCTAGTACTACCTTTTCAGCTTGCTGTTACAATTCAACATAGACAAAGTTGCATAAAATGAACAAAAATCCTAAACCCACTATTAAGCTAACTGTGGTTTTGGTTAAAAGTTCAATCAATACTGTACCCTTATGTTCACAAAGACAATTGTGAAATAAAATTGAATCCCTCTTGCTGTAAGAATGTGGTGCACAAAATTCCAATGCTGAAAATTATGCCTAGTCTTGAGAATGGCTTCCTTTCATTTCACAAATCTTCAAGACTTACATACTGATCTACTAGCAACCTGCCTTACCCATGAGACTAAAGTACAATGTAACCTCTGGCAACTGAAGCTGACAAATTTGAGCTGAAAAGCATTCTACTATGACTGTAAATTAACTATTGAAGTCTGAAATACAAAACTGAATTCAGGACCATATAGATCTGTTCTGGAAAAAAATTATGTTAAAAGCATCTCTCTTCACTCGTAGTGACACGAACTTTGCAGTCCAGGGCTTTGATAAATCTCAGAACAACAAAATGGATCAAATGGATTATTTTAAGTGTCCTCAACACGTGGCAAGGCTATTAGCAAAAGCATTCCTACTGTGAGAAGAAAATGAAGGGAAAAAAACATAAGAACTTAGGTTGAAGAAGGATCTGTAAGGCACATGCTGCCAGAGTGTACAGTGTTATAAGTAGCCAGCCCACAGTACCTCTGGTACCCTAACAGTACAGTGAGCTAACACAAAACTTCTAAGAAATCATCCACATTGGACTGAGTCATCTTTTCAGAAGATTTGTGCAGCGTTCGCATAACTCCTCTGCTTGTTTCAGTTAGATTTACCATTTAGCCACCAAAGTAGCTCCCTGAAGCACTGTATTCTGAAATATTTTAACATGTCAACAGTGTTGGTTGGTGTAAGACCATATTAAGCATATTATTCTGATTATAAAGCATCCATAATGACACTAAGTGGGATCTGCATCTTGCAAATGAAACTATGTCTGTCCGAAAAATGTACCTGACATGTTTAAATGCCAATGAATATCCTTCAGATATTAATGATATTTCACCTACAATTGGCATACTGAGGTATCTAAGTGGAAATTACATTTTTAAGTCTTAGTTTTTGGCAAGCCATGCTTCTTAGGAAAGCATACCTGGTACGCCTGGTTCTTTGCCAGTTCAATATAGATGCCCTGACATTATATGCTTTAGTCCATAACACTTAGAGAGCTCTTAACACGAAGACACCATTTTAGTGCAAGAAACTAGTATTTTTACCTTGAAAGGCAATAAGATGGTCATTTTCACTGAGGTTAGCTCTGGCAATCAAAGGCACCATAATCACCTATATTTGTCTTCTCCAGGTTTACCTCCTGATTTGAAATTGAGCTCTCATGAAGATTGCTAGTAACATGCCCATTAGTTTCATGCTGTTCTACACCTCTTCCCTAGAGCCAAGAGATATTTACCATCTTAGATATAACTACAGAAAAACACCCAAGCATAAGAGATTTCACTCACTTCAACTGTATAGATTGACTGAGCCATCTGAAAATGTTACATCAGGCTTTAAGGTTCTACAGCCCAGCTTTGCTACATCGACTGACCTTGAAAGAAAATACCATCTAACAAGAGGTTTTGAGATAATAAGCTTCAGTATATTAAAATCCCACAACGGTTATCAGGACTAAACAGTTTATTTAGCACACTAATGTTATGTAATATGGATTCAAATAAAGACTTGGCTCAATAGCTTTAGAATTACTTTAGTCTCCATACATGCAGGAGAGTGTCATCACTTCTAGAATCTCTAGGACACTTCCTGTCTCACAGCACGTTTCACACCTTTGCAAGAGAAGTTCACAACATCTCTGTAAACACTCGACAAGCTTTCAAGCTTTTTATTACACAACCAAACATCTTCAGGTCAAGCAGCACTGAAGCTTGAGGGCAAGATCACTGATTCTTCACACTGAGGAGAGCTAACCTGAGTTTTTATGCAAGCTGATGAAATGCAGCATTTTTTGTAACATGACTGTAAAAAGCCACTTGAGAGGCTGCCACCAGAAAGGACAATTTAAAAATAACATAATCCATAAAAGGCACACTGTACAATGAGCACTTAAAATTCATTAACCTTCTTTTAAGAAAAAGTTAAACTAAGTGTTCAACATTGCACAGTCGCCTGATTCTCCTGGTGAATTTTACCAAGGTTTGATAACTGCTGTGTTTTCTTTTCAAAGAGGGGAATGGGATTGCCCACTTGGATTGACAGTCCAAGTACTAGGACTTTGAGTTTGGAGGCCAATAACAAAGAGAACACAGCACACAGACACTTCTGGGAAAAAGGCCATCAGCATCAAATTACCAGGGGATGCAGAAAGCTGGTCACAGACCAAGGAAACCATTCCAACATAATTACTCTGCAGAAGCTTCCCCACTGCACTTGGTGTATCTTGAATTATCTGAACACATGAAACAAACCAATTTCTTTCATTGGCTCGCCTGGCTAGTACAATGCCAAGATGGATATGAATTAACGGCAACAACAGTTTCAGGACAAGAAAAAGACGCTACACTTAAGTATTCAGAATCAGAATGGTAAAAGACAGGCACGTACAGGTAAAATATGAGGTCTCGAGATACAGCACTAATACATATTTGGAGTGCACTATCCAAATATAACTATTTTCAATAGTTATACTCTTATATTGCTACTCTGTTGCTCCTAACTGTAGGTCGTTTTTTAAATCATGTGTGTAGCAAATAGGTTTCTCTAACCTGACTCAATTACTCCAATTCACCTAAAGTTTTGCCTGTTATTTGATGATCTCCAAACCTTTTGGCATAGATGAGAAAATTCACGTGGATAGGTAGGAAGGCACCCACAAGCACCTCTGTCTTAAGTATTCTTACTGGTCTCCTCAAGAACACCTACTAACCAACAAAGTCAGGAAGCCACAGTTTTCTTTCTTTTAATTAAAACAGAATCTATTTATTCTCTCACATGGGCCAATGACACTATAGCACCATTAAGTAAAATAACCTTACAATCACCAGTACAGAAAGATCCCTTCTGGTAGAAAAAGCTACACGACATAGTATAGAAAATAATTGCAAATCAGGAACTTATTTCCTGTGATCTACTTCCCATCTGCAAGGCAATATACTGCAATCAGTTTTGGCTGTAGTTGTGCTTCAAAGCAGTTGACTTGAGTATCAGAGTAATTTAAATGCAATACAACTTTCAAATCTGCTTTCAGTGTTGCTAGGCCTTCTCAATTTGCCTACTAAAATCCTCTATCTTCCAAATTTCAGCAGCTGCCACAACAGCCACTAGCTTCAGGAAAACATATTGCATCAATGCCAACAGCTATACTGAGTGAGGATCCATACACCAGCATATGTCCCAATAGCAGAAGTTGCAGACAAACAACTAAATAAGCAAAGCATAGTAGCTTCTCATACCATTGAATGACTTCAACACCACAAAACCAAAAAAAAAAAAAGGCATATTAACTGGAAGAGCAGGTAAACTGTCAGAGTCGAGCACTAAAAAATACATCCATCCCTCTGTAGCAGCCCAGATGTACTTACACAATTGTGGCTGTCTTAGAGCTGCTAACCCAGATAAGCTGTGCAGGGAAGAGTGATCAGTGTGACACGGGTGGGGTGACAGATGACAGCCAAAACAAGAGGGTAAGTGATTAAGGGAGGTGGGGGATGATCAGCATCAGTTTCTGAGGCTGACTAATCAATGAGATGCCACATCAGGTTCTGAGGAAACAGATACTTGAATCTGAAACTAGGTTTAAAGATACAACAGGACAACGTCCTGTGCAGAGCCAAGAGCTGGACTTGATGATCCTTCTGGGTCCCTTCCAACTCAGAATATTTTGTGATTATTAAAATATCATTAGGACATAAATACCTAACAAGTGACAGAGCTGGACCTGGAAAAGCCAACAGAAAATGAGATGACAGGAAAAGATTATTACAGACAACTAACTGGAGCTTAAAATAACAACTCCTATATAACAAACTTTTAGCAAGTTTGGGGTTTGTTTTTCTTTGAAAAAGAATTCATTTTAACCCAGTACCCAGCAAATTGCACACTGAGCCTCCTGAACAAGCACTTATTGTTCACCCTTGAAGGCTGATGCTTTGAATTATGGAACTGAAATTTTTCATTTCAAAACAAAACATACAAACAAGTAAAAAATCCCTACCGTTTCAGAGAATCCTGAAACCAGGCAGCAAGAGATGCATGCAAGAGAACATACCTGATTTGCAAGTAACAAAAAATAATTCTCAACAGATTCCATCTCAGAAAAGCCTATTCAAAGGTGTTCCTAGGGGTTTTCCCAGCAGCCACTTACTGACTGCAGGTTTACACAACAAATTTTTATGTATTATACCACTACTCAGTTTAAAAAAAATACCCAGTAAGTTATTCCCTTTATGGATACACAAAATTACATAGTTTAAATGGGCCCATCAGTTGCATTTTGGGAATGACTGATGTATCCACATTACAAGTTAATTAATTAGTACTACTTAACTACTTAACTACTGAAAAAGCTTATGACTACCAAGTAATTAACTATTTAACTTCAAGTGTTACATTTCACATACATCTGAAATCTAGCCAAAGCAGGATCATCTTCCTCAGTACAAACTCTTCAAGAAAACCTGTACATGAAGGTGTATGGAACCGATGATCTCTAGATATGCCAGAACATGAGACCCGACTAGTATCAATTAAGCCAAGTAAACAGAAGGGCACTAAGACTTTATGTTGTGTAAATTATGTGTGCATTTGAAAAGCTGCCTCTTCACCTCTACTCCAACTATTTTAAAAATAAAAGAATCAGAACCAAACACTTAGGAACAAAAGAGCTCAGATCCTAGCACTGGTTTTCATGAATCACTAGAGACATGTTCAGAAAGGCTCATGCAAGCTCATCTGACTCAAGTGATGTTTTACCAAAACTGAAAGCATCCAGAAAAAATGTAACATCACACTATATTGTGTTCAACCTAGTTAGTTATACCATGTTCCATAAGCCCGAAAGGGAGTAAGCTGGAAGGAAGGTCTGGAGATGAGGGTGACAATAGATATACAATGAAAGAAAATAAAATTTAGAAAGGCAAGATTCAATTTTCAGTGCCAGTACACTGCTGGCTAGCAATAGCAGCTGGCAATGCCAGTAATTTTTGTGTACCTTTTCTCCAAATAGAGGTAATTTTCCTCTCAAGTAGGAGAGGAATCATGTTCATACAGCTTGGATGGAAGGCAAGTCAGGAGCCTTAAACTTACTCTGTTTACAGCCTCATTGCTAGCATTCTGCTTTGTAGTGTTTATGCACCTCACTTCACCACAGTACACTGGTTTTTCTTCCCATCCTCCACAGGCTGTCCACTTAGATCACTACACCCACCCTGTGGAGATTAGGGACTATATTGCAATTCTGTGATGCAATTAGCAAAAAGTTAATACTGGGTGAATGCAAGCTAACATTTTTGAAACTCAGGTACTGTTATCAGAGATGAAAAACTAAAATACATCCTTTGTATATTAACTATGCCAGGTTCAAAAGTTGGACAACAGCTTCGACAAACTCAAGACAAAACCAATTATGGCAGCTATGCTCATCCAAAGCTCAAAACAGGCTTAGAAGTGGAAGTCAGACACTGAAAACTGAGAAAAAGCAAAGCATTCCTCTGACTTTTTAAGAAGATGGTTATCCTTGCCTCTCAATGCCACCTTCAGACACATAGACCATGTATCAAAGACTTCATTTCTCCAATCAGTCAAACAGCACAACAGGAAAATTAAGGTTAAAGATTAAGCATTAATATCCTGCATTATTATGTAGTAGTATTGTGCACATTAATTAAGATGAGCAACCAAAACTCTGTCCCTATTTCAATTAGTTTAAGATGCCTTTCTGGCATCATACACCACCTCAAACATTCAAGTTGTTTGATTAGAAGGCCCAGAAATGTGAAATGTTTCAGACACAGATGGGAGATCCATTAATTTGTTCCAGGAACAAGAAAGCAAGTTTGCAACTAACATATAGTGAAAATGTGTTTATTTCATAAGACGAAATACGTCAAGTAAGCCTTTCTTACGGCAATGGTAAAAAAGAATTCAACTCTTGCCTGAAAGTTCAAAAGATCACACTTCTCACAAAAAGAGTATTTAAAAAAAACCCAACACAGTAGCCATGTTACATGAAACTCAGTGGTTCCTCTTTCATAAGTCCTGTCATGGCTTAGTGCTATTTTTCCTCTCCACTTGAAAGCCTAGTCTTCTACTTTTTCCATTAAAGATCCACATAATAGCGAGGCTCCAAAGGAAGCTATTGGAAGACAGCAATATTTCCTAGAGCAAAGCACAGTTCTATCAAGTGAGTTTTAATTTCTTAAATGAATTAATTTAAGATCAAGTTATTTTCTAGTCACATCAAATAAACCTTCACATGCCATTTCTCCCTTTCGGTCCCTGAACCACTATCTATAGCTGCAAGTTCCTTCCTGTTAAAAAGAAAGCCACATAAGCATTTAAGTGTGCAGATGTACACTTAACATAGTTAAAGAAACACACATTTTTATTATTATTCTAACACTGGTAGTAGCCATCTGGCAAAAACAGGAAGTAAAAACCACTTTGAACACATTAAATTGCTCTTCCTCCAGAGTATTCCCATCCTCAGCTGCCCTACAAGAACAGTTTCTGGCATGAGTGGACAAGAAATTCAAATAGTATTACAACTAACAACCATTATCAGAGATGATGAAAGACAATACCTAAAAGGCTCCGCCTTGGAAGACCTGTAATTACCTGTATTAATAACAAAAACCCCCAAATCCCGTCCCTCCTGTTTCCCACCTTCCTCTCTCCTTTCACAAGAAAAAAAGGGAGGCAAAACACGAGGGGCAGCCTCCTCAGAGGCATCTCGCTGAGGGAGGAAGGGATAATGGGAGGGAAAAGACAGGAGAGAGGGGACTAGAGGGAAAAAGAGGGAGGAGAAGCACCTCCCAGCCCACGGTCATCAAAAAACCGAGACCAGGGGCTGAACCCTGGCCCCAGTAGCTCCACTCTCCCCAGGCGCTGGGGCCCACCCTCGCCCTCTCCCTGCCATCCACAGGCCGGGCATCCCCGCGCCGCCATCCCCCTGCTTCCGCCGCCGCACACGCCGCAGGGGGGGCCGCCACCTTCGCCTCCTCCTCCTGCCCCGGATCCGCCGCCCCCAGGGCGCCCCGGCGGGGCCCACCCGGCCCCGGCCTCACCTTTGCGCAGCTCCCGCTCCCACACGCTGACGATGAGCGCCGAGTGCTTGCGGTGGTGGATGAGCCACAGGCTCAGGGTCTGCACACTCTGCTGCGAGTTGCTCAGCTCCGACAGCTTCCGCTCCAGCGCCGCCTCCGAGAACGCCGACATCGCTGCGCTGCGCTGAGCCCCGCCACCCCGTCCCGTCCCGCGCAGGGCCTCGCTCAGTCCCCGCCCTCTCGGGCCGGCGGGGGGAGGAGCCCGCCAGGCAATTCCCGGCCCTTTACCGTCCCGCCGGCAGCGCCGCGGCGCCAAACAAAATGGCGGCGGCCCAGACCCGCGGGGAGCCCGCGCCCCGCCCCCCGCCTCACTTCCGCCGAGCCCGAGTGGGAGGGCGGGGCTGGAGGGGCCGGCCCTGGGTGGGGCGGAACGGGAAGGGACGCGATGGGATCCCGTCCCATCCTATCCCCGATGCATCCATCTGTACTGTGCCCTGGGAAACAACATGAAGACGCACATGCAAATAAGCCCCCCCCCAGGCAAACCCTCAAGGCCGATTTCTTTCACAGAGCAGGTTAAGAATCACAAGATGGTTAGGGTTGGAAGGGACCTCTGGAGATCATCCAGGCCAACCCCCCTGCCAAGGCAGGGTCACCCGGAGCAGGTGACACAGAAACGCGTCCTAGTGGATTTGGAATGTCTCCAGAGAGGGAGACTCCACAGCCTCTCCGGGCAGCCTGTTCCAATGTTCAGTCACCCTCACAGTAAAGTTCTTCCTCATATTCAAGTGGAACTTTGTGTGAATCAGTTTCTGCCCCTTACCTTTTGTCCTATTGCTTGGCACCACTGAGAAGAGCCTGACTGTATCGTCTTGACACCATCCCTTCAGATACTTACAGACATTGATGAGGTCCTCTCTCAGTTGTCTCTTTTTGATGCTGAACACGCAAAGCTCCCTCAGCCTTTCCTCATAAAGGGAGGTGCTCCAGTCCCTTAATCATCTTCATAGCCCTCCACTGGACCTGCTCCAGGAGCTCCATATCTCTTTTATCCTGGGGAGCCCAGAACTGGACACAATACTCCAGATGTGGCCTCACCAGGGCTGAGTAGAGGGGCAGGATCCTCTCCCTCAACCTGCTGGCTCTTACTGATGCACCCCAGGATACCACTGGCCACCTTGTCCCCCAGAGCACACAGCTGGCTCATGGACACCTTGTTGTCCACCAGGACCCCCAGGTCCTTCACTACAGAGCTGCTTTCCAGTAGGTCAGCCCCCAACCTGTACTGCCTGGGGTTATTCTTCCCCAGGTGCAGAACCCTGCACTTGCCTTTGCTGAATTTCAGAAGTTTCCTCTCTGCCCGCCTCTCCAGCCTGTTGAGGTCCTTCTGATGCAGTGCAGAGCATCCTAGGGTATCAGCCATTCCTCCCAGCCTTTATTTTTTAAAAATTTATAAAGTTTTCTCCCTGTTTCATGTCTGACATTCAGAGAAGGTGTGCCAGACGACTGGTTTTAGGCACTTTTCCTAATATTTGTTCTCAGTGAAACCTTCCCTTTAAACATAAATCTTTGATGAGGGCGAGGTGGGAGTGTTAGGAGGTCTTAATGTGAATTCTATTTACAAAATCATCTGTAGCATGAGTGATTTGGGGGGAACTAGAAAGGATTCTGCAAAAATGTTTTTGACAGAGAAATTTAAGTGAGAAGCTGCACAGATCCCTACAGAGTCACTTATACAGTGCCTTTTGATCATCATGAATGAAAGAACCTGTAACATACTGCTATTTTTGCTATGTACAGCAGAGGACACTCTGGCATTAAGTAGAATTGACCGGTGAAGTAAAATTAAGACAGAACTAGCTAACATAGATGCACCCATTAGAAAAGTAAATATGAATGGTACTCTAGTAGCCAACATCCAAATACCAAGTTTTGGAGGTATATATATATATATTCTGGTGTTAGCAGGAGAAACTTGTGGGCGACTATGGAAAAAGAAATATTTCTCTCACGTACAAGACTAGGCTATAAAGTAAACAGCAACAAACAGTAAAATTTGCATGTTAAAGCGACAAAAATAAAAAGGAAGAAAAGGCAGGAAATTGGTAGAGAATTTTAGTAATGTTTGTAGAAATCTGAATACCAAGAGATCTTTTATGTGTTATATACTGTATAATATACTATACAGCAAAATAGAGATTTCACTTTTCCCATAAATCTCTATAGCACATTTAAAAATTTACAGTAATGTTTACATCAGTAACCTAATTTAAAATCTATGCTTTATCAAGTAGTGAATGGAAATTTGCCATGAGACTTACTCAAAGCAAAGTGACTCTCAGAGAGGAAGTATTGCACCATGAAGGGTTCATTTGTTGCAGAGCTTGGAAAACCTCAGTATTCATTCCGAAACAATTCATACATTAGTCACCTGCCTTTAAAAAATTCACTCACACCCACAACAGTGGAGCTGCCAACAGATAGCAAGATTTCTTCCACACATTCCTGTGTTCAAACCATAAGAGCATCTTCCCTCTGATTTCCTAAGAACAAAGTTCTGTGTTGCTTCTCTTCTGTCTGGGTAGTCCACTATGTTCTCCCACTCTGGAAGAAAGGAGCCACATGAGAGTGTAAGACAATGACTGTGAATAAATTACTTGGTTGATGTTTTTGTAGAACATGGGACTGGGAAGCTCTAAGTAGTTCAAAGATGTAATTACGGTCACCAAGAGGCTGTACAGCATGCTTACTTCATGTGCAGGTTGCAGATTTTTTTTTTTCTTTACCCCTCACCCAAGGACATCCACATAAAACCTTTCATAAGAAGGGAGTTTAACCCTAGTAAAAATTGGAAGTTTTAACATCTGTTACCTTGAAGGAATCATAGGAAGTGTTTAAACTCATCTGTGTCTAAAATATCTATGCTTACAATGCATTTTGGGAAAGGTGAAAAAATATCAAACCAAAATAACACATCAGTCCACATACTTGCTTTTTTTTTTTCACTTTTTTTTCCCTTACCAAATATCTGAGCATTTATATTATTCAGTTGTAATTCAAAGAGAAAGGTTGCTTCTACTGAGATGCTACATCTTGATTTGACTGTAGCGTTCTCTCAAAAGCAACTATTCCAAGGCACAAACGTGTATGTGTGCTCTTTGTCTGCCTGAACCACTGCCACTGATTATCAGAACACTGAGCCCTGTTTTTTGGACTGTCTGCAGCAAATCTGACTGGCTTAGCTCCCAGTACTCTTGGAGACATGATCAGTGAAACTGCCTCAAGACAGGAACGTTTTGTTATCACTAAGCATTTTAAAGGTAACGGATCATGGGGGTTTAGATATTTTCTCTGAAACAGGCAAGAAAAAGCAAAATTTAAAGTGAGGTCAGCATCAAGGCAGATTGTCTCTACTGAGTATCTCTCATCTTTCAAGCAGGGCCAAAAGAATGGCATAGGTAGCAGTTTGTGTTGGTTAACAGTGCCAAGAGAGGCAAAATGGGCAAAGCCCTGGTGAAACTGGCTTGCCTGTACTCCAGTGTTCTCGTGGTTTAGTGTGAATCAGCTGCTATTGCTCTACAGAACAACACTCCGCCTGCCAAATCCAAGAGGTATAGGCTACATTAAAAATATACACCACCTGACTACTGTGTTGTTCACCGAGCCTTCTTATCTCACTGCGTGTTTTGTTGATGTGTACGTGTCTTAGTCTCAGAGTCGATTTTAACTTTAGTTGTTTCCTCCAGGGCACTCCCTCGAACAGCTGTCACCTTTAGAAGTCATTTTCTCTTGAAGCTTAGAGATGCAACTGATTGATTTATTTATCCTTAGCAATATTCTATGCTTCACTGGAAGTTTTTCAGGAACCCTTATTTTACACCACTACACAGAGCAGTAAAACAATCTATGTATATACTGGTTTACTGGTTTACTGAACATTGCTCATCAGCTATGTGGGATATGAGTTGAAAATAGCTCTTGCACCAGGAAAGACCAGATATTTCTCTGTATAAGGATGACGTTTTCTCATTTTAATCTTTCTTGTAGCTCTTTCTCAAATAGTGTCACCCAGGAGATGCAATAATATTAAAGGAAAAGTGAGATTTCTCTAGTCTTGTTTCATGTCTGAGGCTTTGTGTTAGTCATACCAATAGCTACCTGTATCTCAAAAATACAACACTGGCAGATCAGTTCTTTTTTATTTTTCCAGGTCTGGTCCATCCACTGTAACGGTTTCTGAAGTTTCGCACTTAAAAATATTTTTCCATCTGTCACAATATGCTTGTGCATCTCACAACTGAATTCTGTGTAAATGATCCTACTTCCTTATCCCAATAAGAACATGAAATTTGTAGATATGCAAAAAGAACACCTTGAAATATAGCTGAAGTCATTCTTGACTGAGTGACGGTAATTCAGCTGCAAATTCCTTCAGAAGCACTAAACGCCTGAATAACAAGAGGGCATATCCCTGACAGAAATTATAAATAAATAAATGCATGGATGAAAAAAAAATATAATAGTTGAATCATTGTGAAGTCCTGCAGACAGAGAACAAAAGAAAGCTTAAATGGAAGGAAGAAGCCCTCTGAAGTAACATACAGGAGCTGCCTACTGGAGCCAAAAACCTCCGGTTGATTAATTGTGCTTTTACATGAGTTCCTGCACTAAGCACTTCACCTTCTAATGTAATTCATTAAAGGCAGAAATTATTTGCTACTTAGGAGATTAACAAAAACCACTCTCTGAGATATGTATATATGATCCAGCAAGGCATTCCCATATATTATGGAGAAAGACATTGTACAATCTAAAAAAAATATCTCCAGCATTTCTGTGATTTCTTTGGCCCTCTGTGGAGATCTAAAGATGTTTGTAGAAAGCCTTCCTTTTTTCCTTAGTCAGGCATTCAGCCAGACAGTTATGTACATCCAGCTTCTTCATCATTACGCTATTAAGTGAAGTCATATTATGTAAACATACACTGTGATTAATGTATGGATGCAATCAAGTCCCAGTTTTCCTTAGTAGAGAGTGCTGTAACTAAGCAAGAAAGCACTCAGGGGTATGTATTACCTCAGGTGTGCAGAAAGGCATGAAACATTAGGCTGAGTAATTTTAAACATCTGAGCAATATATAAATGGATCATTAATATGTACCCTAGAGTGGATATAGCTCTTAGTCACAGCACAGAATTAATAAAACGCATTCTTGACAATAAATAATGTTATCTCTCAAGGAAAAGGAAAACACTGCAATGTGTTGACATCCTGTGTGAAGAACCTTCTTGAAATTACTGAAAATGCAAATTTAAATTTGACTTTAAATCATAGTAAATGGAATGATTCACCTTTATGACCCAGTAGAGGACACAATGTCCCAGAAGCCATTTAACTGTAGGAAGCAGACACTGTATTTTTGTTACTGTGTACTCAGATCATGGTTTTGGAGATGGTCGTTGCCAGCATACTGTGCTACACTACCACAAGCACAACCAGAGGGCTGAGGGAAGCACTTTTTTACCTTTACTCCAGACTCATTCAACCACATATGGAATAGTACACTCAGTTTTGGTCTCCCTTAGTATAGGAAAAATATTTATATGCTTGAGTAAGTCCAGCAGAAGGCCACCAAGGTGATCAGATGATTGGAACAGAGAAACCAGACGGGGAGAAAAAGGAAACTAGGCTTGCTTCACCTGGAGAAGTGAAGGCTTTGGTGCAACCTAATGGCAGCTTTTCACTTCTTACAAGGATGTAACTGAAAAAATGGAGCAATTCACGGACATGCGTGATGAGAAGCTGACAAACAATGGGGATAAACTGAAATGGAAGTTCCAACTAGATAGAATGAAAAAGATTTTTCAGCACAGGGACAGTCAGGGAGTGGAACAGAAATATTTCGCAGTCTCTATCCTTGAATATTTTCAAGACTAGACTGGATAAAATTCTTACTACCTTGTCTGACCCTGCTTTGAACAGGAGGATGATGGAGTAATGCTCAAGACTATGTCTGTATACTATGCTATTCACATTTGCAATGTATTTGTACAGTTTGGTTTGTACTTGTACAGATTCAAATACATACCACACTACAGAGCATAGCTTGCTTGGCTTGTATCAGTTGGATCCACATAGCACAGTAGGTTGTCCAGCTACACAACATTACTCTTCTATCATTTAGAGCACCTCAGGTTAACTTGAATGTCAGTGTGATCCTTCATGCAGAGGGTACTTGTCTTATGGAGTGTGCTTACCCCCAAAGTCCTACTTGAGCAGTGAGCAGGCAGAGTGGGATAGTCACAGCTGTCAGATGTATCTTCTACATATTAGCTGTCGGTTATGTTGTCAAAAACATCAGTTACTTTAGTAGCCACAGTTTTCTCAAATGGATAGGTGTCCATAGATAAAATTCATGTATATTTTCATGCATACTCAATCTTCTCACTTCCTTAAACTGAAAAGAACATTGAGAATTGCCAGAGTGCTAGGTGGCTGTTCCCAATGAATGTTTATTTGTTCGCCCCAAATCCATATTTTTGAGCCCACTTTTTGAGAAAAGAACAATAAATGAAGAG
Source organism: Manacus vitellinus (assembly GCF_001715985.3). Lineage (NCBI taxonomy): Eukaryota > Metazoa > Chordata > Aves > Passeriformes > Pipridae > Manacus > Manacus vitellinus. The sequence continues at coordinate 8,824,096 of NW_021939256.1, forward strand.
GGTTTATGAAAAAAGAAAGATTGTGCAGGCAATAGGATGTCTTAGTTTGCTCTTGCAACATCTTCAGGACCATGACTCAAGCACAGTAATTTTGCCAGTCATTGTTGATGACAAGGTCCTCTCCTGTACTTGTTCTCTGTGCCATCATTTTGCCATATCTGACTCAAAACCATGTCAGAATTGGTGATGGATAAGCAGCTGTGTGCAGGAGTAAGCTGTGAACGCAATGGAAAGTCCATGTTTCTTCAGGCATCTGTGATTTGTAATGTGGTGACCAGATGCACTGTCATGGTCTGATAGTGGTCCAAGGCCACCATATGTGTTATTGCTAAGTGACTCTCCTATCCTATCACATCTGACCACAGCTTCTGCCTAGTTCAAGGAAAACCCCTTCATTTCTATGGAAGTGGGATTCTTATTTCTCTTAGCAAATGATGAGCAGGGAACAGGAAAGTTTGGAAGGCAGATAAGGATGCTGTAGCTGAGAGTACTGTAGTAATGGTGGGAAACTGTGACTGCTCACAGGCATCGTCTGATGTTTTCCATCTTCTGGCTGTCACAAACTGTAAACTGTGTCACATACTTGCAACTTTATGTCCCCAAGAGACATAATTTCCAAATCAACACATTTGACAGATCTTTGGTCTTGTCCCAGGAAGGAGAATACAACCTTTTCCTCCAGTACCCAGTGTGGCATTTGCTTTGCTTTTGTTTTAATTTGAACTGGGCACAGTGTGAGGGATAGGAGGCTCGTGGCCTTCGCAGTACTCTAGTGTCTTTGGAGTACTGTATAGCAGAGCAGGTCATGCCAGACCTGATTCAATGGTATCTCTCATGCCTGTGAGAATAGGACTGAGTAAGCTGCTTCCATGACAAGTCCAAGGTTTCCTGCCTGAGGAGCCAGATGGTACCACCCCAGAGTTGTCCAAGTGCACATCACTATGTACAGTATGCAGACAATCAGGGATTCAGTTCTCAATGAAAAGTCCATGATTTAGCCTGACGGCACAGACACAGACATGGAAACATCTCAGTAGTGTGTTCTGCTGAGAGGCCTGTGTTCTTCATTGGAGCAGAGATTTAATGCACAAGGTTTTGTTGTCAAGGTCTATTTATTTGGGGTTATGCTATGCAGAACTTTCAAATTACCAAACCTGTATCATTCTAAATGCAATCTGATGCATTTTTCTAAGTTGCAGTGCTAATGTAGCTACTGGTATTTTTCTTGGAAACTAGGTGTCACTAGTGGTTTAGAAATAGCAGATACAATTTCATTCCTATGTGTTTATTTTTCTTGAAACTCATTTATAGCTTCTCAAACTCTCCCTATGCACCTCCAAAAGAGCATAGAGCTGCCTTCTCTGTAACTGAAGACTGAAATTAGATCCTTCTATATCCTTCTTTTCATCAAGCCAAAGAAACACGGGTCCTTTGTCCCTGTTTGTGTCTCATCTTAGTCATCCTGGTGTCTCTTTGTGAAATTTCCTCAGTTTTTTGCTTTACTCTTTGTACTGCAGAACCCAGAACCAGACTCAGTTCTCCAGGCATGGTCTTAAAAGTGCCAAGCAGAAGGCAAGAACTGCGTCCTTGACCTGGCCATGTTGCAGTAATACTGCCCAGTATGGGATGATCCTCCATGCTCACTATTCATGCCTGTTCCACTTTCAACCTCTAGGACTTGAAAGTCCTTTCCTGCAGAGCTTCTCCTCAGTCAGTGCTCTGCAGCTCCAGCAGTCCACACACAGCAGCTGCATTGCAGAGTCCCGGAACTCTGCACTTTTCTCTTTAGAGCTTCATGGTATTTCTGGCAGCCCACTGAGGCTCATCCAAAAGTCTGCCCTACCCACTAGTGCACTGACTGCCTTCCCCCACCTCCCCATCTACCCACCAGTGTGCTGTTAACTGCAGATTTGCTGAGGGTACATGCTGTCTCCTTGGCTGGGTCATTCATAGGCATTAACCAGTATTGATCCTGCTACTGGCCGCAGGTCCCTCCAGTGGGGCACACCTAGTGACTGCCTATCATTTGAACTTTGTACCACTGATGACAAACCTTGGAGCCTGCTGATCCAGCCATTGTTCAGCACCTAGTAGTCTGCTTCTCTAGTCTTATGTCTCACAGAGTTCCTAGAAAGATACTGTGGGACACTGTGTGCTGGGCCCTCATGTTCCTGGATATATTTTCCATGAACTTCCTGGAGACTGATGTTAGCCTGACTAGCTGGTAGCCTGTGGTTTCCCCCTTCTTACCAACCTTGAAGGGTTGGTAAGATTCTCTATCCTCTCATGGTAATCATAGCCAAGATTATAATCAAGTATTACATCTTCGACCACTTTTTCCTTATCCATGAGTAAGGAACCCAGCAGAAGCACCTCCAGCACTTGACCCATCCAGAAGCTGTATTAAAGAATTGCATCTAAATTCTGGAAATTTCCTGAATTCTTGCACTCTGCTATGTTGACCTTACAGTGGATACCCAACAATAACAGTACTATACAGTGCTGAAAATAAAAAATGTCATATAATACATTCTTATTTTCAAGGTGGGTTATCAAAGTTCACTTAAAAATCAAAGCATGGAAGAAATTCAAGACCAGCATAGTCCTTTCAAGTAAGGAACTTGTCATGTAATCATTATACACTAAAAATCTTCCATTAAGTTTCGTAGTATATGTATAAATCCATTTTTAAACACTTCTCAAAGAAAATGTACAGATTCAATAAAGTGTTCATAATACTGTGGTCTGCAGTATTCTTCTGTATGATCAAGGGATGGGTGCACATGAATGAGTCACGCTGTTAAGATACATATAAGCTGTTTTTCTTTGCAGAAAGAAATTCCACTGCTGTGAAAGGCCTGAAGTAAACTTCACTGTGGTCCAGGCAGAAAATGGTAGATGGAATGTCCCCCCAGGGAAGCCTTATATCAGTGATGGAAATTTAAGCAGCTCCTTACAATTTCAGCTTGCACAGAATGATGGTACTGATCATCAACAATTCAGAACTAATTTCCTGATCATTCTACCATCTCTGTTCAGGGCCAAGATAAAAAAAAAAACAAACATATTTAAATAACGTAGAAGCAATTCCTCATTGCATTGTTCTTGGTTACTGCTTGGTATTTTGAATCAGACCTATTTAGTTGTGATCAAAGTAATTCTCATTTCATGAATAAATGAATGAAATAACCCAGCTGTCTGATCTAGGAATTGCTCAAAGCATTTTAAGAAAGAAGGATGATCAGTTGTATGTCTGAATACAGTCCTCGTGGCACAGGTAGATGAGATTTCCTGCAGATAAATACATATCCTAATGAGATGAAACAACACTTTAGAGTTATATTGTTTTCAAATCACAACAATTAATCACATAACTGATTTCTCCATGTTGAGACAGATATCGGTTTGCTTGTACTCAAAAGACTGTCTTTCTAGCACCCCTTCCCACCCTGCTTATTCCAAAAAGCTTAATAAAGTTCTCTGGGCATCATCAGTATGAAATGGTGTCAGAAGAATTTGGCAGGACAGGGACGTACTGATTGCCAGAACTGCCTGTACTGCTGCTTTTATAAGGAAGGAGCTTGAGTTCTTTCAGTTCCATTGGTCTCGTGAGGTACCAGGACTATGCCAACAGACTTCATATAATATCATAAAGAAATTTGGCTCTCTCCAAGCAGTCAATGCTTGCTGTTGTATAGTGTATGATTTGTACTGAAAATGACCTGAAATCCCACCCTCCCAATGACTGAAAACTTGTGCTGTTGTTTGATATTTTTTAAATCTGAATCTTTCTATGTTCAGTGGGGCTAACCATACACCATAGACAACTGTCCTGAGTTAACTCCTGCTATACCTGTATGATAAGCACGTCATTGTAATGCAGGTATCCCTCTCGGGATTCAATGCATGGCTGCCAAGTGTACTTATTTTGATGTGTCTGTATCTGCTGTTGGCCACCATGTCATTTACTCCTTACCATTCTCCACCTGTCTTTAAGTCCCAAGGTTTAAAAGGGCCTGCTAAAAGTTCCTAAGGGTCGTCTCCCATTCAGCATGAAAAATACCACAAAATCAATCCTTCCCTCTCTACCCTCAAACTTTGACTTTATAGAGCAGAAAATATACCCGCCAAAGACCAATTTACTACTTGGACTGGGAATCACTCAGGTACTGAAACACGACTTGCAGGTCTTTTTTCATCCTAACACATAGGAATTAGATTAACAGTTGAAAAAGAGTTTATAGATTTGTGTGATCTATAGCATGGCATAGATGCATAGCAAAATGGTTTCAGGCTTAGTATAGGGTTGGTAAACCAATGAAAACCATATTTTGCCACAAATGGCTTCTGACAGAATGTGGAATGTCCTCATTGTAAGTGCAGTTTTAACCTGTTCCCAGCATGGCAAAGCCAGACTTAGGTCTCCAGGGTTTTTTCCTCCCCTTTTTTTTTAAACTCATAAATTCATGATCTGAGTTTCTTGTTTATAGCAAAGATGATTCTCATCTTTCTTATACTGTACCAATATGCCATCAGTGAGCTCAGCAGAACATACCAATGTATAGCAGTCCTACAGCAGGGTTTGGAGGTCACCTCCAGTTTGCACAGCCCGTGACTCTCTCACTGATATCACTGTGAAGTCACTGATGAGCTTAAATGCATATCCTTGCCCACCAGATTTCAGATAAAATGGAATTCAACCGATGTTGTTGGAGCTGTCCCTATACTGACGGTTATTATTCTGATCTGGATATGGACAGACACATGGTTCTGTGAACACTGCAGCGCAATGAACTGCACATTGAGGCACACTGAGAACTGCTTTGGCTTTTGCTCATGGCAGCACTTGCCAAGGGAGTAGGAGCAATTTTTTCAAATGAGCCCTTTTTGATTTGAGTGATTGTATTTTCTATTTTGTAATTACATTGTGCATAATCTAAGAAATACTTTCCAGAAGTTCAGATTACATACAACTAATAGTCACTGATTTTTTACATTTGCCTTTGGCCTTGATTACAAACTATTCTCAGTTTAAAATACAGCTTTAATATTACAGTATATATTATCACAGTAACATTGCTAACTATGTATTTCTTACAATCTGCTGTGAAAAGATCCATTCAGTTCCATATTTTCTGTTTGGACTGTAAAATTTATCTGATAGAGTACAAAAAGCCAGGAGAAACAGCAGTCAGCGTGCCACTAACTGTATTGGTGCCACAGAACAGATCTTAAATGTCAACATTGAAATTAAAAGTGACATAAAGGTAGCTGCCAATGAAAGAATTTCTTGGAAAAAAATGGACTGTGAAACAAATGAAAGAAGTTGCACAGAAGTCAGAGCTGGTATCATCTTAAAAATGAAAAGAAAGAGCAAAATGCAAGCCAGGCAAAACAAGATTATTATTTTGCAACTTAGGCTCTCAAGAGTCTCCAGAATAAATTTTCCCATTTCCATGCTTAGTTGTTTAACAAATGTTTTTTGTTCTGTTCATGTGTGTGTGGTAAATGAGAGTTTCTGATGACACATCTCAGCTAAATGCTTTGTGTGCCACCATGTGTTACCCAGGTAAAACCTCTGATTGCAGCTCCCATTTATCATTTGATAAGTTAGATGTAGCCACTGGATTTTGTTTTCATTAAGGAATGATGCATGGAAAGTTGATGTCTATAGCAAGACTGGTCGGTATTTCACTTTGTTCTGCAAATACTGGTTTATAGGTTGTCATTTTTTCCTTTTTATCAACTATTTTCCTTTCTCCATTAATAAGAAAATTGATCTTTTCTAGGTTATAAGTGCTTTTTTATACTACTGAACAAATTCAACATAGAAGAAAAAACCCATCTACTCTGTTTTCTCATAAATGAGTATAAGAAACTAACAAGGCTGAGATTAAATCATTCCCAAACTCCTATTACCCTCACCAGTAAATTTCAGACCTTATCACAGCCCTCGCAAAGCTTAGGCAGATCTCGCAGTGTGTCTTGCAATTCAACTCTGAATGCCTGTTCAGTCCAAGAGGAAAGCAGGTGCCAAAACAAAGCATTTGCCTTGGAAAAACAGAGAAGTGAGCAGCTCTCATCTAATTGTAATAAGAGAGGCCACCTCTGCTGCCTGCAGCTACCTGCATTCACAGCTTCACTAGAGTTACAGCCTTTGCAGTAATAATGTCCTCTGACATGAGCGTTTGGCCACACCTTCTAGTAGAGCTGTGCTTGCTTCCAGCCATAGCCAACCTCACTGGCATAATGACTGGGTGTCACTTCTGTGATGAGATCTCAGAGAGTCTCATAACCTTTGTGTCTTAGGAAGAGCAATGCAAAATTATGCTTTAAGAAAGGGAAAAGCTATTCTAGGGAAAAGCATTCAGAGTGAAACAATAAAAAGTAATCTTTGGACAAAATAACCCAGAAGAAACTCAAGAGCTTCCAAACAAACCTCTTCTGAAAACAGCAGATTGAAAAGAAAGTTTTTTTCTTTATTCTTTAACCAGGGCTGTAATAGTTGAAGATATGTAATAAATACAAATTCAGTTGAAAGATTAAGTTATTGACTAATCATTCTGCATGTAGATTGTTTTTAGAATATTTTAGCAGTTTCTGTGTTAAACTTCTTTACTGGCATTGCATCTTGGGGTGATGGGAGTTCCAGGAGCTAGGCTTCTGAAAGGTGAAAGTGGCTCCTAATTTAAGGGCTGTGTGATATGGCTATAAATTTACTCTTCAAAAAGCAACTACCCAGATGCACAAAACTGCAGTGAGATAGCCATACTAGCAGAGATCATGACAGATAAATAGCAAAGTTCCTTTTCTGCCATGAACACCAACTTTTAACAGACTTGGTGGCACGTGACCGCCGAAAGGACTGCAAAAATATGATAATTTTTTTAATGTTTTTGATTTGAGTGAGTGTAAATGTAAAGCTAAGCCTTTTTATTCTTTCTGCCAACCCTGGGGCAAGAAACCAGACCTTGCTTCTACCTAGCACTACAGCAGGGTCGTTGTGGTTCAGTATCAGAGGAGCAGGCCTACTGACTGGGAATCAGCAGAGCACCTCAGATTCTGCCCTGCCACTTCTAGACTTACCCTTCGCACGTGCCACAAGAGACAACTTTGCTCTTGCCAGAGGCACATTTTCTCTGGCAAGAAGATGGCCTCCTTAGACAGAGCATGTGTGAAGTTCACTTTTTTTTCACGTTTCTACTCCCCAGGAGATTCAAACGGTGCAGTTTCCTGCAGCATGGCATTTAGTTTTTGTTCCAGAGGGACCCTTCACCTCCACCACTTCTCCAACCATTTTGTTCGAAGTTATTTATTTCTTTCCCCAGCACAAGCTTCAGTGCTTAGTTCACTCTTGTCTGCATAAAGGGATTACCAGGAATTTTAATACAAAATTATTTTCTGAAGAAGAGCCTTGTGCCGCATGCCAAGAGAACAATTAAGGAATCACTGTTAGACTGCAGCCGAGTTTGATGCCATGAACATGGAGTGTGTTTGCTTTTACATGTCTGCAGAACATCATTAATCATGGTGTTTCTGGCTCCCACAGCACTGTTCTCGTGTTCCTCCTCTGACTCCTCTGAGCAATCTGTTTACTAATGACTAGATCCAGTGCAAGAGGTTTAAAGGCTGAGAGGCTGAGCTCAGGACCCCGTCAGGCCACAGGCTTTTATCATCATCTTCTCTGGGAATTCTTTTTTGACAGTGTCTGTCTCTCCTCTCCTCTGTCAACAACTGATTGAGTTATGATTTGGGCACCTCTCTTCCAACTGCAGTTAGGAATGGTCCTCTAGGGTTTTACCCTCACATCGGTACTGTTATATTTCTTTTCCACTGTGATTTTCTTTAGTTTTCTAAAAAAAAAGAAGGAACCACCCCTGTTTCCTTGCTTGGTAGCTTTTACAATTTTTTGGAAAAAAATTAAATTGCCAGAAAAACCCTCAAAAAATCTAAACTATATCAAAACTAAGAAAACAGAGAATAAAATGGAAAAAATCGGGGTGTGGAAATGTTTTCCTCTTTCTATTCTGTAGCAAAAATGAAAAAAGGAAGAAAGAAAAAAATCTGACCCCAGAAGACAATTTAAAAAATATTTTCCATTAGATCATAAAAAATAGTGATCTATAAAACTATATGTTTCAAAAATGTCTATATTTAGTGTGAAGCAATTTTAGGAACAGGTATAATCTAGTTACAAATAGAAAAGATATTTTCATTCTTAAAACAATGTGTACAAATACCATTTCAGTAGGAAAATATTTCCTGTCTGAAGTTATATCCTTGTGTTTGATAGATTTTCTCCTTGAATTTTTCTAATTCTTTTTTAAATCCAATTTTACTTTGATGCTTGCAATTAACCTATAACAATGGATCCTGGAGTTTAATTTTACTCTGTGTTAAAACTTATTTCCTTTTGAGTTGCTGATAACTTTAGTAAATCCCTCCTATTTTTTGTATTAAACACTTCCTACTCATTTTCTCTCTTTCTACTGCAACTCACAGAATTCTGTTATCACCACTCTGTCATCACTCTTCAAGGCTGGCAAATCCTGGCCTGTATGCATCTGGTACAGCACTTTTTGTCATGAAAACCGAAGTGATATTAAGCCTCTGAAACCTAAATAACTCACATTGCACAAACCACCTGGAAGACTAATTCCCACTCATTTACACTTGAGACCCTAAGTAGTTTTAAATAAGTCACTCCTGTAACAACTGCAGTCATTTAACCCCTCAGTATATGACTTCTTCTCTTAAAAAAATTACTGATGCCAATACTACTAAGGCCTGCATTTCATTCTTGAAAGTTAGCATCATTTTAGATGCTCACAGTTGCTCCTCTATTGCTACTAGTAGTACTCAAGATTGGTGTGATGTACATTACAAGATATATCTATAAGCTTGAAACCTGAAGGCATAGATTGTACACTACTGGTATATCATAACCGTCAATTTGAGAAATATATCCTGTCCTTGATCCTAAGACTTTACATACCTGAATGGATAAAAGTGTGGCACAAAGACCTTTTGCAGGAGTACCTTCTTATTCTTGGAAAACAAATTCTGCATTAGCTCAGCTGAAAATGTATGATTTAGTAATGATGTCCTGAGTTCATGGCTAGGCTTCACAAAGGAAGATTTGGGAAGGCACTACCCACGCTTGTTGCAAGCGCGTTGGTGGCTAAAAAGGCCAATACGAGATGGACATGTCCGGTTGCAAAAGGCACAGCAGAAGGACTCCTCAGGTGGTACACTCTGCAAGGCACGATGCTTTCTGCGCTGTCTTTTCTCCTCAAGGGTGATCCTGCATGCTTTCTCAAAAGCATCAGCAGCATTATAGATGGTGTGTCTCCAGGCCTCCCGATTGGAGGCCAGAGTAGACCAGTTATGTTGGTCAATATGGCCAAGGCTGAGATGTTGTTTCAGGGAGTCCTTGTATCTTCTCTTCGGGGCTCCTCTCTTGCGGCAGCCGGTGGCAAGTTCACCATAAAGCAAGATCTTAGGGAGGCGGTGGTCCTTCATTCCTGAGACATGCCCTGCCCAATGCAGCTGTGTTCTCAGTAACATGGCCTCGATACTTGTGATTTGTGCTTGTTCTAGAACAGATGTATTGGTCACATAATCTGACCAGTAGATGTTTAGGATTGTGTGGAGACAGCGTTGACGGAAGCGTTCTAGGAGACGCAGGTGGTGGCGGTAGATGACCCATGATTTGGATCCATATAGAAGAGTAGACAGCACTACGGCTCTGTAAACACTGATCTTTGTACTTTTCTTCAGGTGTTTATTTCGCCAAACTCTTTTATGAAGCTTTCTGAAAGCTCTATATGTCTCTGCTAACCTGTTGTCTATCTCTCTGTCAATCTTACCGTACGAGGAGATGAGGCTCCCTAGGTAATTAAACTGCTGGACTAATTTGAGCTCTGATTCGCCAATGGTGATATGGGGATGATGGAAGACTTCCTGAGGTGCAGGTTGACAGAGAACTTCTGTCTTCTTTAAGCTGACTTCCAGCCCAAAGAGCTCAGCAGCGTCTGCAAAGCAGGATGTTAAACGCTGTAGAGCTGCTTCTGTGTGGGTGACAAGGACGGCGTCATCAGCATAAAGCAGGTCCTGGACAAGATGGTTTAAGGTCTTGATGTGGGCCTTCAGTTGCCTTAGATTGAATAGACTTCCATCCGTATGGTATCGAATGTAGATACTGTCCTGATCATTGAGGTCTGCCGTGGCACTTTGGAGCATCATGCTGAAAAAGACTGTGAATAGGGTTGGAGCAAGAATGCAGCCTTGTTTCACACCATTCCCCAGGTTCGGCATGTTCTGGATATATTTACTTTGCTTTGTTACATCCTGAAAGGGTGGTCAGGACAAAGGGTTGTTCCTGGATATTTCCTTGCGATTGTATATAGATAGGTGTTAGTGAAGTAGGAAATGAAAGACTTACCCAAATCATTCTAATAGGAATGAAGCCTGTGTACCCCTATGTGGTTGCAAGCTACGCTGGCGATGGTACATGCCTTCGGTAGGGTCGCCCATGCCAAACAGGTCAAATCCGTAGGGCCAGATACAATACATCATTCTTGGGCAGGATGAGCTCGTTAGCCTTCTGGCAGTCATCCTAAGAGAAGGACAACTCAAATCCCAAACCCGGGCAGATGGAGCTCGCTTAGCCCTGTAAGGCCATCCATCTAAGAGAATGTCTTGAGTAATCATTCTTGTAAATGTCCTTAGCTGCATTTTTGTCTATAAAGTCAGCAAGGAGAAATGTCAGGGGAAAACCCCGAAATTTTAACATACATTAAAAATTGTAACTGTTTTAAATTATATACTGTGTTTTGACTGGGAGAGTTAGTCCTCTTTCTCTCTCAATCACAAGATATTCGTCCTTGTAATGCTCTAGACAAAATATTCTATCATTTGCTTATGTGCAATCTTCATTAATTGGTAATGAGACTACACTGAATTGAAAAAGAATTACCTTTTATGGAGGAAAATTTCTATTATATGCTCTACTTCAAGTGAACACATTCTGTCTTTGTCAAAGGCAGATGTATGTACAGGGTAGTAACAGAATATGTTCTGCTGTACCACATTACTCACATATGAATTTGGTTTTTACATGTATAGAAGACTGAGTGCCAGATCCTGCTAAGGTTGCTTATGTGAATTGTACTGTTTATTTTGTACTTGACTGTACAAGGAAAGCTGGATGTAGCTCACTGTATTTTTAATGCACAAAGGAAAACTTACTTCTCCACTTCCTAGTAGGTTTATTTCAATGTAAGAAATCACAAACAAAAAAGAATTAATTTCCATGAGTGTGAAAGAGCAGAGAGTTTTTAGCTATATTTTGCAGCCAGTTTTTCTCTAATGTTAGAAAGAAGAAGAAAATTCTGCATTACCTGGTTTTCCCAGTACATTTCGCAGGGCTTTAAGGTAGGACCTCCCTATATGATAATTTTCTATGCTTCCTTGTGTTACAAGCTGCCCCTGAGGCAGGGTAACTGAGGTTCTTGTTAATAGGTCCCTTGGGGCAGATTAGAGTGAAACAACACTGAGTGTCTAGTGTTTATACACACACACAAACACACACACATACATATATATATATATATATATATGGCAGGTTTATTTTGGAACAATTTGGTTGCCATAGAAACAATTGGTTTATTTTGGAACAATTTGGTTGCCTTTTGGTTATTATCTATGGAAAGAAAATAATATAAAAGTATAAAAATATCACTTAAGAAAATATATAAGGAAAAGAAAGAGAGAAAGAAAGAGAGAAAGAGAGAAGGAGAGGAAGGAAGGAAGGAAGGAAGGAAGGAAGGAAGGAAGGAAGGAAGGAGGGAGGAAAGGATTAGGGTAGATAGCAGAGAGGAATGATATCACCACTGGTGTATCCAGCAACTAGACGATTGTTGCAATTTAGATGTCTGTTGGTTGAAGTGATGGCCACAGTCTTGATCTGTTGGGAGTGGGGGAAGCCCATGAAACACAAACCTCAATGGGTTAATATACCTTCAGGTTTAGGTGGGAACACCCAGGTACCTCTCCTGGGGAGAAGTTTTACGCTGGCTGTTGCAACACTGTGGATCAGTCCTCTGGTGGCCTGATAAATGAATCTGGGGGCCCTTTGGGGTTCTTTGATATGATGCCTTAAGGTCCTTTTAGTTTTTTGATTTTTCTAATTTTTATAAGTTTTATAAGTAATTATATAGCAGAAGTAGATTTAGAAGCAGCAGCATTTCATTCCTTTACCCTTAACACAGAAACTCCATAGATTACCAACCCTCTAAGCCCATTCTATGCTCCCCATATCAATTCTACCCCTGGATTCCATTAGAACATGTTTAGTCTCACTCTAAGATAGGCCTGTTCTGTTTGGAGAATGCTTGTATCTTGGTCTAAACTGCAGAGTACAGTCAAACTCTGGGTAACTATGTGCCCTCTGTACCCCAAAGAAGATGAAGATTGATGAAGAGAGGGTCCCAAAAAGACCCCCGCCTCAATTCCCCAGGGATGGGCTGAGGGTGGTCCAGGGCAAAAGCCACAGGGTGGGAAACCCTCGGATTGGACAGGCAGTATTATAAATTGTAACATCTGAGGCATGAGGACTGGTGTGCATCTTGTAATCTTATGCCTCAGAGGCACAAATTAAAACTCTTTCCTTATCACACCTTCAAAACTAAAATGTCTTGGAGATTTTTCTCCCTGAATTTTATTTTAGGCATCAGATGGTTTATGACACCTGTGACATGACCACTGTTTCTCACGCCAGTGTAATTGAGCCAGTTATGCCCCATCAGAAGGGATGAATACCTTCAGGCCTATGCATGAAGGTCCCAATATCTCCTCTAGAGGAGGTTTTACACCTGAGCCAGCTGTGTAAGGGAGGACAGTGGCATGATAAAAAGCAGTATCTCACCTCTCAGGATCTACTTCTTATTGGCCTTTACCCTTCTCTGGTTCAAAAACTAGCTTGTTAAACAAAGGTTGGTTTGTTATGGTCATCCTCTGGTGGTGGGCGCATAATCCCCCTGCTGGAGGGCTGTTCTACAGATTACAGGTTTCACCACCACACACTGAAAACTCTACTCCTTCCTTTCAGTTGCTGGGTGCAAACCTGGCCTCAGCAAAGCACCTTGCTGTTTTTGCAAATGGCCAATTGTTTGAGTCGTTAACTGTGGCACTAAATCTGCAGTATATGAGAAAACTGTGGTTTAAACATGTTTCAAAATGGCTTTTTGTAGTCTCTTTGCTAACTCATGCTTTCTTCTTCCCAAGACCCCCCACGACAAGTGTTATCCCATGCAGGAATGTCCTGGGAAGATGTCCTAAGGTGTTCTCATTGGACCTTGTTAACCCCTTCCTGTGATTGGGTGTTCCTGTAAGCCCCTTGAGACTTCTAATTGGTTACTCTGTGAGTCCTTCTAACCCTGTAAATGTAACCCCCCCAACAATAAACACCCTCTTGCCTCCTCTCCACGCAGGTGTGCTGTCTCTGTGCCTCCCATGAGACCACGTGGGTGGAAGGAGAGGAGAGCACCTCTCCCCTCCAGGCTCAGGACCTGAAGAAACCCCTGATGCTGGAGTTCCCTTTCCCTATCCACCTCAAGCCGTCGGAAATGGTTCCTTAGATGGAAATGGAACTAGAACTGGGCTGCCCCACGCCATGGGGGGAAAGGGATCCAGAATTAACCTTTAACATTTCAATCTCTCACACCTTACTTTTCCAGTGCATACTAGAATTGTCTAATCGGTTAGAGCTGGGCAGATACCTGAACCGTGCTTTTGGGCAGACATCAGGCACTGAGTGACACAGCTCCACACTAACACTCTGTCACAGTCAGGATACTGTCACATGCTGCTTACAACAGCTGCAGTTCTGCACTACTTCTGTGTTACTACAGGTTGTTAGCTATTACACTGAGCTAGGTAAAGAGGATGAATCGTGTTCTTGAGAAATGCTCTGGCACAAAATGTCTTGTCACAAAATGTTATTAAATGGACACTCAGACAGTTTAAAGCTGTCTCCAGGTTCACTGGCTCTGACTGATTTCAAAACATCACATCGATTAACTTTTACAAAGTAATTTGCAGAAAGCATTACTCAAAATACATAGGAATGTGTCAAAGTCACTGAGACGTGTAATGTTCTTTATATAGCACACCATTTAAAAATAAACATGCTTTCAGCTTATCTGCCTTCCAATAGCTCCAAAGTATTATAATTATTTTTGGATGGTTGGCCTATAAACCAGGATAGGATATTTTAAACAACTGTTCTCTTTAAAAGAATCACATTATTTTCATGCCTTGGCATGATTTCTCACATAGCGACAGAGCCAGGTATTTCTAGTGTAAAGGTCCAAACGATGATCTGACAGAATATTATCATGTCTTATTGGATTCACACATGGCTTGCTGTTACAGCTCTGTATCAACAGGAATCCAAATCCTGCAAGTGATAGAAATACGTTTATTATTTACAAGACAGAAAGAAGATTTCAGACAAAGTTATTTACACCAAAAGCCAGACTCGGTTTGCTTTGATTTCTAGAGTGTTTTGTTCACATTTTTCCATGGATTTTTTTTGTGTTATACATTGTCATCAATTTCTTTCCTGTGAATTTCTAATGGGAATAATGATAAGTAACTGCTAATGTATTATTATAATACATTTATAGGAGTTTTCAGTTTGTCCTATCTGTTCCATCCTGTTGCTTCTACCTGATGACCCTTCTGAAATGGCAGAACTCTGAAATACTTTTGGCAATGAAAATGCATGATTAGAGACTTTCCTGCCATTGCATATACATGTAGCTTTCTGAAATTTAGCTTGATTTAATCCTTATGTTCATTCATCTAGAAAAGCCTGGGTGTAACAGATGTAGTCTACACACATATCCTTTGGATTTTAACGACGAAGTTAATAGGACTTTTCATGCTTCATCCATTTCTCTGTTTGTGGACCAATTCACAGTAATGCACAGTTATAGTTTTGCATAACTTTATTACAATGAGGCTCTCTGATTCTAAGTGCATCTTGAAGTGAAATCCTTTCTCCACTGGAGCACATAATAAAACTTCCACTGATTTCTGTAAGGTTCATTGACTTCACCTCTGTTTATTTTATTAGGCTTGAACTGTGTAACTCAGAGCTTGTTCTGGATTTCAAACACTGCAAAATTTGAGAAAATCTAAATCCCAGGTTTAACAATTGCTCATCTTTCATGAACCTGTACTCATTAAAAAAAGGCATTTTGGGACTCAATACAAAAAATACTATTTTTTCATTGGTATTTGGTTGAGCAGATTTTTTCTTGGATAGGGACTATCCAGCTTACTGCAGTATCTCTGTGATTTAAAGTGAGAGTATTTTAACACATCATTCAAACTTTAAGGTCCTGCTGGTAAGCTACACAAAAGGTATTGTACCAGTTTCCTGACAATTGCCCTAGAATCCTATTAACTTCCCTGCACATAATAAGGTATAAATCTTAGTATGATTCATACAAGTTCTCTAACCATTAAACACCACTACAGCAATTGACATAAGTTTTGTCCAGAATTGTACATTTAGTCCTGACCTGGTTCAAATAATGGAAAAATAATTTTATAATATGTATTGTCAATCTGAAGTTTCTTTGATTCTGAAGGCTTAAGAGGAGAGATTTTTGGTTTTCCACCCACATGTTTGTGACCTTTCAGAAGAGAATATTCAAATAGTTATTTTTTCCTGTTCCTACTTTTTTCCTTTAAGTATAAAAAATGAATAAAGTTCAAAGTTTATTTTGGGTTGCCTTTTTTTTCCAACTACTTTTCTTCTTTGCTATTCTACGACTACTCAAAATTGCTCCAATTCTGAAGCAGTTATCAGATCTGCACTCACATATTTTTTCAAAGGTATGGAAGTGCTGAAAAATTCCTGGCACAAAGAAGAGAGTATAAAAATAAAAGGATAGAGGAAAGATGGTAAACAACAATTTTTTATACAAGGAGGAAGAAAAGAGAAAAAGATCTGTTTGCCATTCAAATTAAGTTTATTTCTGTGAAAATTAAAAGAAAATGAAAAAATGGGAAGTAAATTTTTCATTAAAAAAAGATTTTTTAATGAAAAATTTGATAGTTTTGCTTCTGAGGCTGCTGGTGATGACTCAGTTTCACTAGAGAGAGACTAGAACACAAACCAAAGCTGTACATCAGCTGTCTTAGCTAATTTACATAAACCAAAATAAATTGTAATAGTTTAATTTTGGGATAATGTATTTTCTACTAAAACAAGGCAGAATCTGTCACCTACATAAAGGTAAAACATCCAGAAATGATTGCCCTGTTAAGAATCAGAAGACATTCAACCACCTGTCTCTTCAGGATTCCTTGTTGTTTGGAAGAGAGGCAAGTGCTCGTCAAGGCACTCATTGTTCTACTTTGATTGCCACAATGGGGGCTTAAGAACACAGGGGAATTCTTTCAATATATAGTGCTTGTATCGGGGATAAGGAAAAATATCTCTTTTGGCTACAAATGGACTTCTCTATGTCTTGGATTCACTCATATAAAACAAGTTCAATAGCACTTACCTGTGGTTACACCCATTACTGTGCTAAAACAAACCTGTAAAGTTTAAAATTACATTCTTATTGTTTTACCAACATGATGTATATGTCATTAGTAATAACAGTTGTCAAGGCATTATTGTTCAGCTAGTTTATGCATCCTTATCAGATTACATTAGAAGGATTAGGCAATGCAATATTTACGTTAGTGATTCCTCACACCTCTCTGTAGAACCTCCTTCCAGGTGTACTGTGCTACAAATTTTTCCAGATACACCTGGATACAGCAAGGAATTTCAGCTTCTAACTCCTGCTTCAGAACATTATCTTGGAGATGAGTTGGTTATCATTTATATTATTATATATG
This sequence comes from Manacus vitellinus, assembly GCF_001715985.3. NCBI lineage: Eukaryota > Metazoa > Chordata > Aves > Passeriformes > Pipridae > Manacus > Manacus vitellinus. The sequence continues at coordinate 8,841,025 of NW_021939256.1, forward strand.
TCATTATATTATTTATATTATATTATTATATACAATGGTAAAGATGAATGATTTATGATAATCGCTCAACGGCAGTGAAGTTAGTACTGCGTAATGTGTGCATTGTTGTACCAGCTGGGTAAACCTATCAACTGTGTAGGATAACTGCATAATACTCTAGTCATTGAATTGTTTAATGATACACCTATAATAGAAGCTGTCCCAGATGTCTGTGTCTTAAAAATTATGCTCAAATATCATATTTAAGAGGTTTTCTATTTTTATGCAAGAATAAAAGAAAGCAACAGCTGAATGCAGTGGCTTAAAGTATTAATTTAGCAAGATTCCCAACTGTGTGCCCATAAGTATAAATAGCTCTGTGAAAATCCATGGCGCTTAAGGATCATTGCAGAATTGCTCTTACTCTGGAAGAGCATGGATGCAGCAATGTCGTCAGAATTCAGAAAGGAGGAAGAATGGAACAAATAATATCAAAGTGCAAGCCTGCTGTATCAGTACTCATTTCGGATGAAGTATTATCAATGAATAAGTAATCAGTACTGCTTAGTAAACAGCAAGTAAGCTGTTTGCAAGCACATGCAAATCAAAATAAGATGATTTGTCTTGGATGCCCTCTGGAATGCAACGTTAATTTGTTTCTGTTTTACAGTAATTATAGTCTTGCAATAGAGACATGAATACTATGTGGTGGAATATTGATGTATCTGCTGTTTCAGAGCCCATAAAAGAAAAAACAGAATTGAAGATTACTGAGATTGTTGAAGAAGTTCCTCTACACCCATCCTTCATAATTAGGCTCCTCTGAAGTTTCTTTAAATCAGAAATGAAAGTCTTACCCCAAATTTTGAAACTAGACTGTACAGGGATCACTCTACTTCCCAAAAATTAGCAATAAAATTCTCTCTTAATTATAATCTGAACATGAGCAGGTCCTAAAATGGCTGTTCCTGAACTGTTTAAGCAGAGAGTTCAACTATACATCTATTTTTTCAGAGATAGTCTTTTGTCACAGCATTCAGATTCTTTTCAGCTGACCCCAGAAGCTGGCACTGTACATGAAATTGCTGTTGCAAAGCCACAATACCAGTAAAAAAGGGTATTAGAAGGGCTTTCAAACAAACAAGGAGAGGAGCAAAAGGTAAAATCAGATATTGGTACTGGAGAAATAAACCACACAATAATATCTGGATTCTGCATCTGCCCAGCATATGTAATTTCTGGCAGTGAGTAACTGCTGTTGGAGAACTAAATAAAGAAGGATGACAAAAGAATCAAGCTCAACACCACGGCTGTAAATATCAGACAGGGCCAAGTTAATAGTGAAATAACATTGATGGGCAAAGACTGTAACAGCTTTTTTGACTCTTCATGTTTTTTACAAAAAAAATCAGTCCTGCACATGCTGCAGACAGGGTAATGGTGATATGCCAAAAGCAAAATTGTATTTTGGTCTACCAAAGCTAATTTAGCATATAGATGTGTCAAAATAACACAGGTAAACATGTCTTTCACTCTGTTTATGAAGTTGACATTTTAGCTTGTTTTTTTCATTCCACAAAAGGAAAACATACTGTCTAAACCAAAAGGTGTATAGATGCCAGACAGTGCCAGAAAAGTGTTTGTATTTAGCACAGAGATGAAGATCTTTATCCTAGGTGGATTGTAAAGACTCAGTTTGAAAAGATGTAGAGTAGAGAAATGATGTCCTCATGATTTATCTTTTTATAAAATTCTTCTGAGCTTCAACTCAAACATATTTTCCAATGTTATTTTGAGGCCCAGGAAGAGTGTTGTAGGGTACTACAGAACAGTCACATCATATTCTTCTAATGACAAAGGATAATTTTGGCCGTTTAGTACAAACTCTTGTGTTGGGAGAAGGAAGAATTGCTTCATCCCAGTGGAACAGTGTCTGCTATTGGGCCCAATCCTAACTGAGAGTGTAAAAAGAGTGCTCCAGTGTTTTCCAGGACACCTCCCAAGTGTCCCAAGTAAAGTCAAACAACTAGAGTGAGGATGTCCTTTTCTTCTTTATGGGAATAAGCGGCAGAAAGTATCTTCAACATGCACTTTCTGCTCTATGTCACAGACAAATGGCTATAATTCCAGGGGAACACAACTACCTTGGAAACCGGTAGTCATACAAAGAGAGATAACACCTGAAGCATCTACATCTCAACTGATAGAAAATTTTATGTGTCTACGACAGATATCTTAAATGTCAGTCTATTACACTGGGGGCTTCATGTAGGAGAAAGCAGTAATATATAATTTTCTAAGCAATCTGTCCTGCTACCAAGTTGACTGCCATATCTCATACAGCATATGGGTCTCTCTGAGTTTCTAAGGCTTCATATTAACCATGAATCATTATGGCTAATTCTGACCCCAATAGGAAATGATGCAATGTCTGGGTCTTTTGTAAATTATCACCATTATTTTTGCCTCTCCACAAGACATGTTCTCATATGAAAGTTAAAGAAGTCCAGCAGGTCAAAAGTCTGTACAATGACCTGATCTAAGGACCTGTGCTGGATATAGATGACATCTTACATGAGACAAGTCCTTCTTTTGATCAGCATCATCTATTAGATGTGGTATTTCATTAGCCATAAAGGGAGCCAGAAGGCAATGCTGTAAAAAAAAAGATGCTGAGTAGTAGATCTTGCCAACAATAGACCTGCTCTGTTCCTGCTGCTTAACTGCTGTGGATCTGCACCCGTGTGGGTACAGTCACTGCTTCTGTCTGCCTTGGTGGTGACTCTTGGTTGATGTTGTCCTAAACATCTTTCTGAAACTCAGATCTGTTTTATCTTTTGTCATATGAAATGTGTAGAATGGGTTTCTAGACAACAGGAATCTGTTACTGCAGGACACAGCATGCTACAAAGCCTTTTTCTTTATCTTACTATATTGCTACTCATTAACCTCTCCTTGCTGAGTCTTTCCGAATCCTAACGCTGCAGACGCCTGGAATTACAGCCAACATAGAACATACTTGGGAATTTGCCACCTATCCAACTGAGAAAGTCTCATTAAGTGTTTGGAAATTAAGAGGGCAGATGAAAAGATAACATAATGTTATTTTTTTTTAAAGTATTTTGATTTTAAATTAGTCTGGTGGGGTTTTAAGTGATCTGGGGGAGAAAGAAGTGTCAGCTATGAATTTGGGGCTAAAATGCAGGATACAGAACTTCCTATTCTAAACAAAATGAACACTAAAGCAAAGCAAGGGTGTTAAGCAGGCAAAAAAAAATGCAGAACGAAGTTTGAAAATTCTGCTTTAATTCCAACCTTTGTATTTATGCGTTAAAGTAAAGCTATGCATTACATGTTTTAAAATGATTTATGAAATAATAAGATTCACAGTTTACTGCAACCTGGAATTGTTTATAAAATCTCACAAACAGCAGTCCTGTGGGCAACAGCTGTGCTCAGCTGTGAGCAAAAGATCTTCACTCTGAAAAAGTGACACTTTGAGAAATCTATGCATTTTCCCCCACCCCCCCACCCAGAGCCTGCAGAAAAAAGTGTTAGGACAGTCTGTTGGAAGAGAAAATTTATATGCTTTCCTTAAAAAAAAACTTCCATAGTACCCTTGGGAAATTGAGGGCTGGGGAAGGAAGAAGGTGTTAAATGTGTGGAAATGTTTATGAAACTGCATATTCATTTCACTCCGTTGGAATTTCTCTCAGTTTTCATCTCACAGAACAGCAGGAGAAAAGAAGCTAGTTTAAGCTCAATAGAAGTCAATGAACTCATCATCTGTGATCCTTCTGTAGTCAATGGAGAAAGGCAAAAGGTCTGCCAGACAAAGGCAGCAGAGAAGGAGCTCATTTTATGCCCTCTGGGCAACTCTCTTTCCTCATCAACTATAGACACCTAGGAGGTCCCAAGACTACTAATTTTAGCATCTAAGATCCCTGAAGCATGAAGGTGTGATTATAGCCACAGAACAATTTATCTCCTGGAGACTGGGGAACATTAATGGGACTGGGTCTGTGTGTGGTTCTCCAGTTGGCCTCATTCTTGCTGTGTTTCCAAGAACAGTTTTTTTCCTCTAGAAGACAGCATTAAATTTTTCCCTTTTTTTTAATTGATTGGTTGACACAGTCTGAATGGGTGCCAGAGGATGAACCCTGCCCTCTGGAACCAGTAATTGGCTCCAAGGAGGAGTCTCTCCCCTTTTCGCTCATACACTGGAGAACATAAAGGAGCTTTACCCCACTGAACTAAGGTCTTATCCTAATTCTTATCTACAAGATCTCAAACATGACAAAGCAGGAGCTTGAGGCGTTTTACAGTTTCAGATTTGATATGGTTTGAAGCTGGCTCCCTGCCAAGTCTCCAAACCTTACCACCAGAAGTCCCCCCCCCCACCAAAACCTCAGGGAGAAAGAGGGAGAAAAACAACCAAGAAAACCTGAAACGAGAGAGAGAGAGAGAGCTAAAGTGAGATATATAAATATATTTACGCTTTTGTTACAGTTATATACAGTTGAAATATATACAATTTCACAAGGGAAAGGGAAAAGGAACAAAACCAAAATAAAATATATATATATGTATCCCGATTAGTGACTCAATATCTAACAACTAAAAGAGTTAGCAAAGAAATAGCTCACTACTCTCCTTGGGACAACCGAGAGTCTCTCCAGAACGATTGCCAGCAACCTCTGTCTCCCAAGGTCGGCAAGGCCCAACCAGGCCTGGCTCCCCAACACGGCAGACTCAACAGCAGGGAACCTGCACCTCCAAGCCGCCGGAAGGAAAGAGAGCGAAGGCCTCTCCTCCTTTCTTCTTATAATCTGGCTTACGTAAAAATCGTAGGGAATACTGGGTAAATCTGGACCCTTCCTTGGTTACAAACTGGTCACCAAAGAAGGCCTAACCCAAACCACCACAAGATTGCACATGCAATTTGAGAATCACTTTCCAGCTCATTTTGATTTCGTTCTACCAAGGGCTTCTGATGATTTTGGACTTTTCAATTGTCCATGCAGTCTTACAATTTTGCAGGGGAGAAATTGTAACACCAATCATTTTTTGGGGAGTCTCTTTCCATGCTGCAATCCCTCTCTGGGAAACTCTCTCAAACTCTTAAAGGCTGTTTTAGTAGGTTGAACTCTAGTGTGTGTTCCGTGCTGTGCTGATCACTTTCCAAACACTGAGGTACTGTAACAAAGCCAGTCAACTGTCAGGCTTTAGGGCTTATGATGATTAGGGCCAACAGCACTCCGTGTTCTTTATGGAATTCAACCATAGAAAGCTGCGAAAGAACAGGCACAGGTGATAAAAAAATCTTGTGAGTTCAATATTTTCATGACATTTTTGTCTTCGTTGGGGAGGGCTTGTACTGATACACCGCAGGCTCTGCCATCCTGGCAAACAAGCCAATATGAAAATGAGACTGAAAGTAAATCATTACTGATTTTTATGTCTGCCCTCTTCTTAGTTTGAAAACGTTTTTCTTTGGAGTACTTTTCCTCCAGATAAAAGCCTCATCTGAAATTCAGACATATTTGGGTTTGAATTCCAGACATTGACTTGGAAAATCTTGCATTGCACATGGAAAAAGTGATACCTGATTCAAATGGCTCACTGTAGCTCTATCATGCTCTCATCTGGTGGCAATGCTTTCTTAGCCTACTGTGCTTAACAAAGTTCTCTTTAGTGCGGGACTGCAAGTGTTTTGCAAGTCCTGTGAAGAGAAGTCCAAAGTTTGCTTCACACAGTTGCTATCAGAGTTGAATGCTAATGTACTGCAGTATGAAAACCTACTCTTGAACATATGTTGGGGGCGGGGGGTGAGTACAAAGACATCTCTTCCTATACACCTTGAGTATTTCCAAGCAAGGCTGCCTTTAAACCAGACTGCACTTTGTACAAAAGTAAGCCATCTACCTTACCACCTCTGTTCCTTTTATCACTCGTCTACCCCTGTGCTGCTTATTGCCAGCTGATTTTCCAATCTGCTTTTAATCAAGCTTGCAGCCAGTTAGCCATCTTCAGTGTGGACAAAAGAGTTTGGAAACTGATGCATTTGCAGAAAATCATTTAGTAAACTTAGTGTCCCCTTAGTTTCACTGCCCTGTGTGGCTTTCTTTTTTCCTCATCCTAATCATTTAATGAATAGGATTGTAAAATGTTCTTAGAAATTGCTTAAAAATATAAGGAATGGAGGTCATTAAAAACAGCATCTGGGGCACAGGAGAAATCATTAAATGAACCTAAGCCTAAATTCTCAGTTACTGAGGCATTTTCTTCTGTAGTGCAATTTTTGGCAAATCAAATTTTTACTGAAAAATGTAAACAAGTATTGTCAGGACCTCACTCTTTGGATGCTGCTTTACAGGAGCAAAACAGGTTCTGCCAATATCTCTCTCACATTGTTATGGAGATTTGAAGCAACACGTTCAGTTTGGAGCATTGTGCTTTTTCTTTCCGAAGACTATTCCAATAGATCAAAGGGAAAATCTCCCCACAGTGCTTGATTTGGTCCCATTTAAAAGGAAAAATCTGTAAACTTTATTTGCAATTGGTCATTTCAATCAATCTCTTCCTGACAGAAAAGAATAGCTGTTGGCTGAGGTGCCTCATGCTGAGGCCAAATGAGATTAGGGAAGGTAATACTAGCTTGCATATCCCAGAACAGTTCATAGTTCATGATAACCATTGAATAACCAGGGTCAAATCAGTGCTTTCCTGCTGGTAATTTACTGAAGAGCTCCCACAAAAAAACCCTGTTGTGTTGAACCTGTGATAATCCATAGGTCTCAAGAGATAGAATTGCTGATAAGAGAAATTAGACAAAACCACCTGTGCCAGAGCTTGTATCCCAGTTGAATGGAAAAAAATAATACTTATTTATTTCTTTTAGAAGTCTTCAGCAAATTTAAGTAGTGGGTATCTCTACATGGTTAAATAACAAGAACTGTACTGTCTTTCTATCATGGTGGCACATCTGATAATTTTCTTGGCCTTAATGGTGACTTTTCTTCCTGTAAGCAGTCATTATGCTATAGATATTCTGTACTGTTATGTGTGGTAAATCCAGCTGTATGTACCTATAACATCTATTTGAGTTTGATGTTATTTGATTATGGAACCAAGTGCCACTTCAAATTGAACAAAAACATACGTTTATTCTCACTTTGGAGAGAACAGCTGTTACTTTACTGTCCTATCTGCAGGATGTCAGACACTAGCTGTGGCTCACCTGTTTACAGTGAAGTTCCTTCAAGGCTGTATTGCATATTTCTGGCTCTATCTGATCTCTTCAATATGGCCTGGAGATTTCTTTGAATTTCAGTGCTTCATTACGTGTCATTTCTAAGCTGATGGTACCGAGTCATTGATTTCTTTTCATGGATTTGAACTATGTTCCAGTTCAAAACATGATTGGAATTTCTTTCTCACACCTACTAAATATTGCTCCCTTACAGATCAACTTCTAACCATGAGTTATTAATCTAGGCATGCAAATCCTTTAAATGTGTCTATTATTCTTCTTTTCACCATCCTTATGTAGGCACTTATCTGATGTTTGCAGGCAGCCAAGACTATCTGCAGTGCATTTAGAAAACATTACAAAACCTACACTTTGATCCTTACTCCCATTGCTATTTGTGTGCATGCCTGATTCACTTTGCTCTTTAAATGTCTTTGTAAGTTAGTCCTTCTTATTTTTTCCCCACAACTGTTTGATAAAATGCCTGTTCACACACAGTGAAAGTGAACTCGGGTTCTGTATTCAATAAAAGTATATTCCTTCTTTATTTTTTCACATTAATCCAGCAAGGTGCTGAACTCCTAAAAGCCTAAAATAATGAAAAAAATGAAAAAACTCTGGGACATAGGAAGATGATCCCTTAGATCTATTTGTAAGTATCAAAGACAGGCAAAGTTGCTACTCATATTTTCTAACATAATGAGATGCTTAAAGATTCAGAAAGGTAATTTGCAGAATTGTAAGATGAACACAGGCCCTTAGATCCCTAAGATTTAGAAAGTACAGAGATTGAAGCCCATAAGGAACATGGAGGCTGTGGCATGTGATGCAAGAGTACCCTCAAGTAGAACTTGCAGTTCAAGCTAGATTCTGGGACTCATCACATATTGCACAGATTTGGGAGCTTCAGGTCAAGAAAATAATGAAATTAGCAATAAAAAGCAGTCAGCAGCAAACCTTAAGTCCTTCTTTTAGTGGGCTGATCTTTTCTACTTTGGATTCTGTAATGAACTGCAGTCTTTTGAAGGGTGATGTGTGAGGCCATAATTCAGAAAAACAGAGGAGAGTCATTCTGTTTCTTTCTGACACCAGTTATTTATTCAGTATGTGGTTTTCTCAGCACCTGTGATGCTTTATATAAGAAGTCTGAGCACAGACAGACTTTAACCCAGAAATATCTACTGAGAATTTTTAGAATCTACATTTCAGAGTTAAGTGTCATAGCCAATCTTTACATATCTAAGTCCTCTTAGTACCCAAACTTAAGTGGTACTTTTTGAAATTTCCTAAAGCTTTGAAGTTCTTATTAGGTGGTTATGTGTATCTTGGGCTAACACAAGACTTTTGCAATTCTGCGTATGTTTGGGATGTACAAACAAATGGGGAGTTGGAGTACAGATGTGAACCAAAGGCCCTTCTGATCTGAGTAGTTACATATGAAGTCTAGTTTTCATGAACCCTAATATGTTAGTATATATGACCTCAAAAATTTGTTCCCACAAACGTAAGTGCTGCTAGAACTCCATCACTTTTATGTTTCCAAAGAAACAAATGTAAAAGGAGTGTGAGATTGACCCATGCACCATTTAAAACTTTATAGGGTTATTTACATTAAAAATGTGCAGTATTTGCCCAACTGTAACTCTAAATGTAGCTTTTAAAGTATCCGAGACCCTGGACTAGTTATTTATTGTTCTAGGAAATTACTTTTATGAGAGCTGCATAGAAACTAGCGACGTTTGATTCTAAGTCTAGACTAAAGCTCAGCAAATAGTCCAGAGAGAGTGACTTTCTGACTTTCTTGCCCAATGGGGAGGAACAGCTTCAATGACAAAAAGAATTACCTCAGATGAGAGAGTCAGTTGTCACCACTATGAGATCTGTTTTCAGAGGCCATGCATACTCTGCAATGTCAAGCAAATTTCTCTGAGGGACCTGCTGCCAGTTTTCCTGATTTGGTGGCCACTATGTGCAGAATCATGTGGAAACTCTTCACCAGAATTGTCGCTTTCGTCCCACTTTTCAGGCTCTCAGTACCCTAAAACTAACAGATTAACAGAGTCAAAAAGATGTTACTGATCCACAATCAGACAATATTGCTTGTTTCTCTAGTCTTTGAAATAGATGGGGCAGGACATGGTGTTACAAAAAAGCAAAACAGAACCCAACACCCAGGGCAGGCAATTACTGATAAGGCTTCCTTGTGCAAAAAGACTTTACTGTGGCAGTGTCCATCTGTGAAGGCAGGCAATATAAGAACAGTTCGATCAGGGCAGACCAGAAATCTTTCTTTTCCAGTACCCCATCCCTGGCAGTGGCCTCCAGGGGATGCCTAGAGAAAGGAGCACAAGAATGGGACAATCCTACAATGATACTCATCAGCACACCTTCTCTGCCTTCCCTGCTTTACAGCTGACTGCTACTTTCTTTGTACTCTGTAGCCTTCAGGAGGGCTTCTGACACAAATTTCTTCAGCTACATTTTCAAACTCATACAGCATTTGGCAACCAGGATTTGGATTTTGAAGTCAGGGCACTCTCAAGTTCTGTGCCTGATGTGGAGCAGAAACATACTATCTGTTTAGAGCAGTACCCTTCAGTCCTGTTTGGTTTGCAGGTCCTTACACATTTTTCAGTGGAACTGCATTTTGCTGTATAGTAAATATAATCCTATTAGTGATAGATTTATTGTTCTTAGTTACAGCTTGTGGTTTCATTACCAACAGTCTGTGGACTCACAGAAGTCTACTAGCCCTTGATTTTACTCTCTAATGTCACTCCAACCTCTCTCGGAAAATAGCCTGTTAGTCTACCATATAATTTTCTCAAAAAGACCTCTTATCATTACATCACTGGACCTTTATGGTGGAACTATTCATGTTTCCAAAAGGCATTCCAGTTGTGTAAGAATATTAATTATTCTTGAAAAACTTCTGTCTTAAATTAAGCTTGATTTTTCACAGCAAAGTTAATTAAGAATGCACATCAATTTTGCAAGTCAATATTCAAGTATGACAAACTGAAAAAGTAGTTAGATTAGTTTAAGAAACCTATATTTTATTTGTAATCTGTAACACTAAAAGAATTGAGTTGTTCCTTTAAGTCTTAGCTTCTATATTAATAAATTTTATGTGGAAAGTATTTTGATATATGAATACAAAGTCTCACATAAAGACTGCTACTTAGTTGGCAAAGGCACATTGTAATAAGCATATCAAAATATAGAAATATAAGAATTTTCTATGGCAGGCTGAATCATAGCATGAAACTAATTTCTTGAGAAGGCTCCTACCAATTCCTTTAGACAGAAATAAATTTCAAATGCAGCAGGCAGAAAAGCCTACCCAATGCTCCATTGCTGTTTTCTGAAGTACAGAGTACTAAAGAGCATTTTCATTCTCTCTGGTTATAATACTGAAACTGTACCCTTTCTTGAAGACTCAGTAGTATCTTATGGCAGTGACTTTCAGAGGTTAGTCGGGCATTGTGAAGAAGATCTGTTTTTTGTCAAGGGTAAAGGTGTTGCTTTCCCATTCAGTGCCTTCCTTTACCTTCTCAGTATTATAAAACGTAAAACTGGAGCACCTGATGTACAGAGAACCTTAATTATTTTCTAAACGGTTTGCAACAATTACCTACTGGAGCTCTTCTATCTTTTAGCTTTGTTTGCAAAGAGAAGCCAAAACAAATATCTTGAATAAGAATAATATGTTTGGTTGTCTTCTACAGCTGAAAACTTGTGGGTGAAGATCCCGGACAGTGGCTGGGGCATAGGAACTTAAACTTCACCTTGTTTACAGAAAACCACTAAGAGCTGCATCAGAAAAGGTTATGTTTGATATTAAATAATCTATATACTTTCCTGGTGTTAGGGGCTGTTTAATGCTTGATTATTCAAGACCTCAAAAGGGGAAAATTACAATCCTTGAGTGGGCTAGTGATGGGGGTGACTGTGCACTGGTAACAAAGGCAGCAAAAATGGAATAAAAGAAAAATGTACCAAATGAGTGACTCAAAATCACATCACTCATTGGAAAGCCCTCTTAATTTCAATAGGCACATACATAGGCCAACTAAAGCCTTCCGTGGGTCAATCAGCAAATTCTTCCATTAGTATGAATGACCTAATGATGATTTAATCTATCTGAGGATCTGGCCCTGAGCATTCAGCTGCAGGTTAGATCTGGTTTTGTCAGTTTTTCAGCCTAATTTTCCTGCCTGGACAGTTGGAATGACTCTCCTCTAAGCACATAGTGTTTTGTGTATCATCATTTCAAACTAGCCAGCAAGTTCTGTATGGCACCAAAACTAGTGCTGGAACATGGTGCAAGCCAGAGATCCCAGCTAAGACAAGCAAATGGTTCTGAACTCACAAGCTCATTGTCCAGAGTTTGTGCTAAAAAACAAGCCCAGAACACCTGCCAAAAATCATAAGATACTTGTACAGCTAGAAAGAAAAAGAAAAACAGAAAGAAGAAAAAAAATCCCTAGACTAAAAAGTCTTAAAACTATTTTGAAAATATTAAATAAAATCACTCTCTCTTCAGGCTGGATTTTTTTCTCCCTCTAAAGCAGCTATTTAAAACACATCAACCCTCTACAAATACTGTCTTCCATTATGATGCTTCCCAATTTTGGGGCCATTTTTGAAGAAAAGCATCAAATCAGGCAAGTGCAGATGACTCAGGACAGAATAGGTTACTTCCAAGGTAAAAGCCCAAGGATATTTCGTGACTGTAAATTCTTTTCCTCTTGCACACAGGCCTGGTGAGAACTTACAGGAGGCCAAAATTGTTCTCATCTTTGACTATCTTTTCTTATCTCAAATATTGTCATTTCAAGCCCATTTAGTTTAAAAAGCTAGAGGACTACTGTAGCAGTCCTTGCTTGGGCAAGCAGTACTTACTGCAGCATCAGGTTGAAGGTGCTGGTAGGGAAAGTCTGGGAGCAACCCGAGCTGTGTCCTCCCTCTGTCTCACCCTCCCTCCACATTCTGAGTGACTGAGTTGCACAAGAACAACCTGGATAAAACATGCTCATGCTTTGTATGTTTTTGTCTTTACAGGTATAGTGACTGGGCAACCCTCAGTGCTTTGTGGTCCTACAAGAGGAGGTTTTGGGTGGGATATGGGAGGCAACGCAGCACTTTGCCTTTGATCGTTCAACACTGGCTTTAAACCCTTGGGTAGTTATGATCCATCAGCCTTCCATTAGGAGGAACTTAAATATGATACTAAATAAGAAAGCGAGCCTTTCTCTATACGGAGAACCCTGAAAGAGGCAAGATGTACATTTGCATTTCACCCGACTGGCACCAACCGTCTTTGTGCCCTTTGTTATCCAAAATGTCAGCAGTTCACAGCCTTTTGTCTCAGGTTCCCACACAGAGCTAAATATGCATCTCAATCTGCAGCTTGCAGACCAAGCTGCCTGCACCAGATGTATTCCTCAACACACAGAGTAACTTACTTCCATTTTTCCAAAGGAATAATTATTTAAAACTACTACTACTTAAAACAAGGATTTGGGAATAAGTAGTGGTCTGCATAAGAGAAGAAGTGAAACCTGAGTATTCCACTTTGTTTTGGCTTTTGTTATCACTGTATACTTGAAAAATGAGTACAGCAGAAGTGTACCATCTCAGCGGGTTCATGAAATCAGAATGTAGAAATGCTGTGGAAATAAACAGATAGCAGAATTTCGCAAAAGAGCATTTATGAAATAAATGAGAGAAAAGGTTGTCATGGTAACATCCCAAATCCACAACCAAATCTCATGAAGGACTGAAGTTTATAAATTGGATATTTTTTAGATCCTGGTGGAAGAATTCTGAATTTCTGACACAGGCTTAGAAAGGAAGCAAAATCAAAATATGAACACTGACAGAATTATGTGTAGTGGACAAGAGATACTAGAGAAGACATAGACAAGCCATGGGAAATCCTTAAGTTTTGTAAGAAATATGTAAGAAAATAAAAATGTCATTGGACACTAAAGGTCAAAATTCTTGAAAAGCAAGAGAACTGCCACCCTAAGCTAAATGTTTGAGACCTGTCTTATGAAATCAGCAAATAGTGAAAGAGAAATTAATTTATGAAGACAGAGACAAAAGATGTGGAAACTCAAAGAGCCATTGGAAACCCACCACAGGATGTGGAGATAGGTTCACGAACAAAACATACTTAAAGTCCTACCATGAATGGATATGGTTGGAATTAATCAAGTAGCACCAAAAAAGCATGAAATTGAAAGAAAAAGCACATTGAAATGAACCAACAATTTGGAACAAATGCGACAAAAGCTGAGACATATTTGTTTTTTGAAGGGTGATATTGATAAATGCATTGCTTTCAGATTATGTAACTTTAGCTACTGAAACAGTGTCAAAGCTTACCAAAGGAGAAAAACGTGGGATGCTGAGGAATGATCTGGGCTTTCAGAAGGTGGGGTTTTATTTGTAACTGACAGGAGTGCAGCACAAAGTAGCAAAACCAAATAGTTTTTTAAACAAATCAGGACCATAGGCAAAGGAAGATGAGAACACAAAAATGAGGACATTACACCTGTGAGAAATCAGTGCTAAGGTACAAAATTTTTCCCAGAGTGCAACAGGCATGTCAGGACTAGAAAAGTACTATTTTGCACGATGGTGTTTACAGAATAAAAATGTGATTGAAACTCTTCAAGCAGAAGAAACCATATACAGAAGATAGTAAGCTGTTAGGAGCACATAGTTCAGAAGTCACTCCTAATTGCCCAAAACACCTTCATTACAGGCTACTGATATGGCAATGCCATAGATTATAAGCAGGGAGGAGCTGAAAAGTTTGTAAAAGTTTTATACAATTAGCCTTGGGGCATGAAAATATGGTGGCAAGACAGGAAAATGAAACTTGCAATGTGATAAAATCAGCAAACGTCAATATAGACCAGTTTCTGTGCAGTGGCTAGAAGGAAACTACGGAAAGCAAATTACACAATGTATGTTTACAAGTGCCTATATCCATCATATTGCCATAACGTCCAGACATCAGGAAGAAGCCTTGCCTACTGCCTAGGGATACTGGACTCTTAAGAAAAACCAAGTGTCCAACACAGCATCATATATACAAGCACCTGAGTAATCATATCTGGGTTACTGGGAAGAGGAATAAATCTCAAAAATACTTGTAAGCCAGCTCAGAGGAGGGAGTTTCTTGCAAAATCCAGGTGCATTACCTACTTTCCTGATGTGATTAAAGGTGAGCAGGGTTGTTGTGTGGGGCAGTGCAGGCTGACAAGCAGCAGAGAAAATCCAGACCAGCATATCAGAACACCCAACCTCCCTCTTCCCGGCATACACAACTTTGAAGAAAAAGTGGGAAATACTCCTACAGCTACCACTAAAGAAAATATTAAAGCTTTTCAGCTGCTTTTCGACCCAAGAAATAGGACTCAGAGGAATGTAATTCCCATGAACTTGTACAGTTTCCCAGTGAATGGGAATTGAATCACATCACAGGCAAAGGCCAAGCTGCATAAATCTTTGATCAATAAGAGAAGGATACAAACCCATGCCAAAATACTCTTTGGAAGCTCTACATTACATTTTGTATGATATTGTGTTGTGTACCTTTGAAAACTCTCCAGTAATTAAGAACTGCTTAATAAAGTCTGTTTTCAAGTTCAATACATCCAGGTCATAGCTGTATTAGATGCAGACCTTGAAATCTACATCTACGGGTGACTTTGGAAAACAATACTCTTAGGAAGTGCTGTATGAAAGGGATGTGTTTTCAGAAGCACAGGATCTGGGGGACAGATATAGAGTTTTGGGCCAAGGTTTGGTGCCAGCTGAGTTGTACTCACCTGGCTTTGGGCTCATCCCCTCCAGAGAGCCTGTGTACAAGTGGAGGGCTGAGAGGAGGGAAATTGATACGGAAGGGAGCATGTGAGGAGTGCATGGAAGAAGGATGGAGGAAGAAGAAGAAGCATATGTAGAAATAATGTGACAGAGGGAAGCAACCTGATGAGCAGAACTTTTGTAGCAAAGGAGAGAATAACAGTTTGGACAGAGATGGGAGTTCAATATGCTGCAGAGCGCAACAAATGGAGTTTACTAATGACAGTGTGGGTAAGTGGCATATAATTGTATCCTGTTGCAGGCATGGAACATAAAACACTTTTTGTCTATCTCCACAACACTGGAGCGCCTGCTGTGGTGCTGTATGCCAAGTCTGCATTTCCATAAGCCACTTGCCACGAGCCTGTTGCCTATTTGTGCTGACTGAGCACCCTGACCACTTGTGTAATTACCATTAGGTGAATCCAGGCTTACAGGCAGGCCATGCTGAATTGAGTGGAAAGGACTTGAGCTGTGTAATGAGAACTACATTGCATCAGGCATTTTGAAAAATTATGAGAAAATGAAAGTAGCATCTTACTCCCATTTATCTTCAGCTGTGGAAAGGTTCAGAGAATCTACTCCTGACCCAGAAAAGAATAAATATAGAAAATGGTTGTTTTGGACCAAGAATAGAGCTTCCTGTGGAATAAGACTTTTACAAGCTGTTTTTGCTTTGTAGGAAAAAAAAATTTGGAGTCTTTCAATAACCTCTCTTTCCAGTTATTTAAAAATTAGATACCTTCATCACAAATATGTATGTTTGAGAAGGGGCCACTGCCTTTGAAGACGGTCCCAGGTAGATTAACTCCTTTGCTAGTTGTCTGAAAGATGACTCATGGAGGGACCAGCTAGTGTGTTAGATCAGAGAGGATTATGTGCTTTTTTTCTTCCTTGGTTTCTGATTAAGAGTTATCCTCTCTCCTGCTTTCTCTGGAGATAACTGTTGATTCCCTAAGCTCTTGAGCCTGGCAAGCTTTATCTGCTATAATATCTCGCATGCTCACCACACAGATTTTCCCAGGCTCTCTTTGCTCTAGTCAAAATATTTGCAGGAAAGCTGACTAGACGTCACTTCTGTCTCTCTTTTACCTTACGTGACCTAAATTAGTACCTAGTTATACTCTTCTTAGTGGTATAATGTAGTGAAGGCAATTTATGTGCCATTTCCTAGCATGTTTGGTTTTCATTAGTGAAACTAAGAGATACTAAAAGACTTCCAATTGGAGACATATAATTTTACCAGGGAAAAGACCAAGAATCCTTTAAATCACATGTAAGCTGTTGCATATGGATGCATTTAGGCTTTTAGAAGGCTAGACATTTCTTTACAGTTAATGTGTTACTATGGCAACTGTGGTACTTATTCTGGTTCCTTTTAACATTCAGGCTTTGACAGCTGACAGTGTATTGGATGGGTTGTTTGGGAGTTTTGTTCCCCCATACATGATTTTGCCTTGTTAATAACAATGAAAATTAAGTATTGGGACAGATTCTGTTCATGTTTAGAGATTTGCAACCTTGTTCTCAGCTGAAGAATTGCATAATGTGATCAGTAGCAAAACTTGGCCGTTTTAAACTACATTGGGAAAATTTCTGGAGAAGATGAGCCCTTACCTTGCAGCTTTCTGAAACAAGCAGCATCAGAGAACTAAAAAGAAAAGATTCTTCAGCTTTTCCTGAAAACATGTTTATCTCAGTAAAAGCGAAGCTTGTCCCCACTGTCTCTTCTTTGTAGAATGGAAAGTAGTTTATGAAAATGGGATTGAAAATACTGTTTGGTATCATGATTAGATATTATCATGTTCACCACTTTGTGGATTAGAACTTACGGATGTTCAGAAGTCTAACAAAGCAATTTGGGAAACAGCCAGATAATACTTGGCAGAACTTGGTGATTAAGGCAGGGAATAACCATTTGCTCCTGAAATGATGATGATGGCCATGGTGACTATAACAAACTGCCCTTCCATACTGAGAAGGCTTAGCATTCACCTGGAACAAAGAACTGGCTATAGAGAAATACTGTAACTTTTACCTGTGTATATTTACACCACTTGTAACACACAGATATATGCAGCTACACTACAGTTCTAGTTTACCAAACAAAAAATCTCCAATAATAGCATAGAAAAAGGCATCTGTAAACATATCAAAACAATGCCTGTGTATGCGATGCAATATCATTTCAAGGCCTTTTACTGATAGCACAATAACTCTGTTCATGTTTCTGGCAGAGCTTTTAGAGTACATAACACAGAATAGGAAACAGGTGGGACAGCAATTTAATAGTCTTAGTGGCGTACTTTAATATCAGAAGAGGCCACTGAGAGTCTTCAAAGAAGTCTTGGAACAAGAACCATTTACTGAAATGATGTGTAGTGTCTGCAATACTTTGCATCAAAGAATGGTTTTAAAGACCACTATAAAAGAGGAGAAAACACCACTTTTATTGGGAAATCTATCTTTACAAAGGAAAAAGTCCATCATCATTGCATTATCTAGGCAGCAGTGAGGAAGCGTTCCAAGGTCTGGGATAAGTTTACAGAATGGTAGGTAAAACATTTAGCCATGTAGTTTGCATTAACACTGACATCTGTCAAGTGGTGCAGACACTTCCCGACTTATTAGAAAGCAATCTCTTTAATTCTCAATTTGTATTGAAAATCTTAAAACAAAAGATGGTAAATTATCAAAATGAGGGGTGAGGAGATGAATGCTAATTTCCTGTTTAAAAACAGCAGGAACTGTATGTCTGATTCCCTGCTGTAGTAGCAGTGCCGTTGTAAAAAAGATGACTTAGGAATCTAAGTGATTTGTAAGGCAAAATAATGTATTTGTAGGCTTTAAGGCATTGTTGGTACCTTAAAAAACATAGAGACTTTCAGCCTTTCGTGTGTGACTGCATGGGACAACAGCTAGTGGTTAAGTCATGGGCATGTAATCTTGTTGGCAACCCAGCAACTTTGTTTGCCTTCAAATGACAGTGCTAATGCTGTCCCTCAAGGCAGTATGCCTTCTTTCTCACCAGATGGTTTGCTTTAGCCTCATTTCCCCCCATATCTATTTCTGCACTGAAGGAGGCCAAGGTATGGACTGGTGATTATATGAAAGAAATACACTGCATTTTTCAGTTGGAAGAGAGTCTCCTTCATGTACAGTTCTACTGTGACCAGCTACTTAGATGAAAGGTGCGGTGGGATTCCTTTTTTATTGCCCCTCATTTCCTTCTGATTGAAATATTTTCCATTTGCTTACACAAATCTCTAATGAACCATCTAACTATGAACTGTGCAACACAGCTTCCCTGTCAACATCCCTCATTTAAAGAGGAAATAGATCTGTCACAAACCCAGGACTAGGAGAACTATTTCTGTGGTCTGTGCCAGTTGTTGTCCTTTTCCCTTGGCAAACAGGCATTTTGCTTGGTTTTGCCACAGAGCCTTGCTTCGAGCTGGGAGCTAGAACAGCCTCATAGTTGTTGTCAAGTTGGTAAATACACAGAGCTGCAAAAGCCCAGTGATATAGATGATATTCAAGCATCTCCATCATCAAAAACAAAAATTCTGTGACCTGCAACTAATCATCATTGGTGTTTCTGCCACTGACAGGCAAAATTGAATATATTCTGGCTCAGTATCCCAAACCTGTGTTGCTTTTGCCAAATTAACAGGCCTTAATCCTTATCCACTATTACTTAAACATTTGGAAAAAATGTATCTGCTTTTGTGAATACATAAAATAATAAATTATGATAGAGAGTACTATTATTTACTGGTAGATTTTCAGGTTTGAGCACAGCTTTAAAAGACAACCAGCAGCTGAACATTATCTCTTTTAAAAACTTAATCTACACAAAGTTAAGGCAAAGTTCATAGACTTTATTTAAGCTTTAAGGTTCCATGAGCCAACTAGTTACAAAAGATCTGCACCATGTAACAGTGGAGTATCATAGCAATATCTTAAGTTTTTATTGTTAAAAAACATTTTATTATTAAACAATAAGTATATGTTTACGTTCCAGTAGAGCTTAAAGAGTTTAAAGGATTCAGGAGAGAGATGCAATGTGCATTATGTAGTTCTCAGGGATAACTTTTTTCTCAAAAAATCAGAGATTTGCCTAGTAAAGGTACCCTGAAATTAGCAAGTTATTTTGGCCAGTTAGTTCTTGACCATGCAAATCACAAACTTCTAGTGTCTACCTGCAAGAAAAGAAGACTGAAAATAATTTTTTTCTATTCCAGCAAAACTGAAGAAACAAAAGGTAGAAGAGCTGAATGCAAGAATTCAGTACAGAGTATGGGAAACAGAAATATTAAGTTCCTAAGAGCTCACATGGACTTCTTGCATCTTCAGAGACTGTATCAGTCAAAGCTAAAATCTGTAAAACCTCATGGACTCTTTTCACTTTGTTAACCTGAGAAATCATCAGACTTCATTTTAGTGTCATATGCCTTGCCTCAATTGCCGACCAGTGGCAAAGATACATATCTGGAAGCCTGTTTTTTCCTAAAAAGTACTCTATTTCTCAGGTAAACCATATATATATATGCACTGACCATGTCCAAAGTAGGCATTAGCCTAAACATCATCAGCTGGGATGTGGTCTTCACATAGGCTAATGTACCAAGGGAACTGGATAAATATTAAGATGTCTGTTAAACACTATTGGTGAGTGTGTTGTTGATCCATCTCAGTGACTACCCTCAGTTTATTAAACTGTGAAAGATTGAATTTATACAAGTAATGGCCAAGATATCCTTCCCAAGTGCAGTAATTATATGAGAACATAACCACCAAAGCCTATAAAAGTCTTTGGAAAAGCTGCAATGTGGGTTTCAACCTCCCATGCCTCTCCCCACTCCTCTTCCTTTTTTGAAACTTGCTTTGTAAAAAAGATTGTAATATAACATTAAAATAGTAATTGTCTTTAAAAAAAAAAATCAGTTTGCTATTCCACATTTGAATAACAAGTCATGGTGTATTTTCCATATTCAGAGTGCAGTTCCCAGCAAGCTAATGCCAAAACATTGGAGCTGATTTGCGAGTGCAGTATAGTGCTGTGTTCATCAATGCCTCCTCTGGATATTTCCACACTTCTGCCAAAATATTGGCATTACGTCACCCACCAAAATGTTCATTGCAGGTAAAATGATTAACAAACTTATGGTGTAGATGACATATAGCATGTATTGTAAATTAAATTTAATAATCAGGGGAAAAACCAACAAAACCATTAAAACTTCACAGCATAAAATTCTATTACTTTTTCCAATGTGGGGTAAATCAGCTAAGAATTCAACAGAGTAGTAGTTTCTTGCTGCCTGAAAGGCATTCAAAGCATCTATATACTGTGATCTGCTCTGAGAAAGAGTAGCAGATGGATAGGCATTGCAATGAAGTCGTTACCCCTCTCATAACGTGGGGAAACTTCCAAGGATGGAGGCAAGCTGGGTATGTACCTCTGCATCATTCACAGCAGTATTTTTTGCGGGGTCAAAATGAGCTTTCCCAGAGCTGGCCCATCATCATGGAGTGGCAGGTGCAGAGCAAGGCCATCTAGCCAGTTCATGGCATGTCTGGAGTAACAGTGACTTTCTTGTCTTAATTTGGAAGACTCAGATTTTTCATTCTGTGATGGGAAAGGGCCTC
This sequence comes from Manacus vitellinus, assembly GCF_001715985.3. Lineage (NCBI taxonomy): Eukaryota > Metazoa > Chordata > Aves > Passeriformes > Pipridae > Manacus > Manacus vitellinus. Next base: position 8,861,789 of record NW_021939256.1, read on the forward strand.
CCTCCTCTAACTCTATATAAAATTGGTAGAATTCCCTTCTGACTTTCAGCGATCTCCCTTAGAAAGACATATGTGCCAATGCCGTATGATACCAACCAGTTACAGCACTTCATAAATGCCAAAATGTTTTCCACTGGCTGTATAAGGGCATATTGTTGCATCTCAGCTACGTCTGATGGTATCAGTAAGCCAGTGCCAAGCAGATACAGAGCAAGTGCACCATAAGTCTGTGCTGTTTATATCAGCTCAGCACCTTCCCTATCTGTAATTTTTAAGGCACTCACAATACAATAACAATTTGCTACCTGTTTCTTCATCACCAATTTGTTGATTGGCCTGGGCAGGGCTGTGGGAGGCTGGAGACCAGCCCTGCTGCGGCATCACAGGGAAAAAGGCTATGCCACAGAGGCCGACCTGGCCTTGGGCAGGATAGGGGGAGCCCTGGGGAAAAAGAGGCAGCAGAGCCTGTATTGCCCTCTGGGCACAGACACTCTGGTCCAAAGGAAGCCACAGAGACTTCTGAATCCAACCTGATGCAGCAGCATATTTGGGGACTTTCAGATTTAGACTGAAAATAAAGAGAAAATAAAAAAAATCTGAGGCCAAGGTTTCTTTTCAATGCGATAGCCTTTCTTGCCAGACAGGATATTCTAATGATGTTCTTCTGCTGAACAATATGAAACATCAAACAAGTCACTTTACAATAACATGGGTGGATCTAACTGTCTCCATATGCACATTTTTAGAGCATCATTGTTCAATTAATACTACATATGGTAAAAAAAAGGTAACAAAAATATTTCATCTGGAAGTATGATCAAAGGTCAGTTTCTTGCTGCTGAATATGGTGAGAGTATATAATACAGGACAAAAGTCAACTTCTTTTTTCCAAAAATGTCCTTTGGTTTAATATTTTGAAAGTCTTTTATTGCAAAGACTATATAAAATGCCTGGGGAGGGGAAATATATAAATGTATGTCTCAAATCATCCTGAAATGTCACAAAGAGGGATGGAAAAATAGAAAGTCATGTTTCAGGATTGTTCTCAGCTTTAGGAATGAAATGAACATGATGTAATATTGAATATGGTTACTGAGTAAAAAAAATTATCTTAAAAGACAAACTCCTGGATTTCTTGACTTTGGCTGTTAAAGTTATACCTTCTAGTAAAGAGTGGGAATATCTTATTATCACAGCAATAATAAGCTTATATATTAGAAACATGAAAATGCATTGTTAACATTTATTTTCAGCTACTCGTATTTCAATGTAAGAATATAGATCAGAATGACAGCAGAAAACAACTTCTCTCCATGTAACATTTCTTATTCTATGCCACATTTCACATATATTCAGAATGAATGACAAAGGTTATGGCTACCTGAAATTCCCAGTGATACTGCAGCAGAGACAGTACCAGTTCTGTGGTCTCCTTCCAAGCACAACAAAGATCTTGTGGGTTAAAGGCTGGCCTGAGATTCCAGATTTCTGCATTCAATGCTTGGCTCTGTCACCAAGGTGCTACAGGGAGCCAATATACTCCATGCTTTCCAACTGTGAGTTGATAAAATATGATAAATATTTCTCTGTGCCATTGTGGTGAGATATAAAAGGAAAAAAAAATCATCCACTGTGAAAATGAAGAGCAGAGAAACAGACTGACAAAATGTAACTGAACTTCAACTGAATCCAAAGGTTATCCTTATCTTCAAATAGACGCAAATACAGATAACCCGCAGCCTTCCTTTCAACTACAGGCACTGAAGCAGATCCCTTGGCATAAATTGCTACCGAGGCAAACACATTTGTTTACCTCACCCCACTGTTCACCCACACAGCTACAAAATGTGCAACTGAGAGGCAGTGACAGCCTGTACCTCTTATGCCTGCATTTGCTGTAGTGTAGGTCTGAGGGTCCTCTCCTACACTGATGTAGGACAAAAGTTATAGAGCCTGGAAGGTTAGAGTAGCACAGTGGACCTGGCCTACCCTCACCCTGCCAATTCATTTTTTTTTAAGTAGGGAAAAGAATTTCTATAGACTTGGTGGATTCAGTAAACGCAGGCATCTCCTACAACTGGAATCAGTTTCTTCCAGGGAGGCACAAAACCATGTTTGAAATAAAGGAAAGACAACAGCTTTCCAGTTCCATTTTTTTCCCTGGAAGTCCACAGGGGGAGACATATGGTTGCATCAAAAATCCTGAAATCAACAGTGCAAAATAAAGATGATTGATCCAGAAGTCTTCATGTGGTGAAAATGAGTGAAGCAGAAAATTGCTAAAAACAACAACAAAAAAACCCCCAACCCAACAACTGTAAGTCTAGCTTTCTTTCTTCTATTAAGGGATAAGCATCTTTTAATATATGTATGCACACATATTTCAGTACTTCCTGTCCCCCTTGGTGTCTGTCCCTAGTGAAGATGTATGTTTCTCAGAATTTTTCTTTTGTTCTCTGTGGTCTTACAACTTTTAATTTTGCACTTCTGGAGGTTTCATTTATTTTGCTTAAGTCACAATTCTGAATTCCTTGTAACAATAAGTGTCTTTTTGCTATGTTATCAAAAATTTAATGGGAAAAGTTTTATGTTCTAACCACAGGCAAGATGCCAGATTTTTGTCTGCTGTGGACAAAAAAGCATGGGTCTAAACAGAGCTGCAGAAACATTTATTTTCTCCTCCTAGCAAAAGTATGAATTCAGCTGCATTTAAGGCAGTAAAACTGAGGTACCCCAGAAAATAGCCATGTTCAGTACAGGCACTACAATTTGCAATTACAGAATCTTTTTATTATGCTCTTTTGAATCTCAGTTCTAGACATGTCTAATACTCAAACAAGGTCAGGGTGTCTAGAAACCATGTGTATTCAGACATTTTTTTAGTGTTTCACCTGACAAAAACTCCTGCATCACAAGAAGAACAATGCTCTTTAATTTCCCACCTTAGCCTAAGGGTAGTTTAAAACTGAAGTAGAGGAAAAAAAAAATTTGGATTTTTTTTTAAACTGAATAAGAATGCATTTAGTATGTTAAACATTTTCTAATTCAGCACTTCTCTTGAATACTTTGGTTGAAAATTTATCCTCCCCTCTGAACATCCTTGGGATGGGCGACTTACAGTACGTGAGATATGCACTCCTCAACATATTTCAAAATAAAGACTATCTGTCTCATTTATTGGCCCAAGCTTTCTGGCATCCAAATCTGTATTGCACCTGAGTAGACATTTCCCTCCTGCAGACATCTGTCTGCATCTCTATTGCAGGAAAACCGGTCGTGTAAATCAAGTGAATGAATGTCATGCACTGGACCTGCTCTTCAATTGTGCATCCTTCTGCATATAAAGAACAGAGAGACCATAGGGAGGAGACTGCCAGAAATGGTGTACATAACTACAGCATACTGTTGGCATCAGGTTAAAGATGCCCTTCAAAAAATACCCAGGGAAGGAAGGGAGAGAGAAATGAAAGCCCTGCCATTGGCATCACTCAAGCCTTTCTTTCCCTTCAGTAGAGTTGAAATTGAAAACAATTGAAACATCCCTAACTCAGCTAAGTATGGAAATTTGCTCTTTATGTTGTGCTAGTATTTTCATTTCCAAAAAGAAGGAGATAATCCAGGCATAACTTAATTTTTGCTATTTTAAAGACTTTATCGTGATTGAAAAAATATCTGTGATAGAAATTGATGAGTGTGACACCTGATGTGACTCATGGTGAATTGTGACTTTGGATATCTCTCTCTTGTGGCAGAGCTCCCTTGAGCTTCTTATACACTCTGAGTGAATGTAAATACGTAGGGACTATCTGTCAGATTTTGGTGATGGCTGCTGCTGGTTTTCACCCCTTTTTCACACATATGACCATAGAAAGACCATAGAAGTCTTTTAAAATGCCCTATATAATAGTTACAGAAGAAAATACACATTTTTCCAAAGCAAATATGATCTTGAAGATTTATTGTTTTAGTCCTGCAAGAATGACAATTTCAACAAAATACAGTAGGATTGTTCCCATCATGGCAAGTTTGTCTTAAAGATAACAGCATGCAATGGAGTGGTGGGGAGCATCTGGGCCATCTTCTATACGGTCACAGAAGTGACCAGGGCCACTTGAGGGACATGAGTCTTTACTGGCGTTAATTTAACTGCTTATGAGACCCATCAAATACTTTTTTTCCCTCATATTATTCTTAACACTTAAAACCAGGATTTGCAGATGGATTTTTTTAACGCTTTTAAAATTGAGGCTCCTGACATGCCAACATAATAGAATGGTCCATGATAGCCTTTACCAAATATAGCAAAGAAAGTGGGGCAGCCCCATGACCCAAAATTTGCTCAAAGTAGTTCTGAAATGAGTTGTCTTCTGGATGAACACTTCTTGCAGATACTCTTTCTTTATGTTGCTGTGCAAATGACTTTTCAGATGGGGCTTGTCATAGCAACAAAAATATGTGACTGTGTTCCAAATATTGTCTTTCTAGTTCTGCTGTAAGTGGGATGGCAGAGGAGACAGCACATACAAATGGTTGAGCCCTGAAGCATGCTACTGTGCTTAAAAAATTTCCCTTCAGAGGAACGAAAATATTGCTCTGCTGTGCAATCTATTTTAATACTAATTTAAATATGATTCTCCAAGACTAAGCCAAAAGTCACTAGGACCTTTCTTCTTCTTAATCTAGTAGCTTACTAGGGTTGTTTCCAGTGCTGATCTACATCCTCTATTTACTTTACACAAAAGTAAAATAAAAATGTAATCCATCTCTGAAAATATTTTTGATGTTACATCCACTTGGAGTTACAGCAAAGGAGGAAGTATTTCCTTCATAATATCTGTTATTTTTTTCAAAGCTCTTCAGCTATTGTCTGTACTACAGAAGTGAAGACTTGTTTATCTGTATCACTCACAAGCACTAACATGTCTTAATTCTCAGGAATCTTTTACCAGAGAAGTAAAAGGAATTTAAACCACTGAAAAAAAGCCAAAATGTTTGTTGTGTAATCAAGGAATGTGATTCCTATCAGAAACTAGGAAAATTGGAGGTGAGACTTCACATCAGTTCTTCAACCCCAAGTATATCAAAAGAAAGAGGGAAAATTTAGACTTTAATTTGGCACTAATACCCTTCTGTTGAAGTGATCTTCATTGTTCCTCATACAGTTAGTACTTTAGGATGAATGTGCTTACAATACACGATTGAAGCACTGTCTAGAAGTTAATACAAATGGACTGTGATTTTTGTGTATGTATTAATTGATTGTTTTTTCTGATGTCTGTTTACCTTAATTTCTTGAGGTAGCATTCAAAAGAAAAAAGTTTTAAAGCAACTGAATTCAAGGTTACTTTGGACTTGTCAACACATTGCTACACATGGGAAGATTCAACATGAGAATCTGGCACAGGGTCAATGAAACATTTACAGCACATCTCTACCTTTCAAGATCTGAGACACATATGGAGCCATATGGGTTTTTTAAAAAAAAATTTATAAGACAAACTGCTCATTTTCTAAACATATCCTAACAAAAAAATAGACCTACAAGTCATCTGTATAATAGGATAGGAGTCTTTTTAAAAAGATGCTTACATGTAGAACCAAGACATATCAGATTGTATGTGAGACGGACTTTGAATGAGTCTTCACCTCATCAAGTGCAGCATATGGTTGATTTACAGTACAAAATAGTAGGGCTCATTTAGTGAAGTATAACTTTCCAGAGTTTCCACCAACTCTGTTTCTCGTGTGCTTTTCCTTGATGGCATGGCCCATGAGAAAAAAAGTGGGGTTTCTTAGTCTAAGGAGAGTAGTCTTCAGATACGTTTGGGCATGCATCATTTTCATCTGTACAGTAAATAAAAATGTAACAATGTAAGGTAGTCATCGGCCCAACTCCACAAGTGAAGCTAACAAACCTCCAGAAAGGCTTGTTTGGGAGGCAGTGACATCTCTGGAGACATAAGAACAGGCTAGATACAGGCATGTTTCAGGAAAGATTGATCCTGCTGTGGGGTAGAGGGTTAGACAGGATGGTTTTTTTCCTATTTTGTAAAACTTTTTGTCTCATGGTTTCACAAACTTGATCAGTTTTCTGTATGGCAACATAAAATTATCTGGGTTACTTCTGCTGTATCCTGATTTACTTCATGCCACCAGCCTGGAACGGGCTACAAACACACAAAAAATTGAGATGAAACTTGACAAATTTGTTTGCTAATCGACTGCTCATCTGGTGTCTTACTTCTACAAAACAGTGCTTCAGGTGCAATTTAAAGTACACCTCCATCTTTTTTTCTCCTCACTTCAACTATTAGTTCCACACAACTACTGCTGCTCTCATATCTGTGATGAAAGCATCAACGTGGCAAGAACCTGCCAAATGCTTATGTCTCCTATCCCAAAGTTTTCTAGGAAAGAAAACTCTTGTCTGCCTTCAAATTCAGGACAAAGCACACAGGAGATTTAAATGGGATAGAGATCTTTTGAGAGTATTCTTCAGATTTTCATCCATCTTAAAGAAATGATGCAAATGATAGAAAAAGTGTGCCGAGGTGTGCCTGAGCATCCCTTACCCCAGTGTTTTTAACTCAGAGCTCTGAAGATATGATATGCAAGTGCTGAGCAAGGTTCCAGAAACTGCTGGCAACACGCTGCAGTGTATTTATTTCCTTTGCGTGGGCTTATTACCAATTTTGCACATAACTTGTGACCTACTGTTTCCCTTCATGGCAAGCAACCAAAGGGAATGCAGGTCCTTAATAAGAAACAATCCATTCTGCAAATGGACCTCAGAGCAGCTTTTACAGGCAGCAGGATTGCAAGTGTTAATGTTGTGAAGATGCCCAGGAAACATGCCCTGCTACATATTTTTGGGTGTTAAGTACTTAAAAAAAAAACAAAAAGAGGAGACATTTTGGCTGTCATCATGTATGAGCCATAATAAGGTTGTTTCTGCCATTTGTTGCTAGACAGAACCCTAAAGCTATTCAGTGAGATTATCTGAATAACTTTGTCTTTAAAAAGCAGCTGTTCACCAGATGCTCTGCAATCCATACAGTAAACTTACAGGTAGTTCTATCCGTTTCTTTTTAAACCTCAAAAAAGGCAGAGTACTGATAGCTTTGAAATCTGACTTTAACTATCCTCTTAATATTGCCTTCTGTAGAAAAATAGAAAAAAATAACATTTACAGCACAGTATCCATAAGCAGTCACATAAAAACATGTATACATGCTAATTACTTCAAATATCCTATGAAGATGCTTTTCATAATGTGCTAGCTACTGCGAATATGAAACTGATTCATCTATGAAAACTCTCCTGTGATTCCAGAGATATCTGCCTACAACATTAGGATTCATTCTGCAACTGTCAACAAGGGAAGACCAGGCAATGTCACCTACCTAGACTTCTGTAAGGCCTTCGACAGTGTCGAAGAAGGGAAGGCTTCAGGGAGACCTCATTACAGCCTTCCAGTACCTAAAGAGTGGCTTATAAAAAAGAGGGAGAGTGACTTTTTACACAAGCAGATAGTGACAGAAAAAGGGAGAATATTTTTAAACTGAAGAAATTTTCACTGAAAAAGGTTGCCCAGAGAAGTTATGGATGCCCCATTCCTGGAAGTGTTCAAGGCCAGGCCGGATGGAGTTAGTGGAAGGTGTCCATGCCCATGGCAGAGAGTTGGAACTAGATGACCTTTAAGGTCCCTTCCAACCCAAGCCTTTCTATGTTTCTATAATTCTATGAGTCTCTTAATTCTGTAAAAAAATCCACCTTTGATTTGTACATTTTTTCCCATGCAATACAATGTATTTTATGGCCAAATCCTGACAGAAAAAAATATTGAAGACGTGCAAGTTGCCTGAACAATGTTATACGGACTTTTTTAAAGTCAATTAATGATTTATCAGTAATCACTTAGAAGTTCAGAGCAATGATGCATCATATAAAATTAAGAAGTGCTTTGTAGAAGACAAAAGTGTGACAGAAGTGGTCCGAGAGAGAATTTTTCAGAAACAGAAGCTATTCACCAGACTAAGCCAAGAATACCTAACCTTGACAATTTATAATGTATGTGCATCATGGTGTGTTAGGAAAACATATTTGTTTACTGCAATTCAATTTTTCCCCTTATTTTACTTTATCTTTCTTAAGATTATTGTTGTAAGTCTGAAATTTCAAAGTCCTTGTGTAATAAAATGAAAGATCTATAGCATCTAAAAAAAGGCATAAAAAATTGAGCAGTTGCTAGAAAATCAAATTGAGAAATCTTGAGAAGATAATTAAGTCAACTGGACAGAGATATCATCTGTCAATGAATGAAGTTGTCAGTGGGCTGAAGAAGATGCTTGTAAGAGAAAGGTCCAAAGGATGGTGATGAACTCAGATTGTCCACGGACACATTGGGGACCTTCCTGCAAGAATATCTAGAAACCATTCAGAGAAAGATATTATGCTTGTGGTGGCATGATGAATGACAAGGTATCCCAATTCAGTAAATCTTACAACAGGTTTCTATTGTATCTTTGTTTTAGAAGTCAGGGTCAGAGGGGCTGACACCAGCAAGATCAGCCTGGCCGAAGTTTCTTGTTCAGAAATTTCCAAGGTAACCATGAAAACTACATACCTGATGAAACACATCTTTGCCACCAAGAATCCTGCAGGGATTACCCTAAGGGAAAATACACATTGCAATAGGAAATCTTAGTGTAGGAATTCAAGAAATGTTCGGAAAAGCTTTGGTCTATGCAGACTTTAAGAAGCTTTTGCTTCAAGGAATCCTTGTCTACCCACCTGGAACAACCTGGCATAGGTTGAATGGGGTGACTACAGAGCCTGTTTCTCCATACACCACATATGTAGCTCGCAATCCTTGAGCACCATAATCAGACTCAGTGTGTGTGTGCGTGTATGATCAATTTTTCCTAGATCTCTGCAAGACACAGGCACTGGATAAAAGAGGAAGTGTCATATTGTGGAAAGGTATTTGCCAAACATGTTTGGTGATATAAGGCCCTCATTTCTACCTTGTCATGAGAATAAATTATAGCAAGGCCCCTTTGCATGCAAGAAAGCGTACAAAGAATGAAACAGAAGTATGGAAAGGCCAAAATCTGGCTCCAGTTGGGGGTCTTGTAGAAGAGTTGGAGGACAGTACATTGCATAGCTATGCAGAAACATGGGTTTATGGTTTTCCTCAGTTCATCTTAAAAATGGAGCAGACTAACCTTCATCATAGTAATAGGCACAGTGTAAAACATAAGGCAGATGAATGTCTGAAAGGCCAGATTTGGTCACGGTAGAACTAGGGAAGAATTCTGGCAGTAAAAATCCTATAATATTTATGTCACTGGAATGATACTGCATTAACAATGGGACAATAATAACATGTATCAGCGGTTAATTACACTGATACTTTTGGTCTGTGTTTGGCCCAGCCACCTGTAAAAGTTTTGCTCTTTCTCTGACAAGTTATGAGAAAACAAGCACTGATAAATGGGTACTTTGCCTTGGAGAGAGAGCTTCTTGTATAAATTGTTTTAATTGGTGTTCTGTGGTTGGCTAATCATCCTCCAAGGTCTCTTGAAGGAGGGACTGAAGAGGAGAGGATGAAGTAACACCCCCAGACTCAATTAGGAAAGACCCCCGAAGCATACTGTGCATGTGGCCAAAGTACTCACGCCTGCGCTGAAGTGATGCACTTACATAACCAAGGGGGTGGGACTGACCACCTCTGGCGGGGCAGTGCTGACCACACCTGCCTAGACAGAGGTCACTCAGTTAATTGTATAAAAGCAGTTAGCTCTTCCTTGGAGGTAAGCTAGCTTCACATCAAGGACAATGTTGCCTTTTGGTAGGGACGCCTGCCAGTTTGTGAGCTTACTGACTTTCCAAGGATGCAGCCTCTGCTATGGGTAATTATAGGCATGCTAGGTCAGCAAGATAACTTTATGGGCAACAGCTGTGTGACTGGGGAGATGGTGCTGGGGGCTTATTTCTCTCCTCCTTCCTCTCTTTTGGGTTTGTTCATTTTGTTGGTCACTTCTTGGTAATAAATATCAGTTTTGTTGAGCTTCCAATGGTGTCACGGTTTTCAAGTTTCAGTGTGATCCAAACTCCTCCCTAATACACACCGATATGTGTGTGTGTGTACATTTGCGTCTACACACATGTACTTAAACACCTGCTCTAAAAAATTGTCTGTTCTCTACTCAGAATGCTAGAGTTGTCTGATTAAAGTGGAACTGAAGAAAAGTATCAGGCATGTGGGCTTGTCACAGAATTTATATGCATTGGAAAATAACATATCATCACCTACTTATTGCAAAAAAAGAAAATATTATAATTTAAAGTATGAATGAAGTATAAAATGTAAGCGGAAATCATGGACCTTATTCATGGAGAGCCCAGAACAAGAAAACAGGCACATGGCTACTTTTATATCCTAGGTTTAATACAGGTCAGTAGTCATGGAGTGAGGGTCTCCCCTTCTGTTGCTGAAGTCACATCCCATCCTCAAAACATCAATTAATTTTACATGATGTATTAATTTCCTTATGCAAAAGACAGGTAGCATTAAGCTGAATCATCTGTGAATATATTTGCCATACCCCAGTTATCCTGTCTTCTCCAATGGTTTGGCTCAAGTGCACCTTCTTCCAGACCTTCTGCCTGTGGTCAGTGTCAATATTATCAACACAAATAGTCCATGAGCTACTAACATGGCAAAGCCAAGCTTGTGTGTTTGCCAACAGTCTCTGCCATCCAAAGAGTCAAATTAACACTAGACATTGGCAGTCTGGACAATCCTAGCTAAATGAGCAAGTCTAGTGTAGGCAATTCAGTTTCACAAAAGCCAGACTATAGCAGAATAACTAAGATGACATGCTTTCTTCCTAAGGAGGCCACACTGAGATCATCCATCTGTTCTTTAAGGAAATTGCAAGGCCATCTTTCAGGGCAGATATACAAGTGACGGAAAGCTAAATCAACTTTTACATTAGTTTTCTGCTGTTGCTATCAAAATAGCAGAAGCAGAACATCATGATATAACTGTACATTTGGTAAAGTATATACAAGCTCTGAATTTTAGCATTCTTTTCTTTGATATCTTTGCTTCTTTGAGTGAGAGTTTTGATAAAAGCATTAGAAGGATGGGACAGAGTTTTCTGAAGATTATAAATCCCCAGTCAGAGACTATCACGATGCAACCGTAATTAAACAGGATTCTTGAAAAGTTCCCACACATGTACCTGTTCCAAGACTTCAGGCATTCAAGGTTCTCTATAGCCCTAGCATAAAACCAGAAGATAGTTGTAGGCTTGCATTTGAACAGTAACTAATAAAGTGACATTTTGTGAAACCTCTACTTCCCATTACGGTGGTTGCTGCTGAAGAGGTGCCTGGTATTTTTCTCTCCAGCTGGGTTCTGAGGGGCAGGCAATTTTTTCACTATTCTGTGTTGCTACTACAGAAATGAGTGCACTGTATTGCAGGGAAGGTTGCAGATGTGAAAATTTAGGTAAGTCTAGCTTATGTGCATGGTGTAGGGCAGAGATCAGCAGTTGGGCTTTTTCTTAGCAATTGGGTGAAAGAAACATCCAGATTTTGAGTCTGATCAAACTTGTCAAAGAAGCAGATGCAGGCAGTAGTTATACCTTCAGGACCCTTCAGACATCCTCATGAGCACAATAATGTCTCCCCCACAGTTTGTAATGAGGTAAACACCACCCATGTGTACATACCTCTACTGGGGGAGATTATCGGGGCCAAGCTTTAATACAAGGAGCACATTTGCCCAAAATGTCATTATATCACATATAACTGACAGCAAAAGTGTAATTAAATACTTGTGTTACTTGGTAAGTTTGGTGGTAACTGAAGCAACCTGACAGAGGAATTATCTTACTAAAAGAGAAACCAGTTAAAATATTTAAACTTCCAAATTCTCAATTTATATGCAGAAATAGACTGTCTTTTATGTGTAGTTTAGTAGGAGGCTGAGGTGACAGCTTCCAGGCTGCACAAAAAAAGAATTGTACCAACAGAAATTTTCCACACTTAAACTGTTAGGACACTAAATGTTGAAGAAAACATACACAGCGGACAACTGTGGTTCAGAAACACATGGTCCACGTGGTCCTTGGGGGTTCAGTTCCCTAATACTTGAGAAAAGAGGTTTACAAGTGGTATGTGTGAACAACTTCAAGTTGGTATATCTATGCAAACATGAAAGAGAAGTGAAAAATTTCCCAGGAAACACCTGGGAATTAGAGACCTGTGTAATGCTCCCTTCGTTATGACAGAATAGAAAGAAAACCTGCAAATTGTTTTAAAACCAGAAAAGAGTGCATGTGAATTTATTTTAAACATATTTCATACCATGTTTATGTTCACTTTGCTATCTGCTCATAACAGTCCTTTTTTCTATATATGGGGTCTTGCGTGCCTTCAGATCAGCATGATTCCCCTCTCCAATAGCCAGCTCCTCTCTGGAAAGAGGGACTCCTTTTGTTTTTGTCAGTTCTTGGGCTGCTGCCCTTCTAGACAAAACCAGTCCAATAGCCTCAGCAGGAAATCACGCCAGGGCTGCTGGAGCCAGTTGGTCTCCTATTATCCTATTCCTGTGGAATGGCTTATCTTGAGTCACTGTTTCCTTACAGCCTCTTTTCAGACTTAATCAATGTACTCATACAGTGACTACCCTATGATAAGGTCAGCATTGTTTTTATGCATTATTATGTCCCACTCAAAATCCATCACAATAGTTAACTTCAGAGATTTCTGTCATTGTAGAGATGGGCCTTAAGCCCATAGCTTCTTGGCTGAACTAAAAAATATCTATTAGAAAGATACTCAAAGCTTAAATAATTTTTGGAAAATATGATCAAATACTCCATAAAAACAAATGTGTAATGAGGCAAAGAAATACAACCAGGAGAAGATGAAAGACTGGGCAATCTTTTTTGTTCAGGAGATGGGAATGTGATGTTTGAGATAATAAATAATATTAGAAAACAATTTCAACAACAAAGTAATAAAAAGAATCAGGAAGAACACCCTAGAGATCATCTTAGTTGAATCTGGTTTCAACATCAGTTCTTGAATCCACTAATGTTACTCTCTCTTGTCCTAAAGTTGCCCCCTCCAAATAAGATGCAGTTCTTTGTAACCCCATTAATCACCCACATCCCCCCATCTGCTGATTAAGTGGCTTAAAGAAGTTTATTTAGTCTCTCTAGCTTTCAAGATGAAAGACTTTTTCCTCAAATACTGAAGGCTCGAAGATACAGAAGGTTCAAGATACAGAAGGTTCCATATACTAGACTGGAATATCCTTGGCCAAGGACACCCTCAGAGTACAATCATCAATGCGCAGTGCACCGGGAAGTGCTAAATTGAGAAGGGACAGGATGACACCGCTTATAGTGACAGCTCTTTAATTTAGATCACAGGTGTTGCACCATTCTTGTAATACTGGCCTCCAAGATAACAAAGAGAAAAAGAGAGGGAGGAAGGCAAAAGACAGCAACCTTCTGCTTAGATTGTCAGCTTCATCCAGAGCAAATGAATGAAGGAGAATCCACCCTCAGCCGTGGCTAAACGTACCAAGTGGCAGAGCTGGTTAGTATTTCAGTAAAATTAAGGGAATATTCATGTAACAGCCAAAGGAGATCTCAAAGGCTGGCACAGACTGGAAATATTCTTTATTTTGCATGGACATTTCTCCAGTCTTGAGCCCTCTGGAGGATCTAGCTCCTGAGATGTAAAGCTGGTTTGTTTTTTTTTTTTTTGCCATTGCAGCAGTAAGGTGCCCTCAATGTGCTCTGGCAGCCATGGAAACACAGTGAGAACAAGCATCCTCCTCTCTGAAATGTTCCTTGTGTCATATGAAGGAGGTGGATAACACCTCTGAGAGCCATGACTTGAAAAGTCCAATCTTAAACTTAATGGATGAGAGGAGGAATCAGAAGTCAATAGATTGTTATCAACTTGGTAATAATGTTTTGAGCAGTCAGTGTGGTCAAAGGTAGGTGAGACAGTATAAGGGTTCCCAGTCTGGTGGTCAGAGGTGATGATTTTTTGTTTGGTTGATTTTAAGCAAGCATGCAGAGCAAATGAAAGGTACAAAACCAATCAGCTTATGAGCCAATTTGTCAAATGCTGCCCCAACCTGGATGCAGACCAACCTGCCTAGCTTGCCTAGAGGCCAAGGAATCCACTTTCTCTCAAGCATTTCAAACTGCAGAAGTGTTCACTTGAAAAATTCAGAAAGGAAAATAGAGTAGTGTCAAGAGAGAGCTTGCAGTCTGGCAAGAAGCCGGAGTATCTTCTATGCTCCTCTCTCCCTGGAGAGGTGCCCATGTGAACTGGCTGGTGTCCCCTGCACGCATCCCACCTGCTGCACCAATGTCCCCATGAGAAGAAGATGCTTATCTTCCACTTGATGGCAAGATTTGTCAATTAACTCTGCCAGCAGCCAAAAGCCAGGAAAGAGTGAAAGAGGGGAGGAAGGAAGAGAGCAATAGAAAAAAAGGAGGTGACAGGAGAAGGGGCAGGAGCAGAGAGCCCAGGTTTGCTTAGGCAATGTGTGATTGGGCTTGGAAGCAAGCGATGGTCTGGAAGAACACTGACTGTGACAAATATAAAAACATTTTGGTTTAAATGTGAAATATTCAAAGTTAATCTCTAAGATTTGCATCAGGTATAGAACTCCAACATGAGTCATCTTGTCTGGAGGTCCCTGGGCAGAGGAATGAGATCAGGTGCTTTTCCTAGTGCACATGGATTTCTGCATGGGCAAACCTGGACCATAAGCAACAGGTTGGGTCCAAGAAGGAGCTCTCTCATTCAGTGCACAGAAGCAAAAGTTTTATCTTGGTGATAAGATCTGCAGTGGCATTCTTCAGTTGAAGGCAAGAGCATCAAGCTTTCATTGGGTGCACCACCAAAGTGCATCTCTGACTTGTACAGGACTGGTACACAGAAATAGAAACTTGCTTTTGTCATGATTCTAACCATGCCTTCTTCTGTCAGCAAGGACGGACCATTAAAGACAATTCTACTGTTCTGCGAGGACAGACCGATACTCCATGCATCTTTTAAGCTATTATTTCTATACTTCACCTTCTCCCCAAGTCAGTAGGGTCACAAAATGTATGAATCTAACTGGTAGGCTTGCAAATTGACTGGACTGAAGACTGGGTAGTTGCTGCATTTGTGACAGACAGTATGTATGCGGAGCCATATTGAGAAAAATGCACTGTGATTACTGACATTTTTACAATTTAAATTTTTCTCAATAAATCTCATAGTGGATACATATAGGAATTTGTTGAAGAACCTTACCATGTTCATTATTTACAATTGCAATTTTTTTGGATATTCACTGTAACGGAATCCCTGTTTGCCTCTATAACTCTCTAACACTTTCTAATTTTTGTTTCTAACATTTAATGACAAGTAAAAATATATGAAATCACTGTGATCATAGCCAGCTTATATATGCAGGGAGAAAACTCCATATAAGATTATTTTTGGTATTGAAGTCTGAAAAATGTGGAAGAGGAAATGAAGTGAAATGGAAAATTTAGAGAGAAAACTGTGAATGAAAACTCAGAGTTCTGTGAGAGTTGTTGATTAGATAATTGGTTTTCCTGATTTTCCAAAGAGGAAAGAAGATAACTTTGGCTAAAAACTCATAATTGTTTTAATGGTAAGGTGAAATCTGTAAGGTGACAAATGTCAAATGAAAAATAAGATGATGGTAGAAACAGAAGTGATGACTAGCAAAGCTATAAATGTTAAGAAGAAATTTGAATATACTAGTCATTAATTTTTGCAATAGAGTAGCTCATGAGCAGTACAACTCTTAATGTAGGAATGTTGATGGAGAAAAGACAGAGGTATGGCATTAATATTTCTGTTCTGTATTTGAAAAGCAGAACAAGACACTCATAAGAAAAAAGAAAGGTTGTAACCACTCTGCTAAGCAGAATTCAGTAAGAGAGAAACTAGGAAAAAATCATCAGACTTGAGATTCTTGAATGCAAAAGTTCTGAAAATTTTTGCTGTGGGATCTTTAGTCCAGGGGAATGAACTTCTAATAATACTTTGAATACCTTCAGGATTCAAGAATTCAAACTCTGCAGGAGTCAGGGAGGGCAAGGAGGATAACCCATCGGACTACAGCAGGCTCCTGTTAAACCCCCACAAACTAAATGGAAAAATTAATATGATATTGCCCCAACTGGAGGTATTCAAGAAGAGTGAGATAACATGCACTGTAGGAATCAAGTTCATTTGTAGGAAATAAGTTCATTTAAACAAACTACAGATGAGAAAATGAGTTTGGATTATAAAAGTAACTAAGCAGATATAATCTATATTAGGCATTCTGAAAGGCATTTAACTCTTTAAAATGCATTTAATTTCATATTAACACAAATGGAAGCATCAATACCCACTGTGGTCCCTTTCAACTCTACCCATTCTGTAATTTTGTAAATAGATCAGTTCCAATGTGTTAAGAACTGGTTTTCTGATGTGCCATATTCCAACAGACTAAACTATCAATGAATCAGCAGTTGCCATGTTAGTGGCAACGCAAACACATGACAGCAAAGCATTAATCTAACAGAGCTGTATTTGTGACCAGTGGTACTGGATCCACTGTCTACCCACTTGGAATGTGGACCCTGTGACATTCCCTACTACATCAGGTAAAGGTGCTGTGGTAAACCCACAAATGAATTGAACCATCCCACTGCCCCACATCCTGTACTGTTTTCCTTGGTTCTACTGAATAATGCAGGTACAATGCAGGCAGCTGTATTTACTTGATTTTCTGCTATCATGCAAAGCAAATGCAGTATCAAATTTCTTACCTCCTCAAGTCAAGAACTCTCTCTGCCTTACTTACCTGAATGAGTGCCAAGCCCCAGGGTTGATGCCTGTTTACAAAGGTGTTTTTATGCATGCAGGTCATCTGCTGGCACAGGTTAAAGGCTGGGTCGGTGAAAAGAACAATATTCATTTATGCTAAGTGATGATTACCTGTTCTGAGCTGGGCTTTTCATGTTCTAAAGGCACTAGTTAAGCCCTTTGTTCAGACCCACATTCCCTGCTTTCCTCTGACTTTTGGGAGCTACTCACATATAAGCACAGCAAAATTTGGTCTCCTGCTTGTCCCTGGCCAAGATATGATCTGCAATAGATAGAGAGGGTACCACTCAATGATAGATGCCTTTCAGCTTCATAAAACCTTACCTAAGTGCTCTAGCATGTCTCTACTGGGTGCTGCTCCAGGTAGTCTGGATGCCTTGAAATGTCCTACTACCTGTGTGAGGGGTTGTATCAGCTTTGCATTTCAGAGGCCTCTTTTTTGAGAAGCTAATAAAATGTGCAGTATATTGTGATGTGAAATTTCCCGTGGTCCCTGGGGAAGTTTTCAGGACCACCTTCTAGAGTTACTGGGTTTGCTGGGTTTGGTGGTTTGGTAGGGATGGGTTTGGGTTTTTTGTTTGTTTCTTTCTTTCTTTTTCATTTCAGCTACACTGTATCAACATCTGGGCACTTATGCTCAAACAGGCATTGGCATACTGTATTGAGATGCAACTGGTCTATAAATAAATACTTGTTTACACATGCAATGAAATCATCACAGTTGCAATTACTCCACCCGGTCAGCAGTAATCAGTCCATCATAATGTAAAAGACACACACTTTAAATGGCAGTGATATTTTGTAGCCTCATACACCAACTTAAAAATTTCAGAGGTGACAGATAGAGAACACTATCAGGATTAAAAAAAAAAAAAGTCTCCAAAGGCTCACAGTCTACTTCAACTCCAATTACCCTCTGGGCATAACTATATTCATAAGGTTTATCACAGCCAGAAACTTCAGCCAACAGTTCTTTTCAAAGCTGTGGATAATGCAATTTCTGCCAAGTATAAGTAAAGACTTTGAAAATACATGCCACAAGGCAGTTATTCTGCAACCACAGTCCTCTCAGTTAAGAGCCCTGAATTGGTTGTTTGCAACACTTAAAATGTTGACAGGGCTGCTCTTAAGGACCATATATTTTTTAAGAAGTCATTTGCTATCATGTGCTACAAAGTCAAAGCATCTCAGAAAAGTATCTATAGTTGAAAATTCACTTAAGAATAACACAGGGTTTACTGACAGCCAGAAATTTTCCGACATCAGTGCACTCAAGACTGCATTCACATTTTATAAAGGGAACAAGGAAAGATTGCCTCTTTTCCTTGTGGCTGTAGCAAAGTGCTGTTTTATAATGTAGTCATATTGAGTGGAAGCATCCGTTGGTCTGAGTCAACACTGAACTCTCGATAAGTAACCCTGACTAAATAATATAGAAATAATTCTCTATGTAATGGTACTACAGTCTATTCTGAAATGCATTCACAGTTTCAAGTTGCAAAGACATCTAATGTTGTTCAAAGTGCAAGGAAGAAAGTCTCTTCTCCATTGGTTTGTGCTGTGAGGTCAAATTTAAACTTAAACCTGTAGCTCATAAAAGTGTAAGAAAATCTTATGATATCACAATAAAGGAGTAGTAATTGAAACTCAGATTCTGTTTTCTGGTTATCTGCCAACTCAACAGAGATGAATACATATAATTGCCTACAAAATTTAGTCCATCACCTATTCAAAAATTACAAAGCCATTTGCATAATCCAAAAGCATCATGTCAGGGCAATGTGTTTTAAACTCCCTTTTTCTGAGAGAGTTCTTGAACTCTTACCATGAGTACTCATATTAGCAGTAGCACCTTATATTCTTTTTGAAGCACGAGTGTTTCCTATAATCTTCCATATTGTCTTGATTTTTCTACTGGATTTCAACAACTTCACCCTAGATTTCTAAATTTGACCTTTATTATTCCAGCTTCACTTTCTTAGGTCTCAAATTCCCAATGAAGGTATTCCAATAAGCAAACTGTAGATAATAAGTAACTATCCCTTTACACGAGCAATTTATATTCCTCTATGTCCTTATATCAAAATCAACTTGGCTTTCCAATCTATCATCTCCATAACTTGACAGAAAGTTATTTTGCTGTCTCATTAATACCTTTGAGGTATTAGAATGGTCCCAGGGTCTTAATTAGTACAAAGAAAGTAAAAAGTTTCAAACTTTTTGAAAAATTATTTGATTTTTTCCAGATTCTTGACACTTTCTTTTATATTTACCAGAATTTCAGAATTTTTGAACTTTAAAAACATACATTTTGGTTGAAAACATAGAAACAGATTTTTTTAAAGCTCTCCTTTTTTTTCCCCCCCAGGAAGCTCATCAAGACTTATCACCTTTCCAAACAGCACTGGTTTTACTTTCATCAAGAAATTCCAAATCAGTTCTAGTTACTTTGACTTTGCAGACTGGATTCATTGTGTGTTGTCATGTCCTGTCTCTCCCCCACTCTAAATTTTATCTTCTTCTCTTTAACAGTCTGAATTTTTTTATAACTTTTGCATTGAAGTTCTCCTTTTCAGAGTCCCTACATTTGTCTGTGCCAGTAATCATAGAACCTGGAAAGAAAGGAAGGAAACACAGAAAGGGAGCGCAGTGATATTAGTTGGCAAATGGTGTATATGGTGTGTTGTCAGGGTTCTGCTCCGAGGAGCCTCTTCTTACTCCTGGGTCAGCACTCTGGCATCAGAGACCACACAAGGAAATTTCTAGATCACATGCAATGAATTCCTCGAACCAGTGCCAAAGAAATTTAACAGAAACATAGGACAGTGAGTAACTGGAACCTTTAAGCTGACCAAAGAGAAAGCAAACCATCACCTACCTGGAGTTAGAAACAGTTCTCAAGGTCTTTTATTCTCTTTGACTTTGCAAGAAAACTATCCCTGAATACAGCAGAGATGGCAATGTTGTCAGAAATAGTATACCTTCTGTAAAGATTTTTTTAGAATTTCCTGCAAAATGTGGTCCTTATATGCAGAAAACATATATATTTTCTACATTGCAGCACGCCAGCTTTCTCTCCACAATTACACCCTTTTCACTGCCAAGGAGAAAGTTAAGCTGCTAACAGTCTGACTGGGGAGACCACAGAGCTATTTGACTCTCATCTTCCTATTTCCTCTGATCAGATTTGGCAGCTGGGGATGAATTGCATTAAAGCCTGTATCTGCTGACCCAAATGGTTTATTATGAAGAGAATAACTTCATCAGGGTGGACAAAGAGTGACTGACATAGAAAACCGCAGTTTTGACCAAAGGTTCTGTGAGATCCCTGGCTACAAGGGAAGTGATCAACATCACATTTCATTCAGCATTCAGAACCACCAACATAATCCCATTTTAACTTCTGCTTGTTTAGGGGAGATACACATTTGCAAATCCTCCCAGCTATTGACTGAAATACTTACCAGGGTTTGGTGCAACATCAAAAACACTGCAGCCATATTCAGCCTGCCTTGAGATTCAACCTCCTTCTGTGCCCTCTTGCTGGGGTTAGAAGGCTCTTTGGCATCTTGTCTGCAGCCTCCAACTTGTCCTTGCTCTCATCAATTTTAGTAGCATGTATCCATTTTTAGCCATCCTGAGGGTATAAAATGTTACTTGAAATAGCCCTAACACTACTTGGTGTGAGGAAAAGGAAAGAGCATTTCTTACCAAGAAGAATTGCTGGTTATTTCTGTGTCCACTGCTGCTTCAATATAGATACTGACAACGGGTCACAAAGCTGATGATGCTCACAGCAGCAAGAGTCCTGTACACCGATCCCAGAGGCTGAGGAATACAAGCTCCTACTGACACACAGAAGTGCAACACCAGCTGAACTACAGCTTATCCTGCGTACCTCCATTGGGATTTTACCATAGACAAACAAGAGGTGATGCCCTCCTTGCCACACACAAAAGTAATTTGTGATTGTCAGAAGACAGTGAAACCCAGAATGGGTAAGGGTCATTTCTGTGACCCTTACCTAATTTATGTTTGTCCTAGTTAGAACAGCTGGGACCGAGTCATCACTGGATGGGTGTAGCCCAAAACTGTGTATTCTATGGCCCTCCATGCCATTTTCCCAGAAACTGTTGTCAGGGGGAAGGGGGCTGTGAGGTGGGGGGGTATGTTCCTGTCCTCATACCCTTTTATGGAATTCCCCGCTCTGAGCATCCTCATACCCTTTTATGGAATTCCCCACTCTGAGGGAACGACTGACCATTCCTGCCTGAACTGGAGAATATATAAACCTGGAGTTTCAGAACCTTTCCTCCACTCGTGGGATCCAGAGGAAGACTGCAGCTCGCTGCTCTCAACCAGCCTGAGACCACCACCCTCGACTGGACTGCAATCACCACTTTTGACCAGACTGCAACAGCTCTCCCACCAGCAGGTTTTTCCCCTCTCCCTTTACTTTGGACTCAAGGGGGGGCCCAAGGAACACCACTTTGTTCATGCCCCAGGGTGCTGGGTTATACATTTGGGTTTTGTGGGTTAAAACCAATTGTTTGTTTGTATAATTGTACTTACTGTATTATTTTAATAAATTGTTATTCTGATTTATAATCTCTCCTTTGAGTTGAGTTCATTTCCCCTGCTGGTTAACTCTTAAACCAGCACAATGTTGCACTTCTATTTTTGGTGCTCACAGTAAAAAAGAAGTCTTGGAAATTATCCAACTCTTAAAACAGACTTTAGATAGTTTGCTTAAGGCAAATCCACTTAACACTCAGGAAATGTATGATATCCTCTTTCTTACCTTCTCTCTTTGTACACACTGTCTTTCTCTCCCTATAGTGACAGAGGTCATAATCCATCCCTTTCTTGTTTTCATGTAGTTCAATACAGAGTTTCTCTAAAAGTCAGCCTTTCTACCTTGCACATTCAGCTATGTGTCCCCTTCCCAGCCTTCAAACTTACTTCTGCATCAGGGCTTTACTTGAAGTGTTGCTACTAAAATGATCTCTGCACTTTTCTTTGCTGGGTTCACCTGTATATCAAAATAAGAATCTTTGTCATTAAGGCTTTCCCTTGTTTATTTTTACCCTATATTGCTGATTTGGGTGTTGATGTTACTTTTCTTTCTGTTACCCAAATTACCTTCTCTCCCAGTGTCCTCTCTGCAGCAGAACCTTTGATGGAGTCTGAATTTTCCACATGTGCCTCAGTGTTCCCCTTTACTGGGACTCTGCGAGCTTATGATGCCTAAACATGTAAGAAGTTGTGACTCTAGAAGTGAACACTAGGAATGGGTAAGAAACAGGTAACAAACTGCTGATAATTCTTCAGGAAATCCATATCCCCGGGTAATAGGTCTCCTGCCTTGTTGTCTGGAGATCTCATACTCTGAAAGATATAAAGAACAATGAGCCTTGCTGCTTTCTGAACTATCTCCCTTACCAATAAATACTTTGCACAAGTTAAACCACTCATATAACCATCTCATTGCCTTTCCACCTTGAAAAATATGTTCAGAAGTCAAAATAACATGTTACCAGATTATAGAATCCATTGCATATTCAAAAATCCACTTGCGATGTGCCATAAGCATAAATACGAACACAGAATTACTCCCTGCAAATAATTTATATGATGCTGTTGAGGGGTATTTGAAAATAAAAATATTTGTCTTTTACATACTGTAATGTAAGGCCCACTCTCAGATTAACTAATATCAAGTAATCACAACTTTATGAATATCCAGATTACCTTTAGAAAGACGTATAGGGCATTACCAAATAATAAATGATTAACACATTGTGTGTGCCAAATAACTCGTTCCCATCATAGGAAAGTGAAAAAACCTATGAATTGTGTAAGTTAACATTGCATAGAGGATGCAGGTTTGGAGAAGGAACTATTACAATAAGCAAAATTGCATGGCTAGGAACTTTTTACCATTTTTAAGACCGGTCTTAAACTTACTAGTTTCTAGTAACCTGTCTACCAGTGTCTGTCTGTAAAGAAATGATAAAGAATTTTGTAACAGTGATAGAGTTTCTACTAAAATTTTATTTTCCTATGAGGAAATTTAACGGTTTTCACATTTCATAGCAAAAAAAAAGAAAAAATTGCAATTGACTGCTTTAGGTTGTTTTGTTTTCAGACTTTGCAGTGTTTTGGCTTCTAAAAAGATGTGGAATTTCCACACTATATAATTTTGGATGCTAACTGTGTTTCATCCCACATGCTTGTAATCTGAACATATTTGAGATAATTTCTTTGGAAACAAGGATTCACTTTTGGTTTTCAGGCTATGGTGTGCTGTCTGTTCTTGAAAGAGAATTCCCCAGTGTAATTAGTGAGGTTAAAATGATTTGAGGCCTTTTTTTTCAGAGAAGAAATTCCATTTTCCATCTAGTTTAACATTCTAATAGTTATCTTTGGGGGCTTGATTCAACCTTGTTGAAGTCTATCAGGTTCTTTCCACTGCTCACAGAGCCAATAGCATCAAATTTTTATTTGGCTTTGGTCACTACTGCTTGATTTTCAATACACTTTCTTTATCATTATACTCACAGCTAGTTTTATTTAGATCATCACTGTTGACACTGTGATTATTTAGATTTTTTTTTATTAACCTGCACATCTATCGCTCCCTATAATTAAGACACTACATCTGGGAGGTATTCCAGACAAATCTATGTGAAGGCAGTCTAGTTCATGTTCAAATGGGTATCTTGCCATATTTCAAGGTTTCTTTCTGTCTTGACTTTGCTATGAGGTCAATAATTTTCCATAAGTTTATGTGGGGAAAAAGTTTGTTGAAACTATATCCAGGACCTCTTTTTAACAATAATTTTCCTTTGCTATATCTTGCCAAGATTATTTAAGCCTCCCAGTGCATATTTATAGGAAGTCTGGACAAGGATAGAAGGAGGATTCCTTTTTTTTCTCATTTAAGAGCCTTAAGATTTCATTGCTTTATTAAAAAGGAGAATTTTCACCCTGCTGTAGCTTTTGGATACCTGTGACAAATGTGTTTTCACAGGTTAGTCCAAGGTTTATAGTAAAAACATTTATATCCCATACGCAGTCATGGCACATGCCTTTGTGGTGGTGGATATACTCCAGAACCTTTGACACCTGTTGGCCCCTCACCTGAGCCCTGCCCAGATCTGGAAGTGGTTTGTCCTCCCTGTTCCAGGGATAAGATTTCAAACCACTGCTCTTAAGCAAATTCAGAGCTCTTCCAAGACAGGCTTGGCTAATGTTGCCTTGAGATGGAACCAGTAGAATGTTTACTGGAGGCTATGACATGGCTTTGACCTCACCTTTGCCTTCAAGTTTGTCCAGTTTCAAGTGCCGTGGATTTCGCTGGTATTTTATTTTCTTTGTTGCTTGTTAACTGTTGTTCTTCTTTTATTACATTAAGTATGAAACAAACAAAGGAAAATACATATAAAAGTCGATTAGTCATTTTGTCCGTTGTCTGGGCAAAGAGGTCTGAACGCTCACCAAGTGAGGGCCATAAAACTTATTTGCAAGATTTTGGCATATGCTTAAAGCATTTCTGCTTATTATAACATAAATAATGAAGCAGGATATGCCCAAGGATCCTGTAAGTCCTATCTGGGACATTGAAAGGGTCTCACCCTCCCCAGTGCTGGTAAGCATCTTCTGTACATTGACATGCTCCGTGGTGTTTTCCAGATAAATAACAAATTAAAAGCTCTGGACTCGGTTCAATCAAGAGAGCAAGCCTGGCAGAGCTGTGGGAGAGAGGTGGGCACTGGAGAGGAGAACTGGATTTTGACTCCTGGAAACTGAAAACCAGTATTTTTGAGCAGAATGCCTCCACAGATGGGTGAGTCCTGCTCCTGCTCAAAAATCACTCAGGAAAAGCCGTTCAAAGGCCCTCACTGGCATGACACTTCACATAGGCTGTGCTCCCTTTGGGATTTCCCAGCAGAAGTCTGTCTCACCAGATAGTTCTCTAATGGAGTACAGACGTCATTCTTAATTTCCTGCAAAGAAACTTACAAGAGGTAAAGCTTTGAGAACAGCCCTTTCCCTTTTCCAAACTGCATTCCCATCAGAAAACTTGGAGAACTTATAATAGGAAAAAATGTATTTTTTTAAATTTAGTTGTGTGTTCTCAAACTGTTCTGAAGGGTCTATAAAGCAGGGCATGCAGCTGCACAATGGATAATCTGCATACTAATTCATTCCCTGACTATAGGCCAGAGGCTTCTCTGTGACAACATATGAGTTCTGACTGGGCACCAGGTCTGAAAAATATATGTACGCATTGTCATTGCACATCTGGAATTTAGAACTGCTAATGGATATGCTGTGATAGAAAAGTGTCTGGCCAATAAACTTCGTTTATATATTTATTTTAAAAAGCATTACCACATTTCTGGCTAGTAGCCTTTCATCCTCTAGACTTTACACCAGTGCATCTGGAACGCTAAGCAGCTCTTTCAGGGATGCAGCCATATCCCAAAAGGCACCTTTTTTATTTGAAATAGCTTTAAAAACTAATTAAAAAGGAGGAAGGTGGTGTTTTTCCCTATGAAGGCTTACATACCTAGCCTTTTATATCAGCTCCTACAGTCTCAGAAACCACAGTTGAAAATTCTCTCTCAGACTCTTCGTCAACCTACTTTATTTTCCAAGGTGCTGTTATAAACACATGCAGCTGTCTTTGAATAATGTATTTTCACCCTATTACATGTGCAACTCAAAAGAGCAATTACTTGTGAGTAGGTTTTTGAAGGACTAGCAGTGGAAATCGGAGCATTTTGAGTTTCTATGTGTCACTTTGACCCCCCTCCCCTCATCGTAGTCACTGAGCCTCTGGGCAGAGCAGATGCAAGAGTCCCTGTGCTACAACTTACCTTCCATAGGGTCAGAGATGCCTCGTCTGTCTACTCAGTCTCTCTCAAGTGCTGAGAAATAGCAATAAAAGAAAGACTCAGACACCAGCAAGCAGCGAAAACTACAAGACTGCTGCCTGTCCAGGCATACTAATAGGTGGCCACCTGAAAATTACATTCCATGGTGATGCATGGAATGTATTTCAGCCAAGTTAAAGGCATGTCTCATTTACTGGCCACCTTTACAGCTATGAATCCCTGGCAGGCACAGTGTTTCACGTCTTGATGCAGAGGCAATGTGAAATGCTCTCCCACATGCAGGTAGTCTTTTATTTTATTAATGTTTGCTTCTATAAATCTCATACCTCTGTGCAACGTGCTCTGCGCAAAGAGTATTTTTTAGGCAGGAACCAACTCCAAGCTGATGGCAGCAAGAAGCACCCATGTATATTTAGTGAGGATTTGTAGGGCTGGATTACTGAAAACCTTGAGAACCAGAGACACATTTTTATTTTCTTTACTCAAGATTAGGAATTAGGCTCAAACTGTGAAACAAGTCATAAAAGATCAGCTTTTTATGATCAGATCACCCAGATGGTTTAATGGCAGCTGCTTTGATGTCCACATAATGGCTTTTCAGGTACTTGGAGGACATGAGAAAAACAACCCACGACCCCCCCTTCTGACTCATTTCTCACCCAAACTCCCATGATTGGCTTCATCAACAAAACAAGAAGCAGCCCAGTCAGTGCTTTATAAAGCTTTATTGCAAGATGTGTTTACATAATGCTGTAGAGGTGAGCTTTTTAACTACTTATATCAAGAAATTTTGGACACAGGTCTGTGGTCAGTTTTCCATATTGACCCTGCATGGCACAGAAAAAAAAAAAAGTGTCATTGGATCTTTTCAGACAGTAAAGTGGGAAGAGTGGGGGGAAGAAGAGGCAGATAAAAAGAAAATCCCCCTGTTTTACACTAAATGTGACACAACTTCTGAAAGATCAATACAAACGGTAGGTGAGCTTCATGTGTAATAAAATCTTAAAAGAGTAGTTCAAGTTCTTTATGAAATAAAACAGAAACAAAAATGCAGTTTCATGGACAATTAAATTTAACATAGAACGAATTCACCTAAAATGAGAAAACAACAAACAAACCCAAAAACTCAACCAAAAGGACCTGTAGATAACATCTCCGACCATGCATGGCTTGTTTTTTAAATTACAATTCACAGAATAACACTGCTGGAGAGCCTATTTTACACTATGCTACACAGAACATGAAAAAACATGAGTAGTGACATTTACACAATTTTACAGTATTTCTCCTTTGTCTAAGAAACACGTCCTTTTCTACTTTACATTTTTTTACAATTCCCAGCTCACAAAAAAAAGGACACTATACGCGCAAAGACAGTCTTTAAAAAGGAGAAATGCACCCAATGCTACAAATGCACCTTTTCTTTCACAGAAGCCTCTGTATTAGATAATGATTAAACAAAATATATCTCTATCTGGCACTCAGTGTGAAATGGACTAATTAGAAATAATTATAATTTTTTTTTGCATAAACATAAAACTATACAATCTCTGCAACTCCTTGCATTACTTTGCTATGTAACTATTAAACTGCTTGCTAAAAACTTCTTGGGATCACATCTGAAATGCCAATTGAGGCAGTTTCTGCCCCAGTTGAAGAAGGAAGGTGGGCCTTGTATGTTGTTCAAGTGTTTGCGAGTGATCTTCCAACCATTGCCTATAATCGAACATTTTCTCTTTCAATAACACTTCAGATTGTTTTCTTTCAGAGCCTGTAAATACCTGGCAGTTTTTCCTGCA
The DNA here is from genome assembly GCF_001715985.3 of Manacus vitellinus. Lineage (NCBI taxonomy): Eukaryota > Metazoa > Chordata > Aves > Passeriformes > Pipridae > Manacus > Manacus vitellinus. The sequence goes on from NW_021939256.1 coordinate 8,889,435, forward strand.
GAGAAACATAGCCCTTACAGCTTAGACAAGTGTTTCGTGCATCTCGATGCTGGAAGTACAGAGCCACCATCCCAATGTGTCACAGCCCACCCCAAATCCTCATTAGAGGACTGGAATGTGTAGTGACTGTACAGGAGTGAAAAAGAGAGACAAATATGCTCCTGCTTCTGTCTAACACCATATCTCTGGGCATCCTTTATATGGAGGCAGGCAGTGTGTACGCCTGCCTATGAGTTGAGGTGGAAGGAGGAAGGATGTGAAACTGGTGGGCTGCCACCTCCACCTCAGTGAAATCAAAGCATTGCAATAACAACAATGCACAGTGTACCTGAATCTAGACTCCTACCATCGACCAAATGGCTTCTAAAGCATTTTGGACCGCTACTTGCTGTTGTTACATCACCAGGGAGGCTGCTGCAGGACGAGTGCCTGACAAAAGGAATCATTCACTGCACCTACAGTGACATTGTGACCCTTGTGGTTGCAGTACATGTTGAAGTCCTAGTGTTGGCCAGGCTACACTTAGAGCACAGCACACCAGGGACTTAAGGTGCTGTCATGCACGATCTTGCAGGAGGCCCTTGCTGTTCACTCACATTAAGACTCTAACTCCAAATTTCTATTAAATCGGGACATTAACTCTTATCTTGATATTTGCATGTGACTTTCTATTATGCTAAAACCAAAGTCTTGTCTATCTACAAAACTGATGCCTTACTTTGCTGACGGAATCAATCACTGCAGATATTTACTATAAAAGGGGGTCAAAACAGAAAAAGAAATTTATTTTGAAAACTGCTTTTAAGGCTGCTTCCAGTGTTTATCAGAGCAAGAAAGATTCTCATCAAACCACTACTTTTTTGTTGATTTTGGATTATAGACAAGGATCTATCAAACAGAAGGGTCACACATAGCAGCCAATGGGCTATAAAACATCTAGAATCCATGAGTCTGGTGCCTGGCCTGACTGAAAGGTGAAGAGTGATGAATTTAATTTTTGTGATGGATCTTTCACTCTTCATCATGGCACACAAGCATTTCCTGGGGGTGTTTCTTCACTGTAGCCACATAACTGCTACTTAACGTTATCCCTAGGTTGGGAGTGAGGGAATACAAAGTAATTGTATATAGTCTGCTTTTGAACATCACGCAAGATGAAAGGAAATTAGGATAGCTTCCCTTTGGCAGGTATTATGTATGCTAAAGTTTACCTCAGCATCCAGATCAGGAAGACATTATGGTGGCAGACAACTGCCACGACAGATAAGTTACTGGCAGCAGGTGGGTGCTGAAATGAACACCAGCAGTGACTCAGAGCTTGGTGGAGATACAAAACTCTGGGCACTACATTTGCAGCTGACTGGTACTATGGGAAAGGGAAGAGAGGTAGTTATTATGGCTGCAAGTGTTTAAAAACAGCCTTCATGTATCTCTAAGTGAGAAACGGGAACATGTGTTACTACATCGTGTATCCAAGACTTTTATATTTGTTACAAACCAATCCATATCTCACATATGTTTTAAAGCAAGTGTTACATCCTTATGGTGGGCGCTTCTGATGATGGAGGGGCAGGTAGCAACCCAAAACCCGAAGGTTACAGTGTCATTAGACAGACAGAGAGAGGCATGCAGATATTACGAATTCCTCCATTTCATCTGGAATCCACTAGTTAGATGAAGGGGAACAAAAGTTATTCTCACAGTCAGGACATGTTGGCTGACTCTGGAGGAAACACTGCCACCTTACAGATTAGCACATAGGGCTTCAGGCCATTTTTATCAGGAACTGGAATGGAAATATTTTCTGTAGTTATTGAATTGTTACCGTGTCTGATGATCTTGTTGCAATAAACACTGAGGACAGTGGAATTAATCTGACTGTATACTACTGCATAAACACGACCAAGTTATTCTTCAATAAAAAATGGTATTGGTTTTACAGACAGAGAGCACAAATGGAAAAACAAACATAATGGAAAAATGGACAAGGAAGAATATGCTTCACATGTAGGACATTTGCATCCAGAAAATCCAAAAGAAACCATCTTTTTTTTCCCCCAAACTTATTCTAACCCTTATTATTTCCCATATTTAATGTTCTCCTTGATAAGGAGCATATAAAGTTTTGCACATTTTTGCACAATTCTTGGAAAATACATATGCCCAACTATTAGTAACTCATTAGCTATGTTATGTCTCAGAGATAGATGCTGTACTTTGTCTAAAAAACCCAAAACTTTGTTCCCTGTTATCAAGTGGTCACCAATAGCCACCTATTTTGCACATTCAGAATATTTTAATTAAAATATTCAGATTTAAAAACTTGTTTGATTTTCTCCTCCCAGTCAAACATAGGATCTCTGTCAGCATAAATGCATTTTGTTGCATTTCTGCTTCTTTTATCCCTTATCAAGTAGCACAGTTCAACATAACCATTACATTCAGGGCGTCTTCCTCTTGTTTCAGACTTCAAAGACCTCCACGAACCCCCATTACCTTCATTTCTTTGTTCTGAGCATCCTTAAGAGAGATTTTAAAAGTCCATAATGGTGAGCAGCACATAAAGATCCACTTTAAAATCCAGATGCTCGTAGGTCCTGCATACTTTGCAGTGAAATTAGTTACATGCCACTTCTGTTTCCCAACCAGCTTCCTCCTTTCCATGGCTTTCAAATACACAACATATTTTATTAATTACCCAACTACTGCCTTCTGCCTACTTGTAAAATTGGCTTTTTAACAAGTTGAGGGGAAAAAAACATTGAACTTAATGCTGTCCTTAAGAACCTTTGCTCATTAGTGACTTTTTACTCCATGGAAGATCCAAGGCATTGGCAGGTAAAGAATGAAATGTTATGATCAAGAGGGTGGGCAGCACAGATGGGATGTTCAACCACAGATCTCATTGCAGTGTTGTCAGCTACTTGGTTTTCTCATCACTTGGATGCTGTGCTCGATGCGATGTGAAAGGTGACCAAGGTTTCAAAGGTTTATTGTGTTTGGTTCAACTATCCTGAACAATCTTCAGCAATTATCCTCTCCTTACTGAGAACAGAGAAGAATATGTGAAGTACCTGACCTTGCTTGGGTGCCAGAAGCAACACAGCTATGGCATTAGGACCCCAGCATAGACTCTTATTTAATTCTATTTTCCAAGTGTGTTTTGTAGCCAAAATTGAACCCCATTACCACAACTAAACTGCAGCAGTTCCCCAGTTAACTAGCTTGAAGGAAGCCTCAGCTGTTACTGCTCTGCACACACCCCCTTAATCTTAGAGGCTAAGGCAATGGAAAGACACAATCTTGTGCATTCTTGAGGATCAAATGGCCATATACAGACTTTGGCTTAAAAAGTTCCCTTTTCTGTCATTGTTGTTTGTAGTTATCTTCAAAATACTTCAGCACTGGCTGGGGTGACTGTGTTCAATTCATCTTCACTGCTGCGTATGTCCTCCACTTAAAGGTAGATGAGTTGACAAAAGGTTCTTCAAACATGCTGAGGGCAGTTATAAAAGTCAGTTATAAAACAGTGAGATAAGGGCAAATATATTGGAGTTGTTTACTGTGGTACCCATTCCACTTGTATCAAGGATAATCACAAAAAACCAGTAAAGAACAGCAAAAACACAACAGGCTTTTTAGCAGGGCTATTTCATATTCAGTCATTAATTTGAAAAAAAAAACAAACCACCACATTATCTTGCAGCAGAGAAAAGCAGCATGAAGGGCACAGGCAAATGAACAAAACTTCTTGAACTTAGCGTCCAAATTCATTTATCGAGTACGTAAAATTGTTAACACAGATCTCTCTGAAACTGTACAAATGCACAGTACAGTCATAGCTCAACAAGAGGCAGGAATTGCATTCTCTCCTCTGTGTGCATGCTGCTATGTACAGTATGAGTGTGTATTAATACATACGAATTAAGGATCCTAAATTCTCCACTTGTATTGCAGGCCATCTCCTGCCCCACAGGGTGAATCCCACTGAACAACACTGAGTTCCTACAAAAAAGACATTCTTTTCCTCCTGTCCAGGTGGAACAGTAAGGCCCCACAGTGAAAATCGTGGTCCAGCTAGCTTCAGCAAGAGCATGATTTCACACCATGACTGTATATGTACAGATACACATACACATGTCCACACATTCATTCTGTACATATACAAAGGTACACATACATTTTTACATTCTTTGGTGGCAAAATAATAAAAAAACCCAATAAAGCACTGGGTTGCACAGACTGCACATCTTTTCTTAATGAATCTGTTTCAGAAAAATTGGGTTTGCTGTAACAGGAGTTATTTTGCCTCTTTAAGGACCATTCCTTGCATTGACAAAATGCCATACATTTACCATGACTAAAACAGGGCACAAGAAAAGCCAACGTAAACACAGCTCACATAATGACAGATAATTCAGAGAGCCCCCTCCTACTCACATCAACACACCATGAGAAGAAGAAGTCATATGCTTTCACCTACAAGCACTGAAATGCTTCTTCAGTTACTGTTGGGATGACATGCTGAGCTGTGGCACACTCTTCTTCTGCCCTGGCTGTGGGGTTTTGCTTTTTGTTGTTTATTAAAATTGAACTAACAGAGGACAGGATGTTGGGAGCAGCAGAAGAGGCTGGCAGCTCAATGTCACACTGAAGGGTTGTCAGCCTGTGTGCTTCAGATGAATGGCTCTTCTTGTTGCCACCTCTGGGATATCAAACCTGCATCTCAGAAGTGCTGATGAGGCCCAGTGCTTTGGCTTCTTCTGGTGTTAGCCCACTTTTTAGTGTCCTTCTCACTGGGCGGTCATGAATTCCAAAAGCAGGCAAAAAACCCCAAAAACAAAAAAACAAAAACACAAACACAAAAACAAACCAACAAAGAAAATGCAAACAATTAGAATTGATAATTTCACAAGACTTTCACCTGCAAAAAACCCTGTTAACATGCAAGCTCAATCAAATCAAAAGTTGCTATGTACTCAGGGACTCAAGTTCAGAAACACTGAGTAATGCCCTATGGCAAATCCATGGGAGCATCAAGAACTCAGCAACTCCAGTCAGGCAAGAAGACATTTGTCATTTGACATTTAGTCAACAAAAACTTTTAAGGAAAAATACCACAGCATTTCAAGATTTTTTTCCCTGAGATTATATCAGTTGATTTTCAGTTCATAGAAAGTATCATCTGCCCCATTATTTTATAGTTTTATAAGGACCCTTTTAAAAGTCCTTTGCAATCTTTATAGGGCTCCATTGAATTTAGCACTACTAAATCCTATGAGACCCTTTAAATGTGTGAAAAAAACCCACCCCAAAAGGTAGAAAATTAAAAACTTAACTAGTTTATAGTTGATTCAAATCATTAGAACTACTGTTTTCATACATGCACCCCTTTCTTCTGTAACATTCCCCCATATGAGCACTATTTGCGTCATATTTGTCATTAGTAGTCTGCAGCATTTTAGCTGAATTTAAATGATAAATTTAGGCCAAAATATTTTTTATTAATTTTGCATAAAGTATTCTGAATGCTAGCCCTGACATAAAAGTTTTAAAACTTGTGATTGCCTTTTTTATTCAGAAACAAGTGACTGTGTGACTGTACACACTGAGCATCAGTGTCTGGACTTTAATTCAAGATGCAAATTTAGTGTTCACTCCCCACTTTGATGATCCTCAAGTACAAAAAGCCAATTGAGAAGTTTAAGCTGCATGCAAAGCATAAACAGTGACTTAATGTTTGGAGCCCCAAAACAGTGAAGTCTGGAGGTAACTAATCTTAGAGAAACCAATTGCAAATAGTGGTCAAGGACTTCTTGCATTACTGTCATTTAGCACAATTAAGACCTCTAACTTATAGAAATATTCCGTTCATGTAACTGAAACTGGGTGGTCACACTCAAGAGTTGAGCAGGAGTGAGACAAGGGAACGGACTGGTATAGAAAACAGAGGGATAAGATAAAGGAAGAATACGGTGTAGTTGAATATTTGGTACCATGCAGGTAGAATGAATGTGGTAATATGTTTGATAGTCAAACCACTTTGATCAGTTACCAAGGTTAATCAAATGAGCTGGAAATGTCACGTGTGTAGTTGTACCTCCATTATCAAACTCTTAGTTGAAAACTGTTTTTCAAGGCCCACTCCTTTTCCTTACAGTATTTGCATGCTTATTAGACACCACCAGGAGTCTGCACAGCAGTTTTTTATGATACCCAGTTTTTCCTACCATATTCATCAGCAACATCTTCCAAGTTTACAATACTTAGCTTAAAGCACTACAGGGTTAAATGCAACTGATAAAGGTAAGATTACGAAAGACAAAAAAAGTACTACCACAAGAGAAATAAACTTCAAAAAATGCTCTGGTCTTCTTGGTGAAAAATACCCATCAAGGACTTTTGAGTCAGTCCTCATCACCGGCACCCTTTTTGACATCTCAAATTTGACATCCAAATGTCCATGATGACAAATGTTAATTTCTAGACACAAGCTGTGAAATACCTTAGGGTCTTAAGGTCTCAGTGAATCACCCAATGCTTGTTTCTGTATCAAAATAAACTATATCATGAGTGGAAGAACAAATCCAAGAAAGCTGCAGTAAAAACATTTCTGTCATATTAGAAGCAAAGATATTTCCCTCTGCAGTTCACCCGCGTAGCTGCCTGCAGCGCCATACCCTCTATAACATGCAGCCAAACATGGACCATAGCTAGCTAGGCCACTGGACAGTAGAGACATGTTAAAAAATATGCATGTAGGAGGCTACACGTTCACAGGGTGCCTGTCTAGAAAACTTCCCACTGGCGCAAAAGTGAACTGGAAAACCAAATGCAGAACAAATTTCCAAGTTTTAGACACCTCTGCAGAAGTGTCAAGCCAAATGTATTCATGACTGCCCTCACACATATCTCCAGCTCTCTCAGACCACCCTCACTCACTCGCATTTGCAAACTGAGCACAATAACCACTGTAAAATAAAGCTATTTTTTTCTTCTCAGATGGTAAGATAGGAAGAGAACAGAATTGTTATTCCTGTTTGTAAACATTTAATAGGAACTGAGGTACTCTGCTAACTCTGATTATGTACTGGACTAAGTAAAATTCCGCTCTTATTTATGACAAGATAAATCTAGAACAATCTTCTTTAGGTCAGTACAGTTACTACTGCAGAAATAACTGGGTTGAGACTGTATTTAATAACTGAAAGGGAAATGTGTGCCTCTATAACTTCCACCCAGCAAAACAGAGTTGTTTAAATTCCTTCATCAGCCTGAGTGACAGGATTACTAGTTTACTAGGAAAAGCCAAAAGGATTCACAAAAACATACAGGTCTCTTTGAAGAAAATTACATTTCTCAATTCAGAAATAATAATTAGGAGTTAAAATACCATGGTAGAACCATCCTCATGAAACAAACAAGGAATCTTCTTTACATTAGACAAGATACCTCTCTGAAACTCCAGATGCCTACCTATCAAACATACTAAAGTCTTAGACTGAGGTCCTTGTGCCTGAACCCTTTGGTGACTGAGGAAAAGAAATAGTGTATGCAGCATGTGACAAGGACAAGTGCTCTATTCTGAGTCTGCTGTATGACTCACACAACACAGGCCAACCTCAGACTTATACTTTTTGTGCTACTGCAAAACAAGTAGGAATGACAATACACAATGAGTTGCTGGGATGTACGCAGCTGTCATTAAACAATATATCCCTCAGATGATTATTCTACCTTATCTCAGCTGTCCTGTAATACAAAGAATGATAACCTGGATCTAACATATTCCAGTAACCTAAGGTTTTAAGGCCAGCAGTTAGGAGAAAACAGCTCCAAACAATGTAGGACTTTGATGGTCATAATGATACTGTCAAGAAAATAATAAATAAAAAGAAAAGATGTGAAGAATCCTTTCAGTGACAGAATAATTCCCACAAAAACTGACAGCTGCTGACTTGTATAAACTAAGTGGGTGGGGCCAAATACTGCAAAGTACAGTGGCTACTGGCAAGATTAAAGCTGTCCATCATCAACAGGCAACTGGAAGGATAACAGCTGACAGAATCATGGTCCAGACTCAAATGAGGGAATTCTTGTCCCTAAAATGCAACAGACCAGTCTGACACAGATGAATCCACTTGTAATTTGAAGTAATATGTACAGATGAAGGTTGTCTGATAAAGGGTCTCTTTATATAAAAGTTATACCTAATATGTATAAATTAGAGTACAATTACAGTACAAATTACAATTTCCTCATCTGAAGATACAATGGATGGGTGCAGTAGTATATCCATAGTAGCATAAGAACAAGCCCCACCATTCTCTGCACTGGCTTGTAGAATATGGAGGCTTGTGGGTGATGAAGGCAGGAGAAAGCTGAGTTATCTACAGGAGCAGGGAGGTGGGTAAACCTTGTCTTGACATTCTGTTAAACAGATGTCCTCAGTCATTTGTCTATTTCCTCATAAAGTGCTTGGTAGGGTTCTTCTACATTAGGTCATGAACACGGTCATCAAAACTGAATGCAGGGAGATATTTTCCTTCCATGTTTTATAGGCAACGCAAAATTGCATTTCTCAAACTAGATCTTCACTCTCCCTGCTTCACTGAACTCTGTCATGTCTCTAACTGGACTAGACATAATATCTTGGCTTGTAAAACTCTTGGCATGCTGCAGATCACATTAAACTGAGTTATGGAATGTATTTTGGAGGCAGTGACAATAAAAATAAGACTTTCAAATGACCTTTTAGGTTCTTCAAGCAATTTTTAAAACATTTGCTTAAGAAATATAACATAGAGAGAAAATAACTCTTACTCTTGTCACAAGCAAGGCCTGCTGAGATCCCATAACCAAGAAACTAAATGTTGTTTTTCTGGGGTCAGAGGATATGATATTCTTTGTTAATCATGAAATCTAGAATTTTATTTGATATTCTGGCAGAATGCAGTGTGCTTATGATGAACTCGATGAATTTGACTCTGCCTGTTGGGTCAAAATCTACACAGATACATAGCCCTCATACTACACTGGAAAAGTTTTAAAAAAGAGTAATTCCCCAAGCATAGCTTTGTTAGAAAATATAATTATCTAGGGTTTGGTTGTGTTTTCAAAGAGCAAATATAATTTCTAACTTCCTCTCTCCCTACCTTTTTTTTCTTAAGACTCAACAAACAGTAAAGATCAGTCTGCCTGGCGCCATTTATTCATGCACTTGCAATGGCTTCTGGCATGTGTGTTTACATTTGTAAGAGTTACTTGTAAAGCAGAATAGATATGACCATTCCTGCTCAAGCGGTCACAGAATGGGTGTCCTTCCTATTGCAAAGACGTGGCAGACACAGAGCTTTCCCACAGTCCCAGATGCAAAGGTAATGCAGCTGTTAGTGGCTGATTTGGAATGAAGAAAATCCACGTGTCTGTAAATTACACAGTGAGGGCAGCAGGAAGGGCAGATTACATGAGACAATACAGGCCAGCTCCATCACCTAATTTCATTTAATGTATCTTAGTTTTGTTTTGTGTTATCCACACCTCTCTTGCACATGTAGTCTATGTTCTCATATATTTGCATTTAACATATTCTCTTGGACTTTACTCCAATGAGTCCAGAATGGCAATTTGCAACTCAAAAGTTCAATCCAGACAATCTTGCTCACATTTTCTTATTTTAATCCTTTTCTGTCTTTGCATTTTTATGCCACTGATTATATAAGTTATACTTATGTTTAATTATGCATATATCATTGCTGAATATGAGTAGGCTTAAATGCTCAATAGAAATCCTAAAACATTGTGTGTAGAGATTTTCTTCTGGGGATTTGTAGGTGAATTTTTGGACTAAATCACACACTTCTCTGAAGAATTACAGAAAACTGAAATGTGGTCTCTGTCTGGGTCAGCCACATAGAAAGCTCACGGAAACAACACATTATTATGTATTACTACTGCCCTGCAGCTTTGCTTTGAGTCCTGTCAGCACTTCATAGATGGTACAAGTCTCTCCTAACAAGAAATTCTGTAGTTCACAACCACCTCTGGGTGTAACTTATGGTGGCTGTGACATAAAGAGGAGTCTAGCAGTGGAAAATGACAAACTGGCACTTCATAAGGAAAGCCTTACTTGTTTTTCATCTCTAGGTGGTTTATGTTATAGGGAACAAAATATAACATTGCTTTAGAGAACCTGGGTTGCATGAAGAGCATACGCATTTTCAAAGTAATATTTAATATGTAGTTGAAACTGTTAAAGTTTCCAACTTTATGTATTTCACAGATCATCATTTACATGATCCCAATAGTAGAGCAGAAAAGAAGATTTAACTCTGTCCTTGAAAGTCGTCTGTGACAAAACCCCCTTAATTTTCAGGACTTATGTGAATTCCACTATAAAGACTTACTATTAAAAGCAATCTTGCTGCCACCTCTCTCATCATTCCTCCCACTTAACTTCACCAGTCAGAAACGATTCCACTATTAATAGGAAAAGCATCAAGAGCATAAAGCTCACCAAGAACTGAATCTCCATGTAAGCACTATATACTGTTTTCAAGACCAGACTAAATATTAACAATGCACAAGTCAAAAAAAGGCAGGAGATGGGATAAAAAAAATAAACTAAGTGTTTTAGGCCTGCAATCTTTACATTGCATTTGGAATTTTAAAATGACCCACTAGAAGGGTAGATCAGAACACGGCGATGTCTCTTGGAGAGTGACTTGGAAGAGGAGTGTGATTGTGACCAAGTTTGACCACTCAGGATCTGTGGAATGCAAATTAATTATCCCCATTAGGAATCCATGCTGGGGAATAAAACAGTAAAAGGTAGCATCTCTACAAACCTATCAGATTAAAAATAACTGTGATCAAAACAATCTTGTAATTACATTAATTGGCTGACGTTATTCTGCCTAGAGAAAGCCATATATATACATACACATATTATTTCTTGGACATAGTGCTGGGGGCAAGATAAATGCAAAATAGCTTTGTGTGAAACATTTTTGTTCATCTTCTAAGGGAGACTTTCCTCCAAACACTTCTGACAGTCACGTCCACGCAAATCCCTGCCTTTCAAACCCCTTCTGCTAATCTACTTGGTGGCAGCAGAGGGCTCTCTTTGGCAGCTGTGGTAGCTCCAGGCTGTTCCTGAAAGTCACAGGAGATCGCTTCTGTTACTGCACTTCTTTTGTAAGGCAGCCTGCATAGCCGCCTTGTACTTGCCTGCCTTTTCTCGTTCTCAGATGAAGTGCTTTGCATAAGAACTCTGCGATTTTGTCAGCCAGATACTCACTGCTGCTGAGTTCTTACTTGGATGCTGAGAATCATCAGCTTTCAGGAAGGAAGGATAATGTAAATGAGTAAATTTCTGACCAGAGATAAACTTGAAAGTCACTTTAATATAGAAAGAAAGCAAACAAAATACATATCCTATCAATTTTGGACTAACGGTGTGCAACTCAACCATACAATTTTTTTTTAATACTTAAAACTTAGATATCCTAATTTTGGGAATGAATCCTGTGTCAAGAATTCAAAAGCCTTTACCTTTAAAATATGTCCATTAAAATGAAAACAGAGGGTAACAAAGATGAACTCACTGATGCAGTGAATGGCAAACTGGCAAAAGTGAAACCAACAATTTGTATGTCTTGTAAGATGCAAACAAATGAAGTTAGTTTTTTCTACAGAACTACGTTTGAAAAAGTGCCTAAACTGTATACCATAACAGAAGTATTTATATAGAAATGTCAGTGCCAATATTCTGTGACCTGTGAACATGAACAGCTTTATTTCCTACATATAATACTGACCTCACCTGCTCTTTATCAGCTGCTCATCTCCTGCTAGTTTTTCCCATATTACCTTCAGCATGCCCTTTCCTGAAATTAAGAAAAGTGCCATCTGGCCAAGAAAAGATGGCCAGACAAATTCCAGCACTTGTAAGTTCTTGTCTAGAAGCCCATGGGAAGCTGCATTTGGTTCTCCCAGTGTCAGAAACACAGCACAAGGAGATGCCAATGGTCTACCTATGCTGTAAAATCCTGCTGGGACACAGGCTTCACCTGGACAGTCCCATGAGGTGACAGCCACTCTAAAATAACTAGGACTACCCACTATAGCAGCAGTTTTCTCCTTGTTCCTAAACCCCTGTGCTTGGGTAATGTAACATACATATACATGTGACTGTCTGAGTAGCATTCATCTTTCTCTTCTCCCTGTAAACTAAAATAAACAGGGATAAAAGATACGTATTTTTTGTAAACATTGCATATTTCATTCTGACTTTCCAGATCAATGCAATGACTTCTCATCCTTTTTTCAGTTGCTGTATTCAAACAGTTCTGTGCAGTTTTGAGCAAATACTAAAATCCACAGTATCTCTAACACTAGTACTGGAATGCAATGTAAATTTAAGGAATGACTTATTGGTACAAGCTGGGTTAATTTTATATCTGACTTTATTTATTTAAAAAAAAAGGTATTTCAATCAGAAAGTTTGAGCTAAGAGCCCCAGAAGAAATAATTTCTATCAGAATAAAACTCATTCTAGAAATGACTTACAGATTCCTCTAAAATAGTAACTGGAAAATGAATATAAGCCTCTTTTACAAGCAATTTTTCAAACTAGATTTTTAAACCAACCTTTTAAAAAACCTTTTGTTTTGAAGGCTACATGATGTAGAACTGTACAGGATGATTGCAAGTATCCTTTATGGTGTCGGGACCAGGCAAACACTCTTGAACAAACCTTTAGGTATGAAAGATACAGTTTGAAACTCATGGAGACTGCCAACAAAATATCTAGGCATTATACATTTGAACACTCAAAAAGCAGAATGTCTACCCCTGTCTGTCAAGATCAGATATCTTAAAAGAAAGCTATAACCTCTCCCCCAAAACAAACATAGTAAAGCAGAAACTGAACACTTATAAATAAATGTGTACCAACTTAGAAATGGTACTAATATCAACAATCACAATTATATATGTCTATATGTCATCAATTACAATGGACAAAACTGAAAATATGCAACCAGCTATTCAGCCTCATACTTTAAATACATACACTGATTTACAGCTATCAAAACTCAAGATAAGTGCTATGGGTTATGCAACTAATAGCTTAGTGGCTAATGGTTATGCCACATAATAGCTGGTATGGTGGTATTTGGTCAAAGGTTGGACTTCATGAACTTGGAGGTCTTTTTCAACATGAATGATTCTATGCTTCTACGATTCTATCCTCTCCTGTTTGTTCTCCAATAGCTGTTGATGTTGGCCTCTGGCACAGGTGAGATACAGGACTACACAGACCTCACCCTGCTCAGGTACATCAATTTCTACAGCTCACTGTAGTCAACTGCATTTATTAGTCATTCATTACCTATTATTAGTAATTTTAATTTATTGTTAGTGTTTTTATTTATTGTAGATCATGGTGTTTAGTTCTCCAATTTTTGCAAAGATCTTGCCATCCTAAGGATGAAAGAATGTATTACTAAAAAGGCATCCAAGACACCAGCTATCTTGGTATCTAATAGAGATAACCTTCCAGCTGCCATGCTTTGCCTCACATTCTGTTTTCATTCAATAATTACATTTTTATTAACTGGGTATTGACCTTCTGAAGGCTTAGTGCTTTGTGTAAGAACAAACAGACTTTGATACAGAAAACCATCAGTGATACACTTACTTTTTCTAAACACAAAGAGTAGTTCCTAAATATGCATCACTCACTAAATTACTCTGCACCCTCCTCTAACCCCTGATAGGATCCAGCTACTAAAATCCTAAATAATTAATTGCAAATTCTAAGTGAAGTTGCTTGCCTTTAAAGCATTTTATATAGATTTACTTTTTGTAAAGTTTTCATTTTTTAAAAGTATAATTTCCATTAACTCCTGCTTTTAGTCAGGCTATAAATACCAGAATAGTCTCCCTCCTGGTATTTTGGCACTTCAGTATCTTTTCAAAGCCAGAAAAAGTAAGTGGAGAGACACAGAAATGAAAAATAATGAAAACCAAAGAAAATAAGAAGAAAAAGTTAAATAAAGTGCCCTAAATAAAGTGCCTAAATAAAGTGCCTAAATAAAGTGCTCAACAAAAAATGCACACCTTTGGATTCAAGTATCTCCCATATAGTATTTTGTTTGCTTACAAACATGTTTATTCCAAATCAGCACTGCATGTGTTACCAAAACTTGTCTAAAGCTGGTCTTCACGCCTGGTCCTTTGGCAGAGCTCTTTCCCACGTTTTGGCACCTGATGATAGCATGCTGATTCCTATTTCATTTTTACTGAAGGTGAAATTTAGTATGAAATACTCGACCTTGGATGTTCCGTAGTCAAATTTAATCCACTGACCCTGAGTTTATTTGTCCAAAATGCAGATAAACTCGACTCAATTCCTATCTCCTCCATGGTCCACTTGTGTAAGTCTGATGCAAGATTACTTGGGTGGTGCTTCAGATCCATTTCTGCATAACGACTGCAAGAATTTTTTACTCCCTGCAAGCTATCATGCAAATAAATCAATAAATCCTTATGAGATGTTTCCATATCTCAAGGGTCTGTCACAGGGTATATTATTAGGCTAACAGGTGATTTCAAAGTCTGATAAAAGAACAAGGCATTATCATGTCTCTCCTCTCTCTTTTTTAAATATCACAAATAAGTTTGATCAAGTTATCTCCCTCGAATATTAGATTAAACTGATATTAGATTAAATTAGATTCAATTATTATCTGTTCCAAACCCACTTCTCTAACTGAAATCTAAAGCAGATTTTCAATTCTAATAAAATCTAGGAGAAATAAGAGTGCACACACATACAGACACTCTGAGATGAAAGCATGAGTGGGAAAATGAGTCTCTTGCTCTGCGACCTCCCCATGCAGTGTCACCAGCAGCATCCAATAAAACCATCACTGTGCTACTCACCATCAAAAATCAGTCACACCCGGGTCTTACATTACAGTTTACCATTCCGAGTCAGATGAAGATGTAGATGCAAACAGCGCTGCCTAGTCAAGCCATCTTTAAAGAGCTCTTTCCTTGATGCAGTTACCTGCTTGCTAGAAAGCCTGAGTCGGGATCCCCACTTTTTGACCACTGCCTTGACTTTAGGGAGCCCGAAGATGCACTTTCAAGCATGAATGTTGCTAATAATAACAATTCATAAAGAAGAAGGAAAATACTTGTACGATCATGTTTTAGCCTTAATGTAATTACTAGTCAGCTGGTCTAGTTTTACTACCCTGTGGCTTAATCAGCATTTGAATCAGATAATGAATCCTTAGGACTGTTGAATCCTCTGTCCTTTTTCAGAGCCTTGCTATGGCCATTCACAGAGGTCAGAAAATAAGCCTGTTTGGCTCAACATTCCCAAGTGTTGCTCTGCGTATGCCAGAATTACTGAAAATATCTTCCATATGCTTATTCATGTTTATTTAACTGAAGTATGATTTTTCATAGTGCTGATTCATAGGAATTGTATCATTCTCCTGAGACAGACCCATCCAGTTCAATGAGATCCACACAGAGATGGCACCTCAGCAAGAGTCTAAACCTGAGAAGACTGATTTTCAGTTAAGGGATGGATATTTAAATAAATAGCCAGGACAAATAAGAAAACAGCATTATCTTCCTATTTTCATAGAATATTCTGAGTCGGAAGGCACTCATCAGGACCATTGAGTCCAACTCCTGGCTCTGCACAGGACCAACCCCAAGAATCACACCATGTGCCTGAGAGCATCATCCAAACGCTTCTTGAACTCTGGCAGCCTTGGTGCTGTGACCCTGGGGAGCCTGTTCTAGTGCTCAGCCACCCTCTGGGTGAAAAACCTTTTCCTGATATCTAACCTAAAGCTCCCCTGACTCTAACTTCATGTTATTTCCTCGAGTCCTGTTGCTGGTCATGAGAGTGAAGAGATCAGTACCTGTCCCTCTGCTTCCTCTCAAGAGGATATTGAAGACTACAGTAAGTTCTCCCCTTAGTCTCCTCCAGGTTGAACAACCCAAGTGACCTCAGCTGCTCCTCATAAGGCTTCCCCTCTAGATTCTTCACCATCCTCGCGGCCCTCCTTTGGATGCTCTCTAATAGCTTAATATCTTTCTTATACTGTGGTGCCCAAAACTGCACACGAAATTAAAGGTGAGGCTGCACCAGTCAGAGCAGAGCAGGACAATCCCCTCCCTTGACCAGCTGGTGATGCTTTGCCTGATGCCCCCCAGGGCACGTTTGGCCCTCCTGGCTGCCAGGGCACTGCTGACTCACATTCAAGTTGCAGTCAACCAGGACCCTCAGGTCTCCTTCTGCAGCACTGCTCTCCAGCCTCTCATTCCCTAGTCTGTATGCACCCAGGGTTGCCCCGTCCCAGGTGCAGAATCCAGAACTTTCCCTTGTTGAATTTCACATGGTTGGTGTTGCCCAGTCCTCTAATTTGTCAAGGTTTCTCTGCAGGGCCTCTCTGACCTTGAGGGAGTTGACAGCTCCTCCCAGTTTTGTGTCGTCTGCAAACTCACTTAGTATCCCTTCCAGTCCTGCATCCAAGTCATTTATGAAGATGTGGAAGAGCACAGAGCTGAGGATGGAGCTCTGTGGAATCCCACTAGTGATCAGTCACCAGTCTGATGTTATCCCATTCACTATAACTCTTTGTGTCTGACCTGTGAGCCAGTTGCTCACCCATATTTTCTCTTATGGAGTTTTGGGGGGGCTCTTTAATTAAATGTACTTAAGTAAAATTTGTATTTTATGAATGATACTGCTTTACTGGTCTTTATGTGTCTTCTGTTGCCTCAAAGCTGCTGTGGCTCTAAGACTTATCTTTTGTCTCTCCCATTTTGAAACAATTGCCACAATTGGCTGGTTCATCACGGTGTGAAACTCTCATTTAGTAACATGACTTTCTAAGAAGCATTATTGTTTATAAAATTTCTTCTCTTACCTCACTTCTTGTAATCTTCACAGGAAACTCTCCTTATCTACCTTATATTAATATTTTTTTAATGCAGCTCTCTGTACTAAATAACATTCTTTCTTGACTGATTTTTGAAATCTCGGTGGTGTCTTATACAGAGGGTTTAATTTTTATTTCCCCAAATCTACTGGTGCAATGCCTGTAATATTGTTTTGTAAGCTCCTAGAAATTAACTTCAGCAGTTGGATTAACTGAAATTTGGACTACCAAATAGAGTGATACTTAAAACTTCCTTATCCCAACTTTCCCTTGCACTCATTGTTTGTTATGGCACCATTTGTGAAGGCTATCCTAACCTTGTAGGAGAACCAGGCAATCCTAATTATTTTATTTTTTATTTCTTTGTTAAGTTGAACAGATCCCCATAACATTATTAAAAACCTTCAACTTTCAACTTTAAACCAGCAGAAGCTTCCCATTGTGACTGGTCTTGAAGCTGTCTTTGAATGATTATCTTGAGGGGGTGATAGAGCATTTCAGTTTCTGTGGCTTAATGAGTGCTGTGGTTTTCTGATGAACAAGTACAACTGTAATGTTTTCTCATATATAATGCCACTCCACTGCATCTGGTAGGCAGGTAACTGAACACCTGTCATAAGGCAGTGACTTCCAGTTGGTTACTGTACTTCTAATTGCCAAATTTTATCCTTAAAAGCTTCCACTGTGTAAAGGTCTAACACAGACTTAACTTCTCTCTCTTCAGATCATCACAGGAACTCAGTTGTTATGCACTTAGCATATTCCTTAGACTTCTGTAATCCACTTCAGCTCCCACTGAACAAATTCCTTCCTACCAGGTCTCAGTGAGCTTCAGTCATATCATGACTTATCAGTGACCTTCCTATCTCCAACCAGCACATACATATGTTTCCATTTATCTTTTGTTGGATGACTCACTGACTTATTCCTCCTTCCATTTTACAGTTCTGCTGCTTTCTCTGAGCTTTCAAACTCTTTTACCTCATTACAACCTAACTAAGCTCTCTGCATACCAGATATGTTCATACTTCTCAACAAACACAAAAGGTAAAATGGTTCAAATGAACATGTCAAAATGTCTCATTTTCCCATTACAAGTACTTCCTGAATTGAACATAACTTTTTCCATATTCCTGTTTCTGCTTTCCCCTATAAATGACCTGAGTTGTTTTTTTTTTTTACTTCACATTTTTCTGTGTTCCTTAATGCAAAAAAATCCCTTGCCAGTGAGAACCTTCTGCCTGAATCACAGGAAATGTTTACAGTGCAATTGCATATAAATCTTTTGGGTTTCTGATTTTGCTAAAAGCATATCTCAGTTCATGTTCACTAAAATCTTTGCTGAACGCTAAGTAAGCCTGACAAGATTTCCAGTTCTGCACTGAAAGCAGTGAGACATATGCAACCTGATGCACAGAGAAAATCATTCCTTTCAAGTGAATTTCTCTTTGATGTCCATGAACAGATTGAATACCAGGCTCATGGCAAAAGCCAACAGATGTGCATGGGAGCCTGAAGATTGAAGGTGGTGAATCAAACCCATCAGAAAGTAGGGTCTCTTTGCTCTGCAGACAATAAATATCATAGTGTTTGCTAATCTAAATCATTAAGGTATGCCTAAAAATCCACTTTCTAAAATGTTTGTGTTTCTACCTGAAATATCTTCTGCTCATTTATTAACTCACATCATGCATTAACAAGGGCTGATCTCTGTTCATTTCCTGGAGATGCCTCCTGAGTGGAGGTGCCACTCAGTGCACCTGAGTGTATTTTAAAGCTAATCTACTTCATTAGTTCATCATCCAGGTATACTGACTATCTATCTGAGTGAAATAGTTAAGATATTCTCTTTCCACACGTCTGCACATGTCAGCTGAAAGGGACAGTAAACTACTGAACTTTATATTTGTTTTGAAACTGCCTTTTAATCCACTTTAGAGTCTCATCCAGATCTTGAAGAAAAAACAAGCAAAAGAGCTGGATTGTATCATGATTAATTACAATGGAAATCAGTCCCAGCCTAAACATTTACTGAATGTTTAACCTCTGTTAATGTTTTTACTGAATATAAAAGAAAGTTCCATTGAAAAATATATAGTATTTTAATCATAATTATCCTGTTTTGTTTTCCCTTCAGCAAGTGCTTCCTTGGGAAAAAAGTACTTTTGATATGTGTGTGCATGAAGATAGTGTTGCTAACAGAGGAAATATCTTATCATGGGATACACCACAGAAATAGGCAGACATACAGGAGGTTTATTTCATATGCACAAGCCAACTGGGGCAGTCAGCACGTGCAGAACACCAGAACTGTGTAGGGAAGTGGGTAGCAGCAGAAGGTGATGCCACAAAGAGGTAAGGCACAGTGTATGACGGAAAGTAAGACAGACAATCCAGTGTCAGCTCATTTTCTTTGCTTAGAGACTGGCTCATCTAACCATAGTGTCTATTTTGCCTTTGCTCTTGGCACATGCAGAAGTTCCTTTCTTAGCATGTTGGGGAAAGTGAATATGCTTTCAGCACATGCTAGTTTATAGCAATACCAAATGTTGTTGAGCACCCATTATGTTAGAACAGTTCCACAAAGAAGAAAATCTGTGTCATTTTTCACTCACTGTTGTTGACTCCTCTTTGTCCTAACTTCCCAGAAATGCTAAAAAGATGGATGGAAAGGTAGTCAAAAAGCCACATACGGTGAATGATATTAAACACTAAATCTTACGATTTTTGGATACTTATCCTTCTCATAGTAATTACAGTAGTCTCTGCACATGAGGGGAAAAAAACAACAAACCAGAAAGTTCATCACCTCTTACACATTGTATTTACTAAAGCACGAAACCAAATTCCTCAAACTTGGGTGCTGCAGCTCAGCCCCACGGTCACACTACATCATTGAAAGACCACCTTATAAATGTGCTACCTTTTCTTCCCAGTGGAAGTTAAACTCCTCTATAACCACTTTGCAGCCAAGCAGCAGTAGACATTTTGTTTTCAGGGCTGCGGAAAGATAGTACACAGCACGAGAGAGAAAGATTTTAAAAGGTGAAATATCTCAAGCTACTTTTTGCTTTATGAATAAATTCAGCTACAGATAGAGCTATTAATCTTTATGCCAGTTCACCAAAAGTTATAGCATTTTAAGCAGTCTCCATTTGAGGTCCTGACCTAACTTCTCTAGTTACACGTAAGTACTGTCATCAGCTCTGAGGTACCATAAACCATTCTTCTCTTACTGCTAAGGACATTTCAAGTTCTGTAGAAGACTGAGCCATCCACTGCACACAACATTGTTTAAACAGTAGTAAAAGGAACACAAGCCAATCATAAGTACACACTCAAGCAACTATGGGCTACCAATGCACGTCTGCCTATTAAGGCCTGGTTCCTACACCGATATACATAAATATTTGCACGTTTGCTTATTTTGAGAAATTTAATAGCCATATACTCACACGACTTCCTATTTGCTCGTGACCGCTTCCTCTCTCTAGGCACCGCTCGCTGGCTTGGCACTTGGGTGGCGGACTTTACAATGCGATCCATGATCTCATCCGCTGCGTCATCTGTTGCGTTTGGTGAATCGTCATTGCCAGCGTTCCATGAACCGATACGGCCTGGAAAAGTCCAGCAAGTGAATTAAAGGGAAAAGAAGAGAGAAAGTCTCTTGAGTCACTTTGGTTTTGTAATTGGGTTTTTTGGGAAATTGCAGCAGGCAGCTCAGTCATCACAACTTCAATTTGACCAAAGAAGACTTTTCCTAATGAAGAATATTTCTAAATAATACCCTAGACTCTTTGCTGTATCAGCAGAGAACCAAGAGCTCAAAAGCAATTATAATGTGTATATATATATATATATATTTTATATTCCTTTCAGCCTCAGAGTCTTGCTCTTGACCATACAACTGGCAAATGTCTGCTAGAGGCTGCCTATAAGCCAAGGATGACTAGTGTGTTTCCCTCTCCCCTTGTTATGCAGATACTAGAAGACAGGGCACATGTTAGGGATTGAGGCAAATCAGAAACACAGGTCCTTTGTACCAAAAGAGAGACAGAATAAATTTACAAGCATTTGTATCCCAACCTAGTGCAAAGGAGACATGAAAAGGCCACGAAGTGTTGTTTGACATGTCTCATTGTCCCTTTCACAACGAAGAATTCACCTTCGCATCACAAAGCTGTATGTGTTCTGGCGCAACTGCATTTGCTCTGTTATGAGCAGAAAAGGAAGAGCTGTTGGCAAGTTGAAAAGCTAAATAAGCAATTTTGGTTAAAACCACAAACAAACAAGTGAGCCATGTTTCCAAATCCAAGGCTCTGGCACTCCTTACTCCACAAAGCTCTGCATGACGCATCTTTGGGTTACTCCACTACTGACTGCTGTTCTGTGTGCTTTTTGTTTTCAAAGAATTTGAAGGCTAGTGTGCTGTTTGAACACTGACAGTGAGCTTTGCAAAAGCATGGGTGTAATAGAATTGCCAAAAATCACTAACAAGGCCAATCTATATCACATCCCTGAAGTCAATAAACAACAGCTTTGATTAGGCCTTTGCTCTGCTGCTTGTCTCCCGGCTTTTGTCAGAAGTAGTTGTATTACAATAGCGCTCCTGACAAGCTTCTGTCTGGCTCACCCATCTTCTGCCTCTGCTGCTCTTCAGGGGAATACAAACAGACTCTCACAATCGGGACACATGGCTCGTTAGCATTCAATGGATTATTTCAGCTGTTCAGCTTGTTGCAGTGCAGCTTGAAGTATTTCATCTTTGTACTTCAGTTAGCTGACTCCCTTCTTAAATTGGGGCTGTGAAACCTCTAAATTAGACAGGATCATGGTTTCAAGCCTAAATAAACTACACACACAGAAACTTAGTGGTGGATGCTCTGGATGTGCAGTCAAACCAAAAAAGAGTCAGGAAAGTGTAAGATATCCAGATGTGAGGGAGAAAAAATACCTAAGTAGGAAACTGAAGACTTGAATTTTGGTGCATCACCTTCACTCCAAAACCATCTTCCGTGGATTGCAGGTATGGAAGAAGTGAGGAGAAGACAAAAGAAAATACCCACTTCTTTGCAGTTTCAGAGGGTAGTGGTTAAAAGATTCACCATCTTTTTCCTATCCATTTTCCTCTACCCAATCATTCATTTTATAAAATGCTGCAAGGTCTTTTAGATTCAATTTGAATTGCTACTTTCTATCTGCTTCTATTGAAACTAAAAAGAAAGTCACATCATGGATTCCCCGGATGCCCCATTTTACTTTCATGATGAGAACAAGAATAAAAATTGGGGTTCTAGAGGGCAGTCACGATCATGGTGTGGGGAGAGGTGGGAATTTCTGCAGGCTTGGACTCCTAATGCCCCCAGGCACTACTCTGGCTGTGATCCATGTGTTAAAACTTCACGCAAATTCTTTTACATCCTCGTGCCCCAAATTGCCACTTCCAGCATGAAAACACCCTGGGGTGTTCTCCTTCCCCTTTGACCTTTTCTACCATAAGTGCTATGCATGGGGTCCATGACTCATGTTTGGGCCACCGTGTGGCTACTGCATTGCAAAAATCACAGAATCACAGAAAATATTCTGAGTTGGAAGGGACTCACAAGGATCATTAAGTCCAACTCTTAAGTGATCGGCCCATAGGGGGATCAAAACTACAACCTTGGTGTTATCAGCACCATGCTCCACTCAGGAAACTTGCTGGCACTTACCTCGGCTGGCCCGGCTGCGAGTGCGGACCCCGAGCGCCATGGTGCTTTCCCCGCCAACGGAGGAGGTCTTCAGCACAGCCTTCATGTTCTCGTGCTCAGCAGCGTCCTCGGCGTACTGCAGCCCCTGCGGCTGGCTCTGGCATGGGGGTGAGCTGCTGGAGAACTTGCCAGACTGTGGGAGGAAACGGATTTGTTGTTTCAACTGAAAACAGCATGGAGAATAGGCCAGAGTCTTGACTGTGAATCGCAAGGAGAAAAGTGCCCTCCAAGGTTTGGTTTGGAGTGCAGCTATTCCCAGAAGAGCCCAGCAACAGTTGCTCCTCTCCCAGAAGCATGTACCCTGACCAGAAATAAATCCAAAACAGGGTGACAGCAGGGAGCAGACACAATCGGAGTCAAAACAGATGCATTAGCTTGAGCTTTGTCCTTATGTCTGAGAGTAAAAGGTACAAGGCAAGGACTTGCTTTGAAACCTTCAATCCAGAGCGATCTGGGGTCAGGCATGATGCCGAGGGGGACAGCATGAAACCCAACACAAACAAGAAATTGCTTTTTTTTCTGTACAACTTTCAGTAACAGGGCAAAATGGGGACAGTGGTCTAGAAAGAGACACCTTTTCCTCTCTGCCTCTCTGCCTTGCTGCACAGAAAATTCTCAAACTGCTCTAAAGCACAATTATCTACAAGTAACCTTAAAATACATTACCAGTAACCCTGAAAAAATCTCTGGTCCCAAACACCCAGCCAAATTATTTCACGGTCAAAACACAAAAATTGCAGTCAGCAGTTAGAAGAACAAACAAAACCTTACAAGAGAATGAGGGATCTGCCCTCTGCTTCCCTGTCACCACAACTACATGAAGAACAACAGCAGCTACATTAGCTGGGCATGCACAGTGTGGGGAAGCAGCAGCCCCACCAGTTACTGAAAGCAACCATCTAGGAATGGATGAGAACAGCAGTAATGGGTACTTTCTAAGGAGAAGACCTTGCATTACTAGGTTGCTCTCCCTTCTCAGACTGCCTACAAAGGGCTGTGATGGTGGTATTCACCACTATGCTCTTCTACAGAAAGGTCAGAGTGCATTTAAAATACAGTCCTGGCTGCAGAAAATACCAACTCGTTGACAACAAACAGGCATCAACAGATAACAACACCCCTCGGTACTCTCAGTTGTATCAGCCTAGCATCAGACACTGAAATACATTTTCTTTCTCCTTTTAATCTTTCTTACTCTGACTGATTCAGCACAGATGAAAGGAAAAGTGCTGCATTCTCTTCCTCCTTTGTGTAATAAACAACATTAATTATTCACTTGGTGGTATCAAGCCAGTCAGTTAAAGGGATGCAAACCTGCAAAGCCTTTCTGTCAGAGAATGGCAAATTGGAAGAAAAGACTGGGCCCTGCTTTCAGAGCTTTGATCAAGTCCCCAGGGCTGTCAAGGTTGCAAATTGAAAGTGTTTAATCTGGAAATTGATGATAGTATGATTCTATTTTAACATAGCAACTTTTTGGGGTAAGGTAGCAAGTTAACTGAGTAGCAAAACAATAATCCCTACAAGGCACTGAGCTAAATATACCAGCATGAGACCTATTTTGATGGTGCAAAGTTTGTTTTCTTATTAAAATATTAGCTTGCAATATTTTGATGTGAAAGTATGCAAGTGCTAGAGTTTCACATGTGAAATTAAAAGACAGAAAAACATTACAGAGAAACTTCTATGAAAGTGCATGCCGTTTTTGCATTAAGACTACTCTCTCATACAAAGTGGGTTGTAAAGACAATCAATACCATCTCAGAAAAAACCCCAAGGATAAAGCCTTCACATAACTGTTAGTTACTATTCACACAGGTTAGTTAAATGTTGGCATAAACAGGCTAATTCATGTAATTTTCTTTCTGTGTCTCAAGCTATACAGCACAAATCATCACTGGGGGTGAAGCTCTGGAGCCAGAAGTTATATTTTATTCCTTAATTTTCAGATGTTGCCATAAATTACTGCCCAAACCCCAGCTTCTTGAGCAAATGATCACCACTGTGAAACAGTAAGCAATAAGCCACATTGTTTATGTTCAGCAATTGAAGAAAGCTCTAATGCTGAACATCAAATGCACTGCACAGTAGACGCTCCTCAATCCAATAAACTTTTTTATTATGAATATAGCTAGAACATTATAGTTCTTAAATTATTTATTCACTCATTAATTTTTGACATCACCTTCAGAAGCACTTCATGATAGATACACGGCTCACCTCTAGGATGGCTGAAGTGTCTCATTCTCAATTTGTACATCAAAGAAAACAATACAATTTGCTTAACATCCCTATATCCTATTGTTTTTGAACACTTTATAAAATAATACCATGTGGGATTACACATTTTAGTAATGAGTATGAAATTTTCCTGATAATCCATAGCCCAAGGTAATTTATGATCCCCATAACATTTGGATCACTGATGTTTTGGGTGATGAGGATACTTTCCAGTTTAATGAAGAGACATTAAGGAAATGAAATGAGGAAACTTAAAATTATTAAGGCCTCAGATCAGGATATCCTTATTCCAGAGGAAAGGTATGCATATGGTTAAAGCTGACTGTAAAAATGCATTCCTGTTATTGAGACAAAAAGGTATGAGAAAAATGTCATGGTTCATAGTTCCAGCTGAGCAGATGGAGTTGAGCAATCCATACTATCTGAGTTAGAAATTAGATGTCACAGCACACAGGAGACATGGGATGACATGCTCTTTCAGAGAACCATACCTCAGCATCCTCCTCTTCATCAGTCTGGCACCGGAAACAAAGGACAGGGTGGAGAAGGACAAACAGCAAGATTTAGGAAAGACAGCATGGTCAAACCACAACAGAGTAAGAGGTAACCATGGTACTGTTTATGCAATAGGAGGACATAAAAATAGAAAACAAATATGGATTTCATTCTTTAGACAAACAGCTTGCTCCATTTTGTTTTTTTAGCTAATTGTACGTAGAGGAGTCTGTCACTGTCAGTAGGGTATGCAAAAATTTCCTGATTTTTCTTAGAGAAATTATGAACTGAAACTACCCCTAACCCATCCTATTTCTCTCCTTTGAGTTGTACAGTTGTTTGCCCACTTTTTGCCCCATGGAAACTGAGAACACTAGGAAGGACTCCCTCTCCTTTTCCCTGTGCTCTGTTCAGCACAGGGAGGTCCTGGCTGTTGTTTCTTTCAGTGCAAAGGTCGACTTCTTGGCAATTCCTTTTCTCTACCCTTAAGTGTTTGTTTTAATTCCTTTTTTCAAGCTGTGGCTTTTCAAATTCCAATTTAACAGAGCACTCAAATCAAATGCTGGGTAGTCTTTGAATAAATGCTTAAAGTTCTTCAGTAGCTGCCTGATACCTGATACTGGAAATTAAAGAGATGCAATTATCTGTTGTCATTCAGGGCTTTCACCCTCTGTGACAGCCCTGATGTAAAACTATCTATATGTAAAACTACATTAAATGCAACGGACATAAAAAAATATTGTGAGATATGGAATGTTCTTAAATTTGGGGATTTACAGGGAATTAGCAAACTATTTAGAGCTGTGTTCCCAAATGCCTGGGGAATTCTTCACTGGGTTGTAAGATGCCCCACACAGAAGGTTCCTGAAGTAAAACACAGTTTCTCAAGTATCTGGGCTCCATGTTTCCATAATTTTCAGTTTGATTGTTTATAAAGTGCAAACAGAGTCCAGAAATTTTTTCATTTGTGAGTTTTGTTTTGTTTTTTTAGAAGCAGCATTCCACCAATACTATTCTCCTCCTTAATGTTACTAACACATATTTTTGACCTTATCTCCATCTCAGCTCTGATTTCTGTCTGGGATTGATACATTCTGTTCCAGAAACATTCATCATTAAAAATGAAAGCCTGATTTACTTTGGCCCTCAGTTTAGTTTCAGCACAATCTCCATAAGAAGATTAGCTGTGAGTGCTGAGCAGCACATTAACATTACTTTTTAAGGGTATGTTTTATTCAAAGAGTGAGATGCTTATTTTTCTTTGGACACAGTGGTACTAACAGAAAAACAGGCAGTGTGTTTTGCAGAGGGAGCATGGCAGGTATGTTCCCTTTATATTAAAAAGATCTATTTTTCTTTTTTCCACCCACTGGGGGCAGAGAGTCACACTATCAAGCAATTCTTCTGAGGAAGACCACTGTTCACTTTTTGCCATGATAAGAAACAGAAAGAAGAAGAATGGGAAGCAAGAACATTATTGTATTCTAATCCCATCTATCTATTTATCTGATCAAATACATCATCCTGTACATCTATCTAATAAGTAAAAGGCAGCAGGAGAGAAAATTAAGCTAAACAATACAAAAAGGCAATCATTGCAAGGTAAAATAGCAGAGAACACACATTGCAAAGACTGTGTTCCAAGCAAAAGTGTATGATATTATTACTTTATATGAAGCTAGATTTTTATAGATTATTAAAGTCCCAGCTGCTGGTGTTCCTGCCTAATCTAGCTAAAAGTGATTTGCTGTGGACTTTCTCTAAGGGCAATGTACGCTTCTCTGCTTGACTTTGCTCACCCTCTGGGAATTACAATTTCTCTTCCTCCTGCTCCGGGTGGAGAGCAGTCACTGCTAGAACCACTGTCCTTCTACACCCAAAGCTACTCCAGTGCACAGGAGGAGCAGTTCACCACCTCCATCATGTTTCCATGCCTGAAGAGCCGTTTGCCCCCAGCAAATACTGACAACAGGAGTGAAGGTATCAAAATAAATAAATTAACTTTTTGTTTCACAAGGGAATTTGCTCTCACCCAGGTGTGTACATTCTACCTTTTATTTCATTATTCGTTTCATCATTGTAAATACACTGAGCAATAGTAATAAATGAGGAATTTTGTAATATGTAATATTACCAAAACGCTGTGAAAGAATATTGCTATACTGAATCCCACTTGCAGGCATAAGAAGTTAATTTTAAGGAAAAATTTCTGCTTGATTCTTCTGTCACCCAAGATCGGATGTTGCAGGACAATCTGAGATCTCTTTCCTTCCCTACCTCCTGGCCTCATATTTTTCCTTTAGGTTAGCATTTATATGTGGTGGATTTGCTGTTTCAAAATATTATTTCTATTACATAGCAATTTTGGAATTGAAACTCTTAAGTATCATGAAAAGCAGAGTTTCATAAATCTGAGAGACAGATGCTTATATTACCTACTATTACTACAAATCATTAAAAAGCTCAGACTTGTTTTGATAATTGCATTTCTTCCCTATTTTGCTTGCTTGTTATTTTTAGAGGGCCTGAAATAAGTACTAACATTGGCTAAAGCCAGACATAAGGTTACAGAGACTAGGCAATTTTCCCTGCGAAACTGTGGCAACTCACTGTTCTTTTTTCTTTCCTTACCCCTCCCCTCCAGACAACATTCACAAAAATTTTAACTGACAGTGCCCAGTCCACTTCAGCTATTAAAGAACACATAAACATAAAGATATCTGTGGTAAAAGGCTGAAAGAAAGACTGGAAATATTCCCCATCGTGTTCCTCAGCCCTACTCCATGTGAGTAGTTGCTGAAGCTGATGTGAGTTCTCCGTGCAAAGAGCCAGCAGACTCTCTCCATCGAATGAGCCAGCAGCCCTCTGCCTTCCAAGACTGCAGGGGGGACCAAGGTTTAAGAGATACGTGACTTCTCGTT
Organism: Manacus vitellinus; assembly: GCF_001715985.3. Taxonomy (NCBI): domain Eukaryota; kingdom Metazoa; phylum Chordata; class Aves; order Passeriformes; family Pipridae; genus Manacus; species Manacus vitellinus. Next base: position 8,917,812 of record NW_021939256.1, read on the forward strand.
AAGAACTGGTTTGGTTCTGGCTTACTCTTTTCCCACTTATGCTAAAATCCCTCTTCATCTACCTAAAAGCAATATACTGTAAGGTGATAAAAATGAGAACCTGAGGAAACTTTCAAAAGGACAGGAAGGTAAATTTCAAATAACTGCACAATACTTTTAGGTCACCAAAAGCAGAAATTAAAATTCCACATGACTACTACATATTGTAATTACTTTCTACAAAGAGTTTCTTTCCAATGTCAAGACCCTAGGTTTCTCCTATCAGTATTTTGTAACTAGTAAACACACTGTCAATGTATTACTGACCTATTTTCCCTTTCCAATGCCTGTGAATATAAAATACTAAGAAAATCAAGACCAGATACAAACCACAGCCAAAACAAGACTACAGTAAAATTCCCCATTTTCATCATTCTTCACACATAAGTGTCTTCCACCCTGCTGACTTGGAAACTTGTTTTGATGTAGATCTAACTCTGAAGTTGTCAAAGGAAGCCACGACAAACAGTCTGATGCAACTTTCATTCTGTTTTACCATCTACTGCAATTCAAATGAAAGGTAAATGAGGCCATATTACTGGGCTATGGTTAAAGAGATTTAGCAAGTTCTGAAATAACTATATGGTCACATGAATAACTTCCTTAAAAACATTCCTATAAGGGCAATTTTAAAGAATGTTGGTTTTCCACTTCAGCGGGTTTTTTGGTTTTAAGCTAATCGGACTGTTCTATAACTGTAAATTAGTGATAAGCAAAAAATGCTCCCTTTCTTGAGACCTACAAGATATTTTTAGGTGTAACACTAGCTGTCAGATGGCATTTACCTCTTGCCAAATCTCAACACTATCTTGAGCTGAACAAGAAATCTTCTTCCAATAATACTTTTATTCTGGGAAAGGCCCTGAAGCCTCCTTTCCTCCATTTTCAAGAAATAGCCATTGTCCCTGGCTCTGCTCCTTGCTGACTTGCTGTCAAGCCTGAGCCTTTTTCAGATTTGAAAGGGTCCCATTTCTCTGCTTCCTGAACCCAGCTGTCAGAGACCAGATCTCCTTTTCCTCTAGCATTTTCTGCAGGAACAGGATACAGAGAAGCTTTCTGTCCTGCCACGGCCAGTTCTTATGGACAGATAATACAGAAACGCTACATCATATAGTAGGAAAACAGTAATTTCTTTGCATTTCAATATTGCTTAAACTAGTAAAAAGTATGAAAGCTATTTGAAGACACGAAAATTTTAATTTACCAAACTCTTTGGTCAATGCTGTCTTTTAGCTCCTCTAGAATATGTCAGTCAAGAAGCAATTGAAGAAAGTCATCTCAGTTCCCTAGTGGTAGTTTTGAAAATTTGTATGACTATATTATAGCCTTTGTATAAAATCAGAGCCTCTTCCTTAACCTGAGGCTAGACCAAAAGGAAAATCTTTTGATAATAATAGAGGTTTAACATTTTCTGTAGACGGGGCAGATTTCCAAATGTAAAGAGGATACTGCCAGGAAAGATCTACAAATGATCATGAGACAATGACTTAAATAGTTTCTCAGTTTATATCAGTTTCAATGCATATATATATATATATATATATTGACCCACGTTGCCTGAGCTATAAAACTGTAATCAGCTTAGGGATTTTCATTCCAAAGGCAGGGATAGCTTCATATGCAATGAACCACTTGCATCTAACAGAGACTCCATATTTGGATTTTGAGACAGCTGGAAATTTTTATGAAGTACTGGCACTTCTTAAAACTTTATTTGGATTGAGTTAAACTACATCAACTTTAAAAAAAAAAGATAGAAAAAATCAAGGGGATTTTAGAACTTACTATGCTGAGAAAACTGATCTTATTTTAATTTATTCTATGAGTATGCAACCATACAGTCAAAGTTTGCAGGGTAACATCTACTGTGAACATAAATTTGTCCATTCTTTTAGAACTCCAAAGTACTCTGTTCCCATAAAATTGGCTGTTCTGTACTTCAAAGTTAAGAGGAAAATTGCTGCATGTGCATGCATATATATATATATATCTATACAAACATAAAAATATATAAAATTCCAAGACTGAAGACTATATTAGAATAGTCAAAGATGGAGGGAAAAAATCCATCCAAGTATGGTTGTAATCACTTAAATGGCTACAATGATTCGTAATTTAAATTATGTTCTCAATTAGGAGTCAAATGTCTAGGTTTTTTTGCTTTTTCAGACAGCTCCTGTCTCCTAGATATTCTGGACACTGTGCAACAGAGAGAAGCTCTTTTTGGATGCTTAATCTCAATTTGTTCTCATCCTATACACTTGTATGAAGCAGAAAATATACACAATCAAGGACTTGGAAGTTTTGTCTTCTAAGCGAACGGAGTTCATTACTTACAGTAGAAGAACTTCTAAGAATAAAAACAGAGAGTAGCAACACTTCATATATCGTATTCAATGAAAGAAAGTTTTAAAAATCCATGCTGTGGGAGATACATTTTGCCACTTACATCTGTTATCATTTTCCCTCTGGTCTTGTTTCTTTCCCTGTGGTTAGCTCGTTTCTGTTTTTGCTGCAGAACTCGTTCCCTGGTGGTGCGGTATTCCAGAGCAAATTCACTAATAATTTTGCAAAACTTATTGATGTTGACTTCACGTATTGCGTAGGGAGGATGACCCATAAATAACAAAAATGAGTGAAACCTGGAAAACAATGCACTCATAAATGTAAAGGGAAAAAAATCTTTATTTATGGTCTCTGGGGAAAAAAAATGCACATTTCACTGAATCCATTTATTACTTTACTAGCTCCCATCACTTCCTTTGTGCTACAGAATTTTCATGGATGCTTTGCATAACATTGGTATGTTTTATAATTAAAACCATGAAAGTCTAGACTATGATAACTCCATCCCCGTCTACTTTCCCAGGCCGATGCAGAAGATAAGATGTTTGTGGAACTCCATCTACTTTAGATGACTAATTTGGCACATGAACGATCAATTTCATTTCAGTTATAGAAAAAATATTTATTAAGTTTCAATTCTATTTATTTGAATTAAGCAACTTCAAAGAGCCTATTAGGGTGTTGGGCAAAGCCTAGACAAGAAGAATGCAGATTTACAGGCTAGCAAACACAAGAAGGAAAGAATTTCTGGTTCAAAACACTGACCATAAAATTATATTAGCTACCAAGTACATTAGTTTGGGATACTCTCAATTCACAGTTTTACTTCTTCGGTGGAATTCAGAGCTTTTGCACTATTTGCAATTTTTACTACTGTTTCTATACTTCATGATTTACAACAGAGTGCTGAATGTTTAAAAATATATGGGAATTCCTTTTAACTACATCTACCTTCCTGATGATAAAAAGTTTTCCCAATTCTAGAAAGATGCAAGTACATGAAAACAATTTTTAAGAACTACAGAAGTAGTTTCAGGATATCATAGGGAAAAATTAATATTTTTCGTATTTGTAGAATGTATATGATAACCACAACATTAAACTAGTGAATTCACTTCCCTTTCACTGCAATTGGGATTTCTGCTTACTTATGGCATAAACCCCAAATCATTATGAAAACAAAAGAAGAGCTGAATCAACTTTCCAAGTGTATATCCACAAATTTGGGATCATTTGGAATCCAGTTCCTAATTTTGACCACAGCAATTTGGAAATTATCCAGAAGTTGGAAAATCTCTCACAGTTTCATTAAACCCATCTGCAAATCCTGAGGAGAGGAATCTTAATTCTGTCTTCAGTTGCATAGCAATAAAACACATAGTCGTACATCTTGCAAATAAGAGTGATGCTGCCTACAAAAGAACTCATTGTACAAGACTTGCTTCAACTTCTGCAAATGACAAATTTGTCATTAAAACTTCATTTTTTTTTACAGTCTGTTCTTGTTTATCAGACAGTAAGCCAACCCCCCTCAAAAATATTGAAGGATGAACAGAATATATAGCAACTTAACCATAAAGCTGCTAGCTTTTGGGGACTAGGTGTTAAAAGACCCAGTTATTGTACCTTGGGAATAAATGATTGCCTGGAAGATTGCTTCTTTTAATCAGAAATACAGAAATTTCTGGAGTGAGGATCTTTCTTAAACGGAGTCTATACCAAAGTATGCACCACATACAACCTGGTGACATTTCTTGCAGGAATGTGGATTAAACGCTTATTTAAAAAAGCATATTAATGATGTCATAATTTATAATCTTATCAAGTCATCTACTATCAAGGTATTGCTATCCCCAATGTAATTCTGTACCTGTTAATTATTCTTCTATGAACAATCTTCAAGATTATGATTCTTTCTGCACAGTCTTTAAGGAACTCAGACATTTTTTGCTTTAGACTTGGCTTCATTTCATGCTTTGCTATAGCCTTAAGGTGATCCCATGATGCTTTGCACCGTCTTTCCATCTGACATAGGTTTTCCTGGAGTTGTTCAAAGTCAACCTGAAAAAAACCAAAGGAAAATAAAAGGTAACACTTGAAGTGAAAACACGGCTATTATATATTTAGATATCTGACCTGCAATGTATGTATAAGAAAGGGTCAATATAGTGGCAGCACAACATTAATTCACATTATTAATTACTACTAAATAAAAAAGAAATAGCTTTCTCTGTCACACTATGTCTAGGCATGTAATGTTGGTAAGGCAAACTGGAAAACCAAAGAAATATCCGTACACATATATATTTGGTTTTAGTCCTGCAGGCCTAACAGCTAAAAAAGGGACAATAAAATATTGTGATGTGTTTTTTCCCTTGCTAATAACTTCATGTCTGCACCAAGTAACTGCATGACTCCATTCTTTCTGAGGTAATACAAAACTTCTCTTTCTTTAAATCCTTTTCTCTACTACTCATAGCTTTTTATGCCCTGTTTACTGCTCACTGTTGTACCCCGCCAACACTTCTCCATTTTAGGAAGCACTTGGATCTATTCCCTAGTCATGTACTGACTTGTTAATAGACGATCTAGTTCTAATCACAAAATTCACAGGCCAGAATTTTTTAAAGCTTTATTGAAAGTATGTATTATTTAGTGATCTCAGCACTAACTTTCATCCCTTGATATATGATACGAATTTACTGGCTTGTAACAAGATCATGTAACGACTTTGAAAGTCTCTCAACACAGTTAAAATAAATGATTGCATCCTACAGTAACATTCATCAGGATAGAAGCCAACGCATTCCACAGAAGGTGAGGGAGAGCTTGTCCTTTATTCATCAACCAAAAAAGGTGTTCAAATCGCAATAGTCTTCAGAAGACATTCGGGATGTGTTGCTAACAACTGAACAAAGTGCATTAACAACACAGACATAGCACACAACAGATGAAAAAAATAAAACTATCCAACATGTTCTTGAATTCTGAAGAAAGGAAAAAACTATTTTATAATACCACTTCACAGTTCAAATGAACTCAAGCTATAAAATACAGACGTAGCTCTCGGATTCTAAACACATCAGTGCTTGGGATGTTATAGTCTCGTACCCCAGTTAATTCCTTAATGCTAAATGAAAACCAGTGTCAGAGACAGGTTTTATTTCATTCTTCCTAGCTGTGTGCATCATCCACTGCTGAGACCTATACTGAGGATAGCCATAAGAAATCCATTATTATTAAAAAGCTCCTGGTATTGATTTGATTTGTTTTTGCTGTGATTTATAAAGTGATGAATTTTTCCTCTTCACAAGGAAATAAAAACATCCTTTGATCCATTCTGCTATTCAGAAAAGCCCTGCAGGCGGAGCAGCTGTGGGGTTTTTGCTTTCCTTATATCCCTATCAATGCATATGTTTAAAAAAAAAACCCGTCCTTTCCAGGTCAGTATTTTCACTGTTGATGATAAACACATTGCTGCTCTCCACAGATGGTATATCTAAAACACACATGGGAAAAAATACTAGCATTCCTGTTAAGGAAAAAAAAAAGCAAGGTCTAGGTCTTTTTACTTGTAAGAATTATCCAACCTAGTTGAGGAAGCCTCTCAGCCCCTGCAGCTGAGAAATTTAAATTGATGACATTTTATGACAGCTTTCACTGAAAACAGAATGAGTTTTAATCTATCAAAAAGCTCAGAGATTCAGGCCTGTAGGGATTCAAGAAACATCTTTTGAGAACAAGTCTGAGGGGAAAAGACGCGGCAAATTCCCGGACCCTTGAAATCTGCCAGCAGTCAACACATTCACAAGAGTGGGAAGTTCCTGCAGAGACTGGGGATGACAAGTTGTTCTAAGGGATACACAATAATTTTTTGAGCATAAACAGAAATTCAGTTCTCTGGGAAAGTCCTAAGGAGACTGTAGTAAAGTGAATGCCACCTGATATGTCCTGGAATAAACCTCTGTGGAGCACAGATGTGCTCAAGTAGAAGTTGTAAACTGCTGGAAGGAGTAAAGCAGGAAATCGAATATAGGATAATGTACCTATGTATTCCCCACAGGCAAACTGTACTATGCCTGCAAGAATGTGCCAAATCTTCATGAAATCTCTGGCTGCCAGCTCTCTAGTGTTTGGTCACTGATTTGTGGACAGAAGGGAATATAGTTACAGAAAAATATCCAGATGTGAAATATTAAAAGTCCGATTTTTCTCAGAGATAATCAGGTACCCCATCTGATATTTCAGGAAGTGATATTTCACCAGTGCCAATTTTGTGTGCGGACACTTCAGTCTGCTCTAGGTCTGTTGTTCTGCTTAGGGTGTTATATACAAATATAACAGCAAGAATGATGAGAAATGATCCCCCAACTATGTTTTCCTACGATAAGGAGAACAAGAACTTATGTGGAGTAAAAACAACAATTATTCAACATATTATGCACAAAAAAAACACGAAAAGGCATATATAATATCATACTACCTCCTTGCCAGTCCACAAAGCATTCCCAAGGCAGCATGGATTGCACTTTCTTATTTATGTGCTTATTTCCAACACTTTACTAAAAGAATTAATGCTGTATAATGGTAGAAAAACACGATTCCTTTTTTTTCATTCTTTCTGTCTTGAAAGGAAAGATGCACCAATTTTTGCCTGCAGCTGGGTCATTCCTAAGAAGGAATTTGGATGAGTTGTAGCTCCAGCAGAGCTCAGCATAGGAGGTACTCAGACAAGCATTGTTGTGGCATTATTTTATAACTATGCTTCCCTGAATAAAGGGAAGCAGTAATCTGAAATAGTCATTACAGCTTTCTTCTTGGATAGCAGTGTATGGATGTTGTGCCTGGCTCAAGGAATTGAAGGAAGGTGGAAACATGTATTCTTCTTCTTCCTCCTCAGTATATATATATATGCAAAAAACATGCAGCTTGATGGTCCTGCTTTCTGTTACCTTCTGCTATACATTGCAAAATTAATAATTTTTTTTTATTCAGACAAAAGAATGAGTTGTCTTAGGCTGCTATGCAAAATAAAAATGTCCTTTCTTTCAGATACTAAGTAATGTTTATTTTAATTTGCAAACCAATTTAGAAAAAGCAACTTTCTAAATGCTTCTGAGATATATTTGATATGTTTCTCCTTTCTCCTGCCAGGTTCCTCTCCATTCACAATCACACTAGATGAAAAATATTCAGACTATTAGTATCTGTGAAATCTCTTGCTAGGTCCACTGTTCAGTCTTCTCAGAAGTGCCTTTGTAGACACTGTTGCATCAGAGTGGACTAGCCAGAGACAGTATATGCAAATTGGATGTAAAGACTCATTTATGTGACACAAGCCATACAGAACCTCAGCAAACTATTGCCCTAAGTTGGTAATGGGCAACTTCAAAAATAAAAATCTATTTTTCAATTTGATGCACCACCATATTTTGCACAAATGACACTCAGACCAAGAATAAAACCTTCCAGCCACATGCCAAGAACAGCAGAACTCATTTTAATCACTTTATATCATTATTTACTGCTTGCTACCATAGCAGTAGATGACTTTGCCATAAACAATATCACCAAAAAAAGAATTCTACCAAGTTTCTTACTCCACTGGGCTGAGAATTCAATACTGCATGATACACCTACTGCCCAAATGACTTCTCATCAGTTTTCACCTGACTCAAAAACTACCACCACCATCAAATGGCTGAGCATTTACTTTCCTGCTCAGGTTTCATGAAAATTGGTCCTTTAAAAGGCCTATTTTTTCAAGTTCAACTCCATCCCATCCATCTAATATCACCTGCCGCATATACAAGTTTAAAACTTTCTCATTCATGAAATACTAGACCATGCTCCAAATGTTCAGGCAGGACATGTATCAGGAAATCTTTTTGGGTTTTGTGTTGGGATGTTATTTCTCTTTGTGGCCCCAAATATCTCATGGCAACACAGGAATTGCACTCTTTATTATTCCTTGGGAGAGAGAGGAAAGCCTGCTTTGAGGTGACATTGGGAATTAAATGCAGTAGTTCAAACCTAAAGTGCCTTCCACTATGTATTCCCTAGGGCAGCATATACAATTCCAGGTATGCAGCGCCATCCACAACAAACAAATGTAGTCACTGTGAGATAACAGGTCATTTTTCTTCAGCATTCCCTCAGCTGGAATGTGCTTTACACACACGTTTTCTTTTCCAGCTAAATCTCCTCTAGTTTTTGGGCTAAGCTCCCCCACTACTGTGAGTACAAAACTGTCCTAAAGCCAAAGATGCTGCACCTAAATACACTCATGATTCCTGCCTCCTGTGCTAGCATTCAGCCCTTGAAAGGGGTCAAAAATGTCACAACTGGATTGAAGTAAAAAACCCCAAAACAAATAAATGCATGGAAACTGATGAAGCTGAGGTTTGTGCTTAAAAAGCACTTCTTTTCAAAATCACTATATCCAAAGCTTTATTCTGAAGGCCAGTAAATAACTAATTACATATGCACAGCATCATTGTTTTTTATTGCTTGATACTCTACTTATTGTGCATTGCTAGAGCTTGTTTTTTTTAGTGGTGAACATGTAACATCCAGATATTTTCTGAGGAAGACCTGGATCTCTGCATTTTTATCCTAGTCACAAGGTGCATTAAAAAGAAGACTGATGCTTTCACAATGAGAAATGTTGCCTTAAATTCACAGTAAAATGACAACTATTTTATTGTACCTCGTAGAAAGATATACATAATCACAGACATAAGCTTTCTCTTTTCAAAGTTCAAGATAGTTTCTGCAGCAGACTACAGCCTGGTCTGAGTTGTTTATAATTTAAGGTCAGACCGTTCATTCTCACATTATTACAGGGATGCGTTCTGGCACGGAACATGAAATCTTCCTCTTTTCCTGAGTTGGTTCAGCGCCAAAGGAAATTCTGAGAATTGCTCCTTGCAAACACACTGTCATCTGAGCGCAGCAACCTTCTGTGGCATACATTCAAAACTCTGTCTCCTCTAATATTTCCACACTGGCTTCCTTCACCAAGTGTCACAAGAATTATCCCAAGACCAATGCTAGTCCAACTTGCACACTGTGGGTCACGCATTTCAAGTGCAATAGATGCCAGCTCTTGAAAGAAAGCAAAATATAAAGGAGGTTCTGTCTGGAAATTTCTAATTCTAGGGCAAGAAGTGGCATCCTGCAAAAACAATTTTGGAGCTAAATCAACCCACTAATGAAAAATTAAAGGACAGAGGTGCTTACTGAGGTATGACCAGATGAGTTTACCCAAATATATACATACCTCCATTTCATTTTAGTTCATTAAACAATAAACACACTAACATGGTATATTTTTGCAGATGCTGTATGGCAGTTCCCACAATGTGGGACAAAGAGGAGCAATACCACGAAGTGGTGATGTAGGTCCCTTCAGATGGTGGTGTCACCTGCAACAACTCCTGTCGTCATTTCACCTGGAATGTTACTGAAACACCACAGTGCTGTCAGGCATATGTGTTAAACTTCATTTGCTCTCTTTCTGAGAGAACCTCAAAGTCTCATTTGCCATGGAGCTCCTTCCCCCTTGCCCCAGTATGCCCTGCAGCCAACAGGATCTGCCTTACTCTGTGCTGCCTTCACCTCTGCTCCTGCTAGCCCGTGCCAGGAGCTGGGGCAGTGCCAGTGGTCCTTGCTGCGGGCACCACAAGGAATGACCCAATTGTAAAAAACCTTGCATTCCTCAACCTTTTTTGTTTTTTCCATGGAAAATGATTTGACTTTTGGCATTTATTTTTGTTTGAAATAATGTAGGGAAAACATACTTGAATGATAACTGCACACAAATACTTCCTGTCAAGCGAGACAAGAGAAACCCCACCGAAAGAGTACAAGAGGCAGCATTTTTCTATTAATTTTTTCTCCTTTCTCTGTTTTGCACTGTATCAGGCAGAAGCTACAGCATGCCAAATGTCACTTCTGTGCCAGACACCTCCTTTCTCCCCATAGCTTCCTGCCAAGTCCCTTGGAGGGCAGATGCAGGCTTCCTTCTCCCCTGTGTATGTCTTAGTCTCATCCTAAGTTCTTTCCTATCAGCAGTCCTTGCCCCTTTCCCTGTGTTGCTAATGTTTTCTATAGCTTATTTTTAAAAGCTGCCTGCTTCTCCACTGCCTAGTATCCACAACTAATCCAGGTGTCTTGCTGGAGGGGTTAAAAACCAGACAGAAGTTTGACATCTTGTAAGTAAAATAAAATCAGGGGAAGAAAATGACAATTACTAGTTTACTCTATGGAGCTGGCCAGCTTTCAGATGCACAGGGAAAATGTTTATGGGTTAGAGAGAGAAGCTGAACATTTTAATAAGGATACATTTTTTATTTGCTAACAGAAAAGGTAGTGGTGCTGATGCAACTCCTTCTTAAGGAAACTTCTAGGACCAACACTGAGTTTAATTTCAGAAATCTGTGGGTCTCGTTCAGTATTAGGCACATCAGTGCTGGTACAAATTCAGTGAAAAAAATTAAATATGCTAAAAAAGAAAAAAGGACACATGATTTTAATCATGGGATACTAAACAATCAGCACCATGCATGATTTTATACTTTTATTTATATGGAATTCTACTTTTTTTGTAATTTTTTCACTTGTGCCTCCTTTTTTCGGTGCCATTTATGACTTCAGTCCTTAATAAAAAGCCACAAGTTTTACAATAACTATACCATTTTGTTTCTGGTCTTTCTAACTACTTTTTGGTGAGGCAGCCTGTTTTCTTTATGGGTTTTTCTTTCAGGAACAAAGGCTCAGGAAATTCTTATACAATGCGCATCTCAGGGAAAGGGGCATCTCTGTTTATCTACAGGATGGAAATTGTTTAGCCTTTGTGGTTTCTGAAAGATGTTTGTAGACAAAATGGAGCTCAAAATACAGCCTAATCCACAGTGAAATATTAATTCTCCTTTCCTGTCAGCTTTCCTAAACCAAGATTTCGCCTTGTCTGTGAACGTTCCCTTGAAAAGGGCAGCTTGGATGGCTTCCATGTCCTAACTCTTTGATTTGTGGTAGTTATGATCAAGTGGGAATAGAGCTTGTTACAGTAATCCATCAGTGGTATAACACATGCAGGAACATCCCAAGGAGGGAGACCTTGGGCGTCATGGGGAAGGTTAAGGCTATAATTTCTCTTAATGTGATTTTGTCTGGCCTTTTTAGAATTTCATCCGCTTTGGGCAGGGCCACTAGATCAGCAAACCACAGACTGAAAGACTGTGTTCAATTTTGCACGCTCTTAGACCTAAAATTTTTTATAAGTGACAGCAGTGGGTTAAGCTTGCTTCCACTTTTTATAACTGAAAAATAGAAGATTCACTTGAGAGTACACCATACACAGTAGTAAGGATTTTGGAAAACAAAGGCTCTTCTCTTTTATGGTAATATCATTTTAGTGATTAACTTTGCCCCAATCTAAGAAAACCAGTGAAATAACTTCTAAACAAAGAGAAGTAGCACGAAATGAGAAACCAATATACCTAAATGTTAAGAGAGAAGAATCACTTAAATTAGAAACGAAACCATAAAAAAGTTAAAATCTTCCAAACATGAAAAAACAACCTCACTGAAGGCAATAAATCAGTCTAAACATAGGCTGTACAAGAGGAAAACTAGGAGAAGAGTTGGAATCCAAAGAGAAAATATCTAAGGATATAAAACAAAAGCCACAAATTCCTTTATGGTATGAAATAAAAAAAAGAAAATATGTAGGAGGTCCGGAATCACTGGGGATGAAAGAAACTGAGGAAGACAAAAGTTAGAGAAAGGAAGCAAGATGACTTCTTTTCATCCAACTTCACCATAGAGGATGTTGGGAATAAACCTATTCTGGTTCCTGCTTTCATTTTTCTGTATTATATTTTTGAATAGATGTGAACTAATAGCAAGGTTTGAAAGCTTGTTAGCAGAAACAAATGTGTTGGAGGAGGATGATATCTTACACAGTAGTAAACAAGTAGAATACAAGAATTCTGACAGCACTTAAAGAAATTAAGTCACTTGTTAAAATTACTATGAATATGTATGAAACTACACTTGGTAATTTGGAGACTCAGAGGATAGCAAAAGTTTCACCTGTCCTTAGAAAAGCAGCAAGGTTGATGCAGAGGTCCAGGTTTTATTACTATATCTGGTAACCCAGCTGAAAGGATGAGTAACATGAAATTTAATACATCAAAATAACCACTATATTCTGTATATGTTTATAAAATAGTGGACAGATAAGAGTAAGTAAAGAAAATTAGATTTCAAAATCTTTACAAGAGCCGCATGAGAGGCTGACTATGAAGTGTGAGGTCAAGAGAGCAGAAGAAAAGAAGGAATACACATTGATTCTCATTTGATGATAGGGTTAACAGAAGGTGTCTCACAGTTAGCACTTTGTATTTCAAAATTATCTGGAAACAAAGAAGAACACTGAGAGGATAAAATCTACAGATTAGTCCTGACTGAAGATTATTAGGGGTTTGAGAGATAAACAGTAAATCTGCTTCAGCAGATCACAGTCATTACTTTAGACAATGAAGTGCACACCGCAGGCAGTATTGGACCCCTTTGTGCATTGGGCTGAGTTCTGAATTGCTTGATCAGCTCAGGAGACTGACTGGATGTCCTTGTGAACTGCCCAAAGAAAACGGGTGTCCAAAGGATAGCAACAGTCAAAAAACACAAAGACAACCTCAGGACATCTAACAAAAGACAGCAGAAGCAGAACGGACAAACACAGTAAGCATATAATGTTTATAAGGAGAGGCTGGAATACTGTGCTTACTATTGTTTAACCCACTCCAAAAGGTATGATGGAGGAAAAGTGTGGAAATGGTCTCAAAAAAAAAGATGTAAAAGGATCATTTAATACTTAGACAAGGATCTGAGCAGTCTAGTTTAATTTTGTCCTGCACTGAAAAAGGTGATGAACCAGATGACCTTCAGAGATCCTTTCCAACCTAAGTTATTCTGTTAAATAGAGAGATAAAAATGTTTTGACTGTTCAATATACTCAGACAGTAAATCCTGAAACTGGCAAATTCAATAGTAGACAAAAATAGATTATGAATTCATTGTCACAAGAACTACACTAAGAGCCAAAATAAGTTTTGATTTTCGCAGTTATAAAAAAAGAATTTATTATGCAGGGTTGTTTCTCCCCCTCAACCCCTCCCTCAACATCCAAAAAAGGTGGCCTGTGGAAAAGAAATCATTCCTCTATTTGATGCATATGATGAGAATTATGGCTCATGAAATAACATTTTTCTAAGAGAAGTCTTCCTCTCCTCCTTAAAAACTTCCTGTGATCTTCTTTCCAGCAGCTGGTATTGTCCACTGTCTGAATCAAGACACTGGAATAGACGTTTACTAGTATTATCTGCTGTAATTATTTCCACTTCCACATGAGAAATGACTCCTAAACAGAATTTTATGTTTGCTATCTCCCATGTTTACTACATTAATCAACTAATATACTATTTTTAAGGGTCATTCATGAAATCTCATACTCTGAGAGCTCCAAGGGTGATTTTACAGTGTTTCTATCATGCCTGCTAGCAGCAATAATAAATAATCTGCATACCACATTGAGCCATTGACCAGACCTAGGCATTAACCAGGAGATTACCACTTTTTGAAAAAAGGAGCTGCCACAAGTTTCCTTTATATCTATTTATTTTCCTTAACTCTTAATAATCAAAATTATTTTCAGGAGGAGGACAGAAAAGACAAGTACTAAAAAGTAGAAAACTTCTTTACTTTGAGAGTGACAGAGCACTGGAACAGGCTGCCCAGAAAGGCTGTGGGGCCCCCTCAGCTGCAGAATATTCAAAACCTGCCTAGACGTGACCTACTCTAGATGAACCTGCTTTAGTGGGGAGTTAGACTAAATGATGTGGTGATGTCCCTCTCAGTTCCAACCATTCTGTGATTCTGTGAGTCAAACGAAGTATTTCAAGGACACTTTAATTTTGGAAACAGTTTTATTAGCAAAAAATTCATTCTGTCCATTGCCCTTAAAATACAGTCAGGCATCTGCCTTAAAAAAGAGATTCCTCTAAACCATAGAATAAATATATTTGAAGATACTGGTCAAATAAAGTTTTAACTTAAAAATAGTTCCTAATAGTTACACACATTAAGAATGTCATTAACTAATGGCTGTCTAACAGTGCATTGATGAGGGACAGGCAGAAATAAAGCTCAGAAGAGGAAGTACTGGCATCTTTGAAATTCAGTGCAAATGACACAATGAATCCACATTTATAAATAGTGCTGCAACCAGGGAGGAACAAAGAATCAAAGAATAAAATAAAATCTTAAATATTTCACTTCTAAGAGGTGTTATAAAAACATACATATAGATGTATTTACCCACTGGACATACCTTGGCTGACCTAGTGATGGCCCCGATCTCTGAATACAGATCAGTGCTGTCTGGGAACTTTTCCACCACCATAGTGCAGACATGGTGCAGGAGGGACTGTTTGTGCACTGTGTCCTTGACTTCTGGAACCTTCTCGAGGTAGCTTAACTCAAAAGCTTTGGCCTGTAAGGGGAAAAAAGGGGAGGAAATTAAAAATAAAAATGTTTACTCCTTCACATGCAGATTAGTAGGCAAAAATGATGACCAAGAAGGGGCAGAAGGGAAAGAAGAAGAATCCTATGGGAGAAGAAACTTACTGCTTTTATCAATTTTTATCTTGCTGAAGACTAGGCCTAAAATCACTCTATCTGCAGTGAAATGACTCATGACACAGTTCTCACAACTTGAATATGGAGCATAAACATTAAATTTAAGGAAGTTACACTAGAAGAGTGCCTAGCTCTGCATTTCCTTCAGATTATGCTGAAAGAGACAAAAAGCACCCTAACACACATTAAAAAGCAGGTTCTATTTTCTAAACTACTTTTCTAGTACAAAATAAATAGTGTGTGGCAATTATCATAATGGTTTTGACTTCTGATTTTTAGAAGGAAAAAGCTGCAGGGGAAATGCTGGGACAGCAGGCTTACGTTGGTTCCATTCAGAAAGTTCCCAATAGCTAGTAGAGTAGAAAGGATAAATCCCAAAGTTTTATTGTGCTCCAGTTGGTCCATTCCTTCCTTCAGGTCTAGCAGTGGTTCTGCAACTTCCTGCCATGAGAACAGAAAGAAGAAAGTGAAGACTGCAGTTGGCTAGTTTTTAATTCTACGGTTTAGATTAATTACTGCAAAAAGTTCCTGAACTGGTGTCTTGCAGAGTGTAAACTGGCCATGTGTGCTGGTTTTCTTCCAGGTTCCAGCTCATAAATCACATACAAGGACAGCAAAAAAAATACATAAAATACTTTCCTAATGTTGCTCCTTTACGTATGCAATTGCCTTACTTGTCCTGGGGATTATCCTGTGATTCCAAACAGGAGAGAGAATCAAAGAAAGGGTTGCTGCATTTGAGTCAGATACATGAACATCCCCATGCCCCAACTGATAAAAAAGCTTCTTAAAACTACTTTTTCTAATCTTTGAAAAACAAACAAAAGAGTTTAGAAATCTGGCTGACATTGCTAGCCTGACCCTACAGCTTTCTTCAAATGATGGCCATCTCTGAGTTTTGGATATGATTTTGTGCTTGTTCAAATTTAAAACTGAAAAAAGCCCCTGCTGTAAACATCAAGCTTTACAAATATTCTCATTTTAATCTTTTAACTTAATGCATCTTCCATCCACGCATGTTATCTGAGTATAGGTATGTAAACTGATAAGGCTTGAAAATATAAATTCTGTTCCATTACCTCGGGAAGCGAACTACACCAGAGAGTTCAAAGGAAGAGTGTGAGGGTAATTGAGTCGACAGAGCTTATTTCTACAACTCCGTGTGAGGCCCAAGGTTGTTTATTTTGTATGCACAGTAACAGTTCACATTGTTTCTATCTCCCAATGCCATCCTAAGCATCCATGAGCAGCATTCTTTTCACAGAATCATAGAATGGTTTGTGTTGGAAAAGACCTTAAAAATCATTTAGTTCCAACTCCTCTGACATGTGCAGGGAGATCTTTTTTCCCAATCTCACAAATTTTTCATACTCTTTATGAGCCAAGAAGCCAAAATTAAGCTGTTATATTAGACCAAGTGGCAAAATAACGGAGAATTTCATTCTCTTGGAGACATACAATGGGTCCTTCAACAACTGTAGTGATATTTCACCATAAAAGATGAATGAAACATACATTTCTAGTCACTACAGAAAAATTAACCTCTTGAAAAGAATGTGGCAAAATCAAGACAAATGAAGAGATGGGATAGTGAGCTAAGTAATTTATACATCAGAGGAGAGGTGCTAAATAATCCAAGGCTTTATCAAGTTGAACTAAAATCAAGAAACAGCTGCACAGAATTCTTTGACTTGTTTTCAAGTCAGGTTTGAGTCAGTTTGCTTTGTTGCATTACAGGGATGAATCAAACTGCTCTGCTTCTGATGTAAGCACAGGCTTCTGACCTATTTTATTTCGATCAATTTTCAACCTGATAAAAATACATTCCTAAAAGTTTAACTTAAAACATTTTCAAGGTGAATATAAAGGTGGCATAAAAGGCTTCCAAAGTAGGCCATACTGAGCCCTTCATTTAGCTATTTACAAGCAAGTTATCTGAGCTCAGACTTTCTTGCATATAGTACCTATTTATGATTACTCTTTATTTCTTACTTCATTGTAGGATTAAAAAACAATTTAAAATATAGTGTGCAAGATACTGAAGAACCAGACAAAGTGCCTATTCTTGCTTCCTATAAAACTCACCTTCTACCTAAAGAGAGTGGATATATAAGGCAGAGATATCTCATATACCTTGGATAACATGTTTTCTCACCTACAAATTATGTTTGAATGAAATCTGAGAATTGGTCCAGAATTTCTGTCTGCAAGACATCTGATAATGCCTAATAAATGTTTGACACACATTGACAAATGACTTCAGCTAAATGTCTGCAATGAATCCAGTGGTCCTGGACAAGGAGAACATAGTACACACGTTCTGTACAGCTAATCTGACACATGCATCATTTACCAACCTGCTGCACTGGTAATAAGTTTAGTTTCCTGCACCTATGAAATTCATGTGCATGATTTTCTGGGAGGGGAAAAAGCATGGTTGGGATGGGAACTTTGAGATGAACAACATGTAATTTCCTGTATTTACATTTAATCAAGACTGGCCTGCATAAAGTAACACATCCTTCCAAAACAACAAAAAAAGTATCAAGATCATACTGTAAAGATTAAAAAGCTCTGATGCACTTTGTAAAATTTTCAGACAGTTTAAGCATCACTCAGAAGTACAATCATTTTGAACACTTATTTCTGTAGCACACTGTCTCCAGGAAGACTAGAGTCAGGAGTAATCTTTCTTCTCAAAAAAGAAACTGAACTAAGCCCTTTTTTTACCAGTCCTACTTGTCTCATTTCTACAGCCGCTTGTATTAATTTATGATCCTTTAAAGTTGTCAACAATAAGGATGTATTTGCCTGCAGTGATTTTAATAAAAAAATAATCTTATTTAGGACAACCAAAGTTTCTATTCCTTTTTCTTCAATCTTTAAATTCTCTTTGAGATAATGAAATTTGATAGCATTTGCAACATAAACAGTTCAGTACAAAGAATGAGTAGTAACACTGTAATTTTTCAGAGCAATCAGAAGTCTGAAAATCAAGTTTTAAAGTTGAAACTCTACCTCTTTTTTCTTTGCCTTTAAACTATGATACCAAAATAAAGGTGAGAAAAATTATTGTTACACTAATGATCTTCAGTAGGCATTTAAGTTAACATTTCAAAACAGTATACACATCATCAAACAAACCATTTGGAAAGGGTTTTCTTTTTTTATTTTCTGTACAGAGCAAAGAATGAGTATTCATTCATTCAGTTCAGACCCTCACAGTCTGAGGGTGCTTCCTACAAATATATCCTGACTTGCTTTAGTTATAAAATTCAAGCCAAGAAAGACAACTTCATTCATCATGCCTGGAAAGCGTCTCCTGAACATAAAAAATGTACCAATTAACCCATTTCTTGAACAATTCATGCTTTTTTCTTTCAGGTTATCAGACATGAAACTAAGACCTACTTAGGCAAAACTCTGTTCTTGGCAGATGAGCAGAAGTATGTTCTCATGTATAAGAACCCTGGTCTTACATCAACAACTCAGGTATTTCACACTGTTGATATCATGGACCATCTAAATATTTCAGTCTCATGGAAATAATACCAAGGTTCATTAATTTCTTATATAAAATATATGTGTCACTTGATAAACAATAAGTGCATTCTGAATTGCTATGAATTTTCCTCATTTTAAAATTGATTAAAAAAAAAATCAAGCTGATTTTTGACTAAAAAAATAATGACAAAAACTGTGGAGCTAAGTGATTTTGGCACCTGGGTTTCATAAAGGGTTTCCCCTTTTGCAGATGGATCTTCTTCAAAAATACAGTTTCAAGAACAGAAGAATATTAGCAGCTCACAGGACTCTTAGTATCAGAATCACTAATGCAAACTACTTCATTTTCTAAATTTGAACCTGCTTATCTCAGTCTAAATAACACATATATTTATTGGTTACCTGGAACTTGAAACTCTGATTTTAACCTTTTGTTACTGGAGAGGCGCTCACTCTCTTTTGTAGCCCTGATGTCTGATCCTGTATCTGCCTCTTCACCCAACGAAGACCCAAGCTGTCTGTCCTATCTGTGCTTGTCTGATGGGCTTCTTATCACATGCTCCTCTTATTTTATCAGAGTTATCACATGTTATTTCCTCTACCATTGTATAATAAGTACTGCACTTAGTCCTATCTACCTTTCAACAGGGATAAAAATGTTGGTTCTATCTTGACTCCAGCTATTGCTTCTTTGAGTAATTCAAATATTTGAGACATTTTGTACTAGCATCCATTCTACATGGATTTTAGCTGGCAACTCATTAACTTACTTTGTGGCATAACCATTATAGGCAAAGCATCAGGAAAACTATCAGAATTTCTTTAGCTTTTAGCAGTGCTTCAAATGTTACTTTTCGATTCAGAGGACACTAGAAATTCTATGTATATGCAGAAATTAACAGCTACAGCTAACTCGGCTTTCGTGAAAAGTACAATTTAGCCTTGTGGTAATTTCAGAGCAGAATAAATAGCTGTACCAGAGTAAAAAAAAAAAAAAAAAGGGCAAGAAAGTATTCATACCAGATACAAGTATTTTGTTATACAAGTCAAAAATGTAAATGGCTAAGACTAAAATATAATTAAAAAACCCTGAATATTTGTGTGATTGCATTTCTTAAAATCTAAGAAGATGAAGCAGAGGAGGAGTAATCTGACAGTATCATCTGAAAATCAATCCACTTTTGTACAACTTGTTAAATAACCATTACTAGGTAAACATAAGGCATTTTCACAAGCATGTCTCACTTCTCAGAATGAGTATCACACAAAGGTATACTGATCTTTCAATACAATAATTTGTGCACAGATGCAGGTACAAAACTAATATATACAGGAGAGAGCTGCTTTAAGAGCAATGCATGGGGTATGCACCAGAAGAGCAGCCAGAAGAAGGCTCCTCTGCAGAGATTTTTGAAAGACCTTGTGAAAAGCAGGAAGTACTGTGAAATCGCCTAAACAGTTTCATTCTCTTTCACCTAGGCACCAAAATTTTACACTCTCTTTTTGAAATTTTTGTCTGTGGTTCATCATTAATGACAGACAATTCAATTACAGTGTTATATTGTTCTCTGAATGAACGCCATCCATGAAGAAAGTGGCAACAACTGTCTGTGACTTATCTGAACGTAACACTCCTGAGGATGTCTTATCTTTTATTTAGAATTTTGAGAAGTATAAACAAAAAGAACCTTTAATGGATGGTGTTTTTGTGTTTTTCTTAGTTAAAATGAATGAAGATCAGTACTCTCATTTTACAATATAAGATTGAATACCGTACTCCTCACTCAATCTTTGACCAAAGAAAAATTCTCATTGCTCTGAAGTAAGAATTTCCTGAATAACAACATCTGGAGAAGACGTGGTCAAGATTTAGCCCTCTTATTTGTTTCAATATCATCATCTACTAATTAAAGGAAGGAAGACATCATCTCTCATTCTCTTTTATAGAAGGAATAGATTATGAAGGATCATTTTAGCTGTTTCCTAGTTGGACACTGAAACAAAAGCGACTCATTTACCATTTCCTCAAAATACATGCTCATATTCAAGGTCAGGGGAAGATTAAGCAAAGCCTTGGAAGAGTCTCCACCCCTGCCTCCCTGCTTCCCCTCACCTTTTCCACTATCTCGTAGTCCATCTTGAAAGCCCAGAGCTGGAGCCTGGCAGACAGTTCGCTGATGGAGGAAAGGGTGAGAAGGAACTGCTCGGCGCTGCCCAGGGGGACATCAGGATTCGCCAGCTGTGCCTCCTGGATCTTTTGCTTTTCCTCCTCAGTTGGGATCATGGTCAGGATTTTCTGTACAGGGAGACAAAAGGCAGGCATCAGTGGCACAGCTGAGAGGTGTGAGAGGATTGGATGCTGAGTGACTTCACAGCAGCAACAGTAGAAGTCCTCAAGTCCCTGGCTGTTAAATTAGGACAGCACCGTAGTAACCAAGAACTAACCCATGCGCAAGAAAGCAAAACGAGGCCTGCCATCTCACACACCTGAAGTTTGTTGAAAAACATATCTTGATTAAAATGCCTTTTTTAAATCTGTACTCAGTAGATACAGCTAATCATGGGATGAAATACTGAAGGACAGACAAAGGGAGACTGGTTAGGACTGATCTCATCAGCTTTCATATGTTTAAGTCAAAACTTAACAACTTTCTGCAAATTACTTATGGAAGCAAGGGTAAAAGGAGAGCAGTTTTGTGGCCTGTCTTTTATAGCAGATCAGAGTAAATTTTAAGGGTTCTTTTAGCCTCAATGTTGAAGAATCTTCCAGCACACTTGCAAGTATACAAAAATAACTTGAGGACTCCTGTCCCTTGCTGTTCCCATAATTTCTTGCTTTTTGTTCTGTCTCTTTTTTTTTTTTTATGAAACATGAAAACTATTGCAGCTTACTAGGTCACTCCTAAAAACTTCACCCTAACTGACAACTTCCCAAGGAACATACATTGAATTTAAAGGTGAATTATGCATTGCGTAACATGTGGCCTTTTTCTCTTTTGATTTGAAAAGTCTAAAACTTTGGTGAAAAAGGCTCTCAATATTTTTAATTTCTGCTGCCAGTGTGGTTCAAAATATTTAAAATTTCCCTTTAATTCATGGATTTTACAGGCTTGTTTATATGTGGCAGCTTTTCTTCTCAAAGTAATACTCCCTAAGGTATTGCTTCTTAATTAGTTTTTAACATAAGAAGTGCATTTTAAAATAAAAAAGAAAAGTAAAATAACATAAAAGCATCAGATAAGTTGAGGTCTTTACCCTACCAATGCCTCCTTAAAGCAAAGCAGATTTTTAACACAACTTACATTTATTCATCTGAGGAATGACATGCTTTTGCTGCCTTCTATAATGACAGAGGCTGTTTTGAAGGGGAGGAGAGAAAAACAAAAACACCAAAGAGCTGTCAGACCTGCCAATCTAAACTGCAGCCTTGTTCCAATGCTGAAATAGCCAATTCATCAAAGCAGCACAACTGCCTGCTTTCACTACTGGTAATTCCCCTGGCTGCCTGTACAGCACTGAAGCTAAGCATGGAGAGCAAGGGACCTTTCCAGGGGAAGAACAAGATTTGTTGAACTAGGACTTATATAATTTCAGACACACCATTTGTATTGCTGTCCATTTTCTTCTGCTGACTTCCATAAACATAAGTAAAGAAGCATTTCTTTCTGTTAAGTTGGCTCTGTCTCTCAGTTACAAACAACAACAAACAAAGCCTCCTTGCTTGGACACTGCAAGACTCTATCTTAATAAATTAATATCCAAAGTAAAAAAAAGAGAGGAGGAAAATCCTTCAGTACGCTCTGCTGCTTTTCCTTAGCCTGTCAATGACTGCTTGGAAAATATCTTGATGTACACCTGTTCCAATTGATAGCATTTGTGTATTGCATCCACCTACCCACATATGCTAAAATCTGTAATTTGGGTCATACCTAACATAAAATTAAATTTATAAGTAGCTGCTTCAGGACATTTCTCAGTGCTTAACCAATACTCATCTAAAAAAGTTAATAAAAAAAAAAAGAGACACTGATTCTGAAACTCATAAGAAGTTTTGCAGTGTCCCTTGAAGAAGCCAGGCCTCCTAATGTCTACTTCTCTCTTCCATAGCAAGAAGAAGTCAACACGCCCTCAGCTGAGACCGGGCAACTTGCAAATAGGATCATATTGAACACCCATACATGGAGAGTTAGCAGTAGCCATGTGATGGATGAAAAAATGCTTCTGATGCATTTTTAAAGGCTAACACTTCAGCAGTATTCTCAATTGCCTCCTACAAATAACTAGGACTTTTGGCAGCTACCCAGGGATCCCACAAGTATTTTGTGGTGGGGCAGAGGCCTCACTCCAGAGATTTTGCACTGCTTTGGGGCATTTTCAAGAGAGGAATGAAACAGTAAGCTTTATTTCCCAAGGGACTCTCCTCCTCCTTGAGCTTACAAGATAGATGGAGCTGACAAAAAGCATTCAAGTCCAAATACTGCAAAGCTGCTGTGCTCTGTACAGTAGTATGTGAAACAGAAATGCCAAACAAAAGAGCCTGTACTTGTGGTGCCAGCTGCTGAGGATCAGCCCTGCTCCTGAAAGCCATGCCTGGATGGGACTGGAGCTGCAGGCAGGTCTCACATCATCCAGGGTGAAACTGCCCCCATAAAAATGACCTACCCCAGCACTTCTGATCTGTTTGGGAAAATAATTCTGATCCTGCTGGTCATCATCCTTGGTGTGCCCCTGAGCTAATGGTAAAATGCTCCTATTCTTGATTTCCACTCTATGACTAATTTGAGCCATTTGTTCAGTGTTGGAAAGTGATGAGTACACCATGTGTCACTTTATTATTATTTTAATTTTTATTACTACTATTTTTTGAAAGATCACCGACAGTAAAAGTAGCATAAAAGCACAGCAGGGCAGAAGGTTACTGGCACCTGATGTGACCATTAAATCACAAATAGCTTTGAGTCAAATCATTAGTTCATAACACTCTCCTCAGTACACAGAATCACGGAATGTGTCAGGTTGGAAAGGATCACAGCGGATCATCTGGTCCAACCTCCTTGTTCAAGCACGGTCATCCTTAGAGCACATTGCACAGAATTTCATCCAGATGGTTCTTGAATATCTCCAAAGAGGAAGACTCCACAACCTCTAAGGGCAATCTGTTCCAATGCAGAGTCACACACACAGTAGAGAAGTTCTTCCTCATATTTAGGAGGAACTTCCTGCGCATCAGTTCCTGCCCATTGCCTCTTATCCTATTGCTTGGCACCACTGAGAAGAGTCTGGCTCCTTCCTCTTGGCACCCTTCCTTCACATACGTATAGGCCTTTGTAAGCTCCACTCTCAGTCTGCTCTTCTCCAGGCTAAATAGGCCCAGTAACCTCAGTCTTTCCTCATACCTGAGATGGTGTCGGTAGCCAGCAGGTCGATTAAAGAAGAACTGGTTATTAACAAACCCTATGCTCATATTCTCTAGTATGTGTGACAAGCATATTTTACCTTCATGCATTCTCACACAACTATCTGGGCCAGAGTCATATATTCTGAGGAAAAGCAGTGCACAAAAAATGGAGGAAAATAAGTAATTTTTGCATGAGATTATGGATCCTAATTATTCTGCTGCTGGATTGCTGGAACCAGCCACTTGCTTGAACGTTCAGCATAGGGATCAAACTTCTTACTTCCTGGACTCTGCCATCCTGAGGTATAATCTCCAAAAGTTCCTAAGAGGAAAGAGTTACAATGGTCACAGGGCAAAATTTATAAACCCCGTAAGGTTGAGGGTCATGGGCCTCAGTGTGGGATGCAAGGAAGCACCTAACCAGCAACTTCGAATAGCCCAGAGCCTCTGAGGAAATTAGGTGCTTAAGTTATCTCTTTCATGAGATATCGGGGCTTCTCAGTGATGATGCGGTTGCAAGGATGTCTTGGCTTTCATATTTGGTTTCAACTGATCTTACAGGTGAACAACAGCCTGGAAAAAATTAGTAACCCAAATATCTGGTTGTTGTTGGGTCCAAAGCTTCTGTGGTTTGAAGCCCACAGATTCATAAACTGCATAACCAAAAACGTATTAGTGGGTATTTCATCAGATATTTGACAGGTCTCAGCAGACAATTCAACTCCTAAAAGGCTCTCTCAAACTTCAGCTTCCCAGGCAGCTGTTAATGAGACACATTGCTGGTTTGCTTACCTGTAGAAAATCTAAGAAATTATAACAGCATCTGAAGGTCAGAACTCCAGTAAGTGAGGCTGCCTGCACTAATTTTATTTCAACTCTTCCAAAAACAATCCAGTTCTGAGAAGGGACTACATCTAAAATGCTGATGGTCATCCCTGTAAATCAGGAACTGACATCATTGCCCCAGTCACACCACTCCACTTCCTTAGCCGTCTACTGAAACATATGAACTTGCCATTGTTGGTCACAGAAGCTTCAGAAGATGTTTAGGTTTGCTTCAAGGAGAAAAAGAGTGGATTTTTTCTTTAAATAGAGTCTGAAACTTATTAGGGCAGTGGTAGGCTGACTGTGAGTGTCCAGCCAGCAAGGGACCATTGAGGCCATTCTCTCTTCCGTCTCGACTTGTAAAAAAAGGTGTTCTTTCAGGTCACATGAGTTAGCATGGGATTTGAAACATCCCATCACACTTTTACAAAGCATTAGCTAAACAAATTGGAAACTGCAAATGCCAATATACCATGTCAATGATCATAATAATAAAAGAATAAAAATGTAAATACCATAATTGTTTCCAAAAATTGCATTTTGATTTTTGTTTATACATGTCACCATATGCCTTTTTAACACCAAGCTCTCATTTTGTACCTCTTTTTACATCTCAGGGCTACCTAGACACTGCAGACACCTAGAATTCAAATTACTTAATATAAGTATGGAGGGCCTAGCATACCCAGAGAGATTTTTAAATTACAAATAGTTTTACTAAAAGCTATACCTATAATGTAATCAATATTGCATAACATCAAAAGCTATATTGTAAAGTACAAAGCAACTCATGTTAATTTCCTCACAGCATAACCCTAATTTTAGTCTGCTAAATTTTGATCCCTGTTCCCTTACTGAGTAGCCCTTTACAGAGTGATCCACTCACTACCTTTGCTAAAGACAAGCACCAAGGACCGCTTTGTTGTACTCCATTCTTGCAGTTGCCCATGATACATAAAAATTAGGTGCCAGGACTTTAAGTTTGCCTCTTTTGCTTAGCTCATAGAGAGACTCATCCATGCTAAGGAGGCTGTTCTTTATTCTGCAGCGAGCTCCAAGCTGTTTGAACACAATGAATGCCAAGCTTTCAAAGAAAGGAAAACACAAACACTTTGGCAAATGTAAGGTTGCAAAATCTTTTTTAGCTGGACTGACGCTTGCTTGCAAACACACAATGTGCATTCCTTTGAAAATACGTCTTTAACAGTGCCTGCTTTGCATACTAAGTGGACTACATCTGCCTTTCTAGCGTCATGTCTCCATTTTCTGCCTTTTTTCACAACTCAGGGGTACCTAACCTCTTTAAACACATGGCCTAAAAATATATAACATACTTAGGTATAGAGAATTTTAAAATAACTGGAGAATTTTTTCTACTTAATTATACATTTAAAGTTAATGAGTTCAATGTCATAAGCACAGCAGCATTCAGCAGAATGTAGAACAGTAGTGGAGGGTTTACTGGGTTACTATGGACTTGATGATGAATTAGGCTATCACTAACTTGGAGCCTGCAGCCTGCTGCATCACTGCCCTGCTGCTAGAACTACAGTCAGCCCTACTTTAATCCACTGTCCTCAAAGAAAACACCAAGGTCACTTTTAAGATACCATTTGATCCAGCAAGGTGCAGAACTAAAGCCACACACACACACACTAGCATCACAGTGACGATGCTCCTCAGTGAAGGATATAGCACAGAGCTCACAGCCAAGGCAAAGGATGGCTCAGGTGACTTTTAATGCTGTTGGTGCTCTGCTCTGTGTTGGATCTGATAAAAGCTGAAGATGATCCTAAATTGTAGTTTCTCTGAAATTTTAGCAGTGAATGTTAGGTTGTCACTGCACACATTACATCTCTTTTCCTGCTTTCTTCACATCTCTCTCTTCTGCTTACTAGATGTGACATCTCTTTAGACAACTAACTATGCAGAAATGCTTTTGAGTATCCACTGTGATACAATTTTTAAATTAGGCCAATTGCAGAACTTGTTTGCATACGAGTCCTGCCTCATTCAACCCATAGATAAGCTATCAATTACATTATATAGCAAATAATATATTTTATTATCTGTGGTTTTTTTATAAATGAAGCTGATTCTTCATTACTTCATCATTACTGATTCATTATCATCGCTACCAATTATTTCCCAATATTTAGGAACCACAGATATGAACCAGAAAATTTTCTAAAAATCTCTCCCCTCTACACTAACTCAAAGGCTAAAGCCAGTGAACGGACAGATGCAGAAAAGAGAAACAAGAAACTAAGCTTGTCTACACTGTAGACCAAAGGGGCAGTTTTCCAAACATGGAAAACTGAGGCAGGGCTCTGCCAAAAACAGTGGGACTCACAACAATATATTTCTGTATAGACCTGTGTGCTTCCTGGTCAATTTTGCATAGCTTAATCCAGCCCTATATCACCATAAACATCTGTCTGACTCTAACAACATACTATAAGAAAAAATGGTAACTTGGAGACTGGGAAAGGGAGACTGAATTCAGTGTAGGGTTCCACCTGATAAGTGAATAAATATGGAATATTGAAGAAAAAAAGCTCTTTTCTGCATGAACATCATCCTTCCCAGCCAATGAAGGCTTCATCTCTGAAAGTGCAATGTACCTGGGCTCTGCTCCACTTGTAGGATTCATCTCTGAAAGTGCAATGTACCTGGGCTCTGCTCCACAGTAGGATTACTCACATTCTTAGCATCAAGCTGTGGACATAGACCTCAGAACCCCCATTTTCTTTAGCACTGGGCAAGTATACTAACAGGGTATAATTTCTTGGTTTCTTGAATTCTTCAGTTTGAAAGCTGCCTGCATATATATATTTCAAATGAAATTATGGGTTCCTGGCAGCTAATGGGAAGGACACCCAAAGGAGGGTGTGGTGGTACAAGGCACTCACAACTGTGGACACCACAGGTGGTTGGCAGATGGAGAGCCCAGTGACAAATGTTGGCAGTGGAAAGGGTGGGCTGTGCAGAGCATCTGAACTGCTGCTAAGCAAGCTAGAGAAGGACACAATTCAGAGGAGACAATACATGGGTGTTAATGAAGATGTGTCCTTTCTTATCAGGTATTTTATGTTGGACTTCATATGGAAACCTTGCCTACAGCACTGAGATCTAAGTGAGCTGGGCTTGGCTGGAGGGGTACTTCTTCAACACCGAAAAGCTTAGTACTCCTGACTGCAGTGGTGGGTACATGGGCCGGGTCATGAAAAATTACCTTTACAGACTGATCTGTCACCTTCATAATATGAGTAAAGTATTATTATAGCAAATAAGTAAAATAGCTTTGGGAAGAAACTATATTCGAGTAAGGATAAACAAGACCTTGCCTTCTAGCTAGAACAATATTTTGACTTGGGTATTTCTTTCACATGTAACTGTTGGTAACTTCATTACCATTCCAGCAAGCTTTTTTCATTTTCTTATGTAGTCAACACAGTGAAGGTGGAAAGGTAGAAATCATGAAACATGGTGCCAAACCTCTAAAAGGTGACTGTGAATCAATATATGATCTCTGCAGCTCAGCCACTGGTTGAGATCAGTAGTTGTGCAGATTACTCTTACTAGATGATATAGGTTTATTGAAAAGAAAAAATAAAGTTTGAAATGAATACAACTATAATGAAAAAAAACAAACAGGGGAGCAGCAGGCTTCTTTTACACTTCATAGAAGAAAAATGTTTTGATAAAAAAATAATAAACAGAGCTCATCTTGGATCTTGGTAAGAATATCTGCAAAGTCAAACGTGTAATGGTAAAAATTACATCATCTGTAATCTTTATACCAACTGCTTTTCTTCAAACAACAGGAACACAGAAATGCTATTTTGAGCAGAACTAGTCACTGTATTTGTTTTCAATGAGATACACAATCTAGAATGACTCCAACAGCTAGCTGGGCATGAAATTTATTAAATTCTGTACGAGTTGCATCAGCCCTAGTAACTCACTGCCTGTTCTTGCTGCTTCACAGTATTTCAGTCTAGCTTGAGATAATACTCTGAAAATCTCGACAGGAATTAGTAGCATTGCTACTCAAACTTAGATACAAACAGAGTAGATAATCGACATTTATGGAGCATGCCCAGCCTCAGGTGGATACTACACACTTCTGAGCTCACAACATCAATCTGACAAATTTCAACACTCAGACATGACATAATATATCCTCTTCTCCCTCTTCCATGACAAGTCTGTCTTGCACCATGTGCAACATGGAGAGAAAAAAAGAGAAGTATTGAAAATGCAGACTTGAAGACATCAACTATTCTTTCTTACCTCTATTCCTTCCTTGTTTAAGGCATATTCGTCAAAGTTCAAAATAGCAGTCTTGATAGTGCGAGGAGGGGGCAACACCGTCAAGCCAATATTGATAGCATTGCTTCGTTTTGAGTCCAATACAATGATCTCCTGTCGCTTCCCATCTGCAGCAGTTTTCTTGGTAAAAAAGAGAACAAGAGCATTATTCCTCTGACCTGTTTTATAAAGAAAAAGTCATTCCTTTCTCTAATGACTTCCCCTACTCAAGGAAGCTGATACTGAATGTAAATCTAATTGATTTGTAGTCATCAAAACAAGCTGAATTCTTCAACCACGTCCTTGCTAGTATCAACATGAGTTGCCAGGATTCAACCAGAGATCTGCTGTTCAAAGCAGAGATAGCCTAAGACACTGGAGTGCCAACAATGGGCAGTTTGGGGCACGAGTTGGTCTGAAAACACCTGAAGCTGTCTCTGCCAGTCAAGAGCTCTGCTATGCAGCAGGACTGGCCAGCACAGGGCTGGTGGGGCAACAGCTGGGCAGCTGGTGGGCTCCAGGGCTCAATTCCCTGTTGGATGCATCAGGCTGGGCTGGCTGCTGGCCCTCTCTCATGTATGTGGCTGGCTGGGAAACAGACAGGGTAGTTCTTACCTGCCTGCCAGCACTCTCCTGTGTTATGAATCCACCTCAGGCACTGGCAAAGGAGCCATAGAGGCCTTCCTGGAGGCACTGGCATGGTTCTCTGACCTCTGGCTGCCAGGGGAAAGTTATTCTACCTTGGTGCTCATGATATGTCCGTCAAGTCTTTCACAGGCGCAGGACAATTTCAACCCTTCTGTTTTTTCCTAAGTTTTAATTGGAACTAAACATATCTTTGGATCTTACACTCTCCAGCATAAATAATAATGAAATCACAAAGAACTAGCAACACATGCTTTAAATTCCATCCTAGAGTAGACCCAAGGAATTTCTTCCTCTTTCTCCCCATTCTTATACTGGCAAAATGTGAACCAACTATGCAAGGTGACACCAACCATTTATATATGGTATAATGTACTGCTGAATGTGGTCTTTGCTTTTACATCTCAGCATGCCTCTCTTTCTGTCATTATCCCATGCTAGAAGGTGTCTCTTTGGTAACTACATATGTTGTATAATAGGTAGCTGAAAGATGAGAGAACTGTGCTCCTCATACTCAGGGATTTTTCCTCCCTCTGCATATGTGAACTTTGTAAACACGTTTTCTCTGGTTCTTTCTCCTTTGCCCTATCTGAGATGGGCTGGGGAGTGCTGTCAAGCAGAAGAATGTGGGGAGAAGTCCTGCACACTGATGCAAGCAAGTGCAGAGATGCTTTTCTATATATAAACCTGCAGTGCAGGTTGCAGAGATGGGACCATGACCTCCCTGCAGACACTGTTACCTAGCTATGGTTTGTAGTTCCAGCAGCAGCAACCATAGATGCACCTCAATGGGGCAAAGAGACTAAGCAATTCCTCTTTCCAGGCTGCAGTGTGGCAGCCCATACAGCTGTTCAGAAGGGGGAACCATCCATGGATTTGGGGAAAGTCCAGGACGAGACTCTTACTGCTCAGGATTGCTTTTTAGACCATGAAGCTTTGTTCTTACTTTCTTTGAGTCTGCACCACAGCCACTGAGACAAAAAACTACTGCTAGGCCTATGTGCTGTTTCTGAATTGAAAGAACTAAGCTAGTAAATGATTTCATCAAAGTACCTCCAGCTGTGGGTCAGCCCATAATGGGGAATGCAGCTGTATCATTACAAAGATACCTTTTTATGGCATAGCTCAGTTCCTTGCTTGCACAGGGAGAGGTTTGCCCACCAGTCCCAGCAGACTGCTCAGCACCTGTGCGGCATCACAGACCTTTCATCGTACCAGAACAATTAACATGGTATGATGCAACTTCTGTGAGCAGATGGGACTGAAGGCAACCGCAGTTTACAGGAGTTGGGGACTACCACATGTGTATGATCTGTGAAAGTAATAAGAGAGTTTGGTTTTTCTAAACCTAAAAAGAAATAACAATTTTGCAGTAAAAAGGATAAATTTTAGGAGAGCAGAGATAACATTTATTTTCAATGTTTCTATGTCAGTTCTGTCAGAACTGCTCTCTTCTTAACACCTTAGAAGTATCCCTGATGCCTTTCTGTACCTTTCTTTCTTTGAGTAAGAGACTCCTCTTTTTCTTGGGGAGCTACCTGAAGGATGTGAAATGCAGTTTCTCCTTTAAAGCAGTAGTTTTTTTCTTCCTGAGCCATTAATAACATTTTCAGGACCACAGTTAGTGGCCAAGACCACATTAAAAACAAACAGGGTTCATGAGAGACTGCTTCCTCTTGAGTTTGTATTGCACTAAGCCTTTTTTAAACCACCATTTTTTACCTTGTCCTTTACTCCACAGAATTACACAGCTCCAAAGAATTTACGCAGAAGGGAAAAAGCCTGGGGAAAGGAGTTAAATTTAGGCTTCCCACAAGTGGTATGGGTAAGTAAGCCTCAAATCTGCAGCTCTGTTTTTAGGCTCCAAAGTTTGACAAGAGAGACATATTCATTTGGGGGATATATGACTGACCACTGGGATGATGGCGATCACAACAGTGCGCTTGCTCCTTAGCAAAGACTTATGACAGACAGATGAGCTGTACAGGGGATGTATGCATGTAGGTATCTTCCAGAGCTATAACTGCACATGGGATAAAAAATTTTGGGGTAAGTAACCCTTTTCAAAAACAGGGGCAGAAGAGATTTTAAACCCATTCTGGGGACGATGGCTGAGTTCCAAAGAAATCCTTTCCAAATAAATAAAAGATTGAAGAAAAGAGAAAGATTTTACTGCTATGAACCTTACTACCTGACCACCAGGAAAAGAATTGCTTTTTGTCTGCAATGAAATTGCACATGTGTAAGTGTCTGACTGTTAAAATAAGCTACAAGTATTAATTTTTATTACAATAATAGGTGACTTCAATCTGAGCTTTATAAATTCATTAACAGAGAATGACTTCAAATGCTTGAGAGAACAGTGAACTAGTGCATTTGATTTTATATTTTAATGTGTCAGTATGAAACATAATCCCTGAACTTCTGAATACTATATTATTCAATGCAAATGCAAAAGTAATTATAAAATACAAAACTGGTGAGATAATTTGTGGGAAACAAACATTTCTGCAATGTATTAACTATTACAGTCAAATTAGATATTCACAAGACCTAACTGGCCAGACTCTTGCTTCTGTTGAAGACTGAGTAGTCCAGATAGATTTAAAAACTGTTACATCCCACAGAAGGTGATCTGCAGTCTGATGAGCACATAGTCTTTGCTTTAATTAATATAGGAAGCAGAAAAATTTAAATAACTTTTCAAGTGGTAATATAAATAAATGATTATATATGAGCATCAAGTCATAAATATCTCCTGCCTTTAAACTTGCAGAAGTCTGCATCAGTAGCACAGAAAATTTCAGTGATCTCTTACTAGTGAGATGGCTTTTTTTTTTTTTTATTTCTATGTCAATTAGCAAGGATTTAGTTCAGGAGATTTTTAATGGAATCATTCAGTTGACTGACTTTTTCCATGATACATGTATGTAATTTTTTTCAGAAATTTCTGGTCCACATTTATGACTTATCTTGGCATTCATTCAAATTGCAACAAATCCTTTCAAAAGGAATATGTGTCTAAGCATGTGTACATGTGTACATGAAAACAGATTACTTAATTTTTCCCCCTTTCAAGTTTTTATATCTGTGGCACATGATGCATAACTATATCCCACAGGGTATACATGAATCAGCAAAATAATATTTTCATGCAGAACCAAGTGAATGACAGAAGGGCTGAACAACAAACATCTGATTCAGGTGTCTGCATGTTTTCATTTCTGTTCACAGAAGAGTAAACACTTTGAAGTACTTTGTCAAAATATCTGTGTGGTTGGTGGACTGAGAAGAAAGGAAATACTAGAGTGGCTTGGAGGGGCTAGTTGATCACTCTCTTTCTATTCAAAAATATAATGTCATGATCCTCTATTCTAGAAAATAAACATTCTGCAACTAAAGGTGCTCCACTAACTATAATCAGTGGGCAAGTTGCCCAGTGTGGCATAAGTTTTCCTAAAAGCAAGAATCTCCCCTCCCAGCCCCAACCCCCCAAATCCTGTATTATATCCTACAATTTAAAATCCACTTTATTTTATTACAGTCTGTTGTGTTTAATGAAAAACTTCTCATGAGCCAGGAAGTAGCTGTTTATAGCTGTGTGTTGTGGAAATCACAGTGAAGGATTAGAAACTGGAGTAAAATTGGTTACAGCTGTATGAAAGAGCATATGCTCAAGAAAGAGCTAAGCCCCCCCCTTACACACCCTGACTTTGCCTTTCTTCTCATCCTTCTGGACTGTTCCTTTTCCATGCACCTACTTCCATCTCTTGCTATGAAATCTGGAGATCTGACTTTTGATTTGTTGCTCTACATTCTTTTTTTCAGCTGAACCAACTGAGCTGTGAGTCAGACTTTACGATATTATAGAATAAACCTGTTTTGGATTGCAGCCATTGGACAGGAGAAACTAGACACAACGGGGAATGTAATCCCTGGAAATAAACCAAGCAGTCTGGAAAAAGCGAGAGCTATCCTAATTTGAGTGTAATCTTCGTACCAAACCTCAAGTCTTTTACGGATTCAGAGGTCTGCTTAATTATTCCTACTCTCATTTGATCTGAGGACCAACTCCTACTCTGTAAGATTTTCTGGTGTTCACCAAAACCAGGCAGGAGTTTCAGAAGTGTGCGTAGACTTCTACTACAGGACTCTTCAGTCCCCATTGTCTTCTCTACAGAGACAATGAGAGTTCTATGTCTGTGTTATGGGACAGGGTGGAAAGAGTGCCAAAAGTACAATGTCTCATGCAGAGAGCAGTTATTAGTCTCCAGGAGGAAAGCAGTCATCTAAATCATTCCTCAGACTTGCACTAATTTCAAAGAAACCTGCTCACTCATCTTCCAGCCAGGAGCCAAAAGCTGTGCCAAAGCATCAGGCAGGTTTGAGAAGCAAGTGTGAGGGAGGGAAAATGGCCAAGGGCAGTTTGGGAACGCACACAATGAGTGACTGGAAAAGTAAACAAGTCATAATTCCAACAATTTGACATTTTATCAAAATTTCGTGTGAGAATAAAAGATTAAGAATCAGCCAGAGCGATCCATTACAATACTGGCATTTAGCACAAAGCTAAATTTTGGAAATGGCAAATATGTCATCATTCCACATTCAATTCAAGGAATTAAATGTTTTATGGATCTAAGAAAATGCTCTCATTCCTTCCATCTATGAACCATCTGTGGCAGATTTGTATTTACGGGGAGAGAGATGAGGAGCAGCATGCCAAGACGTCACCAGCATTCCTTCCTCAGCAGAAAGGGAATTAGAGAGAGAAATTAATCTCAGCATTGGCTAAATGAACAATCAGCTGAATGTGTTTTTAAGGCTGCTACATCATACGTTTCAGATCTACATGCATCTGTGTCACAAAAAAGTTCAGCTAAGAACGGTGATGGCAGGATCTACATGAGCCATCTCTTTCTGTACCTGTTGTTTGACAGGTACTTAGGGGCTTGATTGTTGAAATTACAATGTTTCCACTTGGTCAAGAAGATCAAGAATGAGTATTAGAAAATTTCGAGTTAATAATACAGACGAGTGACCTGAGAACTTCTACTGTGAGATATCCAGACTCTCCAGATTAAGAGTAAACAATAACATCTATGATACATAACAGATATAACAACTTTCTCTAGCTAAAGAGAAGTAAAATATTCAAGGTGCTGACTGGTTTTTATGTCACTATAAAACATATAGGCACACAGAGAAAACACACAAGCAATTTATTTATTTTAAGAGACATAGACATTTCTTACTAGCATTTTAACCAGAAAAAAACATTGTTTCCCTGATACCGATTATTCTGCTTAGAAGAAAAAGACTTTATGTAGCCATGAAAAACAAATGTTGAAGCTAATAACTTTTTTAATGCTACTTCAAATTCCTACCAAATGTAACTATAAAAAGCTTCCTTTTGTTGTTGATTCTAATGTTAAACAGCCATGTCACCAGCCTTTGTGAATTTATTTTATAACGATACTGAGGAAGAGGGAATCCTAGCTACAGAGGTATTTCCTGTGCCAGCTTCTGTCCTAAAATTGCCACATTGCATAAATTAAGGATTTAAAATAGGCCTGTTCACTAGTATAAAACAAAACCCCAACACCCCGGCAGAGTTTAGCTGTAACTTGGTCCAGCTGATAATTCAATCCATCAGAACAAAGCACACGTGTAGACTATACGCAGAAGATCCAGTTTGATACTCTAACCTTTCCACATAATGATTAGGAAAATATTACCAAGTAAAGAACTGCCAAATACACAGTTATGAGTCACCATGCTGTGACCTTCATATGAATGTAACAGAAAATATTTCAGAGTCCAATACCTAGTTTGGCACTCAGCTACGGACAAGGTAATGTAAACTTTCTTGGTATCTGCCTCCTGAAATGATATCCCACAACCGGTAGATCTGAAACAGGAGGGTAGCTTGGCACGGACACCACCCTAGGCTCATCTCCTAACATCAGGCCATGGAATATCTTCCGTCATAGGCCAACCTAGAAACACATTCAGTAATTTCCACTGTTTTTATATAAACAACATAAATCATCTAGATCTAAGTCAGAATGAATACCAATACAATAGCAGAATAATAGCAAACTGAATACAAGCTGTACCTTTGTGACAGGCAGTTCCTTGGATTTAGACTCAAAGAGATGCTCCAGTTTGGAAGTGTCCACCTTAATGGGTTCCAGTTTCGACCACAGGAATTCTCTGCAGCGTTTGTTGTTTTTACACTGCCACTCAAATGGCCGTACCTCATTCCAAAACAGACGGATGGTTTTCTTCTTCTTTATAAATGCTGGCTGACCCCTAGAAACCTGGGGTGACCCTAAACCCTGAGGAGTGCTGAAGAGTGGAGGAGGAGCCAATAAATTAGCAGAGGGTGGAGGTGGAGGCGGACATCCAAACAAGGGGGGAGGTGGTGGCGGAGGCAAACCCAGAAAAGAAGGTGGAGGTGGAGGAGGGGGAACAAGGGAGTCCCCAGGACCCATATCCATGTCCAACACATCTACATCATCCTCCTCCCCCAAGTCTGTAAAATCCATGTCTTTGATTTTAAGTTCTCTAGGATTAGCCATGAGCTGATCCCAGATGTAATCAGATTCCTTTTTTGGCTGTGCTGGTGTTTTCTCGGGGACCTGTTCACTGATTTCATCTTCAGGCCCGGCTGTCCCCTTAGCCAGCTCACCACTGCTGAATTTTTCTGCAAAGGCTTTCACACTGCCTTGGTTTTCCAGATTTCCAATCTCCATCTTTTTGACACTTTCATCTTTGGCCTGCTTGGTGGCCTGAAGAATAGAGATCCTACTGGCTAGGCTAGTAAGTGACTCCTCACTTTCCTCCGTCTCCTTCTTTTCCTCCTTCGCCTCCAGCTCCTTCTCCTCTTCATCCTTGGGCTTTTTGTTATGCACATACAGCATGTCCAACATAAACCGCTTGTTATTGAGGATGTTGCTGCACTGTTCATTCACACCAGCATCCTGAATGGTCTGTGACCATGGACCTGCAATCACACACACAGAGATGGGAAGAGTCAAGGGAAAGAAGTCAGAGCACCAAGAACACACTTCAACCCACCAAAAAAAATAACTGTGCAGATATATGGTTTGATCTTGAGGGGTTGGAAGCAATTCTCAAAAAAGGAATGGGAGTAGAGAATAATGTGTAGCTCGCAAGGGACTCTATAACTCTCAGGATTTGAATGTTCAGGTTTCCCCTGAAATCTGTCAGGTTTCACTTTGTACTTAATACCCCAGCTCATTTTACACATTGCATAAATCCTCATAACATTTAGTATTCTAGAATGGGGCTTAAATATCATGACAATGACACAAAATAGGTTATCATCGTACTCTTCACCTGGCCATAAACTAGAACCACCCCAGGAAAATTTCCAGATGAAAGAGATCTTCCCTGCCTGATATTAAGGTTGACATGCAGCTGCTTACTTCTCCTCCCACCCTGCTGACTAGGGGAGGACAGCTTTCAGATCTGGCATGTCCTTAGACCCCCTGGCTGAGGTTCCTGGATACCTAGCCCATCTTTACAACACAGAATATTGGAATTGCAAAGTAGGCTGCATACCCAGGGTACAGCTGTCAGGGTAACTCAGTAAATATAAGCATGAGCAAGATTTTCAAAGTTCTTTATGAGAACCTTCATATAATATTTTCGAATCAGCCACTGTTACCCTCCCTGTTATAGAATGGTGTTGAAAGACTAATGGCCTTCCCACATCACAATCATTTAACATGTCACTGTAATAAAGCTTCATCTTTCTGACTACAGCTTTTCTCACCAATAATACACAAAATACCATGTTTGAGACAGCACCATAAATAACAAATTATAGTGGTCAAACTGTAAAAATATATGATGTAAGCGTCTCTGTGACTACATTTCCCTGAATATAATACTGCTAACCAATGTAGATAATGTGTCTAAAAATTATGGTGCTTCATTTTCCAATGAGCATCAGTTGAAGTGATTAAACATGAACAAAAATAATTCTTCACACTTACTGTATTTCTAGTATGGAATTCCTTCTGTTCCCCATAGTCTTTACACATTTTATTAATACATTTTTCATAAACACTGTTTCTTTAATTTTTATCCTTTTAGTTTGATTGCTAGCCTGCCTTCCTTTTGGGTCCTTGTGGTTAAAGATTTTCCTTTATATCTGTCAGTTACCCTTTTTCTTAAACTTCCATTTTATCTTTGTTTCTCCACGTATGCTCCCACCTTTTTCAATACTTTAGTGTTTTAAACATCTTTTACAGCTTCTTTTGTCAATGGACTGGCTTTCTTACCACAACATCTACATCCTGTGCTCTGAGAAGGTGTCCTCTTGGTGAGACCTATATCCAGGGCCCCACAACTCCCCCCTACCCTCAACTCCCTTAAAATAACACCATGTTAAAGTGTAGGGCCTCATAGCACAAAGAGTATGGACAGCAATGACTCTCACCTCTATTCAGATCAACCTCTAAACAACATTTTAAAATGAGTTCAGAGGTTTAACCCCAGACAAAAGAAAGACTTTTTTCAACAATGGATACAACCTACTTTCCTGCAGGTGGCTTGACTGCTTCCATTACCTGCTCATTTTTCTTTGGACTTTATCCATGGGATTGCTTTCTTATCAATACTTGTCACCTGAGGTAGTCTCTTAGCTTTGTCTCTGAGGTAGTTTCACTAGACAACATGATTAGACAACTCCTTCCCCATACCACAGATTCCACCCAGCTGTGCCCTCACAGAGGATTTCCCCCTACTCCCAGCCTTTCCTTCAAAGATGTTCATGATTGCTCCAAAAATCCTCTCTACAAATCCCACATCGCCACGTGGGATCCTCCAAGATTTAATCTCTTTGCAAAACTGCTCATCAAAATTCCCCCAGACACAATCTCTAATTTGGGTTCCCCAAGTTCAACTCCATCTGTTCTAGCTGATCAATGATCACTGCTGTGAAGACTCTTGCTACCTTGATGGCTTCTTCTGCCCTCCTCTCCATAGGTAAAACTTTGAAATACCATTGGAGAAACAAGGCCTCGTGGAAGCCAAATTCGTCAGGATGGCTAATGAAGGAGGAGCCTGCACCAAAAGCTTTATTCCTTCGTTCTTAATGCATCTGGGTAGAACCAATGAGCCACCTCATAAATGGCAAACTGTTTGTTGGGAATGTCAGAACTGCTGGAGAAAGTGCTCTCATTTGCTTTCCAAATCTCCTCATCTACTAGAGAGCAAACAATTCACCACATGAGACCTCCTGCATAGCACCACAGAATAAATCTTTGGTCTACTGGTAGTGTAGGTCAGTTTCAAGATCTTTACTTTTGAATAACAGAGTAAATTTCTTAGCTTTTAACAAAAAGTCCATAAGGACTTTAAATTGAGGTAAGAGGTAACAGATAACAGATAAATTGAGGTAACAGATAAAATGAGGAGAAAAAACCTGCAACCTGTTCTCCCTTATTTGCACTTGGACTATCTTGGACTACACCACAGTGTAACAACATTCTTCATCTCTCATACCTCCCCTGCCTTTCCTACCGATACACCCATCTGCATCTTTTATGAGTAAAATTTACTAGTTGTAAATTAGTATAATTAATTATCTTTATATTGGTCCTGGTTGAAAAGAAATAAGGTATTAAACTGAAGACAAAATTCATGAATGCTTCCCAGAAATAAAAGTGAAAAGTTTAAACACGAACAGTTCAATCTGACAGTTTATCTCTGTGAGGCATGCCTTGTGATTCAGAGTTATCCCTCTTCTTTCAGGAAAGAGCAAGACTATTTCACACTTTGAAGCACATCTTGTTTTCTTATCTAGAATTTAGAGAACTTAGGACAAGGCCTTCCATTATTGAGTCTGAGGAAAACTTGGGAAACAAATGCCGTAATTACATTACATTCCTTTATCTCCCTATTAAAAAAGGAAAAGAGTGATAAAAAAATTCAAAACTTGCCTTTCATTCCCTCCCTGCCTGGGCTGCATGACAAACTCTGGTTATCATTATGTCTCTGGGCAGAAAGTTGGTTCTTAAGGTGTTTTCCAGGCTGTGCCTTTAGAGGTATCTGATGGTGTATCTGACCAGAATCCTTCATCACAACAAAACTATACTTTTACAGACAAGGTATATTTCACATGCCTTTTCCACATGAGCAAAAGATGGCCACAGCCCAGACTTATCTTCAGCAGCTCCTGTGTATCTCTCTCAGCCATTTGAAGCCTAACCATGACAGAAGAACTCAAGGAAAGGAGCAAACACCCCAGCCCTCACTGCTCTTCCTCTTCCACTAAAAGGATAAGAAAAGGTATTTGGCCTCTCACAACAAATCATGTTAGCACAGTCCCTTGTTTCATTGATTTATGTGTAGAAAATCCAACTGAATTCTATAGGAGCTGGAGATGCGAGTTGCTGCAACGGTGATTCAATAGTTAATATATTAATCTTAGGATAAGAAAATAGTCTTGAATTTAGGGAAACTTAATTTCATCAAGGACCTATTGTCCCTCAAACATAGAAACCCCAATAAAGTCTGTGGATGTCCAAGCAGAGAGTAGACAAGACTTGGCCATGGTGAAGAAAGTCTTATATAGGTGCAAAGGTTTATTAGGTAACTAACACAAGATCAGAGCTGCTAATTTAACATTTTTTTTCCACCAGAAACCCTTCATTATTGAAAAAGTTTCACTTTACCAGTTTCATTGTCACTGGTTAACTTGTCCTCTCTCTCTTCCCTCTCTAAAGTGCTGCTTGCTGAGGATATACTGGATGCAGAGCAGTTGTCTTTTTCATTCACTTCCTCATTCTGCCTCTCTTTTTCACTGAGTATTGCACTTTCTTCTGGCTCTCTCTCTGGTCCTTGCTCCACCTCACTCTCTGGTCCCACCTCTGTAGCCTCTATTTCCTTGGATGTCTCCGTTCCCTGCTTGGCCTCAGCCTCAGCCTCCTGCTCTGGTTCTGGTTCTGGTTCTGTCTCTGTCTCTGGTTCGGGTTCACTGGCACTCACTGGCGGAGAGAACAATGGGAGAAAGAGATTCACTTAACAACAGAGTTGTCTCAGGCTCACCCCTCTAAGCGAGAGTGACGTGAGAGTTGTACAAGTGCCTTATGGAAAGAAAATAAAAAGCAAGTCCACAGCATTGGTAGCACCCGACTGATGAATGTTGTGTGACGACAGCATTGCTTGTGAAAGTGGCCTGGCAAACCCCCTCACTTGCTGTCTGGAGCCAGCCCACTATTTTTATACATACTTCCACAGCTGCAGTGTTGGACTCACACAAGGATTTGAACAAACCAGTAGAAAATGGGCATCCCACCTGAGCATGAGATTGACAACTCAGTGCCTAGACAGAGCCAGAAAAGAAGAGATCTTTTGAAAAACAAAAAGGAGGTAGACTGTGGCTTTTGATTGAATTTTCTGTGGGTTCTGGAAGAATTCTTTTTTCACCTGATGAAGAACACTTCAACAAAAAAAATATAAATATTAGTTTTAGTAACACAGTTGAATGTCACAGTCTTGAAATGGCACTGTCATACATTTGGCTGACAAAACCCATATGTTTTTTCATGCACATTTACTTCAGAATAGCCACTTCAAAACTGCACAGTTTCCAGATGATTGGCATATGGCACAGATTCAGTTTCCAGTTGGTTGGCATATGGCACACGATGAGCTTTTTATCAGTTGGCACACAGCAAACCCTGTTGATAGTACACTTGGTTTCTTTTTCCCTGCTTTATCACTGACAGTGAAATTAATTCATTCACCTTTAGGGTTTTTAGCTATAATAGCAGATTTTCACATGCAAATATTCTCTGCATGCTTCAAAGAAACTGAACAGCATCCACACATATTCACATCAAGCAGCTCACAATTTTCTGAAAACTGAAATGGCCATGCAAAGAATGGCAAAAATGGGCATGCATGTTAGTTCTGCATACTTCCCAAATTCCCTGTGTACTAAATCTTGTTTCAGGTGGCTGAATTATAATGATCAAGTCATACTTGTTTTGTCCCTCTGTGAACTATTTTTCCTTATAATATTCGAAAGCCAAAACAATGAAGGTCAACAATGCTTTCCTAAGCCTGCTTAATGTTGCATGACTATCCTATTTTCTGAGAAACCCACACATAGAATAGTGATTTCTAACAATACCTGTGACTATCTTTACAATAACACATATGTTTTTAAACTAGTTTTCAGTAAGGCATCTTCAGTACCATGCTATTTCACTTAATTTCATATAATTTAAGGGTAAAAAACTGCAAATAATTTTTTGTCTCTGACTTCACTGGAGCTAAGCTTCTACACTTCAACAATTGATTTTAAAAGTGTAGTTAGAAAAATAACTCAACATGCATATATAATACATTTATATAAAGGAAATGTACACATAGTGTATTTAATATATAGCCCATGCTCACTCAAATCCCTCTAAGATGTTTTAAAACACTTCCAATTAGAAGCTTAACTTTCTCTCTCTTCTACACAGAGAGCATCTAACAGTCTAAAATTAGATATGCAAGCACTTCTGCACATTTCTTGTTTCTCTAAATGTACTGTACCTATCACTGTACCCTGGACACTCCTTAGGAGAGAATCAAAATTATAGAAGGCTGTCGAGAAGTTGGCAAACACTCCAAATCCCAGCGGTGTGTTTCTCACCACAGCTGTCAATGTGTAGGCACAGTACAAGAGCACTTTCAAAGTCAAACCAAGATTTGAACATAACTGAGATGGATGCTTAGGAATCCTTCAGGAGTTCCTGGAATTAACACGGTATGGTAGCATGAAAGACTCTCAGCTTGCCATGCTGCATTTGTACATACATACAAATGTCACCAATTAATCCATGAATAATCATAATAATCAGAAT
This sequence comes from Manacus vitellinus, assembly GCF_001715985.3. Taxonomy (NCBI): domain Eukaryota; kingdom Metazoa; phylum Chordata; class Aves; order Passeriformes; family Pipridae; genus Manacus; species Manacus vitellinus. The sequence goes on from NW_021939256.1 coordinate 8,960,484, forward strand.
AATCTCTAAAAACAAAGACTGTCATGCAATAACCATAAAGGTCAACTCCAGCAGCTCAGGTGGAGAAAGAAGCTGACTAAAATGTGGCCAGGACTGCTAAGGCTTATTGTATATTTGTCATCATGAAGCTATGCCGAAGATTCAATAGGAAAAAGTCAGGGGAGATGTAAGAAATGCTTGATAAAATTAGAATGTTCAAAAGAATTCTGGATACTCTTCTAAGAAGGAATATTCCACACATACCAGAAAGATGCAGTAACTTATCAGAACCTAATACATAACAAAAAGTAAAGAGCAATACACTGACATAGGCTGCTCTTTCGAGTTCAAGGAGTACCAAAATCTAAGCACTTCTAGAACAAAACAAGGGTATGTTGACACTCATTTTGACAGCCTCTCTCTCTTTAGGGATAACATCAAACAATCCACCTATAACTCAAATCACTCATAAACAGTGACCTAAGTCTGGTAGCACTTCCCTTAAAAAGCAGCACAAAAATCAAATCTGTCAGCAAACACTGTCAGGAGAACAAAGCCAGCAAACTAGACGTGTCCCATCACTTGCATTTCCATCAATATAATCCATTGTGGTGATATCAGTGAGAACTTCTAAAGAAGTTAAAAAATACAGTTCTCAGAGAATGCTTGGTGGTGGTCTATCTGAAATGAGCTCAGCCTTTCAGTCCTGTGTCTACTGGGTCCATTTTCACACCAGAGAAAACACTAAGTGCTAACCTTACAGGTGGCAAGAGAGATAAATAAGAGATCAGCTTCTGTCCCCTCTCTGCAGACTTCTGCTGGTGGAGAACGCAAAGATTCAGGAAAGCAAGCACGGTCATATCAAAAAGTAACAACAGCAAAGAAGGTGTGCCTGAGATGTTAAGAAGTATGATACCTTAATAAGTATCAGGTACATATATATATATATATATATATTTATGTATACATACTTTTTTTTTAAACTGCAATTCTTACACATACATAGTTCTTAAAACCTAAACTGAGATTGTCAGATTCAGTAGGAGAGATAATCTCTTTTCACTTGCATATACTGTTTTTACCATTTTTCTTAAGGCTTAGCTCCACTTCCTGCACCCATTAAAACAAATGACAAAGCTGAGGTTTTTAAATAGGCAGAGTTTTATTTGCAAACAGATTAATCAGGAGCAGAAAAACTGAACATGGCTTTCAGGATCAATTTTTGAGTAATTTTCCTACTTCTTTTTTTCTACCAGAATTTAATCTCTAAAAATGTATTATTGGAAAAAAATGTGAGGACTTTTTTGAAGAATGAAATCTCCCAGAGAAGCTGTATAACTTCATCACTAAAAGAGACAGTAACCAAGTCCTTCAATGAATGTGTAAAAATTTTGTTGTTTTGAGAGACAGTGTAATCTCCATTTTCTGACATTTTCAAGACTTGGTCACATTAAGTGCTAGCAACCTGATCTGCTATGATGTTGGTGACAGCCTTCTTTTGAGTGAGAGGTTATAAAAGATAGCAAGCTGTTCACTTCTGAAAAGCATGGCTAAGAACTTATAATGAACATAAAGGACACGGACATTTCCTTTAATACTTGTTTCCTTTAATACTTTAAAGCAGACACAAGATGTTGTATCCTGCTGATAAGACCTCAACCCTCCAGTCCTATAAGCCCTCTGAGAGAATAAATATCCCTCTGGGCCCACATCTAATCCCCTGTTAGGGTAATTGATTAGGCAATGACATCCTCATCTATTTTCTCTGCTTCCTATTTGGAGCTGTGAGATTCAAGTGTCTCTTGAGGACACATACAGTAAGTCTGAAGATGCTATGCCTACCCAGGACCCCTTGGTTCAATTGCTCGGGCATCACGTAAGGTCTTGGTTCTTGTCTCCCTTCAGTTCCTCTGGCATAGGATTCCTCTTCCTCTGAATTCTGCAGGGACTTCTGTCTTTCTCCACCCCCACTCTAATCTTTTCCTCCCATTCTTTGTGATGGTAAGAACTAGAGCAGAGTGATCAAGAGTAGGGAACTGGCTCTTTCTTGATGCAGTCAGAAACGATCCTTCTTTGTTTCCCACCTCTACAGTCCTCCTCTGACTTTCTGTATCACAGTTCCTTTGGCTCTACAACCAGACCTGCATTGGCCCCACTGTGTTCTCATGCTCTGGTGCTTCCCCATCTGCAGAAAGGCTGTCACCAGTCATGCTTTGGGGAGTATTTGAGCCTTGCTCAGCTACCAGTATGTTCAGAAGGTCTCCTGCTGGCCACCATGTGCACTTGGTTTGGCCTGCTTACTTCCTCAAATGCTAAAAAAGCTGCTCTTCTCATAGAAGGGTTCACCTGCAATTTCTTTGTGAAGTGACTTCAGAGATGTCTCAGTTATTGTTGCTTCTCCTTTACTGCATATGCACACTTCATAAAATATTCTCCAATAAAATTACAAAAGAATAAGTAGCTGCTCTGAAAAAAAATACTAAGTTCCGTTTGCAGTTATGGGACTGCCTTCATTTCCTCTAAAAGCCATACCCCAAGTTTTACAAGAACAAGTCTTACAAGACTTGATTACTTTAGTGGAACCAATTGTTTTATATGAGAAAACACTTCAGCTCAATAAGTCCAGATTTTTATATTGGTTAATGATACAGAGACATTTCACAGTGTGAGACAAAGTTCCACAGACAGAATCTATTTCCTTCTTAAGACCAGTAGATAGTGGATGGCCACAGGATACTTCAGCACAAATGGAATAAAATAAATCTCACTTTGAAAATCCGTAATTGTTTTGCTAGTAGATGAACACACTTTCCCTTAGACTTCAGATTCTGAATTCTGCAGATGAACATCACACATCATTTAACACCAGTCTTGCAGAGTCTTTGGAGCATCCTATGCACAGAGACAAGGAAGTGTTTTCCTTCCTTGCTTGGGAAGATGATGACCCATGTTCAAAGCAACTGCTTGGGGTGCAAATAATCTGACTTTTGTCCATGGCTCCATTTCAGCTTTTCTACAACTGGCTTAAGCAAGTTAATGCTTCAGTTTCTCTGTCTATGACGTCAGACTCAAAACACTTCCTAAGGACAGTAAAATTGAGATTTGAATTCATTATGGAGCATAATGAAGTCAGATAATAGAATAGAGGCCATGGCACAAAGTCTATATTAATCCTGCCAGCCATTGGCTGATATCCAGTAATCTGACCACTTCCAGATGAAGTGCCCTGCCCACATGCTCATTACTTCCTATGACCTTTCCAATACTTTGGTAGGCCTGAAGAAACACTCATTCTCCATGCACAGATCCCACTGAAGTATGTAGATTTCAGGCCTCTGTTTTGGTTCTGTCCTGGCTATCTGCCTGCAGCTGCTGGAAGCTTACCCTGCCCCACCCATATACTCTCTCCTTATGGTCCCTTTGCCAGGCTTCCAGGTGCTGCCCTCCAATGCCTACAGATATTGCCAGGAGTTTAGTAGAGATGTCCTATCTACCCACGTGTTGATAGCTTTGCCATATTCTGGCTGCCTGAAGTTGCCCTGTACACCTGCTCTAAATGTATTCTCCAAATGGCTTGTGCTGCTCTATTTCATGCTGCAATTTTTTTTTATGCTTCCAGGAGAAATATGTTAAAATAATCATCATAAAAGAGATACTTGCTCCCTACCCAGCTCTGAAATCCTAATGGTGGAAAAATCCAGCTTATTTGCTCTAAAAGCAATATTACACTGAAATAAAATGTGTGTTTGGATGTTTCTGACTATCAGAATTGGAGGAAAATATCCATGTTTTTTAGGTTGAAATTATTCCACTGAGACTCTTAAGGTTCCAAACAAGAAAACTTGGGAGTAAAATTGGGAAAATATATAAGACTAAATAAAATAAACTTCACCTACTTAGTACAGTGAGGATAAACATATGCAACATTCAGTATTTGTAACTTTTTATTAAATTGCCTTGCTTTATAGCATGCTACCAGCCATAACACTCAATAAAAACAAGCAGTGCAAGTTACAAATGCATTAATCACCAATAGCGTTTAGCAGGAAATCAAATAAAATAAAAATGAATGATGGTGACAATTTACCCTCAACATGCATTTTAGCTCCCAGTGTTAATGCAACATCATGTGGTGCAAATATAAATCTGTATGGTGGGTGTTTTTTTGAGGACTGAAGGAGAGGTATATGATGCAAGTGGCAGAATGACGTGCACACACAAAAAACATTGCTCTGTACACCAATAAATTATATGACAGCAAACCAACCGTGCAAACACTAGTTATACTTTCCTTGTTGCTAATTGTCTGTGGTTTCTTTTAAGTCTTTTATGACTTGTATTACAATTTTAAGCGCTTTTCTTGGTGTTAAAAATAATCAACACACTCCCCCTGCCTTCAATTCAAGACCTTTTCTGTTTGTCCCATTCAGCCTGTGTTCTCCTGGAAGGTTATTATAATCTTGGCATTCATCTGTTGCATTTCTTTCAGAGAATCCACATAAGCAAAATCCCTTGGCAGGAATACTGTTTGTCTAGCATTCAGTAACTTCTAATATATAAGGAACATGAAGCTAAAATTAAGACCCTCTGTATTCTGTATTTTCTAATTATTCCATTCTAATAGCAAAAGACAATGATCGTATTAATCATAGCAACAGCTAGCAGTGTATTCAGATTAAATGACATCTGAATCAATGCAAAAAAAAGAAAGAAATTTAGGAAGACAGGATGAAACAATGTAAGACCCTTTACTTTGGCGCCTCATAGATTATATTCTTGCACTCAAGCATCAAAAATCAGCATTATCACAAGAGAAACTGTGATAAACCCACCGTTTTTAACTCTGCTCTCCTTTCCACTTACCTTCTGAGGGCTGAGGAGTCCCACAAGGGGTGGAAGGGGTCTTCAGCTCTTCCTGGGACTCTATGGATTCTGGGCTGACACACTTGGGTACAGGTGAGGATGGAGTTGAAGGAGATCTCAGGTTCAAGGACAGCTCACTTCTGCCTCGGCTTACACTCCGACTCTTCAGCTCCTTCTCATACTCCTCTGCTGCCAACTTCTCCAAGTATTTGTATCTGAAAGTTAAATTCCAAAGGGTTTCCGTAAAGAAAAAGAAATCTGTGGCTGATGCTTGTTTATGGATGAAACACCTGCAGAGAATGAGCTGACTTCCTGACACAAGGGGTACAGCATTAAACTGCCTGCCTGCTCAATCTGCCAAGAAGTGCACACCAAAGTAAAGACTATTGCCCTGAAAAACATTAAATTTCTCATTACAATACAAAAGCAAAAACCAGCAGAGTTAAAGAACCTTTAGATATAGTATTTTGTCTGCATAGTCCTTCCCCTTTTGGAAGCATTTGTCTGTCCTGCTTTTCACTCTCCTCCTCCTTCTCCTCCTCCTCCTCCCAGCCCTCCCTCTTCCAAAACTAAAACGGGAGGGAAAAAAAACAAAAGAAGAAAAAAACTCTCCAAAGCAAGAGCCCCTTAATACTGATGTAAATTGCCAGTCTGAGACTTGCTGTAAGGAGAGGACAATGCAGCAGACAAAAACCAATCTACCTGAAAATAACACCAATAATAAACGTTTGGACTGACTATCTAAAGACTCTGAACCTGCTTCTATTTGCTCTGAGAGCAATGCACTGGAATTCACTTTGTTCTCTCCAGAGCCTACAATGGAAAGTTTTCTTTTTTTTATTCTAAAAAATTTCTCTGCCGGACTCAGACATCCAATAGTTTGTACCTGACGTCACATGTAGTTTATTCATCAAAGTCACTTTAAAAGAACAAAGATACATCTGTTTTGCATTTTAGGCAGGCAGAACTCACTAACTGTTTATTAAGACCAGCTACCAATCATATTCTTCATAGTGTGCTTTATACATTTCGACCAAAATAACTTTGAAATATGTGCCTCTTCCAGATGTCTGCTAATTTTATCCACCATTATTTGCTAAGGAATAAATTTATGAATACAGCTGGATCAGGCTTTAGACTGTTTGCCTTACCCACAAGTAAACTGTTAAACAGGTTAATTAAGACTACTACTTATGTCTCTGAAACACTGTGGTCATCCTCCTATAACCCAGTGTTGTAAACACGTCATAACAGGGAACACCTCTCCTCCCCCCTTCTGCCTTACTGACAGCCTGAGTTAGTGTATGAGGGTGCACTAAAAAGCAGGCAGGGTAAAGAAGTCAGCCATATGTGGTAACAAACATGCTTAATACATATGGTAGCCACACACACATGCACATTTGCAAACATCCATATAGAGCATAGAAATGTGTCTTTGAAGAGCAGTCCTTGTGTTTTCAGAGGCAATTTGCTTTATTGCAAACAGCAATAATGAAGAACAAACTCATTTTCTTTTATTCCTCCAGAGGTATGCACAGGCTTTGAACAAATTCTGCAAGAAAAAGAACCCCTACAGACTCTGGATGAAAATATAACAAGCTACATACTTGTATGGTTATAAAATAGGAACTGTTTACAGTTCTAACATGAAGCCAATTCTTGAGACTGAATTTTGCCTTTTCAATAGAGGAGAAAGCCTTTCACATCAGTGTTGTGTGTTGTTACTATTCCTTTTAACATTGGTCCCTTACACCTTCTGTCTTCTCACAAGTAGAGATGGGGCTTCAGACTCATGAAGAGCCATTCCAACTGATCTTTTAAACCAAACAGGTACAGCCCAGCTGGCTGCTGCTGAGGGGGGTTTTGCAGTTTGCCAACAGACTACAACAAAGATCTGGATGGATTCTTCTATAATGGGGGGAGCTCTTTTTCAGCTGTTTTAACATTTTAGGTTCTGTAGCTGTGTGCTGCACAGTCAACCAGCAAGGCAGAGAAGGCAGAGGACTATCATCAAGAAGTGCCTTCTCAAAAATGTATCTGATTATTACATTGAAAGAAAAAAAGGGAACCAGAACAGCAACTCCAATGGCAGTACATCAGCATAACTAGTTATCAAATGGGAACACTAATAATCAGATATAGCAATTTAACTGAGAAATAAAAAAATCATTCAAGAATCCTTATTAACACTTCACACTTGATTAATTACATTATTTAGGTTATTTTTTGTTTCTGACCAATATCTTAGCAGTGAATGAATGCCAACATCAAATATGCAAGGTCCAATGCTGAAGGAGTTGAAAGGATGAGCTACCATACCTCTCTGCTTTAGGACTGACACATTGTCTCTGCATATGCTGCCATATTCTTTTAAATCATGGAAACCTTCAGACATCATCACACCTCTGCTGACTTTTCTCTATAGATAATAATCCAAAACTCTGTGGGCTATCCATGTGGTATTCCTAATGAATGTGACACTGCACTTATCATCTTTGAGTAGATGAAATTATCATTATGAATTCTCTAATCTCTGAGCAATACCCCGAGTGCAACTTAAAATGTTTATGTACCAACAAAGTAATGGGGTGGAGAGCATTTGAGCTGTACCTCACACTAGAGAGGACTTGGAAGCTCACCTTTCCTGGTTTTATTTTTTAATTACCACTAGAAGACACCTAGCCAAGCAAAGTAAAAAGGCCTCAAACCATAGAACAGCAAGAACTGATATAGAGGTAACATACAAACCATTTTTTAACTAGGATTTTAGGTACCTTAACTATAGGATTTTCTTACAGTCTATACACTCTCCTTAAACAAGTCAACATGCAACTTCCTATAGGAAATGAAACTTCATTTGTGCAAAGGTATTTATTAAAAAAGTAGTTACATAATGCTAATGTAATGGACTACTGGTGCAAGACTTCACTTGCAGGTTTCTCTGATATTTATGTGCTTCAAAGCAAATATATCTCTTTCCTCTTTATAAGTAAGAACTGATAGTTTAACATTCTAGTTCAAAAGAGCCCTAAGGATAAAGAAACATTCCTAATGACTAGTGAAATTGTCTCAGATTGCACAGCAGTGATGCGCTGCTGGTGAACACTTCCCCAAAAATACTCCACTTGGCATGTTCCCTGACAACGTGAAAGTTCTGGAGAACTTGCTTCTAATTTGTTTCAAATCTTGCTATGAGCATGTTTGCTGGAAAAGGTTTTACTCAGTTCAGATCAGTGTTTCATGCTTGTGTGCTCAGATGCCTTTCACTTCAGAAAATGCTGTAAACTATCTGTAACTGTTTTGACTGAAAGGACAAAGGAAAGGCCATCCACCTTTTCTTACTCTTAGAGATGTCAAAATAATGTTTTACTATTAGCTACTTCAGCCACAATAGATAAGACTTCAGTCTGCAGAAAAGAACTATCTATGTCCTGTCTGATGATTTTGTGAAAAAAACCCACAAAAGCAACCAATAAACCCCCCCCCAAAATACAGCAACACAATGATTTCTGAGATGGCTGCTCTCTTATTTTGATAACGTAATTCCAATTCTTGACAGTTCAAAAGTATCTCCAGAGAATAATCTCTAGAGGACCATACAAGCAGAACCGAAGCACTCTGGATGATTTCTCATCTCCTATTTGTACAGTAACTTGCATATTTTCCAGGTAAAAACAAGTGCTCCCTCCAGGATGTAATTACTAGCAGAGGTAGAGATGAAGCTACTGAAAGGCAAAGGTCTTTAGTTGAGTATTCCTTGAAAAATGTGCTTTCATAAGCACAAAGCTCTGAGCCTAGCCCAGAGTTTCTAAACTATTTAATTGAATTTAAAAAAACTGAAAAAAACCTCCAAACCCTCAGTCCCTTTAAATATGCTATTTAAATAAAACTAAAGCAATGTCCCAATGACAAATGCTACTAAGCTTTGTAATTTACTCGCTGATGTTTAGAGATCAGCAAGAAAACTTGGCTCTGAAAGATAAAAATATGCTGGGAGTGGGTCAGAACCGTTTCCATCGGTCACTGCAGTTTTGCAATGCTTGTGACCCCAATTTCCTTTATCCTCAGTTGCCTTTTCTGACCCTCCAGAAAGCTTGGGACCCACTGAGTGAGAAAGATAGGCTTATTCAATTTATAACTCTACGAAATTTGGGCAAATTTCTGAGGCAAATGGTGTAAGCTTATTTCCCACACAAATAGATAAAAGATAATCAATCATTCTTATGCATTCCAGTCCCACTGCTCTTCATTTATTGCTGTGCTTACAGCTGGACTTAATTCTCCTCTTTCATTTAACAACTTCTTTCTTATAGGAGTCTTTTGGAATAAAAGTGTTCTGTGCAAGAAGAATTAAAAATGTAAATACATGACAGATCCACAGTAAGGAATATAGTAAAGTGCAAACAACCAAAGGGAAGGATGGATACACTATATACAAACCTCTCTTCTCTTGCTTGTCTTAGCTCTTCTCTTTTGTCTAAATAATCGCGGCTAGAAAGAGAATTACAGTAAATTGCAGCAGAAACAGAAGAAAAAGGTAAGTAGTAGAAGTATAAGTACAGAAACCAAGAGCAGTACAAACAAGCTGGGCAGATGTAACAAGGGCTGTTGTTGACAAAAAATGTTTGGTTTTGCAAAAATGGCTGAAAAATGTGTGTCTACACTTATCTATGAATACACCCTAGATATGTGACACCAAATATGTAGTTCGGAAGGTCATTAAAAGTAATTATATAAAAACCTCAAGAACTGAAAAACTTGGAAGCATGCTTTGAAACCTGGCGTCTGAAATTAGACATGATGAACTGCACCTAATGAGCAGGCACATTAGTGGCAATGAAACTATTCCACATTTGCTCCATCTTAGAATGTCCCAAAAGAGTGACTGCAGCACCTGGCAGGCTAGACCAAGACAGGGAGGATACTGTATATCAGCCTTCCTTAGCAGGCACCTTTCCTCAGTGTGTTTTAGTTTCTACAGTTGGAAACAGAACAGCAATCTGGCTTTACAGAGTAGGACAACTCTTCGTTCTTAGAAGGTGTGTGCAGGATTATTGGAGAGATAACAACTTTTCACTTCATTTTTTCACTCTGAGTTTTAGATACAAAACTTTTATGCCAGCTGCTGCTCCCGCAGCAACTCAAGTAACCCATATATTTAGCTTTTGCCAAGTCAACTTTGCTGGATGCTTGAGCACTATGATTTCAGGCAGGCCTGCCACATCCACAAATGTGGATGCAAATTTAACTCGGGCAGCAGAACCTAGTAAATGCCCAGCCTGCCTTGATACCACAGCAAGAGAGTTCCTTACAATATATTTTTAATACTTTGTTGAATCTACTAGACAAAATTGTTGAGACCTTCACCTTATCTGTTAAATTCTTTCACAGTAACTTGGGAGTACCAGAAAGATTTTCAGAACTACTCCTTTTATAAATAACCACTATTTTTTCTCTCTATATTGTGCCATCGAGTGAATTACTTATCATTTACTATACCAATAGCTATCAAACATCTGCTTCTAAGTGGTCTTCAAAAGTCCATTAACAGGGAACAGAGACTACTGTTTCAGGCTATCTCCACATGCTTTAAATCCTGAACTGGTTATACTTTTATCATATTTTCAGAGTATTTTAGGAAATCTTCAGCAGGCAAATTTTAACATCACTCTTTGACCTCTGAAAACTTTCGCCCTTTCCTACAGCTGAAGAACAGTCATTGAATTTTAGGACTTATTGTTCTATATATGCAGTGGGTACAATTGTCCTCCTACTGAGAAAAAAGTTTGTTCTGGAAAGCATTCCTTTAGTTAGCAATAGCTTATGAAGCTCTTTAGCATCTCTCCTAATCCTCCAGCTCTTTCACAACTGGTGATGCTCTCCTTTAAATTATCCTCAATTTGTCAATGATGATGTCAGAATCTAGTGCAATGTTCTCAAGGCAGAATTGGAAAGAATGAGATAACAAATGAGTCATGATGGTAAATCCAGTACTGCTCACGAGTTTAAAGACTGTGAATTGCAAGTGCTATTTTTAATCAAAAATACATCTTCAGAGTCTGGGTTTCTAGCCAGACTGATGATATGATAATGCAATCCCAAGAACTCTTATGAAACTGTCCGTGACTGTTTGCTGTGGCTTTGTCCTCCTCCTGCCAGACTGTTTAATCAACTGTGGGATGCTGTGTGTCTGCAAATTTGGTGGCTTTGGAGACCCCCTGGTCACAGAACTCAAATCTGGAAGATGAAAACACTGGGTATTTGAAAATCCTCTTAAATATGTTGTTTAGTTAACCGGTTTCTGACTCTGAAATAATGAGATGAAAATCTATATTTTTATTTTTTTCTCCCTGACTTTAAGGATGCTCTTTTAGCGACAGAACAACTACTGTAGCCAACCTCTACTGAAATGTGCAGATCTGTTATTCAAACAGGTCAATCTGCCAAATGCCCTGTTGGCTTTTTCGGTTTGGGAGCTTCTTTTTTGAAAGATCATGTTGGCTGTCCATGGCACCCTGCTGCAGCCTGATGATACCACTTAGAGGGAGAGTTTTTGGAAGAGGCTTGAAGACTGAGACCTTATTGTTTCTGTTTCAGGAGAACTTGGGCAGCTGTTGGCTGCCAAAGATCCTATTATGGTGCTCTTCCACCTTCCCTCTGCCTCTCATTTCCTTCTAAACTAGCTATCTTCTGGAGCCAGGAGAATATCAATCAACCAACCAACCACTCATAAGTTACTCCTTTTTCCAAATTCACAGAATCACAGCCTGTTTCCACTTCTTACTAAAGAGATGATTACAGTGAAAACAATCCTGCATACTAATAAACAAGCTCACATGAAACCCAGTGCCATCTTTTCCATAACTACCAATTCGAAGGCTACAAAACATTTATCTTACCATTCTTTAGGTTATTATATTATGTCTTCTAACTACTAAAAATATGTTTACTTTTTACTCCTGTCTATGAGGAAAAAAATTGATTTCTTAGCATACACTCTTCAGACCGTAGGCAAACCGTTTCAGGTATAGACTCCATATCCATCCTTAGCCCACCGCAGTCTTTGCTAACATCTGTGTGGAGATTTCCAGGCATGGATTTAAAAGGATAAGGGGCCTTGTCTCTTACTATCCTCAGGTAGCATACCCTGGGATCCTACATCATAAAAAACATTTTCTCAGATGTGAGTCCTATACTCAGCTGTGGCCTTTGTCTGGCCATGGTTTGAAGAATAATTTTGATAATTGCTTTCTGTCAGTTTCTCTTTCCAGGAGGAAGAGACACATGTTCAGAAAAGGAGGAAAAACTCATTAAAAAATGCTACCACACAGCCTGAGACAGCAAATCCTTTTTACTTTCCATAACACAAAAGCAAAAAGATGTTTCAGTGCTGTCCCTTCCGCCTTTGATACCTTTGTCCCACTGTTTCATCTTCAAAACTCCATGCCTCACTGAGATTATAATTTGGAGAGTATATTAGCTAATAAAAACAAGCCTCTGTAGATACCCAGACAGTATAATTAGGAAATACATAGCTGCCTTTAAAAAAAAAAATCCTTATTTCTTGAATGTCAAAATTCATGATGTGTGTAATCTGTCAGTTCTTAAGATACTTAGATCAAGAAAGGTATCTACAAACTATTCTTCAATTATTTTGCAATTGAATTTCTCAATGATTTACCAGTCTATCACACATAGACACTGTGAGTAAATTTGGGTCCTACTTGAATTTGTTTCTTTCTTCACGTTCTATCCTTTGCAACCTTTCTTCTCTCTCCTGACGCCGTCTTTCTCTTTCAGCTGCCAAGGACTCCTGGTGCTGCCGAAAAGATGATGTAAGGAGACCACCCAAAGCTGGCCTGCAGAAAAGGAAGATCAGATTTCTCAGTGTCACTTTTATTGATTATACTGGCAAAAAATGAGTAGCAATCATTCAGCAAGCAACATAATTCCAACCAGCAGAATGACATGGCAATATTTATGTATGGATCTTTCAAAGCACGGGCTAAGTGTCTTCTCGCTAAATTGATTATAGACACTGTGATGAGCTTAAGAAAACACTTAGAGTAGGCTTGTTAAATTGCCAAATTTCTAAGGTACAATAAACGTGTAAAAGTTCTTCAGTCTAGTTCAACTGCAATATTGTCTAAATATTTTTTTTAACTTTATAATCCTGTTAACACAAAAGCTGAATCCTGCAAAGGATTTTTGAAATTTTAAGGAAAAAACCTGCAATATTTTTAAAACACAAACATGTTATGTAATGATGTTAAAAACAGATGTGCCACAAACACCTGAGAATCCTGCATACAGAAAAAAAAAGTAAAGGAAGTAAATGTCATAACAGCCCTTCAGAATTCAAATGCCCTCCTTAGCAGGGGCATATCTTTCCTTTATACATTAACAAGTTCGGTTATGATTATTTCCTTGCTGCATGTGCTGTAAGAGCAAAACAAATCACATGTAAGGACATATCAGTAAAATACATAGGGACAGTCTTCTCAAACCTTTATTGAAAACTGTCAGAAATGATGGCCTCTACAGTAAAGACTTTTTAAATATATAAAGCTACATTTGCATTCACTTATAGTTTGCTGTTGATGCAGGGTTTTTTGTTAGTTTTACTGCAAGTACTACTTTGGCTGGGAGAGTGGGTCCTCTCACAAAACTTTCCCCCAACAGAGTAAAGATGTCTCTCTTTCTATCTTTTAGACAGGAAAAAAAAAATCTGTATTGTACAAGGTAGCTTTATACAGATACACACTGATTGAATTAGACTGATAAAATCAAAAAGACATAACTCGTGTAGAGCGGTTTCTGTGCATTGTTGTAACATGAGTTTTGCAATGAAAGGATTAATGAGAGAAATAGATACTGCTTTTTCTGAAAAGAAATTAAAAGAAACTAAACCCTGCCTAAAAGGAGGTTCCTTAACTAGTAATACAAACCTGAATAAATTTTCTTTATTTTTAAGGACTTAGACCCTTTCCCTTATTTATTTACTTGTCTCTGGCTGAACAATGTAGGCACTTAGTGTAATGGCACCAGATCACCAGCACAGATATGTGCAGGAGAAGACAAAAGAATTAATGCAAACCTATCTTCCCTGAGTGTCTATGTCTGTACAAGCAGAAATGCTTCAAAACATAGCCATTTCAGCCCCACTGGCAGCAGGGCAGTATGAATATGTCAATAATTTCAATAAATTGAATTTCAATATGTCATATCCCACCCGCATAAACATTACATAAGATGGTATAAAACTCGATATTCTGTAAGACTCCGTGCTGGCACTCCTCCAGAGCTACAGTATCAATGCTGGATCACGCTCAAAACCATAAAAATCTCTAATATGCTTCAGCACTAAGAAAAGGGGAAAAAAATCCTCATACACTGACAGTCAAGTACGTGTGGTGAATTTTCCCCTGAGCATATTTTAAATTTATTTTAACTTTTGACCTTTCAGTGCATGTTGCAAGAGAAAGCTCTCAGCAGAAACAGTAGCAGCACTGTACTAAAATTCAAAAGCTAGAGCTCCATCCCTGTCATAGTATGAAATACCATGGCTATAAGCTTGGACATAACATCAGAAATTGCTCTTGGAAGGGGAAAACTGGACAAAGCCTCCATGTGAAGACATATGGAAATAAACTAGGAGAGATGGCAAAAGAGGGTCCCTATCAAGTCTGTGCTTTTATGTGTTTTGAGTATTCGGCTTGATATCCCATCCTGTCCCACCGAGCTGCCATGAAGTCTGCAAACTCAATTTAGAGTCAAAGGAAGGTATGGCTTAAATAACCTGAAGGAAAATTATTGGGAAGGATGGGGTGATACTGAGAGACCAAAGGAGTGATTGCAGGTCTGCACAGCATCTAGCAGGTTGGAAACCTTTGGCTCTGACTAAGCTCTTTGAGGCTCCACAATAAATATACATTCTTATTCAAGGGATTACAGGGAAATCACATGGAGATGCATAGTTTAGTACTGCAGATGGGATTCTAACCTAACTTTGGTAGCAAAATTCCTCCTCATGCCAAGACACCTTGTTTGGAGGTTTGATCCATAGCATAGTTTGGCTAGCATTGCTCACTTGGCTAAAATTTGCAGCTGTATGAACAGCAGCTTTACAATCTAAATAAAAGATCCACAGCCATATGTACAGAAGAAAAGCTAATGTTTAAGAAACTGAAAATGTTAGCTTGTCACCTCTTTGAAACTAATCAAATCAACAATTAGCCGAAACTTGGTATTTCTGTATTTCCCCTTTGTTATGAGTTCATACTTCATCTGAATTACAAGCTACAGTATAGCCTGCACATGCATGCCTGACTTAATTCCTTTGTCCCAAACAAAGTCACATCGTGTACAACAGTTTAGTGCATGAGATGGTCAAAACTAACAGTCAAAGCTGCAAGAAGGTTCTGTTTATACACGTAATAACTAAACAGACAGGAACATGTTCAGCTGACTCCCTGTGTGGCACTGACTTCTTAAAACACAAATAGTCAGGTTTTGGGTCTTCCGTCTCATTTAGAAAAGGGCAGGAAAAGAAACAGTACTGATACTACTGAGTTAGTTAGTGCTTGCTTAGTGGTTAGACCTTGCAGTGGCCAGCCCACTCAACCGGACACCAAATGCTGAGACCATGTGCCTTATGAAACCTCATAAACTCACAGCCTCACTGTTGCTAACAAACATTATAACTCAGCTGCTGTTTGGGTGAATCAATACTCTTTTTAATATGAACCGCAACTGCAAATGAACAGATTTTAGCATTTTGTAAACTCCATAATTAATTTTCTACGTGTGCATAAACTAAACATGGAGAAAACAGGTGTTACTTTCGGGGTGTACAAACCCTTAAAACAGCCAGAGGAAAAGAAAGTATTTAGAGGTATTCCTCAAACAATCTAAACAATTTGAAAAGGGGTTTGTCTATGTATGGTTTGTCTACAGAATCTGATTTTTGTTTCTGTGTTCCCCTGTCAATAACACTTAAAGTAAATGTTCCCTTTCAGTGAGCTCATGCTTGAATTGCAAATGGCATCAGTACTGGCCAAACCATCTGGTAGGAAGGCTTGGGCTGAGCCTTTGGGTAAGTTTGTTGCTTTGATGATGTTTGAAGGGTGACAGTGGCTTCAGGCCTCAGGAATTTTTAAGTCTTATTGCTGTAGGCTTCATCTTAAAAATGAGTAAGCAAGAAAGAGGATAAAAAAATTCTGGCATTGAATCAAAGGTGATAAGAGATTTTAACAGAAAAGAGTATGTGAATACTCAATGAAAGCATAATAGAGTGATCACTCACAAAACAGGGTTATAGCTGATATTTGCCAGCATTTTAATGCTGGTGTCATATGTTACCAGCTGGTAATATCAACCATTTGTTCAATTCCACAAATACAATCCAGAAGGATGCTTGCTCTGACTACTATTTTTAGTCTTGTAGAAAATGCAAGGCTACTAAGAACAGATTGTTAATATAAAAAATGTTAAGAAAAGCTTTCTTATGCCTGCTGGTTAAAACCAGTAAAAGCTAAACAAGCTACATTATTACATTCTCATTCCAAAAAGAAAACACACGACAAGAATGTGTCTAGGTCTTAGGATTTGTGAATAGAGCTCCATACCAGAGCATTGGGACCTGGGGCCAGAGAGGTCATTAGTTACTTATCTTGTTGGAAGAAGAGACAGGAAAGACAAATAATAGGAAAAAAAAAAAGAAAAAGAAGGCAAAAAAATATACACAGGGCAAAGGACATGAAGCTAAAACATCTAGTGTAGGCCCAAACTCTTCTAAATAAAAATTCAGCTAGCCTGACCTACAGCATTTAACACAGCAGTGAATTAGTAATCATTATTATAAACACAAATTCAGGCAGACACAAGATATCTCACACTTTTTTGCAAGTACTTGCAGTTTCCTGACAATGCTCCATCACAGACTATATATTTTGAAGGGGAATATGTGACCTGAATTACTCTAATCTTGTTGCAAGCTGAAGAAAATATTTCTGTCTTACTCTAAGCTGCTTTGTTGCAGCAAAATTGCAGTTCTGAAGTTCAAATGTTCTTCATTCACATAAGCTCTGAAACATTCTTTTGTGGCTGCATTTCCCTCTGCTTAGTTGAATTTTTAAGATTTGCTACAGAGAAATGGGTATCTCTAGGAAGAATACAAAATAAAAATGTATATTTTTAGGAGTTAAAAAAAATTAACAGATGACTTATGAGAGGAAATCCCTTCAGGTCATAAGGCTAGTATTCAGGGTTGTCTTTAATATAACATGGTTCAGAGTCATTAATAAACTTATTAAGGAAGCACTAATCACCTAGTTTTACAAAGTGCTCCTGTTCCACCAGTCATGGATTGCTACAGAGAGAGAACAACAGCCAACAGCTCCTACTCAGGCCTTAAGTAACTCTAAACGTCTCTTGACTTTAACAAAATAAATTCACTTTCCAGCTTAGAAAGAGACAAAAGGGGAGGAAAAGCTGCCAAGAGGCATATTGCTTTTCACTGTTAAAGAAACTCTCAGTGTGTTATGTCTCCCTACATGACACGGCAAATTCAAAAGCATGTTGATATAAGATTTTGCAAACAGACTAAACATTACTTGAGGAATCTTTACAAAACTCTCAAAAATAAACAGAAAATTGAGAGATAAAACTACTGACTAATGCTTCCTTTGAGAAAGAAACTTGAGAGTGACCAAGAGAAGAACTGATTAACGTTAGACTTTCAAGTGGCGTAGGGGACTACCCAAAATAAAGCTACAGTGGGGCAGAGCTGCACAGAGCCTGCAGCCTGACCTCTACAGGTTTTACACTGTGCTTCTTTCTCCAACTTGCAGCTTCTCATCCTCATGTGAGTTACAAATTACCTGTAAATGACAGGTAGATCCCACAGGTAGATCCAGGCTAAGGTGGGTGTCCCCTCAGCATCAGCACTGCACACAATGCGCTCAGCCAGCAACACTCTGCAGTCTGAAACCGTAACCCAGTTCATGCTTCTGTATAAACATATACCCTATGATGAATCCTAAAAAGCTGCAATCAAGAATATTGCTTACACAGTAGTTTGACAAGCAGCTCGGCCAGTGTAAGCCACCACTGCCTCCCAAATTGTAAATCAAGGAATTCCTAAAGTCATTTTTCCTCTTAAAATCTCAGCAATAAAGTTGAGGCTTTTGCCCTGGGCCACTATTATCAACAATCAAGCTATCCCTTCCTCATTATGTTACTCAGAGTGAAAGATGTCCTTGACATTTACCACAAGAAAAAATGGTCATGATCTCTAGTCTGAGAGCCCAGAAGTACATATTAAGACACACAGAAAGAATAGAAAGCCAAGGAAAGAGGCAATGTTCTTGGGAGAGCAGCAGCTTTGTAAGCTGTATAGAAGATTTTGTAACATAGGGTTCTTGGTTTATCTTAGTGCTTACCAGCTGGAGTAAGGAAACTCCAGGGTGCAGATTAGTGATAAATGGCTGATGAAAAAAAAAAGAAAAGAAAAAAATAGAGAACCTTCATTCAGCAGCATCTCCCTGGGGTTATCAACTATTGAGATGTTTCATTTTAGTAGACAGTCTAATTGAAAAGCTGTTTGGCATTCTCAGGAAGGTTTTTTTTGGTGATGGTTTGTTGTTGTTGTTGTTTGTTTGTTTTGTTGTTGTTTTGCTTTAAAGAGACAGAAATTTGAAAGAAAGCACCAGATTGCCAGCAAATCACTTTTTCAGGAACCTAGAGAGGGAATAAAGCTCAAAAGAAGAGTTTTTGCAGACTTTTGCTGCACTTCATGTTTAAGCTTCGGGTATAGTGTTTACATGTCAGTGGAGAAAAAAATCACCTATAATCTAGGCATGCTAATCTCAGTGTCTGTGACCTGGTTTAGAAATAAATGTTTGAAGGTACATTTTCTTTAAAAGATATAGAAGAACATGGAGATGAATACTCAACATTTAAGGCCCTCCATCATGGGAGCCCGAGGTAAAGTATTGCTGTAGATCACAAAGCAAGTAAGATGGAAAACATATTAAAGGATATGAAATATATTTCATATTTGTTAAGCCTATTTTCTAATGCTCTGGAAAAGCTGGAGATGCTTCAAACAGGAGCAATCTCCAAACACCACAGTAGGCCTTTACCACGCTTGGAGACTTGGAAGAACTTCTGAGGGACCAGCCAGAGGTGGAGACTAAGTTCACAGTGACTGGCTAAGAGGTTCAAGAAGTGGAGCTTTGCAAACTGAACTTTCTGGCATTTGATTTAACAGACAGAGGCACGAGAATGAGGACCATGAACTCCTGCTCCTTTGGCACACAGTGCCCAGAGAAGAAGACTTTTTGAGATAGGCTAACTATACTATTGTTTGACTATCAAGTCCAGTAGGAACTGTCTCCTTGCAAATGCATCAGAAGAAACCTACCCTGGCAAACACACCAGCAAGATATTTTTCTGGTAGTGGAATGAATGAAAGCTGATGCTGAATTCAGAAGCTCTTGTAAGTTATATTCCTTCATGGTCTCCTCTAAGGATGGCATACACTTCACCACCAAAAGGACACTATGAGGGGGCGTGAAGCTTTACAAGTAATGAGTTTGCTGTTCAGCTACAGATTCCAGGCTGCAGCTTTTGGTTCGAGTGACTGCCTTAGATTAAGAGTCTGAGAAGACAGTCTTTGGCTAGACAGAAATAGCCTAGGTATGAGCATAAGGCATGGAAATACAGACTAATCTTATACCTTCTGCCCCCAGGCAAGGTGGTAACTCAGAGGGACAGAAAAAGGCTTTTCTCCCTGGTGTGCTTCAGTCATATCCTGTTCCTCCCCTTTGTTACCAAAATTTATGAGGTTATGAAATTGAGAGTGATTTTCCTTTTCTTTACTAACTGGGGAGAGTTAATTGGTGATTTAAGTCGTGAATAGTGGGAGCAGTATATTTATGGAGCAAAGCAGTCTTTGGCATTTGAAAACAGGCAGACTGGGCTATACTCCTTATTCATTAAGAGCAACTTTCACAAGCAGAGAGATACAAGAGAACCAATACACCCTTTCTTTTCTCCCAATGGAGGGCTGAACAAAAAGTGTCCTGCAGTTTGCCCTCCTTCAGCAGGATTCCCATGGCTGCAATATGCATTTCAGAACCATGGCTCTCCACAGGGGACCCAGGGCAATGAGAGAGAACAACAGGATTGCAAGAAGTTGCCAAAAGGCCGCAGCTGAATTTAGAAACAGTTAAGTAAGCCTTTTCTTCTGCTGCACAATCAGAAATATATAGATGATGTGGATTTTAAAGAACAAAATCCAGCTACTTTTGCACTGAATTATACTGCTGTTATGATTTCCTACTGATCTTAGCCAAAGAAGGTTTTAAAAGTATGAATGTCAAAATGTCAACCACACTGCTTCTTTCCACCTAAGTTGTAGCTCTTGTTTACATAAGCAAAATGCAGCCAAGGGTTTGAAAGGCCTGTCAGGGCAACATGAATCATTTTGCTGGGCACTGCTCTGGATTCTGCTTCTTCCTTCCTCCTCATTCTCGAAGGTCAGATAAACGGTACCAGGAACTTCATCTGAAGCTCTTCCCTGCATGATAAAAGACAGGAATCTTTCTGTGAAGGTTTTGGATAACTGTAGTCATAAGCTGAAAGCAGAAAACTCACCTTGGAGCTAACCATAGATATGCATCTGCTTCTTATCAAGTGCTTTTTTCTCCCCGCCCCATCTTTTAACTCTTGTTTTTGTGTTTGAATCCATATAAATTTTTACCATCAGGAGGTAGGAAATAATGTTTACATAATCTAAGACAAACACCATTCATAGAAGACTGTGAAAACTTCCACAATACTTTCCATTTACTAATTAGTGCCAAGCATTGCATCATGCACTACACAGCTTACTCTCCAATAAGCAAATTCTATCCATCGATCTCTCCATGGGCATTTCTGCAATGCAGAACATTTCATTCCAGGACAATGAAATAAAAGCAGGCTTCTGCTCTTCTTCAAAGCAGTCACTTAATTAGAGCTTGCTGAACTATAGATCTGCAATGGTATCACATGCAAAAAGAACAAGACAATGCAAAACGGCATCTGAAACTGTAAATTTAATAATCTTTCAAAAAATAACTGCATCAATTCTGCAGGCAGCATGCAGCTTTTGTGTACACATATTTTTCAGACTTCTCAGAGATTCATATACAGGAAGCATCAGGCTGTAACATCCCTCAAATGCAGAAATCCTGGTGAGTTCATGAACTACCATGAGCAGCAGGCTGCGAATTTAAACAAGAGTACAGAGATTTTTACCACATGAGGTGGAAAGTGGTAAACATAACCTGTGGGAAAGACAGAGATGCTACTCCGAGCACTGTGTACAGGAACTTAGAATATGTAAGAGAGATCTGATAGTTGAAGGCAGAGCACTTTCCAGTTTCACAATAAAGAGACGGACAAAGTATGATGGCCAGAAGATGTTGCTAGAAAAACTGTCCAGAAAATATAAAATATTTTCCTAGAAGTGATGATAAATACTGGCATGTTTTCCAGGAGAAGTCATGCTGCCACTTGAAAACACAGGAAGGTAACAGGGGTCTTTTATTTAGCTTCCGTGAGACCCATTACAGGTCACAACAGATGATTGCAGAGCTCCCCTCTGGCCTGACTCTCCATGAATCTGTGAATTTTACAGCTTCATCCTGTGGGGCCAAGGCATTTTGGCTCCAAACCAGCAACGCACTTACACACAGGCTGCAATTGAAAGCTGGCTCTCTCTGCTGGAGCAGGGCCAGCGCCATCAACCTCTTGCAGGACAGGCCCAACCATCTTTAGCCATCTCAGCGTTTGACCACTTTGGGCTTTCTTTGCTGCAACAGCAATCAGAAGCTTACAACAGCAGGGACTTGGAAATCTAAAACTTCCAAAGCAGTGGGAGACTTTTAACTCTTGCTTATCTAGCATCTATTTTGCTGAGGTAAAAAGGGGGTGAAAATGCCAGTGTAGAGTTTTTTATTATGGTTTCACTCGGCAATAATTTAACTGAGATCAGGAAAGACAAGTTGAGGCAAGGTACTCTAGGAAGATGAGCAAATGAAAAACTTGTCTTTCTCCAAAGACAAACTTAATGTAATTACTCACTTGAAAAAAAGGATTAAATCAATACCTCATGGCTAGAAATACATGTATGCTGGAAAAACCTAACTTGAACCATTCTGAATAGTAGCCTGGAAAGGATGTGAGGCATTAGGAAGGTTCAAACATCTATACACACGCGCACACACAAACACTTATACACATATAGAAAAATTCTAAAAAAAGATTAACAAAAATTAACTGGAATACAAGCAAAGGATCCTGACCTTCAGTTCAAAAAACAGGGTGGGAGATGCAATTTTTATGAATTAGAGGCCAGTTTGGAAACAAACAATCCAGATCCCATGTTTTTGGCATAGTTTTATGAAACTATTATATTAAATTATTAAAATAATTTAAAACTTATACCTTTCCTTCTTAAACTCAGCATGACATCCTTTGAAGCTGTCATTTACTTTCAGGTTGTAACAGACAGTAAATTTCTGGTGGTCCAAATCTCTTGCCAAGCATTGCTTTCATGTATCCATAACATTTTCTTATCTTTTTTCTTCTTCTAGTATCTAACATAATTCAAAAGAGTATTTTGGTTGTTCAAAATACTGCTTTTTCGTTGCTGGTTTGTTTTGTTTTTTCCCTTTTTCATGTTTTTAAAAGTGAGCTGATAACTGGTAGGTTATTATGAGTTTGCTTTACCTACAGCAAGATATGTTTTGCCCTTGATGAAATACAATGAGATATATCACGTATTTTCAAGAAAGGACAAAATTATGGCCTAGGAAATTCTGAGTTAAGCATGTTTCCAAGATTTTGTAGTTGATTTAAGATGATAGAAGTGAAAATAGATCTGAATTTATTTTTAAAAATGGAAAGAAAATATGCTTTAATTCATCTCAATACTTAGAACAGCATATGTGTGAAGCAACTCTGCTTTATGCATTTAAGTGGAAGAAGCAGAAGTAGGATGGAAATACACTCAGGCTTTAACACCAAGTCAGACAGAAAGGCTTGAGAATGAGTGGGAAATGAACACATTCAGATTTTTGTCCATTTTCTTTCCAACATTAGAAAAAATCTGGTTAGAAGATATTTCCAGTACTCACTCAGAACAGTTTACATTTATCTCCTTCATCCTGTCTACAAAGAAACTGTTGTCAAAACACTGATTAATTTACAAACCTGTCAGATTTGGTCTCTTGAGGTGGTGACAGAGTTGTCCCATAACGAGTAGTGGGGGTTGTAGGGGCACTCACACCAGTATAGGGTCGTGGAGAAGAGTAAGAGCTGCTGCCATAGCTATTGTATCTGAAGAAATGGGAAGAAAAGTAGGAGAAAGGGAGAGAAAGAAAGAATCTGTCAACAAGCAGGCATGAAACAGTAAATCTTCTTGTTTACAGGGTGTTAGTGATCCCATACCCAAGAACTTCTCAAACATTCACCTTCTGGAAATGTTGCTCTATTTCCAGCTTCCAAATACGCAACCTATCATGTACTTTTAATATCAACCATGTCATGAACATACGTGATGCAAACAGTGAACTATATGTAAGGAAAATAACGAGAGATTAGAATGGTCCTCCCAAGTGACAACTCATAGTAGGAATACCTGAATTACTGCTCAGTTACTGAAAATTATTAGCTGTTTTGGGAGCTGATATCCAGCCACTAGAAAAGGGATCAAACCAGTCCAAGTCAGCAGTATTCCGTATCCAGTGAAATTAGGGAAAAAAGCAGCATTCCCAAGACATGATCAGAACGTGGACATCATGATTTGCAAATGCTTGCATTTTAAATGGAAAGCAACCACATTCTTTTCAATTAAAGCCGGCAGCATTTTCTTTCCCTCCCCCAACGTAAGTAATAGCTTATGTGCCATTTCTTACAATGTCTGTAAAAAATCATCACCATGGTTAAAAAGACATGTCTCCGGAAGCACGGTTTCAGAAATTTCTATCAGCCCTTCCCTCTATTAAAAAAAAAAAACCCATAAACTCGCTTGACTTCAATGCGAGCTTGCTGATCAAAGAGAAATTGTTTCCAGGACTCCTGGAACAGTCGCCTCCCCAGAGTCCCTTCTATCAATGTTTTCATCCTGGCTCCTGTACTGAATAGAAAAGGCAGTTGTGTTGCTTTGCTGTGCCTTTTAACCATTGTACTTAACCAGCATGTCAAGGAGAGATTCCTGATTTGGCAGAATGTTAATATTCCTGTTCACGAATAATGCCATTTTACCACATGGAAAGCATATGACGCTCTGTAGGTCAGTACTCTGCAAGGCCAACTCATCCAAATGACAAAATTAATTTCAGGAAATGAGGAAACATAATTTTCATTATTATAATTCAAAAGATATAATATAACCTCCTTCACCATATCCTTTCTCTGTTGCTTCTTCCCTCCCACACATCAGCACACAGTAATTTCACTTGGCAATTTTATTTGAACAGGCTGGTTGGTTTCCTTCAGCTCCATTTAGCACACTCATCTAGCCATGCAAAACTTCATTCAAAGTTTCAAGCTTGATTCCTTAGGGTTCAACAGCATTGCTGCCTGCCAAGGCCCACGTTAAAATCAGAAGAGATTTCAGTTAGGTGCTTTTATAATGGAAGGGATTGTGCTTTATGGAACGTGCCCTCTTGGACAACAATTCCAGGTTTATGTTTTAGAAAACACCCCACCACGAGCACCATCTATTTTAGAGACACGATGCTGACTGCCCAGCAACAGGGGAATAATATTAGCAAAAAATTCTATCATGCATGTATCTGAGCTACACAAGGAATTTTGCAGGAAATAATTGCCATCCAGGCCTTCTTCCCCTATAAGAAAACTCACTAGAAACTGGAGACAGTGGCCCACTGGAGGAATGTGTAACTGGACAGTGTGGAGCTTCCCTGGTAGCACAGCCCTAGCTCGGGTCTTCTCTGTGATTCAGCCAAGAAAATATTCTGCCTGTACCTGTACTGAATGAGCGATGAGAAAACTCCACTGCCCTAACAAGAATGCAGAGCTCACTTGGTATTTTCCTGACACTAACAGAAACCTCCATTTACATTTTGATCAACTGAAGGGAGACCTTCTTGTCAACCATTACATATGCTTTTCTTCTCCTCTGCCCCATGAAAAAGCTGACATAGTGCAGAATCCTTTTTCAGACCAAGGAATTTCAATTAGTCCAAAGCTAACTCTCTTGAAAACAGAGGAAGCATACCTCCTATGGACTCAGACCTACATCTACTAAAAAAATAAAATTCACAGGGATTGGTCTGGACACAACATCCCATCAGACGGAGACTGAGATGCTGGAAGAGGAACATGGCAAAACCAGAACACCATAGATTCACAGAATATGCCGAGTAGGAAGGGACCCACAAGGATCATCAAGTCCAACTCCTGGCCCTGTACAGGACCACTCCCATAAGTCACACTGTGTGCCTGAGAGTATTGTTCAGGGTAAGTACGTATCCTGTACACAAAGTTTATCTTTCTAACCTTCCTGTGGTACTGGCTATTACTTCCATTTTCCCTTATCCCAGGAGCCTTCATTCTCAAGAAACCCCAGACCTTTACCTCTTTTATGGACATATTACCGCCCAAATTTTGCAAACTTTGCCTTCCCTTTCCTCCAAATAAACCCATCAGAATTCCCACACATACCGCACCCTTGATCCTGTGTAGCAATTAGAAGTGCAAAGGATGGTCAGAGGAAAAAAAAATCACTGCATAAATATTAAATATTGTAGGAAATAAAAAGGAATCTACTCTCTAAAGTATTTCAGCAGCAATGGGAGAGCAATAAATGAGTGTGAGAGGTCTAGGGGAAAATTGCATCTATGCAGAAAAATGTAAATGTAGAGGAATTCCAGTTTTCAAGTTGCAGGTAAGAAAAAATATGTGAACTAAGTCCCTTGTCAACTGCTACTTGGATTTACAGGCTTTTCAGCAATGTGAAAAAGTGACAAAACACACCCACCTATTAGAAGAGAAAGATCAAAAATTAAAAGGATCAAAGGAATCAAAATATTTGGTCACATGCAGAAATTCAGAAGGACTGCTGGAGAGAAGAAGAAATAAATATACATACAATATATGTGTACATTTTCAGCACCTAATTCAAAGAACACTGACAACTGGGAGAGACAGCAAAAAATCATAAACCTCTTTTCAAGGTGACTCTCTATCATTGTTTTTAGTGCTACTTACTGTCAATTTGTTTTACTTGAAAACAGACTGAGAAAAAGCAATTTTTTTTTTAATTTTACATGAGTGGGATGGGGAAATTAAAAGTAAAAGTTAAGAGAAATGTAAGAGGAACAACTGAACTGAGCAGATGTTGTGGGGATAAAACTGTCTATTCTGAGTGCTATATTATCTTTATAGAACTCTTATTACAAACATGAGTTGAAATTGCCCATGACATGGACATGCATTGTAATCTAACAACAAATTTTTGATTTGGCAGTTCAGCCTTTGAAGCTAGGATTTCACCCCTGAATTTCAAGTGCTGATCTGACCTCTCTTGGTTTTATAGCACAAGAGCTCCATTAATTTTCATAAAATTATGTCTTCAAATTACATTGTTGTAAATGAGAGCAAAATGGTGCTCCTTTCCGTGATCTCCCAAATCATGGGTTATTTATTTATCCACTGCTCTATAGAGGAAACCAGGATACTTATTAACCATAGACCTTGAAGAAGAGTAAGATGAAATGAAGGCAACAAAGGCAACAAGAGAATATCAATCAAATCAAAATACAGGCTTACAGGACTAAAACTAATACAGTATGTTCTGGAAATAATACAACGCATAGAGTGCACTATTACCGCTATAAAATTCTTGAAAGGTGTTATTCATTAGCTAAAAATTAATGTCAGCTGTATAGAAACTACCTGTTTTCCCTCATCATTTCTGCTTCCTTCTCTTTCACAGATGCTGGAGACTCTTCAAAGTCATACGAGAAGAGGTGAAAAGGAGTATGTGGTACATAAGGTAATTTCTCCACTGTTGGAGATGCCTTTGGAGTAATGGATGCTGAGGAATTTTGGGGAGAGCTCAGCAATGCTGTCGCAGGTGAAGATGATGATGAAAGGACAGAATTATGATGACAGACAGATGAGTCAGGCACAGAAGTGGAGCTGCTAGAAGAGCTCTTTGCTCTGGAGCAGGAAAGAGACCTCTCAGCTGGAGAAATGGTACTGGAGACAGCTGAAGAACACTGTGAAAAGTTTCCATTCACAGCCTCCCGCACATCTTGAACCTCACTGCAGGAGGAAAAAATCATGAGAAAGGGAAGAAAAGGAGAGAAACGGGGAAAAGAGAGATCAATAGATAGTAACACTAGGAGGGGGAAAAAATCAAGTAAAGGTGTGTCAGACAATCAAAAGCTTTCCAAATTTAGAAAATCATCACCTCTTTTTAAATAAAGTAAGATAACTCACATCTTTGTATCCCAGTGGGATTCTTCTCGGGGTTGGAAATACTGGGGAAAGGAAGCAACTCAGTTTAAAGGAAAGGACAGTATTTAACCTACAGGCTTCAGAACTAATTTTCATGAATCTTTTCACAAGTATTTTCTGAACAATTTTCATTAATTTCAAGTTAGGCATCATCAGAGCCAGTACAAGCAGACTCAACACACTGGATAACATGGTCCACAGAGTACAGATGCTTCAAGATGCATGACTGTTTCTTGAAGTATCTTCAGATATCTGAGTATCATCCTCCCTGGGGATATGATATTTTTACTAGAAACGTTCATCCGCCAAAGATGAAAATAAAAAGGTACTCAAATCACCACTGTTCTGTCAAAATTCAAGTTTAGAATGATCTTGAAAGCAACACCTTACCAGACCATTTGTCTAGGTATGAAGGCACTAATTTCTGATTTCTCTGAGTGTCGGTATCCCATGCTGGTATTAGATAGAGACTTGCAGAGTTGCATCAAGGGAAACAGAAAACACATCTGCTTTGCTCTACTGAAGACAGATGTTGGTGAGTGACAGAAGGCACACGGCAGGTGAAAAGCCATGGGATCTGCACTCCAGGATATCTGTTTTCACCAGTAACTCCAGCAAAAACACTGTGCATGTGCTTTGCGCTGAATCACTTGGCAAGTGGCTGATTTCACTCTACTGAGACCACCTCTGTGCTCCACTGACAGGCATGGCCCTTAATTGAGGAGTGTGGGTTTGGCACAGCATATGCAACAAAAACACAAAACATATATGTTGGGATATTATGAAGTGAATCACCAGATATATACCAGCTAATTGTTCTCACAACGGAAGCACAGTGGGCAATCTGGAAACCTTAATCTGTTGCACCTGCTGTGCAAGACAGGAGACACTGAAACCAGGCTAGTCCTACCTGTCCTTACAGCACCTGACAAGAATGGCCAAGGTACAGATCATTTTTGTAATGCTACAGTGACAGTGAAAGGAAGTACTCAGAAAAGTCATGGGAATATCATCCAGTTATCTCAAAGTGATTATTATTTTAAAAGACCAATGACCTGAAAATACATTATGATCTCTACGTTTTTTAATAGTACTTTAGTATATGCATGCAATTTACTTACAACTTGTGCCTTTACTTTGACTTTTAAGAATCAGATTTGAGGAAATTATCACTTAATTTTGAAATTTCAGGCAGCCATTGGCAAGATTTGCAAACTGGAAGATATTAATAACAACAGTACAGTATTTTCTTTGGAATTCACACATTAAACAGTTTCCTTTCTTCCTTCCGTGCTGTACAGTGTCTGCATAAATGTGGTTTATTTAAAAAAAATATCCAATCTCATTTGCTGAGTTGCAAAGCCAAATAATTTAACCTAAATCAAATGTCTGTCTGGAACAAAGAATGTATTTTCTTGCTTCCAGATTATTAGAATCAAGTTGCTAAATGCCAAATACATATATATCTCACATCTAAGTGGAAACTTTTACATGAGAATACTGATAGGTGATTTGTTTATATCTATATTTACAGAGATGGGCAAGTGTTTATGAAATTATATATATATATACACATATATATCAGTTTAGCCTCATAGTAGTTCTTTGCTATTAAAACATGAACAAAATAGATAGAAATCATAGGCAGCACTCAAAAATGCATATGCTACTGTATAGCAACAGATATTTCTAACGAGGTGGCATTATAAAGACAGGGATGAAAACCTAAGAAACCAAGCAACATCTTCAGCAAAGCATTGCAAAGTTTCACCCTTGCCTTAACTAAAAAGATAAACCTAAGCCATGCTTAGAAGCTATGCTTTCCAGTAAACCCTTTAAGATTTGTGAGCATTACATAAAGGAAGTGAGTGCAGACAGTGTATTGAACCTATATAACTAAACACGTTTCTGTTAACACTGCCATGCCCACAGCCCTCCCCAAAGGTTTTAAATGCAGAAACATTTCTTTGGGCAGTGGCTTTAACAGGTGATCTAGGAATGTGAATGAAAAACTAGATGCTGCTGCACACTGTGCTGGTGAGTTCATGCCAGAGCCTGAAGAAAAGGTGGAGGGACAAAGCTGAATCCTGGTACCTGGCTTTGACCTGCCTATTGGCCTCTTCCTCCCCCTCATCCTCAGTGTTGGGCTCTGTGACTGGCTGTTCTTCTTCCTCCTCTTCATACTCGTCCTCTCTGAGGTCAGACCAAGGAAAGAGGCATGCAGTGGGATGGAAAGACAGAAGGCGGAAGAGAAAACAACATGAGTCCCCAGAAAAAGAAATGTAAGGAAATATTAGAAATGGAAGGAAAACACTGAGGAGGAGGGAGTTTTGGCTCCTCTATGTTAAACAGAAAGCCACCTAAAACTTACTGCTAAGTATGCGCTGGCGCAAGGGTAGCTACCAATATAAAAATGTTATCCTCTCCCCTATCTATATTTTTAATATTAATTTTTGATATTCAAAGATGTCATTATTTTTTCTTGAGCTTGGTCTTCTATTTGCTGCTGCCCTACCTGCAGAGGCATTAATGGAAAACATTCATGATAATACCAATGTTCAACACATTAGTCATTAAGTTGTGCCTTTCTGGCTTAAAGGACAGTACACACTGTGTTGGCATGGGACAGCTGGCATTTGACATCACACTTTCTAAATTAACACAAATAAAACATTCCTGTTAAGCAACCAATAGCTCAACTGGAAAACAGGGTGAACCACTGAGTTAGAAATAACAGAGAGACTAAATCAGTTCAGGACTATTTGCAAACAGCAATATTTAAGTTATCGGATGCCAGTACATGAATTATTTCAGTAGAGTTATTAGCATGGTAAAAGCAGGCTTCGGTTCGGTAGTAATTCTGGCAAAAGAGAATTGTAAGTCATGCATAAAGGCTCCATAACCTACAAACCACATAAGGAAAAAAAGAAAACTATATTACACATGACAAAAAAGGCTACATTGTCTTGCCTCCTCTCCCTCTCATCTATGCTTTTTCCTCCCCAAACCAACAGACTCACAGAAGATTTAGAAAATATTCTCTCTTTGGGCTTCTTTTGCATTTGCAAGTTCTCCATTTGATTTAATGCTGTATACCATTAGGTTATGCTCCGTGCAAAAACAAAAGCATACAAACAGTCATGAAGTTTGTAAGACACTCATATTCCTTGCATTTTCCTGAAAGGTAGTTTTCTTTCCTCTAATTCTGAAGGGATGCTCAGTGGATTTTTTCCCATTTAGAATTAATTGCCATGTTATAAGAATAATGAATATTTACAATGTGAGATCATGAACTCACTGAGTGCAATGCAAAGGGTCAATGCAAAATTTGTTGCATTTATATGGAGTTAGTTACAGACTAATCAGGAAAATGGCAGCACCTGGAATTTTTCCAATATTCTGGCAAGCATCTACAAGGTAGACACTTCCAACCATTCCTAAGGTCACCTTACTTACAGAGACACTTCTCAACTTCCACATATATACTGGTACACAGAAAAAAAAGAAAAGAAAGAGTTGACCAGGGAGCATTCATATAATCCCTTCTCCTTACTAGCAAGTAGCTCAAGATTAGCTCTGCTATTATCTCCTGTGAAGGGAAACATCTGCACCTGTTAGTCCTACAGCAATCACACTTGGGAAATAACTCCTGAAGCTCTGTGGGATCACGGTTCTCTGATAAGACCACAATGCATCCTATAATGTTGACAGCACAGCTATTGTTTATACGAACAAGCGTGGCCCCATTAGTATTGTGTTTTAAGCTCCCACCAGGATTCCAGATCAATGATGTCAAAATTTCTCCCCCACTCAATTGCCTCAAAATGCCCAAAATCATAAATGAAATAATCATCTGATAGAGTGAATCTCATAAATCATAAATTTGAAAAGGTTCTTTGAGAATTTATTCCTTCACATGAGGGCACGGTAGTAAGGATGGGAGCTTACACAGCACAGACTGAACTGGGAATCACTGAGTTATAATTGAACTGAACAGAGAAAGGAGCTGAAAAGAAATTTTAAAGATTCCAGCGAGATCATTCTTCTGTCAGGCCAATAACTCTTTCCTTAAGTCTCCTTATCTTCTAGATCAAAAGCTTAGAAGAAACTTTGATTGGAAAGCTCTTTGCTAATATTAACTGTAGAAGGATGGCAACTACATGGCAATTGCTTGGAAAAGCTGGAGGGAGGAGCTGGCTCTGAGTGAGCTGGTTGCAGAGACGACTGGTGTGCACAGAGGCAAGCATGCTTTTCAACCTGGGGGAGCCGGTTTGGTCAAAGGAAAACTTGCACAATGGAAATAAGTGTGTGCTTATGAGAGGCACTCAACACTTGGAAAGTCCTCTTTTCACAACTTAACCCACAGTTTCAGACTCCTCGACTATGCCCAGAAATGGATCAGAGGAGAGGGGTAAGTTCCCAGGTAGGAAAGATGTGTGGTCTTCTTTTAACCAAAGTAATAGTAGCAGTCGTTTCCCAGTCTTGTTAGAGAACACATATTCTGCCCATGAAAACAGGTAGTACCTGCTAGCTAAATCTTTCCTAAAAGGCAGAAAAGGAAAAATTCCACGTGAATATTTATTAAAACAGGAAAACACCCACTACAGACAGATGACATTCGGATGCTCAAACAGAACAGCAGACACATTTGTGAATTCATATGGACTGTTCAGGGTTATGTGTTCATTTTTGTGTGCAATGGAGAAAGGATGATGTAGAAAAGCTCACTGTCCCTCCCACGTACACATGCAAATTTTGTGTCAATGCAATAGTAGAATTAAATTAGGAAAATTAGGAAAAAGGATTCATCAGGAGGTTTCTAATTAAACAAGGCTGCAGAAGCCAGTGTGTTTTTCAGTAGTGCAGAGGAAACTATCCTGTTTAACAAAAGGCAAGTATTTATCCTGCAGCAGGGAGGAAGGGCTTCAGCTAATGCTGAAAGATTGGATATATTCAGCTAACCTTAAGGCTATTCCTGGGTTACTTCAGTTACGATGATAAAAGTATTAGATTAGAAGTATTTATACAAAAGCTTTATGGCACTGAAAACAAATTTCAAAACAATCACTGTGTTTATTTTCATCTCTAAAATGGATTACTGCTACAGGCTAACACCCCCACTAAACAAATAAACAAAACCCCAAGCCCCCACAAATCTTTATAAAATACATCATTGGTCATGGCAACTCACAAACATCTTCTAGGGCACAGGTTTTGCTCAGTTGTTTCAACTAAAGTTTGATATGAAAGCATTTATAGCCCCTTAAAGTAATGTGCATGTTAAAAAAGCCCATGAAAGTGCAATTTATGGATTGAGAACCACTAGGGCAGCAAAACAAAATCTAGACAAAGGACTGAGAACTAAAGGATTAACTTTTCTCCTTTTTAAAATAAATTTAAAAAAAAAGAAATAAAAAGAGTGCCAATTAAACTTATCCTGTTGATATTAAATAGCTACTCAAAGCTGAAGAGAGAAAAACATTGACAAACACAGATTGATAAAAGGAAATGATAATAAAGGGAGCTAAATTTGTCCATAAGTTTAGCTGAAGGGAGGGGCAAAGTCCATAAAATGCCCGTCATCGTACCTCATGCACATCTAACCTAGTCACAGTGAGATGATTTTAAAAGTAAGGCACCGCTCTGAAGACCATGACTCTTACTCCACAAGAACTCAAGGCACTAAAAAGTGCTCTCCATCTCACAGGACCCTAGAGCTGAACAATTAGTGTGTACAAAGTTGTATGTAGCCTCTGTCCTCTCCAGGCTCTCCCCAATCTCTTTCCTCTGCAAAGTTTTGACAAAGGCAGCTTGAAGGAATTTAGGATTTCTTTGTTCCAGCTTGTAACCCAGAAACACAAGTTTCTCACTGCCCCTTTCCAAAAAAATCCCAAAGGCAGAGGTAATAGAAAAATCAAAGGCTGTGAAGGAATAAAAAAAATGAAAAACCAAAACAATCAAAGAAAAAAAAAACCACAAAGCAAAACAAAAAAGGCCCACCAACAAAATAAGCATGAACACAGAAACACATCCTGCTCTGCTTGGTATCGAAAGAAATTTTGGAAGTGTAAGATAAGCTTTAAATCATTTTAATTTGGGAACAATTTGATCACTAATTTTTGAATATACAACAATAGAAAAAAGGAAGGTCTTGCCATAATTAGGCTACCAATGATTTGGTCTGCACATACAATGCACATAGAAGTTAACTCATGAGATAACAGCACATTAAAATATCTTCCTTGTGGTATGATTCCACTTTGTATAGGGCTCATTTAACCTTTCTAAAGTATTTTTCCTTCTAAATTTTGCAACTTTAAGTGTAATTCTGAGCCTTTTGCAAGCATCCACAGATTTATATAGAAATTTCCAAGAAACAAAAACACTCAACTTCAGTGAAAAAAGGAGTCTTTGAGTTATGAAGTGACCCAGAGGAAAAAGTACTGGGGAACTGTAAAGCTATTGGTTAGTTTTCCCACACGTTCTGAAAATCACCTTATGTGCCATTAAAGACATTAAATACAGTTTAGCTTCTTCAAATGACTTCCATTTAAACTTTCACTGCCTTTGATTCCCCATCCCTGGAAGTGTTCAAGGACAGGTTGGATAGGGTTCGGAGCAACCTGGTCTGATGAGGCGTGTCCCTGCCCATGGCAGGGGGTTGGAAGTAGATCTTTAGGGTCCCTTCCAATCCAAATCATTCTATGATTCTGTGACCAGGATTACAGGTTACATTCAGTGAAATAGGTCACCATTAGCCACTCCACAATATTATTTTAAATTAAATACTACAATCGATCTCACAATTTTTCCTTTCACGATTGTTTCCCACTCTCCCTCCTATAAAACCTCTGACCTGTATTACCTCTTATGACTTTGGAAGCTGCATCCCTGAACCCCTAACAGGTGCCATCAAGGAAAGATCTTTACAAGTCACAGTGGATACAATTTTACTTTCTCTTGTCATTGTCCTTATGAAGGAAAATGAGTGAAATTCCAGTTTCACAGGTTAGACAGCACAATTCATAGCCAAATTCCTAAGTCATTGTAAAACAAACAAATGCTTTAGTACACTTCTGCTGCTTCTTCCTTTCTTCTATCCTAGCTGCCAAAACAGATTCAACTAGTCTTTTATGAGAAAGCTGAAAGTGGTAATAATTTAAATTCATAATTTATTACTCTATATAAAGATACAGCAATATATTTTCCTCTTTTATTAAAAATAAAATGAAAGAAACAACCTATTAACCCCACTGCAATTTTCCATTCCACTGCCACACGTGACGGACCACTGCAGTTGGTGCAACTATGCAAAGATGAAAGTACATGAAATGATCTGCATAACAACATACTTACAAAGCCTCAGAATTTGACCTTCTGCATACAGCAAGACTAAGATGCATAATTACAAAGGTCAAAAGGAAAATGATCCTGGTATTTCTTCCCTAAACAAAGAAAACAGTTCAGACAAAAACTTGAGGAACTGACAAATGATGTGAAGTACATGCACTCACTATGCCTTCATATGATGCTGTTCTTTAGGTTACTGTTACTTTCTTATCCCTAAAATATGATCAGCAACAGCTTTGCACACCTAAATAATATCTAGGTAACAGCTCCACACTTGTTATATAGGACATATCAAAGCAGAGAAAGACAGCAGAGTATTGCTTAAGATACTGTCAAGGCTTTGCAAAGACTTTTCAAGAGTCACAACTCTGATCATTGAATATGATTGCTGTTTTTACATTTCTGTGAGCAGAGGGGTAAAGAAACATAGATAGATGTAGCTAGATTTTTGGAGCAATATATACTGAAATATATACAGAAAGAGAGGAGAAATGGCATTTTCAGAACTTGGAACTGCATATTGATTAACACTTGAAGGTCACTGTTCTTGATCCTTACTTCAAAGAGAAATGGCATCCTGCCAAACTGCTGGGGTTTTTTTCTCCCATTGCATCCTATGTGTTAAAAAAAATTTCCTGGCCTCATAGGATCATGTTTACCAACACTGTAAAACACACTGTAGAGGTGAACTCTCAAAGGCATGTAAACTCCAGTGCATAAGACACTATCATGCAGATCCAGAGAAACACATTCACCTCCTGGTTTGGCATTGCATTTCCTCGGGTAATTCATCAAAGCTAAACACCCAGTGGAAAAATAAAGTAAAATAATGAAAGTCAATGCTGTGACTTTATTTGCCATACGGCTATAATCTCATTTACGCTTCAGTGCCTTTTTCATTCCTCTTGAAGTTTAAATAGGAAAATCTACCATTGCCTTTACAGTAAAGTACAGTGCTGCCAACTGGACTCTGCATTTATACCAAGTATTAAATATTTCCTTTCATCAAGACCCACAGTCAGCAAAGAGTATCCCTACTAGAAAACCTGATATATCTACAGAGATATTTTAATTCAAATAAAAAGTGATGGTATCAACAGTAATAGGACCTGTACTTGAGATACTCATCAAGCTGTAACTTTTAAATTTTTGTGTTATTATTACTTATGCATTAGTGGGTCAATCCTTACCTATACATCAGTGAAGTCTTTTTTTATGGTATGGCTTCAAAGGAAATTTTTTCTTAATCTATTTCATGTCTCTTCCTCTACTGCATTCCTTATAGGAGCTTCCAAGATATTCTTACAAAGACTAAGATTACAAATTTCACACTTTTATTCTTTCCCTTCAAGTCTGCTTGACTTCATGCTTCAAATAACCCCATCTGCACAGAAGAAATAAATGTATCCTCCCTACTCCAAACCTAAAACAGCAGATCAGATTTTGTATGTTGTTGCTGTCAAAGACTAATAAAAGTTTGATGCTATGAACAAATGCTACCTTACCAAGCCATTTAATTTCACAGATAAATCTTCCCAAATCCACTTCTTTTTTATATTCCATTTCCATTTTTACCCATACCAATCAAATAGTGAAAAAAGCTATTATCTCTCCTACAACTGATCATATGCCATTCTAGGTCAAAGCACACCCAAATGCTAGGTAGTTCAGCTCATATGTGTGTGTATTAAAGAGATTCTTAGCATATCCACAGATATGTGACTGCGTGTTTATCTTGAAGATGTTTTCTTCGTCAAGTTTCATGCCTCAGTTGTTTCAAATATCCAAAACTAGGACCCAGAGATAAACATCAAGGAAAAAAACACCACCCAACATGTGTTTTCTTCTATTACAGCAATAAAAAAGAAATTAACTTCTTCTCTCTCCTGGGCCTTTAATTCCATACCACAGCCTCAGTCTTACATTAAATGCTGATGTTGAGTCTCCCCACTTTGCTGTTTCATAGCTATCCTACCACTCATCATATTTGACACAGATAGCAAGTCTAAGAGATGGGGAATGTAGCCATCCTAAACAAAATAAAATAAACCCCACCCACCACTATAACCAGCACTTTGATTTATAGCCATAAATATTTATAAAATCAAAACATTTCATATAGTGTTGTGGAAAGTCACTATAACTTGAAATACCATGACAAAACCTAGAATTTTGCCATAGTAAATGCTAGAAAAGTCACAGATTAGTTATGGTTTAGGATGTCTGAAAACCTGGAAAATGATAATAATAAAAAAGAAGTCTCAGCTCTGTTTTGGATGAACCAACCCTGCAGCCCTGGCTGTACATGAAGCAATTTGAACAATCAGTTCATGGGGTCTAACAGTCAAGCTAACGCCTGTGCTGTTGGTTAGAAACTCGACGGGAATCCGAAGCTAAGCACAAAAAATGCTTAGCATCAGAGGCTCAGCTGTATTAATTGTTTTCTGGTAAAACCAAAATAGCGTCACGATCTCTGCCTGCATCTTGGCAATCCTCAAGCATCAGGAACATGTATTTTCTAACAAACAGATCCTTATGACTTTTCTGCACAGCTTGCTTTATTTAGACAAAAATTTCCTAGTTTTCCCCTAGGGCCATAAAGGGTGTGAAAGCTCTTGAGCCCAGTGTGCCCCATGCAATCACACTGTTTCCATCTAGTCTAGAAATTTGTGGGAAACTTTGGAATTCCCTGTGCTACTCTTTGCTCAGAGGAAGAGTCCTACCAGCCTTTAAGGTAGGACCCTAACTAAAGTTCATAGACGTGCAACTCCCTGTTTGCGTCTCTGCTGTTTTTATCTCATAAAGCTTTAATCTCATATAGCTCTCCTGAAAGTTTGTTCAGATCAAAAAACCTGGAAGCCTCAAGTGAATCTGAAAAGTTAGTCTTCCTCATATTTTTTAGCCCCACAGTCTAAAAAAGATAGCCTGCTGAAGCCAGCTTTGGTCACTGATTCAGGATTCAGGCTCCACTCTGATGAGTTCTTAAGATGGTAGTCAGTTCTTTCACTTGTTAAGTGTCAAACACAGGAATAATGACAAGAAAGTACCAACCACAGCAAATTTATCTCTAGATGAACATATATAGTGTTATATGATCAATCTTAGTAATTCTTTGGTGATTTTTGATGATATAAAATAAATCAAAGCTATGAAGAAAAAAAAGAAAGCAGAGAGTCCAGCAGAGTGAGGTAAATACCTAATCTTAGCTATTTGCAACTTCATGAACATCAGTCCTTGATTGTAACTAATTCCATAAAGCTTTGATGGAGCCATTCAATCCAATGTTGGTAAGAGGTGTCAGTGTAAATCTCATAGAAGCTCCTTTGAGTGTGTTGGCTAAGTCTGGATAACACAGCTCTGATAGGACACTGTGGGAGAGAGATGAGTATGGTCTCTGCGTGGTAGAGAAGAAAGGGAAGTGCGCAGCAAACCGAGAAACACATTAATCTGAAAAACTGGGAGAAGCCCTTGTTTCTGCTTTGTATGTACAGAACTCCTCAGAGCAGTGCTGAGAACTTCTGAACTACCTGCCTTCTACTCCCTCAAAGCCAGACAGGACAAGACTGAAAGATAGACAGACAGAAATTTGCCTTTTAATGCTTATATAGCCAGAGATCATTGCATACAATAACAACATAAATCTAGTGCAAATTCCATGCCACTCCTTAGATTTTTCCCTGACTCTATCCACGCGTGTGGTTGGAAAAAGCTAGCTTTACTTTAAAAAGAAAAAAAACCCTAACACAATCCATGGAAGAATGCGTTTTAAAGTCTAATGCTTAAGAAACAGCATGCTAGACCACAGATTGAGAGTAATCAATTTGGACCAGGGCAGAAGATCTTAGGAGGTACCCCCAGCAAAGGGTTTTTTAAAACAACGTTTTGACAGGACTGAAATTCTCCGCAGGCTTATTGGTGTTCCACACCATCATTGTAACAGAAAGCAGTTTAGGCAAAACAAACTTGCTGGTGGTCGGGACAGGCATCTTAAAGTACACTGCAGTAGGTACAAACCCTTAAATCAACCTTCAGCCTTTCTTAGTTAGCATTTGTTATCTACTTCTTTACTTATTTATTTAGTAACAGGCACATCAGGATCCATGAAAACTATTTTAACACAAAGCATATTTGAGTCCTTATTTATTTTGAACCACAAGCTAAAAAGCAATACATTTAGTTTGGAAGAAGGCTGCCAAATGGATGAAAAAGGCCTGCAAGTTGTCCTTTTGGTTGCCCTTAGCATTTACGGTCAACTTTACCCAGCTCAAAACCCAAAGTCTGCTCTCAATTAGCCTGGTGTAGATCAGAGCAACTCCATTGACTTCAGGCAGCTTTTCTGGATATAGAGCATTGTGAGACAGAACAGAATTTGGCCAATATTGTCTTTTTTTTTTTACTGGCACCACGGATTTTTCTCTTTTTGGAAGACTTATTGTTGACATAGAGCAGATGACTGTGGACAATCTGTTTGATGTGGTAAACAAAAGCAAAGTAACTGCCAAAACAGCTGATGAGCTAGAAAGAAAAGAAACATGAACATTGTGGGAAGGAGAACGTTGAGGAAGAACTTGAATCTTCTACTGACTTTGGTACAGAAGTCAAAAAATAACAAAGAAAATTGCCCAAAATAAAATTTGGTAGAGTGTAAGAGTGTGACTTCAATCTCTAACCATGTCCATCAGAAGCAATTCTGCTGGGTCTAATCCACCGCAAAACCAGACATAAGACATCTGCAACCACGCACAAAGTTTAGCAGGAGCAACACAATAAGATTATCATTAGTATTGTTACGTGTTTCCTATTGGGAAAGAAAATGTAGTGAAGGAATACCCATTTTGAAGACTAATTTTTGGAAATACGGCTCTGCAAAAACTTACTGCCAACTTTTTCCTTTCTCAAGAGGGACCTGGATTATGAACTAGAAGAAGGTCATTAGCAGAAGACAGTTATTTTACAGGTGAAGAGAAGTCACTTCCAGTTT
Source organism: Manacus vitellinus (assembly GCF_001715985.3). Classification (NCBI taxonomy): domain Eukaryota; kingdom Metazoa; phylum Chordata; class Aves; order Passeriformes; family Pipridae; genus Manacus; species Manacus vitellinus. Next base: position 9,000,199 of record NW_021939256.1, read on the forward strand.
ACAGCAATTTTTATCCATTTGTACAGATTCTTCTGTACAACATTAACAATGGAAGCAGAAGGGACATAACACACTTTTCTTTTGACAAAACCAGGTGATGCCTGCATCATATTTTAAAATTTCAATGCAAATTGCAGCAAGGCCTACACTGATGATACTCTATTAAGGTCCTTTAAACTAATAAATATGTTGTATTGGAGACCACGTGCTCAAATTTGAAAACTTGATTCCACAAAACCTTTTTCCACTTAAGGTTAATTCAAACTTTATAAATGTGTAAAAACCTTGCATGAGTCATTCAACAGTTGACTAACTTCTTTTTATGGTGACTTTAAAAATTTCACTGGGCATAGAACTTGCATCTTCAGGTACTGATACATATTCTGTAGTCTGTAATGTCCAGTTGCAAAAAATCTTATTTTCTACCTACAAGTAATATTTCCTGTCTTTCCCTGCTAAGAGGAGGGCAGGAATGTTATTTAACTATATGCAAAGTAAAGATCAGTGTTACACACATTCATTGCTGAATGCCTTTTTCCTTACAGAGGCAGGTGAGTAAGTTAGAAATTCCAAACAGAGTTGAAGAGAACCTAATTATTCTCCTACAGAAGATTTCAAGGACAACTGCAACACAAAATTAAATTTGACTACTTAGATAAAGACTTTCCTGGATTTAAACTTAAACTATGCTTTAAATTATGTCACTGTCCAAGAGGATGTGGACCAGAACTGGATAATTTTTTTTCAAAAAGTAGGATAATTATTCAAATTATGCTATGTTGGTGAAAAAAATATTTCAATGAACTTATGAAACAACTCTGTTGTGTTTTTATTCCCTCAATTTTATTCCTACTAAAAATCAGCTCAACCCCAAATTTATTAGGAGTTACTCAACACTGCAAAATAAAGCTAGCAAGCAAACATTAATATTGAAAAAATGTATTGGTAGAAGCTGCTATCCTGCATGGCTTCTATTTGTTTAATTAATTAACAGTAAGAGAATGAACAATTTCTGTAGAGCTGAAGAATCTCCTCATCATCAGTTCATCAGTTTAACAAAAAAAGCCAATGATATCTGCTACACGTCCATGGACACAGATTTCCAGTCACACTGTTAAGTCATGAAGCAGGGCTCAAGGTCATGCACCAGGCAGAGCAGCTGAAGTTCCCAGCTGTACTCACACTGAAGATGCTTTAAACTCATCCTCAAATGCACTGTCATCCTTGTTATCAGCCTGTAAGACAATGGGACTCTCAGCTGTCAGCCCACTGAAGACCCTGGCCACAGAAGATGATGGAAAACAGGTATGAATGTGTTGCCAAATTCAAGAAGTTAAAAAAAAAAGAAAGAAAATAAAGTGCTATTATGTAGTATACAATATGCAACTACTGTTTCAGTTATCTAGAGTCCTTCATTTTCATATTGCCAGAATCCATTAACCTTTAATCAACTCAGTCGACTCAGTCTGCTTTGCAAGAAGGACTGCTTTACATGTAATGCAGGATTTTAAGGCTCTAAATTCATACCCAGTGCTAACCAACAGAAAACCTCCTATGAACTTCCCAAATGTTATAATTAATACAAGATACGCTCTTCATGGACCCTGCTCCAGTTTTGCAAATGGCATCTTCAGCAGTGGGATGACAGTGTCCAGCTTTAGCTATCTGCAGCTTATGTATCTTCACCCGAGCTGGTCAGCCAGATTCCCTTTATAGTCAGCAAACAGCTAGTTTCAGAGCACGATTCATCTTGAAATTTCAGGCGTGTAGAATACATTAGATAAGCCTACCAGTGCTTGCTGCACTCCACTGACATCAAAGGGAGTTGAGCTGATCAGACATCTAATTTACGTAAAATTAATTCCAGCCGTCTTGTGCAGTAGTCAGACATTCTGAGGATCTGCAGCTCCATTTTTTCCTAAGCATGCATAGCCCAAAAAAACCATTATCGGACTGGCAAAGACATTGTCTTTAACTGACTCCACTGTTGCAGACTGCTGCTCAACTAATCATTACTGCCTCTCTTTTGCTAATTATAAAACAGTAGATATATTCACTACTACCGTGTAGCCCCAAAGGAAAATATTTATGCTGGAATGCTGATTGTAAAGGAGGAAAAAAATAAGAATGAGTTGTAATATATACAGGACAAATAGCTCTGCACTAATGGTACAATGCCCTTGTTACAATCTTCTGTTATGTGGACATAGTGAACATAAAATCTGTCAATGGATAAAATTAAGCTTAGTTCCCATATCGAATACTCTACCACATGTGATTTGGGTCGACTTACTTAGGATGGATGGTGCCAAAGAACTTAACTATGTAGGTAAGTCACCTACAAATCCATCTCTTTTTGGTGGTGGTGTTTTTTTTTATTTCAATGAAAAGAGGAAAATAAGGAAAAGTCTGTCATATTAATAAAGTGCAATGAACATAAGGGAAAGTAATGGGAGAAGAATGGAGTATTCCTCAGCTCATGCACTTACCTCTCACTGAGTTCGTCAACGCGCTGTCCATGGCCCAGCATGAAGCTGGACTGGCCACATGGACTTGCAGGGGCTGATAAAGTGCTTTTGACATTCTGTACTGAGTGCCTGCGGCTCCGTCGGCGCTCTAACCCCCTTCTCTCACCAGCACCAAGGCTGGCCCTTCTCCGATCCTTGCGCCCACTGGGAGGGGGGTCAGCACTCTCATCTCCATCTTCATGCCTCAGTGTCATCTGAGAAAGAAAGGAAGAAACCCGAGGCTTCTGATACAGTTTCTTTAGGCATCACAGGTCTTCACTCCTTGGCTTAAAAATTTACTGATCTCAACATGATTAAATCCTATTAGCATTGCTATTTCTGCAGTTTTCCCCGTAAGCTGCTGTCTATCCATTAGTGCAGCGTGGCAGCATTAATCATGGAATTATATACTAATGCCTTGTATAGAACACTACAGGACCTGTAACAACACATTTATGTATCTCCTAATTTGTCTTCATTTTCTTTTTAATGTAAGACTTAATTTTCAAGGATGCTGAGCAGTGTCCTTTATTTCCTTCCAAAATTTTTAGATGAAGTTTTGGCTTTAGTGAAAGCAACAGAAAAAAAAACCTCTCATGCTTTGACTGACTGAACACTTCCTCATGTTCAGACATGACACTTGCAGTGATCAAGTTGAAATTACCACCTAACACTTTAGAAAGTGTTAGAAATAGCAGAGGACTAAAGTATGGGTGCAATACCCAAGTATCTCAAACTACAGCACACCACTGACACGCCAATGGGACATACCACTAACAGAAACAAAGCAAGTGTTGTCTTATGGTACATGAGGAGAGATATCCCTGGCAGAAAGAACAAAGTTACTAGTGGATCTCATCTGAAATGCAGCCTAACATTTAAGTAATTCTTACATGAGAAAGATCGACTCAAACAGGCAGAGGTACAGAGGGCAATGTGGGTGATCAGAAGAATGCATATCTTCTTGTTTCTATTAGTCTTGTAATTCTGATAATTCTTACCAGAAGTGACTTAAAAAAAAAAAGGGGGGAGGGGAAGTGAGATATCTCTCTTTAGGGTGTAAAATCTGTTTCTGTGAGGAAGAAGAGATTTTTTATATAAAAACCAACACTGGCAGAGAAAAAGAAGAACCTGCATAGGCATGTCTAGAATTAATCTGGTCATCAAGAGAAAGCTGGTACCCAACTAAGTTAACTGCTAATTTTGCAAACAAGTCTTTCAGTAGGCTCAGCACACACAAAAAACTTCTGTATTTAAGATTAATCACCATATTTAAAAAAGTGAAAGCCTCAGAAAAAGAAAGGATATGGTGCCCTTTCATTCCCTTGTTCCTATGCTGGCCTGGCTCTTCCCGAAAACTGATGTATATAAAACTTAACTCTGCTAAAGTTAGTGAAGTGGCATGAATGTAGAGTTGATGAAGGAAATGTAGAATCAAATCTATCAAATCCTTCGCTGGACTTCGGCAGAGATGAAGTAATTTAAATTCATCGCACCAGAACATGAATTCACACTTACATTACATTAACTTCAGCCTAAACCTCCCCATTTCAACACTTTCCAAAGTCTGAAAAGAGGCTAATTATTAAGAAACTGGATATCCTACTCTTACATATAAATGCTTCAAAAGTAGTTATTTTATACCTAGGTGGTAAATGTGGAGTCACTCATTACTCCATTGCTGCAAACTGCATAGGATCTGGTCCAGTGTAAACTCATAAACAAGGACTTGCTGGATATTCAGTTGCAGAACAAGTGGTATTTGTGAAGTTGAGCTCAGTCGAATCTTTTTCACAAGCTGCATACTTTTGCATATGGAAAGAACTTCTACTTATTTCAGAATGTGTAACTAGCAGTTGCAGAAAGAAGGCTAGTAAATGTGATGGTTTGCCTTGGAGTAGGCCCCAGCTTTAGTATGAAATGCCTTTGCATTAAATACAGCTATGTACTGTAGTAGGTCACATATACAAATGTGTATAATACTTCTAGCAACCAGATGTTTTTCTTTTAAAATAAAATAGATAACCAAATGTCACCTAGGTTACATTCCCTCCCTCCTCTCGGCTTTGAAGTTTGCGCAAGCTGTAAGATGCATAAAACAGGGCATGTTATGTTACCTCATAAATGTTAAATTGCTCAACTAAGTCCAAGTCTGTTCCTTTCTTGTTCAAGTGTCTCTGTGAAATAGCTTCAATGCCTAGCTCTTCCAGACAATCCACCACATCGTAGAAAGAGTCTTGATCTGGCAATCCCGACAGCGTCTAAGAATCAAAGGAAAAACATTTAAATCTGTTTGTTTTGAAAAGAATTAAACAAAGGATTTTAAAAGCAGGTGGTAAGTGGTGCTATGCATGATTTCAATAAAGTAAAACCCATGATGTGGGATTAGAGACACCGCTAGAAAATAAAAAACAAGTGGCACAGCTTTTAACAAACAACTCTGTGCACTGTGTAGAAAAATGAATAATTGGCAAAACAAATCAATGTTGTTATTTCATACAAAAAAGTATGGAAAATGTGGGCCTTTAAAATACACAGTTGGATTCTTCCTGACTTATTCAAGTACAGATTTAAAGAACAGAGAATGTCAAAGCATCAAACACAGAGATAAAAGCAAAGAAGGAGAAAAAAAACAGTTTAGCTGAAATGAGTAAAGCTGATTTCCTACTGATTCCTGTAAGTTTAGCTCTTAAGAAGAAAAAGTCCAATGCACAGCTGTGTGATGTCAGGACAGCAGGAAATATCCTGCACCGTGTGCCTACTGTCCTCCACACCTGCAGCAGCAGTCATCTTCCCTGTGCACAAATTGTTTTATATTACAGAGATAGTGAATCTTCTCCTCCTTTTCAACTTGAAAAGTCATATTAAAGGTATTCATTAACTCCTATAAAACGTTAAGAGTTATTAATTCCTGATTATATGGTAAGTTGTTACCAGTGACAATGTAGAGGAGCTTTTGCACACTAGAAAATAAAGAATGCTAATAATAACGGCTATTGAAAACTAACTGCTTGAGGCACTGATTTCTACTCACCTTGTACTGATTTTTTACTGCTCCTTATGGATGATTCAGAAAAATTAGTGTAATCCTGTGCATATTAAGCAGAAACTACTGACCATACTGTGCAACTTACTTGCAGAGCAACATACATGTCCTCACAAGAACCAGTCTGTGCAGAGCTGTTTCTGCAAAATACCTGAGAATGCAGACTGGAAATAACACGGTTATTCTGGAGTAGCTCACCAGATGGATGTTTATTCTAAAGTAGTTTCCTCTCTCCCATTTAATTAGTTAAGTAACTTATCTATATTCCCAGTAGAGGAGAGAAAGAGTAAGAGGCAGAGAAGCAAAACCCAGGCCCTTTCCAAAAAGAGTTTCAACTTCTCATGCCTTGGATAGAATGAACTGTGCTCTGTGAACACTGGTTTTCCAAAGTGTTTCTGAGCAGCAGAGTGCAGAAAAGAGCAGCTGCTCTGGGCTGCCTCCCTACACCAAGAAGCTTTACATTCAGAAAAATGGGTCTGAATTACATGACTAATGAGAGAGGAATAGGCAGCTGACATATCTGTCCTTTAAACACCTCTTTCCTGTGATGTGAAGCACTGGAATATGTGTATCAACAAGGTACTTTTTAATCTATCTTTTTTTCTAACTAAACACAACACAGCAACATTTTCTTCTTCAGTCATTACAGGACTGGTGAAATTGCCGGCTGAAAATCACCACAACAGGAATTCTTAGCACAAATACCAATGAAGTTTTCTGGTTATATGTTCAGGTTTTAATTAAAAATTTGTCTCTGTCCAGGACAGTACTTAAGCCTCTGTTTAAAACCCACAGAAGACTATGAAACTAAAACTTCCTGAAAAGTGCTGCAAACAGATACCACATATATTTTGTTCCTTCCTAAACTGACACCTAACACTGAGTAAAAATCTGAGGATTCAAATGAAGCTATCACACTGCAAATTCAATGGAGCTTTAACATGGATATGGAAATATTATAACAGAAAACGGTGTTCAACTATCAGGCTTTCTTTTGTAAATGAAAGATGTAAACTGAAACTATTCTGACCTGAGGGCCTTCATGCACAGTAAGATGTAATGTTGTGTTTAAAAAAGAGGGGATAAAGAGTCATATCTTCTGAGCATTTACTTCTAAAAATATCAGGAAATGGTCTTAATATTGATATGCAGATCACCCATGTTCAAATACACCTTTTTTAAAATCCAAGGTAAGGCAAGTTGTAGAGTGGAAAAACAGCAGCATAAGGTAGTATTTACTGGCAACTGCTTTTGTCAGTAGCCTTTTATATGTTAATATAATTTTAAATCACAGAGCAGTGGAAATCTAATTTTCACTGCATATTACTGGCCAGAATTGGGCAGTTGAACTCTCAACTAGAGAAATCAAATATTTTTCCTTTGCACAGTTTGTCATGGAACTCACAGACTCACTTTCAGAGCCTAAAGCATATTAGATTCAATTTCTAACATTATAATGTGGAATGTAAAAGGGCACTACTGGTGTCTCAACGAGGTCAGTTCAATCCATCATAGGAAAAACACTTTTTCAGGAAATAAACACAAGAAATGTGAAGTGCTTGCATAAATGACTGATTAATTCTGGGTTGTAATATTAGAAAACAAGAGTGGACCTCCATTTTCTTGGTGGCTTTATAAAGGAAAGAAAACTGCTAGCAGAAGACTGGAGATCATAGATTGAGCAGGTCCTTCAAGAGCCTTTGCTCCTCCTGAGTACCTGGTTAAATTCAAACTGATACTCCAATATCAAAATACACATACAAGTCCCAAATAGTTCTTCATGTTCTGAGGACTAAACCTTAAAAAATGAAAACCTGTCTAGAGAATTAAAATTTAGACACTTGGAGAAGCATGTTTAAACCATACTCTGTGGTTTGTTTGCTGAATTTTGTTACGGTCTTGCTATCTTCAACCAAAAATGAGATGTCAAATCCAAAACTCTTCAGAACTCAGGTGTAAAAACAAAGCATGAATATGAATGTCAAGACTCACTCCTATGCCTCTATCCAGTTTTGGTTTGAGGAAACATCCCTGAATTAAGATTTTTATTGGTGTGTTGTGTCATTTTCCAAGTTGCTTTCTCAAGCCCTTGCAAGAAAGGCTTTACAGCTTTGAGCTCTTCCCTCTCAAGTGGCTATTTTTGGAATCGTGAACTAAATTAAAACCAAAAACCCAGCCCAAAAGTTTTGAGCCTGATATATCCTCTTAACAACATTTTACCAAACCCTCAACAATATGTTTTTCTTACCACTACCTTTAAAAGTCTCAGTAGAAAGAAAGGCAAGAAAACATGAAGTTGTATTAGGAGTGGAAAAAGGAAAAGCTTTATGAGAGTATATCAGCCAAATGTGATCCTAAATGATAAGAGCTATAGACAACATAATTAGCTGGTAATAGCAGAATATTCTTATCACTACATATCCTCAGTTATGTCTCTGAACAAATGCTGACATAAATTACCCCCAGACTGAAAGGTTCTATGTATTTTCAGTTTTTAAAATGGCTAACACTTGTTAGTAAAACTAGTAATTACGGTGACTTTTGTAATTTACAAAACAATCACAGTACAAAGCAGTGGTGCAGAGATGATATAGACAACAGGAAGTCCATTTGGTGTGTAACGTTTCATGAAAGTCCAAGTAATACGAGCGTCCTGCCTCGGCTACCAAATGCCCAACAGCCTGCATTCCACTAGCAGGCTCACGCACTAGAGAGAGAGACATGAGTTAAATCCTACATGTTATGGTGAAAAGCACTACATGGTGAATAAACACACTTTAGGGCATTAGCCAAATTTTCAGTTGCTTTGGGATAGGAAGAAGCCTCTCTCATTTTTCCCAGGAACCACAACTCCTAAAACATCTGGTAGGGTCAATGTCAGACACAGAACTTGGGGATGATCACTGTTGCAGTGCAGCAGTTGCAATGTTCTCAAGGCAGGTCATCAGTAACTGATGTGCCAGCTGCTGTATTAACACCACACCGACCTGAAACAGCATTTCTTTAACCATAGTTTATGGACTACTGGTGGATGGTACTCTAGGCTCCCACTTGGACTGGAAGCTGGAGCTTAAATTCTAAAATTATACTGGACCTTCTAAAAACCATTCAGTGTTTAATCTGACTACACTAATACATATTAATTTTTATGTAACTTGTAATTATTTTATCTATTTAAAACTATACTGTATATGAGAGAATAAGCAATATTAATAACAGGTAAAAAGAAAATCAGCAGTAATTTTAAAACTTACAAAGCTTCCAATGTAATCTCAATGATGAAGAGGTTTTATAGCAGTTGAATAGAAAGCGAATTAAATGCAACACAGAATTTTTTTCCTGCATTTGATAAGTAGTTGGTGAAGTTCTTTTATACAAAGGAAACACAAAGACTTTAATCTATCCAGACTTCAGTAATAAACACAAGGAAGTAGAGATTAGAATAAAATCTAACAGATCATAGGAACTAACCCAAGGAAGATTACAAAAGTTATACCAGAGCTATACATAACCGGACATATCTGCATATCTGCAATGTGGCAGCATTGGTATCACTCTCATTTAAGAGATTCATTAATGCCTAAATCCTCACAGATTAAGAGAGGGCTAATGAAATATTAGCTTAAGTAAATTGGTTAATCATAAGCAAAAGAGAGGGAGAGGATAAAAGGACTGGAGCAATTTTTAGGCCTGAGTAGATGTGTTTTGCTCTCTTAAGTAGGAAGGAAAACAGTCTGTAAATGTATACATGGAGAAAGATGGAGTAGAAGTAGGTTTCCTTAAGACAAATCCTTCACGAGGACTCTGCCTGCTCTGAAAACTTTGCTGTTTCCTTGCCTAGAAAAGCTGAAACCATCTGAGCCTTCTTTGTATTCTCTGCGGGGGAAAAAATTACAACTGTTACATGCTGCTTGCTGTTTTCTCTATAATCATGAAAAATATCCCATTAAAAACATCATAAAGTTGCCCATAAGCCAGATCATAATTATAAGTGTGGATTTGTGGGATTCCTCTCTTCCTTGATCTTCGTAACTACGTTGTTCCTTTGACTGCGAGATGCTTTCTTTTTTTTGTGTGTTTTTAAAGAACTATCTTGTCCTAAAAATAGTTTTAAATGTACTGAAAAACTGAGACTAAAGGAATCAACTATAGGATAATAAAAGAGTCAACAGAGAACAAAATCTTTGAGGAAGTCAAACACTAGGTAGATTACAACTGTGCAAATGATGAAGAGAATTATCTCAGCAACAGGAATCGGTACACAAGAAAACCAAGGTGTAAAGTGGAGCTGTTAAAGACTGGGTCACCTTGCCTTTAATAGCAGCTACAGACAGAAGCATATGTAACTGGTGATGCTTTTTCAGAAAGAGTACAGCTGTAAGATAAGGTGGTCTTTTAAACTCAACAGGAACTTTACTATCATGGAAGCAGGAGCAAGGGTGACTCTAAGCAAAAGTAGAGTAATGTCAGAAATGTCACCAGGCATATTAGTCCTTCTCAGGTATATTTGCTGGACAATATCTGCCATTAAGAAATCATTTTATAAATAACATCAACAACAGAGCAACCCAGAACCCCTACCATGTAGCCAAGACCCCAATAAACTGGCAGCCAACAAACTCAGGATCTTCAAGTGAATATAATGAGTAATAATAATATTTCCAAATACTCTGTCTTATTAAGTATAACCATAAACCACACAGTTAGTTTGATTTGCCAGTAGTATGTTGATCTTCTGTCCCTTTAAAAATTAATCTTCAATTTTAGTTACCCTAAGATTTGTCTAGGACTAGATGCTGATTTTTAAGGTATTTACACTAATACATTTCTAACTGTCATGGACCTTTCCATTTTCTCCATTTTTTTCTGCTCAATAGCACAAGTGAATACTTCTGAAAACATTTGATTTTACTGTAAGACTATTACTTGTAAATCAGGTCACCATAAAATATAAGGAAATAAGAAAAAAATGTAACCTTACTTTTTTAAGCAGAAGTACTCTTATTAGCACTCAGACCTGTTAAATTCATTATACTTAGTTTGCATTAAAAAAAACCTACCTAAACTATCTGAACTAGAAAACTGTGTACAATGCAAGCCTTTGTGAGCATGTGCTCTTTTCACCAGCACTTGCTTTCTTTCTCCCGTTGGATAATCTGTTGAGTTAGTTGTTGAGTTTTCATTTAGCACTGCAGCATTGGGAACCATGTCATACCACAGTTTCACAAAGCATCTAGCAAAATAGCAATTCTACTCCCAGCCACTGCCTTGGGGTGACTGCAGCACAAGTAACAAGAGTGTGCTGATTGATTACAGCATGATCTGCAACTTCTCCATGACAGGTCTCTGCCATGTACTCTCAACAGGGAAGTTTATCATACAACTGAAAACACTATGTCCACCAGTTATGCTAAAAAAGTAAACAAACCTTGTTAACCAAGGTCATTGCGTAAACCAGTAGCTCGGTATCAACCCCATCCTTCTCCTCCAGTATCTCCATGATGTTGGACCATGGCTTGGTTCCTAGAGGAAAAGCAGAAACTCTTGGTTATAGGGATCAAAATGGAAACTTATCCAAGAAGTAGCACAAGATGGTTTATGTGGCCAGAGGAAAGTTCCAGTGGAAAGATCCAGCTTTCTCTACAGTCTCTCCTGCTTCCCTGAGAGTGAAGTTAATGTAGACAATGAAAACTACAGTGCAGCCTAATCCAGGGATCTAAAGTATGCCAGGTACACTTTCTCCAAAGGTACCAACTTCTCTTCCTTGGTGATGAAGAAAGCTTTGTTAGCCCAGTGTGATTGACATAGAACTTCTAAAAATCAGGTGGGAGGAATTTTACTGAACCTGATATAGGTTCACATAGGCTTTGATAAATCTTCAGCAAAACCCTATAAGTTATGCTTTCAGTGTGCCTGTTGCTCATATCCCTGGTGCTATTGCTGAATTATGCTGCATTAAGGTAACAAAACAGTGTGGCAGAGAAACAGTCTTCTCAAATTACAGGTTAAAGAAATAAAAGAAATGATCAAAGAGGGGAAAAGAATTTTGCTGTGGTTCATTCTCAAATTATTTTAATAAGAAACCCATCTACAGAATTTTCAGATACATTTCTCTCATTTTCCACTAAGTAAGGTCAAAATTTGTGCTTTTAGTTATGACATGCTTGATTTGCATATTGATTTGAATTTGCATATTTATCTGACAACCAAACCCTAGTGGCCTAGTGAGTTATTGTGCTAAAAACATCAGACTCAGGACAATCTCTTGTGTGGAAGGTACCGTGTAAAACCATCCTATTTTATTTGGCTAAATGGTAAGATGGTTGCATCTACTAAATTTTATCTATGAAAAGTGAAGTAAATACTGAAAGACTATAATTCAGTGTTCTGTTTGGAGTAAAGTTAGAGGTGAGGAGGACGAAGTAGAGAGCTAACCTTACGCTAGAGATATTCAATTCAACTACACAAGTGTAACTGTGAGAGTCTTTGAACTTCAGAGGGAAACAGAGTATTTCAACAGTCCACATCCCCATAACATTATAGGAATGAGAGTTGAGTATAATCAGGCAGTAAAATGCAAATGTGCCATCACAACCACCTGTTGCTGACTGATCAGTAACCCTGAGGTCTAAACTCTGCATTACTCTCACAGTGATAACAGCCCTTGTTTAATCAAGCTAATACCTTACATATATACCCTGCTACACAGACATCAGATTTCTGCTAACCAAGGATCTGCATTTTCAAGGCAATGGTAGTGCAGCATGTGGAAAACCTGTCTACTAATAAATGTGCAGACAGCAATATTTCTCCTGTTTTCTCTCCCCCTTTCTTTGAGACAGCCTCTGATCCTTACTACTGAATAATAAATCAGAGCTTCATCTCAAGCAAAATCAGCGAAGGAGGGGGATTAATTCTCAGCTCTCCAGAAGTATTTATGTGCATTACTAATTAAATGCTAATTCAAATACATGTCTGTAATGAAAATACACTAGACACCTCTTTACCAGGTTCTCTATATTGCCAGACATTTTGGGCAGTGCATGTTCAAAGACATGTGGAACAAATTCACTCAGCTCACAAATGATATATGATCAGCAGGAATGATATCCTCACTACAAAAATGCCTTCCTGTGGTTTCCCGTGAAAAAATAAAAAATGGAAGGAAATAAGAAAGAGAAACAAAACAGGGAAACCATGCAAGTCTAACTTATAACAATACCATTTGGAAACAAAAATGAGTTGGTAACAACATAAAAAATGAATTATTTAATCCACTGCATTATTTAGTGAGAGTCCTTCTAGCGAAATCTGCCTTTATTTTTGCAGGTAGGTTTTATTCTTATTGGAATAATACTGGTTTGTTTTTTAGACAGCATCCATGTGTTTGATTTATTTTTCTTGAATGTCTCAATATCTCTTGATTATTACAAAAGAATAATTTTAGGGTCACCTCGCTTTTTCCTGCAAGAATGATATATAATTTTCTTCTACATGTACTGCTTTTTTATTTTAGAATACAATTTTTAAAAATTGTTAATCAGGTACGCTTACTAGTAAGGCAAGTAGCTGTAAGGCAAGTAAATAGCTGAAAGGCAAGTAAAGCCCTGTAATAGCTCATCTATCTTTTAGAGGCTTTCATTATGCTGCTGCTACTAAACTTAGACAATTTCCAAAATCTAGGTTTTAATTCCAAATTCTTCATCTATTCCTTAACTACAGTCAAGAGGAGGCAGTACTCTTTATCAATGACTTTGATAAAGCTACACTCTGTACTAGATGAAACCTTTCCTTTGAAATTATATTTTCCCCATTATGATCTCAATCTGAACAGACAAGAAGTGAACATGGAAATAGCCATAAGGCCATCTACCCACCCAGGGACAAGGCAGTTCTGGTGTGGAAGTTGCACCATGAACTTACTGCGTTACTGTAGTTGGGTTAATAGTCCTTGCTAAGATATGAGGGCCTATAGTTTCCAACCTATGATACAGACAACATGGGATATGTGCAGATCGAGAGCAGGTGTCTGCTCTCATCCACTTCCAGATCCACTTTCCAGAGCCTGTGCAGTCCAGTATGCTTAAAGTAAAGAGAGACCTGTTCAGACTGGGATCATAATGAAGAAAACAGCATTTGAAAAGAAAGGTTTAATCTGGTACATATTAGAATAGTTCTATCAAAGTCATTGACAGTACCACCTCCTGTTGATTCTAGTTAGGGAATAGGTGAATTTTCTCCTTCAGTCAATCCCGATGTAGAAGAATGATGATGTAGCATCCCAGAGATTCTTCTGGGAGCAGATCGGGATGTTCCCATAAGGTTATGACTTTTATGCAAAACTTGTGGTAAAATTGATAGGAGTGATGAAACAGGCTCTGTGAAGTAAAACAGCAGAGGTCGAGTTTTGTGTGCGTTCTCCTGCCTTCTAATGGGTAAAATGAGAACTGCTTGACTGCCCTTTACAGGCTCGTCACTGGACAGAGGTCTTTATTGCAGCCATTCTCACAGGAGGGCTGGAGCCTCAACCCTGATGCTACTTACAGTGTTCCAAGTAATCAAGCATGGTGCATAGACACACAAAACTGTGAGGCTGCAACAGCTAAGCCTATATTACATTAATACACTCTGTTTATTGAATAACATTGGCCATTAAGTTTCAGAGTTTTCTCAGTTTCCTCTTTAAATCCTTATTTTAATGGTGCAATTCATGTCATACACAGAATCTTGACATCCCAGCTACAAAGGATGTGCACAGTATATATAGAGCAGGAAGAACCTTGCACAAGAGCAGAAACTTACATGAGTAATGCTATCAACTTAGAGAGTGTCTGTCTCCAACAGACACAGGATGGAAAGGTATTAATACGCTTTGAAAGACCTCAACATCTTGTACTCCAGGCTATTTAAATATGAGTGAACTTACATTCTTCCAGATGCTCCTACCCAGAGCATGGGCATTAATTTAGTGCATATCTAACTATGAATAAAATGGCAGGAAAAGCAGAGAACTGATAATGAGGGCCATTTACAAATAATATAACAAGTTGGGTAGCAGATAATTACAAATAATATAACAGGTTGGGTAGCAGATAATTCAAAATTAGTACGTGACAGTGTCCAGATCAGTCACGGGGCTTTAATCTCTGACCTAAAATATGCTCATGATAAAGCAGCCTAGACAGCAGAGTGCAACACTAGCTCCACTTTCCAGAGCCTGTGTAGTCTGGTATGCTTAAATTGAAAAGAGACCATATTCCTCTGGGGTTCTAAAACAAGAAAGAGTGGGAGGAAGGGGGGAGCTAGATGGAACTGTAAGTAGAAGCTACTTCCTATGTGATGAGGGCCATGCAGTTATTCACTTATGGTCTGCTTGCATCTGAGAGTAAAGCTGGTACTTCTGTGGATCTCTGTACTTCAGTTTGCATATGGATGTATTCACACATAGAAACCACAGATGGGATTGCTTTGAAACCAGGTTGAGTTAATATGGGGTACTTTATGTTAATCACGTGTGGTACACATGTTGAAGAATTATGTCATATCTCATCACCTTGTATGTACATGAAACACTGGACTTTTATCAAAGCAGTGCTAAACCTAATTACATACCTGTGAGATTTATGACAATGGTTGAAGAAAAGGCACACTGCTTTTTTCTTCCTCTGTATTTCTGTTCTGTCAGTCATTAAAGGTTGGTACTCCTCAATTTAAAAATATAAATTAAAACATAGCACATCCACAGCTAAAAGTGAAGGGCTTTGACAGTGTCTCCGAGAGCATTCTCCTGGAGAAACTGGCTGCTCGGAGGTTGGACAGGTGCACTGTTTGCTGTGTAGAAAACTTCTGGATGGCCAGGTCCAGAGCATAGTGGTGAATGGAGTTAAATTTAGCTGGCAGCTGATCACTAGTAGGATTCCCTAGGGCTCGGTGTTGGTGACAGTCCTATTTAATATCTTTATCAACAATCTGGATGATTTAGGGTACCCTCAGTCAGTTTGAGATCGATGACACCAAGTTAGATGGGAGTGTTGATCTGCTGGAGGACAGGAAGGACTGATGACACAGGGTGAATCAATGGGATGAGGCCAATTGTATGAGGATCAAAAAGGTCCTGGCACTTCAGACACAACAGCCTCATGCAGCGCTACAGGCTGGGGAAAGAGTGGCTGGAAAGTGGCCCAGCAGAAAAGGACCCAGGAATGCTGGTTGACAGCCAGCTGAACATGGGCTAGCAGTGTGCTCAGGTGGGCAAGAAGGCAAATGGCATCCTGGCCTGTATCAGAAACAGTGTGGCCAACAGGTCCAGGGAAGCGATCATCCCCCTGTACTCAGCCCTGGTGAGGCTGCACCTCAAATCCTGTGTTCATTTCTGGGTCCTTCACTACATGAAAGACAGTGAGGTGCTGGAGTGTGTCCAGAGAAGAGAAACAAAGCTGTTGAAGGGTCTGTAGCACAAGTCTTATGAGGAGTGGCTGAGAGTGGTGGGGTTCTCTATCCTGGAGAAAAGGAGGCTGATGGGGAGACCTTATCACTCTCTACAACTACCTGAAAGGAGAGTGTAGTGAGGTGGGGGTTGGACTCTTCTCACAGGTAACAAGCGACAGGATGAGAGGAAATAGCCCCAAGTTGCATCAAGAGAGGTTTAGACTGGATATTAGGAAAAATGTCTTCATGGAAAGGGGTGCCAAGCTTTTGGCTGCCCAGGGAACTGGTGGAGTCACCATCCCCAGAGGTATTTAAAAGACATGTAGATGTATCACTGAGAGACATGGTTTAGTGATGAACTTGGCAGTGTTTGGTTAATGGTTGGAGTCAATGGTCTTGAAAGTCTTTTCCAACCAAAATGACTCTATGACTATTATATCGATGACCTAAAAAGGGAACTAAATATAAAACCAGAAAAAAATCTCTTAAG
Organism: Manacus vitellinus; assembly: GCF_001715985.3. Classification (NCBI taxonomy): domain Eukaryota; kingdom Metazoa; phylum Chordata; class Aves; order Passeriformes; family Pipridae; genus Manacus; species Manacus vitellinus. Next base: position 9,016,670 of record NW_021939256.1, read on the forward strand.
GAGCTAAGTACAACTTCTCAATTAAAATAATTTTTTAAAAAAGGAAGAAGGGAAAACAGGATATTTGGGTTATTTTCAAGACAATCCACCAAAATACAGGTATGAGAATTCCCATAAAACCTCTCATCATGCTCCTAACATATACTCATCTAACTACAACCATCAGGTTTTTTTCAAGTCTTATGTGGCTGCTTAAGTTGTTTTATTACTTTGGGACATGTAAATGTTTGCCTAAGGCTGTTCTACAGATACAGAAGGGAATACACAAAGCATAGTAATTTGTTTAGGATCTTCCTTTCTCTTTTTTCTTTAATGAGGTTTACCAGCATGTGAACAGATGGCACTTTGCACATGTTGAGAATACCAGTGAGTTCAGAAAGCTGAGGAAATCCTAAGAATGACTGCGAAAATAAATCATCACGCTCACAATTACATGAATATTGTAATTACATTTATGCTTATGGTATTGTAACGTTTAATGGTTTTAATTCAAAACAGAAAGCCAACCTGCAGAGTTCATTGTTTTTGAATTGCCCCTGCCTGCTTCCCTGTCATAAGAGACAATTTGTGTTTTTTCTTCTCAATGCATTCTGATAGTTGAAAGCAAAATCTGGCTCCTTTCTCCTATTTCTGGCACCACCTTTCTTTTCTCCCCGACCCCCAACATTTTCTTGTTTCACTTTTACCATATCAAGTCACTCAAACAAGTTCAGCATGGAGGCAGTTGCTCCACAGAGGGAACCTTGCTTTCAACCTCAATGTTTGAGACCACAACAATGGATCTCCTAACCTCAAAAATGCTCCTTGAGGCAAAGGAATGTTTTGCATCAAGAGAGAATGCCCCAGGAGCTTAGTGATGGCTTTGTGGGAAGAACAAGAAAGAACCATTTTTGTTCTATTTATTTGTAAAAAATACAGTATACATATTCAAGTATTTTTCATGAGCCTGAAGGGTAACAGATTTCATAGTAAAATATCTGCTCAAGGGCTTTATTTTAATGTAACAACAGATGGTTTTGCTTTTACTATAAGGCCTGTACTATTACTGACCTCGTCTTTCTCTTCAAAGGGATTACACTGATTAGATATCATTTTCTCTTCTAAATCAGACTGCTGCTTCTCAGAAGGAAGTGGTCTTGCCTGGAGGAGCCTCTGAGGTTGGAAGATACAAGGGGGTTTACTTTGCATGTGAGTGCAGGGACGGGGCAATGACTGTGGTACTCAGGGAGGCAATCGAGTTCCTCATCTTTTCACTCTTCACTTTCTCATTATAATTAATTCCTCAGACAATCGTAGATTATAAAAACACAATATGCTGTTAATCAAGAAATGAAGGATATGTTGCACAAAGCAGGCATCATGACAGCAACTCTATAGCCACTGAAATCAGTGATAAAATGCCACCTTGATCTCAGTGATGCTGGAATTTTGCAACCCCCAAGTAAGGTTACTCACCTCTCTTTTCATCAACAGTAGATACTGCCTGGATTAAAAGCGGTGCGTTGGATTCAGTATACTCCACAAACACCAGCAGCAGCTTCAGCGCTGTCTTTACCACCAGGCGAAACTAAAAGAAAAGAGTGCAACTTGTCATACTGCAAACCACAGCACTTCCAGATGTGTGAAATGACACTGGGCAAGATGCAAGTGCAGCAGTCCACATCTGGTAATAACAGACGAACAGACGAGATTAAGCTGTGACAGCACTGCAGAAATGAAAGGTAGCCAGCTGGCTGAAAATTTCATTCACTGGACACAGTGCTCTTCTAGGGGAGTCCCAACAGTCAGTGAATCTAAATGAAAGCTTAACACTGCCACATGTAACAAAAGGTTGAATATCCCACCCATGCATATCCCCAACGCTGCTGTCCAAGGTTTGATGTACTTAGAACCTACCGAACTAACAAAGCATATATTTCTCTATTTCTCAACACATTTATTTCCTCCTTTCGCTGTAAGCCTTTAATCTTGTCAAAATGCTGTACGATGGGATCATTTCCTCCTTACACTTCCTTCTCTTCTTATTATGTTACTGTTTAATGCTTACATTATTAAATAGATTGATCCTCACTATTAAACAGAACTTGGGAGGAAGTGTGTTTAAACCCCACCCTGTCATGATATGTGTGATTTACTGGAACTGAGCATTCTGCCTGCAAGATTTCAAATTTATTTTTTTTTTTGTACAACCCCAGGAGAGAGAGTTCATCAAAGAATCAGCATTGGTAAAATTGATCTACTGGAGATCAATAGTCAAACTCTATCAATTTCATCACAGATCTCCTGTTTCCAGAGAGGATCATTCGACTAAAAGAGTTGAGTGAGAATTTCTAGGGATGATCAAGTACGATTGCTTGGCATGACAAGGTATGTGAAAAAACAGCCCTTTATTTAAGGCAATATTTGGAGTTTTTAATAAAAGGAGATGTGAAAGGGAAGGGTTTTTTAATAGCCAGGGTTCTACATGCCCAGCTGAGAAGGTTTTTACTGCAACAATTGATTCTAGATTAAATTTGCTATACCCTCAACCTAAACAATGGATTTAAAGCCAAATAAATGGTGACACGCTGCTGGTCTCAGAAACACACTTTCCAACCTACTGTGCTTGAATCAAACTCCAGAAAAAAAGCCCACGTATTTCTAAGTTTACTGTATTTTTCTTCTACATTGGTCTGCAACGAATATATCCAACGACATGTAAGATTTTTAATGAGACAGCTACAGTAATGTGGACATTACTCTCTCCTCTGCAACTGACAAATTTTTTAAATCTATTTTAGGATGCATTCATGCGGAGATAAACCATGTTCCAGAAAGTCCATGTCTTTGTCTCGTTACACTGAGCTGATAGGCACTCTGAAACACAACCACCTGGTCATTAAAATGTCTCACCCAGAGGTGAAGTAAAAAACAAAAAAAATCGTTGCTAAAAAAAATCATATTGCTAAACTGTTTCAGAGATATATACAGTTTCTGTCAATATTGGCTTAGTCCCATTCCCTCATTTTTTTTAAAGTCTTCTCAACACAACTCTCCTAAGAGACAAAAAAATCACCATTATTCATTTAGCATAGATGCATACTAAAACAGCAACTGTGTCTATTTTTTAAAAAAGACTGCAAGTGCAACAGGCATAGGCTGCGTTCATGCAGCCACTCACAGAGATGTACTAGAGCTCACCTGAAGGTAATGACCTACAATGCAGCTTGCTGCTATAAACACAGACTTTGGTGTCACCAGTGACCCAGCTATTTCCGTAGCTTCCTGGGTTTTACTCACTCATGTGGAATTGAGCTTAATGCACTGCAATGGCACTACTGGCAATGAGAAATACTCCACTGTTGAATCTAGACTCTTTCAGGCTTGATGTATTATCAAATTGTTTCATTTTAGGGCTGACAGCCAGGAAATCCCAGTAACAAACCTGACCAGGCCCCTTAAGACACTTGGTTAGCCTAATTTGCAATTGTACTGCTTCAGTGATACTTCACAGATATAGGGGGTAGTCAAAGTAAAGGAAATTGAAACCCAATAACACAACAAATCACTTTTCCCAAAATTGCACTGGACAACTGCGTATTTGCCTGTCAGGCCAATACCATGGTGTTTCTGCTCTGCAATGACATTTCCCTTAGCATTCAAGTTCAATTGTTTAATAGACATATTGAAGGAATTTCCAAAATGTCTTCACTTGTTTTGTAATGTTACTTTGTAAAATAGCAGTTATACCAGATTACTGTAAACTATTCTAGCAGTAACATACTTCCCAGATAACCACTTACATACTGCCTCCTAATCTGATCAGGATCCTTTCCCTAGAACGGAAATCTTGGATATTGCTTTTGATGGTTCTTAAAACTTCAAGGCTTGGCCACACGGTGACACTGAGATGCATTTACACGTAAATGCTGTATGGCAAAGTTCCCATACGTTTCCATTTGACAGCAATCAGTCGGAGATATACCAGGCTTAATTCTGTTTTTGCAAATCTCTTTTTCTTCCAGAAAGAAGAACCTTTGGCAATATCTTTGCTCAAACTGATGCCTGCTGGCCATGGCAGCTGCTGTAATAAGGAGCTACTCCCTATGCACCTGCCATGAAGCCTCAGGGAGGCCCATTGCAGTTGCACCAGACCAAGGCTCAAGCTGGTTGATTTTGGGTGCTGTCTGCCGGTATCAGCCTCCTGTGTCTACCAAACTAACAGATGGTATTTTAAGGAATAAATACCACTCAGAAGTAGTCCTGGAGAAAAGGAGCTATTAGAAAAGCTATGTTTTGCTTGTCATTTAGGTACTAGAAGGATACTGTAAGTTCAGTTCCTCAATTTGCAAATTTTCAGAGCTTATCCAACTCCCCAAATAAAGAGTCAATCAGTGCTGGAAGGGGAGTTTCTTTCCAGCGAAGGTGCATACCATGGCCGTGTGCCGGGGTTTGGAAGTTGTTAACTCACTTGCCTACCATTGGTTTCTGTGTTGCCATAGTTATTATATTGTCTCCTTGCATTGGCTAGCCAAATGGCCAATCCCCTGCTTGGCCCAGCAGCCCTTATAAGCTGCGGGAAATTTGAATAAAGGCTCTTCTTCGCTGCTGGATTCCCTGCGTGCTATGTGGTCTCTGTCTCCTGGCTTAAGTACCTCCGCCGCCTGTCCCTGCCACGAGGGACAGGTGGTGGTGGGGTGATTCCAGCCCTGAAAACCTTCACAGAATGGGTGGCAGTGACCCCCCAGAAGCCCCTCGAACTGCAACAGCTGCGTTCTGCTTGCAATCAGCACAGACACTAGCTTTGAGAAAACCTGCGTTTGAAACAATGCTTTTTCCTGCTCAATAGAAAATGGCACTTGAGATCCCTGTGGGCACTTTTAAGCCTGTCTGCTGCTTTGGACAGCTTGGGCAAGGACAAAACTAAGCACTGCAGTCCTAGACTACGCTGCACAATGCCTATACTGGGGACTTACTAACTACCTTAATCCACATAATCTTTGTGCTCATCCTGCAGTACTTTCTAATACTGCTTTAACAGTGCTTCTTGACAGAAGCTGCACTGCTTCTAGGAGACTGAAGTCTTCAACCAGCCAAAGACCCTCCAAGACATGTGATTGCCTGTCACCTCCAGACACAGGAACAGTCCAGAGTCTGACATGCTCACACTGAAATCAACTCTAATTATCCACCGTGGCACCAAGAAGTCTCTGAAAGGTCTGTTCAGGGATACCTGCTGCCAGGACCCATGTGAAGCACAGTGAATTTTCTCACATAGCCTATCTTCTAAATGTTCACTTCATGATGACCTGTGGGCCTGATCTGCCTGTGGCAGCTCATGCATGCTGCTGGTGATATGTTAAGTGTCGGGTATCACAATGGGAAGGGTTTCAACCAAGACCAAGAATGACTGTTTCACAACTTTCAAAATACCAGAGCTATTCAGAAAGTTCCCATTTGTGATTAACTGTGGTGATTGTCAAAGTAGGAGATCCTCACAGCTTCATGAGTGAGTTCTAAAACGTGTTTGCAGGGCATACCTTTTCAATTAATTAAACAGTAGACAGCTACATTGCAAATAAAATAACTAAATCTCAAAACTGGGAGATTGCTTAACAGGAAAAAAAGAGTAGCAATTCTTTGACTTTTTTGCTTCCTTTTGTGAGGTCACGGGAGATCTTGCCAGTCACTGCTACCACTTTATTTCACATGATGTACCCAGATGGCACAGCAATGGGAGCAATAGAAACAAGTTTCATATTTCATTCACAAGTAGGTGAATCACTAATAATTTGAATCGCTGTTAAAAACTTCAGGAAAGCTTTTAATATGTCTTCTGGGATATTTTTTCTGGTTTTTATTTAGTATTGAAGATGGGCTCAACTGCTTTGTGAATCTGCTTCAATAGTCACAGTTCTGTTAAAAGTCCACAGACAATCACACTATTACTTCAAACAGAACTAGATATCAGAAGGGCAATAAAAGATTTAGACATGCTAGCTCAAAAAAGGTCCTGTTATCCTCACTTTGCAAACACTGGTTGTTGCAATTAAATCCAAATTTCCATCTTAAATATTACTGCTTAGTTAAAAAAGAAGGCTCATTGAGGCAATATACACACTCATTGGCTTGGTAAAGTGATATTTTAACAGTTCTGAGATTAAATCAGGATTCTTGAATGTCAAAGCACTGAAGTATCAAAACTGCTATTAAGTTAGAAAAGAAAGTTCATATTGTGTTTTTGTATGATGTGCAAGTCAATTCATAGACAGGAAATGATGTTAGCATCTTCTGGCTAAAGATAAGATGCAGCTGGCAATGTAAAAGGAAGAAAAATTATAAACCTTTTCCCTCCTTCTCACCTTACGTTTTACAGTGCAGTTTGGCAGCACCTTTCCTTTTTATCTCTTTATGTTTAGACAATTACAGACTCAGCCAAAGATACCACACAACAGGCTGCAAAACTCATATCTCATGGAAGGGCTTATCCCAGTTGTTAATCACTTGTCAGGAAAGATTTTAGCCTTCACAAGGAATGTTGTCACAAAGTTCATTGACTTAAAGACCAAAGCAATATTTATAAAGGTCAGATTTAAACATTTAGGATTCAATTATTTTTTTTTTAAACAAGAAAGGAAAAAGAAAAATGAACAAAATATTTTACTCTGGGAGTTGGTTTGGATTTACACTATTTAAATTTAAAGGAGAAATGGGTATTGGATTTTTAAATGAAGATTTACTACATCCACATCCTTCGGGTCCTATTCCAAGTGCAGACATGGACTTACTGCAGGCCACATGCTCATCTGCTTGATAGGATACAGCCAAGCAGTGCTGTAGCTAAAGAAACACCCAGTGCAACCAGTGTCCAGCCTGCCAGTGAGAGGTGCATAGGGAAGCTGGAACCCTTCTTTCTTGTGAGGTGCAAGGATGCCTCTGACTTCAGATGTAGTGCTGCAGAAAGAGCCCACTGGCATCCTGCCAGCACCTGTAATGCAGTTAAATTTTGTGTTTCACAAGGGGCTAAAATCACCTTCTGTTCACAAAAAGAGGAAAGATCTTCCCAGAATGCAAGGTTTTATATATATATTTAAATAAAATACATTATATATAGTATATATATATAAACCCACTATTTATTATAATAAATAACAAATATAGTATATAAAATAAATATATAGCATTTATATAGTTATATTGTAATATCTAATATTATCACAATATAATGTTTTCCTTTGTAATAATCAAAAAAAAGGAAAACATAAATATTGGCCTTGAGAGAATCTCAGAGTAATACTTAAAGTTGGAATGGCCCTAATATGACTTTCCTTCTTATCTTAGGTGAACAAACCCACTTCCCTTACTCATATATCAAGTGCTCCACCCCACCTCACCATCATGGTGAACACACACTGGACTTGCTCCAGTAGGTAAACATCTATCTCATACTGAGGAGCCCAAAACTGGACTCCTGAACTTGTGGTGCAGTCTTATCAGCACCAAACAGGAAAAGGCACTTCCTTCAACTTGGTGGTTACACTCCTGTCAACCCAGCCCTAGATGTGTTTGGCCTTCATTCACACAATGGCATACTACTCACTTGTGCTCAGATTCATATTTTCTTATTCAGAATGAGTAAACAGAATCAAATGGTGTGATGCTAAAAGAAACACCTATAATTTTCCCGGATTTTAAGAAGAGAAGGGGTAGTGGCTTTAAATTGAGAGTAGGCTTATGCTATATGTTAGTAAGAAATTCTTCACTATGAGGGTGGTGAGGCACGGAAACAGGTTGCCCAGAGAAGGTGTGGAAGCCCTGTCCCTAGAAGCATTCAGAGCCAGGTTCAATGGGGCTTGGAGTAAACTGATCTAGTGGAAGGTGTCCCTGCCAGTGGCAGGGGGTTGGAACAAGATAATTTTTAAGGTTCCTTCAAACACAAATCACCCTATCATATGACTATACTATGACTTAGTATCCTTAAAACGTAATTTTCAAGAATCACAGGCAAAGAAAAAAGAGACAGAAAAGGAAGATTTACAAAAAGTGCCAGATAAAACCTGCCATGAGAAAAATTAGTCCTAACAAGATCCACTCTGAACTTGCAGCACTACTGCCAAGGCCAGTACAGGTAATGTTCACTTTATCTATTAAAAAGTTAGATGTGCATAAACAAAAAAGCATTGAGATTCTCCTAGGATTTTGTACATCAGATGTTCCATATATTTCCATATCTGTTGTTCCCAACATGTCTGTCCTGTTCAGACAGAGGAGTCACACCTAAGAACAGCTTTAGCTTATTTGCCTCTGGATAAATCTCATGAGATGTACAAGGATAGAACTGTAAGGGGAAAAAAAAAAATCAAAGATCTATAGTGAAGCGTGATGAAAAGTGTGTATCATAACATTTCCAGATTATAACTTGGGATTCAACCACGGTTTGTATCAGCTCTATTTTTCTGTCATATTTGTTGTCACTAATAGTTCAAAAGCTCCTTTAGCACCTGGTAAAATCACAGATACATATATATACACTACATACACACTTCCACATATACAAAGAAACTAATATATATATTACAAGAGTATATATACTGGAATAAAAGCTTGTTTCTACCACTTTACTATTTTACTTTGGGTTTACACAGTACTAGAAACCTCAGGGTTCTGCTTCAACTCCAGCATTACTTGGATATGGGCAATGAGAGCTGTCTATCTGCTATAAATGTTTGCCTCTAATGACCACACAACACAATGTTACCAATGCTCTGGTATAAGGTGTCTGTATTTTGTGGCAGTTCCCAGAATCATGCCAGTTTCTTTTTTTGTTTTCTTTCCCTAGAAGGTAAAAATGCATTTGGACCATGTACATTCTTGTTCACAGAGAATCATCTCAAAATCAGAAATTTAATAGGGAAAGCAGATGATGATGAGGACAGACAACTGGATAATCTTATGTTGATATCCTTTGCATAGCATAACTTTGGTAAAAATTAAGGTATTTAGAGCCCATAAACCAGGAGCATATAAAACAGAGGGAGGGTGACCCTATTTCTTGACCAGGTAGGCAGTGTCAAGTATGCACATCCATGGCATACAAAAGCCCTTTGACAGGGATGCATATTTGTAGCCAGTCTTTTAAAAATATAGTTTACCTGACACATACAACATCCCAGTATTTTTTGATAAATATTAATTTCTCTCAAATCTCTGGAACAATTGCATTTCAGTATTTCACAAGCTATTCACCTGTATTTATGTAAAAGGATGTCTCCACTGCATTCAGCATCTTACTAGACATTTCCCACATTCACTCTGCAGCAAGACAGCCAAGAGCCCCAGCACTGAATGCATAAGCAGGAAGAGCCACCTCTGACAGGATGACTAAAGACCAGCTATCTCAGAAATATGCACGACTGGCTAAACATGGGAAAGAACAGTAACGTCTACAGCAAGAGTTTGAAAATGTGTTGTAGAGACCCCTTACATAACCCAGACAAATTGGGGTTTGGGAGTGTCAATAAGGAAGGGGAAAGACACTAGGAGGGGAAATATTTGAAATTCTATGTTACTAGGATTTTTAAATGCCTTACAGAACACAGAAACAATCCAAGTTCTTTATGTTCTCTCTCTATTCCAAAGTGACATTTGAGGTCAATTACTTCACTCCAAAAACTGGTAACAACTCTAGTTAGTGTTTCAGTTCCTTTTTATTCATAGTTCCTGAATGCAGGAATGATCAGAAGAATGAAATCCTTCTGTGTCACCTAAGTCAAGTGTTTCTAGTCAGCTTAATTTTCCATCCAAACCTTAAGGCAGCCTCTTTTAAGGAGAATGATGTAAAATTTAGAAACTTAACCTACAGAATACCACACAAAACTTTCCAAATTAGTTTAATCACCCTTTTCTAGGAAGGTAGAAAGAGTTCATATGTGCTGAGGCCCCAAAAGTTGCTTTACAGACTGTAATGAAGACATGCCAACTCCTGCCTTTCTTTTCAGAGTGGCATCATCTGCCCAAGTCAAGGCATGTGTATGGTACAGGGAGGTATCACAAAGCTGAGATGCATGGGAAGCAACAGTTAAATATAGAACATGTAATGCTAGGAACAGCAGAGAAATACACGCATTTACTATTCTTAAAACAAAGTTTCTCAGAACTTTGCAAATGTACTGGGTAATGATTGTAAGAATTGTGTGCTGTTACATATGTGGTATGTATCTGTCATTTATCTGTGGTGAGATTTCTGACATGAAGAGAAAGAAGGTTATTAAAAAGAAATTCATCTGGTTTACCAACAAAACACAGGGATAAGCAAATAGTGATTAGTGAATGGTCAACAGGAAAAAAAAAGGCTCATGCCTGGAAATTATTATTTCCAACATCAATCATGGTACAGAAGCAGGAGGAAAAATGAAAAAAAATCTGTACACAGGCAATTCATACAACAAATCAAAGCATATTGCAGTCAAAGTGGTTCTCAGATGAATACAGGCAATTCTGATGAGAGCTTTGAAAGAGTATGTGTTAAGCCATTTCTAATGAACTCATGCAGCAATTGCCACATCAAAGAGACATTGTTTGAAAAAAAACCTAAAGGCTGCAGAGCCTGGAATGAGACAGGAGATGCTACAAGGTTTTTTTGGGCATTCCCCTCTCCACCTTTTGGAATAGCAATGACAATCTTGGGGAGGTAGGGAAGGGATTTTCTTGTCCCATGAAGTACTCTAAAATGATGGTTTTTTTGTTTTATGACAGGATGAATGAAAGACCATTCACAGCTTTTTAGGAAAACACATAAAGTAAAAGTAATCTTGTCTTGTTTTACTCCCCTTGAACCAGACCAATCCCCCCAGTGTCTTCCTTAAGAACAGTTCATTGTGTAAAAATTACATGTGATTATTGAGTTAGAAGGGAGGACAGGATAGGATTTGGAGATTATAGGACATAAAAGGATTAAACTTCTTTATTCTCAAGTGACTCCTGAGCTGGTGTCATTGCACCTTTGTCAAGGACCCAACCACATACTTATTAATTATTACACAGTTTTGAGCACCTTTCTCTTTTGCTCTTTCAGATATTGCTGAAACAGAAGGGTTTGGTTTCAATTAAAGTTTTAGTTTTTTCCACTGCAAAACACAAAACAAAAATATTTCACTGGTAATTTGCCATCAGCCTGTGTCCATAACAGGAATTATGCTTCGCTTGTAAAGATTTACACTAAGATTTTATTTTCTTTCTCTCTTCAAATTGTGCAGTTTCATCATACTCAATCTGTTGACGCTTTTATTAACCCTTCCCAAATGCTGGTATCTTTTAGGACTCCAGGCAAATGAACACAATCAGTACCTCTACTCTGTCTTCTGTGTCTGGGTAAAGATTGTGATTGAATTATCTTAAAGAAGGTATAAAACACTTAGCTCAAGAGAAATTACAACAGCACAAGAAGCAATTTCTGGTTAAACTCATGCTTGTGTGTAATGTGCCATCAAACAGTTTTTGATAAGGAAAAGACATTTTTATTCTCTTTTTGTCTTCTATAAACATGCACCTTGTTTAAATATAGCATCAGTGTTCTAGCATTTTCCTGTTATGGATCACAGAGCAAAATTGTCTAGTAAAGTCTGTTCCTTTCATTAGACAACATAACCTTGGTTGAGCACATACTAAACTAGGTTTATGCAAAAATAAAAAAAACTACCATGATGTGTATAATGTCATTCTAATGCAACTTAGCATCTGGAAATATACTGCCTGACTAGGCCATTTTTTGGTAGTTACTGCAAATGAATGAGGTCTGTAGGTCATAACCAAACCAGTTTAAACATGATGGGTCTTTAGGAATTAGTCATATGTCTATTAAATAAAACATGCGTTTCTGATGAGCAGAATAAATGAGAAATAAACCTGTTTCTCTTGAACAGATCATTCATTCCCTGATGATCTGTTTAGCAACGGATGCAACAGTGATATTTTATGTTTTGGTAACAGTAAGATAAATAGATAATAAGCAACAAGATACAAAACCATAGAGAATTAGAATTCCACATTAGAAATTAATTTACAAACTAAAATCAATCACAAGAATGGCATTTGTGTGCCTATATAAGGGAAATATGATTAAGGCCATTTGGCACCTCTTTTTTTTTCATTACAGAAGAGTTACATGCCAAGCCTTCACACCAGCCCTCTAAATTGACTTATGATGTTAGCCTTGAACTATGCTGTCCTCAACAGATGGTCATTGGGCTGAACTTCTGGCAACCGGAAAATTTTAAGAGAATGGCAGTTTCAGCAACTTCTTTTCCTTGGGCAGGGCCAAGTTGATATTTCCTTAGCTGTGTTACAAAATGAATGGGAGAGGAAAAGATTTTTTATTAACTTAATTGCAGATAGGACTTTATCTTCACACCCCCTCTCCAAAATCCCTTTCATATCACACTCCCTTAGCTTTGTTATACTGCTGAGTGACATCCTGGTTTGTGAAAACATCTAATGTAATACAAAGTCACCTTACTCAAGACAAAAAGCAATCAATTATAAAGAGAGAAGGGATTAAATAACCTAGTACTAAGGTAACATCTCATGCAAAGCATTTAGGGATCTGAAAGCCATCTACAATTAATCAAGTGACCTAACAGTTCTATGGCACATGCTGCAATTGATCACATTTTACGTATGGAAAAGCTGAAGTACTGTAAATTTAAAAGGCAAACAGAACATGTAACATTGAATCTTACTTCTTTTTTTTCCTTTTAAGCCTCCCTGTATATATTTGACTAATGCGTATTTTCAGAAATATTTTAAATTCCAAGTGCAGGCTTTAGATTTAAGATTAAATCATTACATTATCATTTTCCTGAGTGATTAGAAACTATGTAGAAGGAAGTCCACTTGCTCCACATCAATTTTCCATACCAAACTACTTTCTGCCTATCATAGCCAGACCTCTGATTCATACAGCTAGCGTGTAGCTGATGCAAAAAGAAATTTCCTCATGGCAGTAGTAGAGAATGTTTCACAAGCTTCAGACCTGCAGTATGTTTGATAGGGGAATGGTGTATAAAGCAGCATCTCAAAATTTGAGCGTCTTCATGATGTTAATTCTCCGTCTGGCCAAGGCACAGAATGGCTCAGGTGGAGCTCAGAGGTCACCCTGTCCCTGCCTGTGAAAGTCATCACCAATAAAATGTGTGGTTCCAATGAATTATGGTCAAAGCCAAAGGAAAACAGAGAAATAAAGAAACTACCAGAGTACCTTCTCTCAGAGTTTCCTTTCAAAATTAAACCCATTCAAACACACGACAGCCATGAGAAGCACTGCATTTTCACCCTTGCTTCCTCAGGTAGCTTTGCTGTCCCTCCCACTGCCCACTTGTGGACTCTTTCCTGTTTCTATGGCATCTGAATTGTCTATAACTGAATTGTCATACTTGACAGTAACTGAGCTCCTCGAATTGAAAATGGCATTACAAAATACCCCAAGTCATTGTTCTCTTAAGAGAAAAGTTAGTTTCCAGTCATTTTGAAAGGGAGTCAGCTAGAAAATTAGTCCTCACGTAGCCTTCTGCCAGCCATGCTGCAGGCTGACATTTGTACCAAAGACAAGAGGCACAGGACACACAGCAAGACTGAGGCACCAAGAGCATGTGGGATGGGAAGGAGAAAGAAAGGAAGGAGGAAAAGAAAGATAACAAATTGCTTCATTAGTTCTGGTGCTTATGAAACAACTTGCTAGAGTTAGTGGCCTTGGCGATGTCCTGTTTAAATAATAGCAAGGTTGAGTTCAAGGACTCCAGGGGGAAAAACTATTTGAGTCTGCAAGTACAGTGGAAAACTACTCTATTATTATTCTGTGGTTTTATGCACGTGAAATTTGTTCTTTCAACAGTTCCATTAAAAAGTACTCATATTAAATAGCAAAACTATGGTTGGGTTTAAATAACTTCACCTGAAAAACCCTGTAAGCTTAATATATGATTGGCAGTCCTTTCCTGACACAGTAGAATCTCATAGACAACATCTCAACAGTAAAAACACAAAATCATAACAACCTATGCATGAAATGTGTGGAAATGCTTGAAGATAGTATGTCAACAAAGACTCCAAACTATAAAATATTACCTATTACAACATCTTTCTTAAGCAAATAATTGTTAACAGCTTATCCTTTTTAAGCACCCTAAGCAGCAACATACTAATGGTTTGAACTACCAAAATGATAAAACTGTTGAAAGGACAAATATCACACATGAAACCATGGAACAAACCTATCACAAACTCCTCTTGAAAGAATTACTAATAAAGTAAAACTAGAGAAAGAATATATATATTCATATATATATTCCACTTATTAATGGAATGGTAAGAGTACTAGTATTTCATTGCATATACAGACTGAAGATTTTTCTCTGTTCTCAAACTTCTGAGGCACAAAAAGGAACTCAGAAGAAGAGGTTTGACTGCAAAACCAGACATACTTATTTAGTTTTAGATAACTTGCAAAATAAAGTTAATGAATAAAGATGCTTTCTGAGGGACATCTAAACATAACAGAGGCAGTCACATTTCTCCAGCAATCTCCTATTTGTCATGGCTTTCCAAAATCTGGAAGAGGTTGCTCTCCTCAAATCCAGTTCCCATCATCAGTCTAGTCCAGATGCTTTTTTCTAAATTCACAGAACTTCATGATGAAAACAAAAATGTAACCGAGCCTAGACACATTTCCAGTTTCCCATGTGGTGGGTTTCTGAGGTGAGTGGAAGAATCTTTCACAGAGCCATTTAGAAACTTGATTTATGGGGACACAAGTCACTGTGTATCAGCTAAGGCACTGCTTAAGTACACAGCCCTAGCAGTGTCACACGATTCTAAGTCCCTCCTTTGCTGAAAGAGGACCGAGATGGAGATATTTTGTTTTCATAAATGCTAGTAGGTGTGCAACTTCTTGATATAGCTGGAGAACTACAAGAATACATGAGGTTGTTGTAGATAACGGCACTCATATTATGGTGATTATTTTTTAACAAAGTTCAGTCTTCAAGGAGATAAAAACTTGAGATAGAGAGATAAAAAAAAATCTCTATCTCAAGCTACTTCTTTCTTCTGACTTTTATCAACCAAAGCTCATCACAGCCACCATCAATTTTACAGCAAATCAAATAAACATACAAACTGAAAAGATGTTTTGAATCACAAAAAGGTGAAAGAGGTGCAAAAAGACTTCTCAGACTCCTGCTTGGATAATAAAAATGGAAGTGTTTTTTAAAGCACTTCTGGTAATGTGGCAAAGGTTCCCCAAGTTGGGGTTAACTTTAACCACACTCATGTTCATCTGTGTTTCAAAGGTTTGCAGATTAGATGAAGTCAGCTTCAGCTCTGTTATCATCCTTCAGAGAACTCTAATATTCAGATTCACCTCCATGTCCAGATCCCAACTGTAGTTTGACTAAAAGGAAATTTCTTTTTTAAAACTCATAAAGAAGATCTGGTTTTTACAGTTTTCTTCAAAGTACAAAGCATATGTATGTGGGTGCCACTACAGCAGAAAAAGGAGAAGGAACTTTGAGTGATTCACTAAATGGTTGAGTTTGGAAGGGACATCTGTGGAGGTCCCCTTGCCCAGCTGCCTGCAGAGCCTCCTACAGTTAGTTGTCCGGGACTGTGTCGAATTTATAAAATGTGACTAAATAATAACAGCTATATGAAAAACATGAATGAAAAAATGAGGACCCTTAGATGTTTCTTTTAAAGCACCCTTTATTTTTTGAAGCGTGGCACCTGCAACTTACCTTCTCTTTCTCTCTCACACACCCATACACACATATACTGAAAGGGACATGCGGGTACAAAAAGATCCACAACACTTATTTTCACTAGATCACAGCAATTACCTTATTTCAATATAACAAAGCAGTTCTACATATGTTAAGGTTCAGATGCCCATACATATGCTCAAAATGCACTTTTCAGCTCACAAATCATGTGAAGACAAGACCTTTTACGCAATGAGGTTCAAATAGTTCTCTGTACACCAGGTGTAGTCTGGGATCACAGTAAACATCTGTGATATTGTAGTTTAAGTGACTTAAATTTTCTCAAGTACTGCAGAGAATACTGAGAGGTTTGCTGATGAACCTCCAGTGACTCACAGAATTTGTGTTTCAGTTCCTCAGCAGTACCACAATAATAGCCATTCTTAATTTCGGACTAGTTTGACACCAGACCAAAAGGGATAGAAACATGTTTTCTATACAGTAGACTCAGAACACGGCTATGACAAGTATTCAGGGCTTAGAAACTCATGTTCAAAACTGACAGGTCCAGTCGGGCTTCTGAACTAACTCATCTGCATGTGTAAAGTCTCCCTAAGCCTACTTTCCTGGAAATCTGGATGTGTAGCTCAAAGACAAGCCTGGACTGGGTTTTTATCTCCCAAGTGAGGTTAACAGAGCCTCAGAAATAAGAGTATCCTTTGAAATTACCTGAAATGTGACCACAAGCCTAAAAATACCAAACAGTAATTTAATAAGAAAACTGAAATCAAATATGTGCCTGTATATTCCTAGGAGGCTGCAGCTACCAAGCTATAGTTAGGTTTGCAGCAGTGGTGACCAGGACAGGGGAACAGTTAGTAGAGTCCCTGTTTCTCTACATTTGACCCTTAGTGCACTATTGTGAACCTGAAGACTAAACATATTTGACCAAACCACTGCACAGTGAGATGTGCCTTTATTGTGGCATTATTTAATGTATATTTCAGTTTTGTTTTGTCAGAATGAAACATATTTGAGATGCAGTATTTAAGAATTATTCAGCATCTGGGACTTGTATAGTTTTTAGCCAAATAATTGCCATGGTCATTCAAAGAGCTGAACCCACAGAAGCATGAGATCATAATCAGTAGTGATTTGACTTGCATTATAGGTCAATTTTGGGCTGTTGTTTCAGTTGTTTGGGAGCAGTACAGCATAAAGAGGGAGAGAGAGTAAATGGAAAAAAAACCCAAAACAACCCTTTCTTTTTCGTGAAGTAACCACAACAGAGTTCTTCCACTTTCTTCTGAAGTCAAGAGTAACTGCAGGCAAAATCAGTAAATACACTGATGCCCTAAAGAGGGACAGCAGTTCACAGAAGCAGTAAAATAAACTGCTGCAGAACATGATCCTTTGTATCCCAGAAAGCTCAAGTGAAATGCACTGCAGTAGCTGTGTAATGTCTGATGGGAATAGGTCCTATAGATTTAGCCAAAAGTAAACGTAGTTGAAATTTGACCCTTTTAACTCAGTAGAGTACAATTTTTGAAGAGATGACTTTACTGAGAGTACTAAAAATCACACTGAACCCTTACTTTTGGTGTTATTTTACTTGCTTTTAGTGTTTCATGGTAGGCTCTCACAGCACTTAACAAGGAACATTTCCTTAATCATCTAAAGAGTCCCATAAAAGAGATGAGAAGTATCATGGAGCAACTGTGTGAATGGGATGAAAGATATTACCACAGTGATCATGAAAACATCAGAAAAAAAAGCTGGGTTTTTTTGGTGGTTGCCCTCTCACCCCTCAAGTTCCTGCACGGACACATTTCCTTTCACAAAAGTAAAATGTCTCAGAATATCTGAAAGAATTATTTTAGATATCCACTATGGATTTAGTTGTATAGTTCTTGACTACGAATAATAAAAACAATAACAACAACAACAACAACACTTTTGTCAATGCTACAGAGAAAATTAAGAATCTTGATAGTCAGTCACACATTTAAACCAGGAAAATAAGATATCAGAGCCTGGAAGGGACTGGATTTCAGTCTTGCTGCCAGAGATCTCTCTGTACTTCCACTGAGTTGTAAACCTGATCTGTCTATATGTGTAAGGCCAAACTAAAAATCTTTGCAAGCTGAAAGTCCTACTACTTCTCTCTATTACTGAGTCATATTTGTTCTAATCCACAGCACAATCCATAGGAGGCCCAGTGCTGCCCTGGTTCTGCATAACCAACTATAGCTCCTGCTCTGAAATTGCACCTTGAATTGCAGCTTTCCTTCAAGCTCCTAGACAGCATCCCACAAGTGGGTATTGACAGAACCTTTCATTTCCACCTGCTTAGGATGGCAGGGTGAAGGCTAAAAGGTATAGAGGCATAGAGATGAAAAAACTTAACCAATAACAAAGTAGAGACAATAGGCTGCACATAGATTCACAAATTAATACTTCACATTTGCAGCCCAAAAGCAAGCTCATGTTCTGGGCCCCCTAGAAAAACAAACATGTAAAACAACTACTTTTAAAAACAGAGACAGCCAGCAGCTGCAGCTTAACTATTTTATAATACGTCTTCCCCAGCCACAGGAGTGAGATGAGGATGTGTTTGCTGGCCTCCTCAAAATCCCTGCTCTGGCAGTATTCTTCAGCAGGTGGCTGGGTAATTTCTCCCCAGCACCTTGGACTAATGCAGACAAAAACATAAACTGCACGATAACTAATGCCATCACTCCGATTAAGCTAGTGTGTTAAAAAAATACTCGGGGTTAAAAAGCACAAATTCAGATTACCAAAAATACCCCAAAATTCAAGATGTACTTCTTTAGATATGCAGAGAGATTGATTAGCTGTATGAGAGAAGACTGAGGGGAGACCTCATCACAGTCTACCATTTCCTCGTGAGGGAAAGCAGAGGGGCAGACACTGATCTCTTCTCCGTGGTGACCAGTAACAGGACCTGAAGGAATGGCCTGAAGGGGACGTTTAGGTTGGATATGACAAAAAGGTGCTACACCCAGAGGGTGGTTGGTCACTGGAACAGGCTCCCCAGGGCAGCGGTCACAGCACCAAGCCTGACGAGTTCAAGAAGCATTGAGATGACACTTTCAGACACATGATGTCATTCTTGGGGATGGTCCTGTGCAGGGCTAAGGGTTGGACTCGATGATTCTCGTGGCTCCCTTCCAACTCAGAATATTCTGTGATTCTGTGAAATATCCATAAAAATGCCCAAGGGAAGGACAGCACAGCTCAGCTTGTATCAATGACCTGTGCTAGGTATTAGATGGAATAAGTGTTTTAAGGCATGCAGTCATGCTCAACATTGTATTCTCCCAGGAGCATTTTGCTCCAGTCCTGTCCTCAGGCTGTTTATTCATATCCATCTATGACTGCTAGGTGGTGCTGTGGGATTTTCTAAGGCAGAAAAATCAGCTTGTTGTTTTTCATTCCCATCACTGACATTTTTTTCCTTCTACATGAGAAGAGCTTCAGTGTTTTTTGTATCATGACTGTACAGGACGTGTCCTGTTAGGTCTCTTTTCTTGTTCTTCACTTGCTGTAGGCATGCAGTGGCCACCACTAAGGATGCTGCATCTCCAGAACAGTCAGAGAAAATGAGTATATCAGTGTTCATCTGCATGCATCCAGACCCATGCAGGAAAGCAGGAACCTCAGATGAAGGCAGAAGAGATTAATATCTACTCTAAAATCCTCCAAATTTTCATTTTCCTTTGGTTTTAAAGATACAGAACTTTTAAACAAACTATTTTTATTGACAAAAGGGACTTAAAATTAAATAAGATACACAAATTAAAAGCATGGTTTCAAAGGAAAGAGTAAGACTAAAACTCCCTGAAGGTCCAATGAATGAAATATCTCCATTTTTTCCTCTCAGATTGCAACTCAATTCTATGAGGAAAGGCAAACTACTGCAAAAACTTTAGAAGGCAACCCTCTAAAAAGGGAGGTAATGGGTAGGATACTTTTTTAGGCTTCATTTTTGTTCTGGAACTAACCAATAACTCAAGCGGTGGGATGCTATCAGTGCTTTAACATTCATAGTATCATAAATGGTGCAGACTGGGATTGAGCTATTCAGACCTGTAGGTAAAGTAAGTCTGGTGATGTCCATCTGTTCCACATAACTTCACGGTTGTTTAGCCAAAGATGACGAATAATCCTAACCCACCCTTCTGAGCAAAAGGGAAGAAAAACAAAACAACCCCCAAGATGAGTAATTGCAGTAATACTACATCGGCTGATGACATCAGGAAAATCTTGTGCTCTGTTTTCAGATCCTGTCCCATGGTCCAACGCCTTGGGACACTCAAAGGTTCAGAGGAACCCTTGCTGTTCCTATACAAAAGCCACCCTAGTAAATGTCAAGGCTATTGTCTTTAACACAGACTTCAATTTCTATGTAGTGAGTTGACATTTTCTGTTTGATGCTCTGCTATGCATGATCTTACACTGCCAGAAACTGAACTTGAGCATTCATGTTGCATCCTCACGTCAGAAGGGGATGACAAGGAAACAAGAAGGGAAGATTCTGCAGGCCAGTGACAAGAACTGAAGTATGTCACGATTCTAAGGAAGTTTGCCACAAATCCTACTATCAGATCCAGATTAGTACAGAGGTTCATCTGAGCAAATCGCCAGACAGTGCGGATCTGGAAGCAAACCTACATTCAGGTTGTCTATCACATCTTTACCCCTACAGTCATGAAGAATCCTTACTACAGAGAGTTTACAGTTCCCCTGAGCATGGAAGAGTGGTCCAACAGACACCTAACATGGGAAGAATGTGTAGATGGGGAAGCTAGATTGTAGTGAGAAATACAAAAAAAAAATTACCTGATCACAAAGCACTGCAAACCACAGAGAGTGGTAGTGACACAGAGGAGTAAAAAATAAGAAGTGGAATTCTATCCTCTCTATTTAAAGGAAAACACAACGAAGTGAAACACAATTCCCACGGAATTAACAGTTTTGAGGTAATTCCATATATTAATACCTCTGGGGGTCTCTTTTCCCCCTTCGCTCTTTCCATTTACATTCTGCAAAAAAGCCTGTCATATGCAAGACTTCACTGGGGAAGTGGAAGCATTCAAACTGCAAGTTAGTGAAGGGTTACATTTCCCTCCAAAATCATGACAATAAGATGCTTAGACAACCACACAGTGACATTTAAAGTGCAGTGTAGAAAAAATGGCTTCTGAGGGGTTGTTTTATTACTAAGCTAAAGAAGGCAGCAGTTATACTTTGCTGGAAAAGACAAAGCATACATTTGCTACAGTTCTGTGTCTTCTAATAAGAAGAGGAAATTCAAAAATAAAAGGGACCAATCTACAGAAATTCCATGCTGGCTGAGGTATTAACAGTATTTTTTATATTGAACACCACATTCTTGTTTTTTATTGATGTGGCCTTCAAAAAGGAAAATAGTGGAGAGATAGAGGGGGGCAAACCAGGAAGCATCTGAACTCCATGTTCAATTGCTGTGATCAAAGAGGATCAGAATATGGAAAGAGAGTACACAGCATGCCCAGATGCGACTCATTTCAGTGTATCATGGGAACCAGCTAGAGAACCTGCTGGTATGCTGGAAATTATTCTGAAAAGACTTTGTATGGTATAAACCACTACTAGAAGACTGTGGATTAAAAAAAAAGAAAAAAAAAGAAAGAAAGAAGAAAAAAAGCCTATCAGACAACCTTCCTTTTGATCTTATGAAAAGTAGTTAAGATCCACATATCTTACCAGAAACTCTTCCTTAGTAGGGACTAGTCCTGTAACTGAGGAGACCAACATAAAATCTGTGAGTTAGCCTCGATAGTTCTGGGCAATAACCTGGTGTGGGACCTGAGCTGGCTGCAACTCAGAGGTTCTTGGGGTGCAGTACATGCTGAATATAAAGCCATCATGTATGTTTTGGTAGTTTACAGTTTTGATACAGCATATTTTTTCCTGTTATCTGAGTATCTTCAGCTAGTAGTTGTTGCTTTAAAGAACAACTATATCTAAGTAAAAGAATGAGTGATGCCAGAAGAACAGATATGGTAACAATTAGTATTAAGTTCAACTTTCACCTACGTATCTGTCTTCAACACATATAATCTGTCCTTCCACTCCCTTATGTTCTTCCCCCAGGGCTCTAAAATCCAAATACCAATTTTCCAGATGAGGGACCATGGCAAAAAGGGATTTGAAAACTGATTCAAGAATGTGCCTGGGAGCTGGATTCAGCCTGGGTCTCCCAATGTACAGACTCCCTCCCTAGCTGGGCCATTCTTCCAGGCTAAGCTACAAGCAAAACACTAGTATATTAACTGCTGTGTTGGCTGAACTGTCTCGGATCTGGTTTACATGATGCTGCAAAAAATGTTGGATACCACCTTCTTCCCTGCAGGCAGAATTCCACTACTGCAATATATGTATGGGAACGAGAACAGACACTAATTTAAGAAGAAAATTAAGATGAATTTAAGAGGAAAGACAAAGGCAGTGAAGTATATACTAATTTAGTTTCTGCCTCAAGAATTTCCAGAAAGAGGACATTCAGAAAAATAATTCAGAGAGAAGATTAAGCAGCACAGCTCTGCAGAAAAAGATGGAACCTACATGCCTCAAAACAGCAGCCACAGAGTACACAGTAGATTCAGTTCATACTTTTAGAGAAGTATGAGATCCTTTCACAAACAAACATTTAAACAGACTTTTTGTGGAATTTCTACTGTTGTTTCCTTGCAAACTGTACTTGTGTTTCTGCAAAATCTTGTAAAAAGGATCTACACTAACTGTATGGTTCTCAAAAATCTTTAATAGCAATTCAAGAATCATCCAAATAGAGGTCAGAGGAAGAAGCAACTCGGTAACAAAGTTACAAAGTTCACTATTAACAGTGAGAAAAATCAAGTGATTAATAAAAGCATCCTACCCACATCCTATGAATTAATTAAACTATGTTTGTCACAGAATAAATATTGTAGCGTATAGTGATAAATGCTTGTCAGAAAACACTAGTAGCTAATATCAAATATTAACACCTAGGTTGTGAAGCACAGCCCTTTGCTGCGACACTGAACTACTGTAGTGAGAGAGACCAAGGCAATTCTAAAAACTAGCACTGACTTTTAGGTTGGTTTTCAGTTTTTCAGCTCATTTAATTCTAGTATAACACTTGCCTTTTTCTTTTTTCAAGCCTTTCCTTTGCAACAAGAAATTTGTACATCTGCATAGATGCATGGTATTTTTTGGTAATACTTGGACATATTTCAGTCATTGCTAACCTGACACTTTCTCATACAGATTTAAACAGATGAAACTGAGTGAAAAGTTGGGTCTGAACACTTGCCACGTTGTTGGCAGTTAATCATTACATTTTCTCATTCTCCACTTGAAAAGAGTTGAAATCAGATCTCTGATGTGATGTGGGGGAACTGTGTTTTCTAGTATCTCCTTAATCTACAAGAGTTCATTTTGAACACAGAAAAATGTGTACTTATCCCTCCAAAATACTCAGAAGTGAATGCAACAGATGGAGCTACGGGAATATTTACTGCTGCAGGACTCTGATACGATCCAATTATTAAAATTATTAGACAGATGCCTCTGCCTGAAATAAGTGTAAATGAGACCACGTGCTGAAGTCAATAGTATAGATTCTATTTAACAGTAAATGAGGGGTTCAAGGAAGGAGAAAGAGATAAGTGAAAGAGGTGGGAGTAGGGGGAGAGAAGGAGAGTAGCAGATTAAGTAGAAAAAAGATATCACCCTTCCACAGATTCTGAAAACACCCCATTGGTCCCCTTCTTCTGGTCTTCTTGGTGGTTTCAGACTGTATCTGTTGAGTGGTGGGGGGAAAGAGTCTACAAAACTCCCGTTTCTTGGGGTTTATATTGTGCAGAAGCTGGGTGGAAACGCATCTGTAGCTCCCCTGGATGATGGAATACTGGATCATGGGACACTTCATGAGTCTTTGACATCTTCTAAGATGTTGCAGCTGCCTCTTACATCAGCTAGTTGAATCAATCATGGTCTATTATGGTCCATCATCCGAGATGAATAGCTCAGGCCAGATGTGAACATCTTCAATGCTCCCTGGAGGGGTTTTAACAGCAGAGCAATCATGTAAGGGAGGACTTTGCCTCTTATCAGCCTTTTTCCTTATCTGGAAGTCCAGTTTGTAGCTTCAGGTATATATGCCCTTCTGCACCTGAGAGGCCACTCTGTGCATCACTAGCAAAGCAGCCATCCAAATGTTTGAGCCATTAGCACCAGTTTCTTACAGCATCCAGGAGGTTACTGCAGGTGGTTGAACGTGAGCAGTTCAATCTCTTAAATTTGGGACACAGTCTTCTCCTCTGACCTGGGATAGTTGGACAATACTACCACCTTATCTTATCTCAACGTCCTTTTGCAGTCCAAACTAGTAGATATATTCAGGAAGGGGTGGGTTTTGGTAGATGAACAGCTATTTCTTTGCAGTTTGCTACAGTGGACAAAAGTCTTTTTTGGTGATCCTAACAATGTCTAATCTATTAACCATTTCAGTATCTCACAGACTCGACTACTGTAAACTCTCATGTTTGATGGAAGGACTTTGAAACCTACCTACAAAGATGATTGGTAAGGAGCAGCAGCATTCATAGCAGTCTGCCTGCTGAGTCGGAAAGACCAAAGCAGACGCCTAACACAGTCTGCACTGGCTAGTGTATCCTATTCCAAGTTTATTGCAACATCCTGATCCTTATCTTCAAAGCATTAGTTAAACACAGTTCAAAATAAACTGTTCATGCAACAGTGCTGATATAGTTTCTCAGTGAAAGAGGAGGAAAGCGCTCTGGCAACCTGGGTGAGCATCGCCTCAAGTCCTTGAGAGGCAGGAAATAGGAAAATTCCTATAAATCTAGGATTTTGTTTCTCCCTCACACAATCATTTTCATAACAATAGTTCATTGGCAAATGCATAGTAGGTTAAATTTAAGAGCCAGCTGCTAAGTTGACATGAATGTTCAGAGTTTCACTGAACTCAAAGCAGCTAAACCTGTTCACCACAGCTCAAGATCTCACGCATAGGGCAGCCCATGGGTGAGATTGTAATGATTTTAGGGCTTGAGGGGCGATATTAGTTTTGCTCTGAACCATTCCTGAAAGCCTGAAAGCCTGTAGGACTGCCACCTAACTGATATTTTTACCTGGGCTAGACCTAAAAACAGAACAAAACTATAGGCTGATCAGAGTTGTGGCTGGAGGTAAGAGAAGTGATGCAATCTAGATAGCATAACTTGTGTTTTGGTTGTATGTGGAGTCTCATTTGTCGGAGGTTGCAGGGGAGTTTGTTAACCATTAAGACAGGAGACTGAGAAGAAGAGAACATGCAAAATTAACCACAGTAGGTCCCCAAACGGTGTGATTTTTCCTGGATTCTTAATACTTTTAGCTGGCCAGCTTTTCTAGATCACCTTCTAAACATGTTAAGAATAAAGTGCAGGACACTTCTACAGCACAGCCTCTTGCTCAGGCATATTCCTATTTATATTCATTTGTATCATCCAGGCAATGTTAGTTCAGAATAAACCATCCATACCCACAATTATTTTTCAAAATATATGGCCAGAGAAATGAATGAGATGCAAATACTTGTATTTCCAAGACTCTCAACAATAGGGTATACCATCCAGGTCGGCAGTGGTTTCATTCAACGTACTTTGGGCTTTTGTACTACTAACGTCACTATTTTAGTACTATTTGTATCTGCTAAGCCCCTTTGATTTGTAACTTTCTCCATGGCTACAAACCAGTTTTTGATATTTATTTGGAGACCACTTGATAATCCATTTGTATAAGACTGGGTGAGAAATTTCCCAAGGAAAAGAACAGAATCAAGTTACATGGTATTCTCGGCTTCACTTATGACTTAGTTGAGCATGGGCATAAACAGCTTGTGAAATGGAGACTAATCTAATCAAGCTTTTCAACTGAGTATTTACCTCTACATACCTTAAATTATTCATTTATAAACAACAACAACAAAAACGGAGTTTTTTGTGAACAAGACTATTATTCCTCTCAAAATTCTCATTAAATGACTTAGTAACCATGCATATGTTTTAATCCTCCACTGGCACCATGGAGGAAAAGCAGCCCCTAATGGACTTGTTCAAAACCAGGTTGATGGGGCTCTAAGCAACCTGGTCTAATGGAAGGTACTCCTGCCTGTGGCAGGGGGGTCTAGAACTAGATGATCTTTAAGAACCCTCCCAGTGCAAACCATTCCATAGTTCTGTGATTGTATGACTTTCCTTTTGAAATCAACATATTCACCCACTATAACTATGTCCTGTTTGAATGTGTTTTTTTTTCTTTTGCTTTGAAATAGGAGGGGTTTTTGCTTCTTTTTGATTGAATAACATTTTTAAAAATTTGAAAAGTCATTCTTTTAATACCAAGGGAAGCAAAAGATTCACACAGGGAACAACTTGCTGGTTTAAGTTTGTAGTTAACATTGCAATCTAGGACCCAGACAGAAGCAAAGTAGAAAAAAAAATTAAAACAAGATGTGAGATAGGAATCTTTAATCAAGCTCGTTGTATCAGCTTGGGCCCAGCATTCCACCCTGTCTTCTGAGGTTACCCAGCGCCACTTTGAAAATGGATTATTTTCCACTGAAAACAATGCCAAAAAGGGGCTTTAGCTCCCTTGGGGGAAATTAGAACAGCCTGGATCATCAAATGGGAAAAAATAACCATTATCAGTAGCAGTCAGAAACAGGGGGAAAGAAAAGGTGAAACTAGACTCAGGTTTGAGGCTACTGAATGCCTTAGATGTGCCTTTGAAGACCAAGGTGAATCGGCAAAAGCCTATGGGTTTGTGATGCAAAGGAACGTTTGCTTCTCTAGAGGAAGATTTAAACACCTGGGTTTTTTCCAAGATATTTGGTTCATAAATGTACTTTTTGTAAACAGTCAGTAGCTAGTCCTGGAGAGGTTAAGGTACTGTATTGTCCACTTTCTATTACTAGGTCAGAGGGATTACCAAAATATGAAGGTTAACATATATATTACCTCATACATAATAAAAGATGAAAAATACATTTTAAGGACTTAATATGGCTTAATACATATACATCTTCAACTTGATGTCCATTGTTTTGGGTAAGGGAAATTTTGAAACAGCTATTTAGCTGCAGGTGATCCACCTGAGAGCTCCAGTGTCAGCTGCCAGCACAGACAAATGCCTCATGTTCATTTACAACCAGTCTAAATATATTTGCAATACAACACAAAACCTTAATTCCAACTTCAGAAGTAGTAATTTGTAGCTGGCAGAAACACTGAGAAAGTGGTGAAATACCATTTCCCAGACACTGAGGTTGAAAGACCCTACATATGCTACAGCACATGGTCAGTTAAGGTATCATCCTTGACAGGCTAGTTTACCTGCTTTAAAAAAGAGATAAAAATTAAGGAGCAATTCTGAAAGCACTTTTAACTAGCATTCACTGACTCCTGGTTTTGTCTTCTAAAAAAGAAACTCTCTTGCATGAATGTCCTATGAGAGCAACAAATGCTAAAAGAAAACTTGGTTGACACAGATATTTCCTATTTACATAACTTCTAGCTTATATAAGATGGTTACAGCCTTGGCCCTATCATAGCCCTCTTTTGCATGCCTACAGCAGTACACTACTGACCTCAGTTATCTGGAAGCCAACAGCATGTAACCATACATCCAAAATTAAGTACATACTTGAACACTTTGTTGAACAGGGAAAGACCAATGAATTGCTACCTATATAATTAATGATAAAATGGTAGTAATGTACATTTAAATTGGGATTATACTGTCAATGTTTTATGCCAGGTATGTATCAACCACTGATGATCAGAAAGCAGTCTACAGCCAGCCTGTGAAAGCCCACTGGCAGACATTGGTATGGTCACATATACTTGGATGCATCTTGCAAAGGACCAGCAGTGGCCCTAAGAGTCTGAGATGTGCCAATAATGCTCTTCTCTTCTAATAGTATCGTAGAAGAATGGTACTGCCACCATCAAACTTCCAATCTAGCACCTACATAATACCAATCTGCAACAAATGGTTCTTTTTGTGCCCTATACAAAAGTATTGCTAGGTGCATAAAGTGATCTTGGAGCTGGGTACCAAAATTATAGCTGTTTCAGTTCTGAGCATGCCAGACCATAAGGTCCTCTGCTGAACCTGTGTGCTGCAGTGGACCAGCACGTAAAATAATACACTACTCAAAGTGAGCAAGGGTGACAGAGTCAGCAGCCCTATGCAAATAGAGCAGAGCAAGCAACAGGGAAGGGTCAAAACCATTACAGAATTTGATTAAAAAAAAGTAAAAAATATCTGTGGAACAGATTCAATAACCTCCACTGCTAAGCATATTAAACCTGGTCAGAGCTTTTGAGAAGCAAGAAACCATGTGTTGCAGCTGTGGTAGATGAATAACTATATTCCTTCTGAATCCTATTAGGGGGATTTGTCCCAAGACTTAATTGGCAATTTCACTATTCCTTTTTTGTTCAGCAATGTTAATGTGTTTTTCATCATCTTTGCTGTGGAGAAGGCACCAGCATAGCAGGGCTGCAAATTAGACTGTAGGTGCATTGCAAATTCCAGGGGTTCATTTTTCACAGAAAGTCAAAACCGCCTTTAAGTGCATAAAGCAGCTGTCCCACCACACTCTGACAGTAAGCCTACCATACCTTTGGTTAACTTCTGGCACACAGACAGGGACTTAGATCTCTTCCCAAGACAGTCGAAGAATAATGAAAAAGCAACTTTGATGCTACCTGAAACCAAACTATTCAAAGCACATTGCCTGCATTCCTCAGCTGCAGGCGCTGAGCCAGGACATGGAGATAATCATTCGTGCTACTGATGGGGGAGGGAGAAAGGAGCTTAAGGACGCAAGAGCTGAAGTATTCGGGGCAAGAAAATCTAGACAGAATTTAATATGCAAGGCAGCAATACAGTCATGTTTCTCTTCCATCCCACTCCCATTATGTGCATTAGAGAACTAAAATAATCATAAGTATTTTTCTTTTTTTTTGCTTTTTTATCTGTTCCACAGAAAATGAGGATCTATACTAAGAAAACCATTTCTCTCTCATCTTGCACTGCTTTTCCAAGTGTGGCAAATATTCCCTGTTTCAAGAGGACAAACAGCCCAGCATAATGCCCAGACAACAGCGGAACATTTTACATGGGGGAAAAGTTTCTCCTCATCGTCTCCTAGTCATGAATCATGCCCTTCAAGCCTGGGATTTGATAACCATAATTATCTTACTGTTACTTATCTACCAATATAGGTATGTCAACCCAAGATAAATCAGTTCTTTCAATACTGTAGCATCTGTCCTTTGACTTAATAATCTGCTGCAGCAGTGAAGCTTGCACATTGCAGAAAAAAATTTGCAATGGTTAAAAAAGACTCCTGGGACATCAAGCTCTTTCTCCTTGAGTTATGAAAGCTATCAGGGGAAAAGGGGAAAACAGCAGCATTTCTATGTCACTACAGTATCCATCAGCAACTTTCTGTGACTCAGACACTTGAGGAAACATTCCTGGAAATCTCTTAGTAACTATAACTATGGATTTAACTCCACCAATTACAGCAACTTTTGAGTTTTTACCATACTGTGTTTCAGCTATTGTGTCATACAGATCTAGCTATGTACAGGTCTACATGTCAAGAGCAGCAGCAGTCCCTGGCAGGCCTTAATAAAATTCCTAAAGCTGGAGAGCCAACAGACTGGAGAACAGTGAATTTGTGATTTACCTACCCTACGGCCCCTCAGGGTGGCACATCTGTGTTCTGCGTCCTTTTCAAATTTTAGCAAAGATGGCCTTAAAGGTGGATTGTGCACTAAATAAATCACTATTCCATTGGAGAAGACCAACCCAAGCAGCATATATTCTGCCTTTCAGCTTTTGTCTCATATATAGGGACCAACAAAGAATACCCTGTAGGTAAGTACCAGACTTTGCCTTCTAGGGCTCTTCAGGCACAAGAAAACTTGACATTAGGAGTAATTTCTTTACCAAGAGGGTGGTCAAACACTTGAACAGGCTTACTAGAAAGGTGGGCCATGTCCCAAACCTGTCAGTGTCTAAGAGGCATTTGGACAATGCCCTTCATAAAGTGGTCAGGCATTAGAACTAGATATTGTTGTAGGTAACTTCTAACTGGACTAGCGTATTCTAGTCTAAGAAGGAAGTCACTCTGAATTGTCCTACCCCAGTGCTCAGCAAAGTTGAACAGTGTAGAATGGTGAGTAGAAAATGAATTGAATTTATAGTATAGAAGGGAAAAAAAACACCCCAAAAAGTGCTTCCAAAGAATGTCTTGGGAACTGCAACTACGAGACCAAAAAATCTTCTCCACAGTAAAGTGCAATGGCAGCACAGAGAGTAATGAGGGCATCTTTGGTATCTTTGTTCTTAAGAGCAGAGTATGTGCCAACAAACGAATATAAAAACAGTAGAAGAGACGTAACAGCTCAGTGTGACCTGGTTTCCATGAAGAGTGTTATGTAATATTTTAGAACCTAACACGCAGTCCATTTATACCCCAAAAGCATACATAATACAAATAAAATGCATTTAAAGAACACCAGAACCATATAAAATGAGAATTTTGGAGAGTGCCTTACCTTTGACCCAATGAGCGTGTACAGCCATTGGATAGTTTCATTATGATTTATTACTCCATTCATGCCATCGACATAGAGCATTATCTGGCCCAAAGCTGTTGTAAAGAAAAGAGAAAATATAGTCAGAACTTGTGAGCAATTTTTTTAATTCTAAGCACTGCTGGCAATATTTTATAAGCAGGGTTTTCCAGAGATGTGGAAAGCTCAACTAATGAAAGATATATTGGGCAAGATTGTGCTGGACAAAATCTTGGGAAACTGCACTAACTTTACTGACTTAATCTGGGCAATATAAGTGTGAATGTCATCCACCTGTTCCATTCTAGAAGATGCCACATTTTATGGTCCCCAAATCTGCAAACAGTACTCTACACACTGCTTAGTGTCACAATGGTTCCATCAGCTATAATGCTTTATATATTGTGAGCCAAGACTTTTACCATTTGTTTCAGCACCATACAATGTTTTGAATTAGTATATTTCAGTTGACTGTTTCAGCAAATTCCAATAATGTGAAATTAAAGCTGGGCAATTAACACCAATAAAAACATCAAATATTCACCATTGCACAGTGCACTCTGGAAAATGAGTTTTACATTTTAGCGAGAAAATACAAAAAACAAAGTGTGTTTATAACAAAGAAGTATCTTTATTAATTTATTCTAAAGCATTTACAGCAGAATTTCACAACATGCTACTAAAATACTTTGTAACAGTAATTCCATAGTTTGCAATCCTGATAATATGAGACTTTCGAGAGACAACAGCTATTAAATCTTTTCTGACTGATAAGGACAGACATTTTTTGTAAGGATTACAAAAAGTGAATTAGTAAAATTCATCTATGATCTTCAAAAGTTTCCACTGTTAGATCTGCTTTAAAGCAGGGGATCAAAAGCACAGTGGGATGAAAAATAAATCACTGATGTAGCACCTTTCAGCACAGCCTATTGGCATAACAACTCAATTACCTAACGCACAACCTTAGGAGCCCCTAGTATGCTGCTTAATGGGGAAAAAAAAAAAGGAAAAAACCCAACCCACAGGGTTAGGAAAGTTATGACACGATTAACCTCCCAAACACATTCTGAATGTTTGCTAACTTTTGCACAGGTTGTGCATAGTGCAGCATTGTTTACCCTCAGGGCAGATTTTCAAAGACACTTAAGTACCTGTACAGCTAAGCAGCTAACATTCATTTTCACTGTCTCTTCCTTTTTTCTTTGCTCTATTTGGTCGATTTACAGTTAAAAATCTGACGTATTAGTTTTAGGTACTTATATTCTCTATCTAATCTATCACACGAGAAGCAAAGTCACACTACGTGATCAAGGAGGATTGAGAAAAAGCCAGCAGGGGGGGGCTACGGCACAGAGGTAACACATCCCTTCAGCAGGCTGCATTGCAACTGGGGTATGCCCCTCACTCTCTGCTCCTCCTCTCCAGGAAGGAATCATTCACAGCACTCTGAAGACGCGTCTCTCAGGTGAATAAAACCAGGTAGGAGCAAAACAGGCCCAAGTGTTATGGTAAAATAAAAGGTGTAAGTCAGTCAGTAAAATGAGATACAAATTACGTTGCCTGAATAAATGGCTGCTTTGAAGTATTTCATTGCAGGTAGAGGAAATGCTGCTATTCCAGCGGTAATCAGAGAAAGTTCTTAATTCTTGTTTTTACTTCCTTTCAATGCTAAAAAGATTTGGCACTGGATCAGGATGAGATCCAGTCATGATAAGGTCACCAAAACCATTTTTTTTCTTCCCTTGCAAATTATTTGGTGGGGGGTGAAGGGATTTAATTTGAATCTGAAACAAATGTGAAACAAATTTTACTCTTGGCGCATGCTTTCCAAACTAATGTAGAAATCAAAGACAGCAAGAAGTCTGCTTTTAAAGGGAAAACATGCACACATTACAAAATAACTCCACTGCTTATACTTAAGACCAATTAGACTGGATGCCTAAGTGAGATCTGGCACGCAGTAGTCTTCAGCCTCTTAGATGAGACTCTTCATAATAGCAATAGGTTAAGGCAAATTAGTAGACTTTAGAAACAACCAAAAAAATGTGTTGGGATTTCTGAAAATATTCATCTGCTACCACTAATCTTGCTCCCCTTGCTCCCTTCAACCCCTCCCATCACTTTATTTTTATTTTATTTGTTTTGTTTTGTTATTGATGCTACCCTAGGTATATGGTGGTACCCATATCTTTTCAGAAATATAATGGGTTTTTAGGATACTGATGAAAAATCAGTAACACAAGAAAAACAGCACTACAGCTTCTACTTGAACAAGTGGCCAATAAGTTTCACAGGGCAAAGAATTACAAAGGATGCCATGAAATGATCAAGATGAAAACAGGTTTGCTATGGAGTCATGCTGTCCACAAACAAGTCACATCACCAGTAATCATCTGCCACACATGAAGCTATCAGCTGCTGCCAAGACTTTGGTGTGGACCTTCATACTGCTATTTCCTGTCTTCAGGGGTCAGAAAAATGAAAGACAAGATAGGCAGGGTTGAGGAGAAGTCTCTTTTCATTATGAGGTAGAGTAAGATAGGGAGAATCTGCATGTACTTTGTACAAAGCTGATGCCCCAAAAATTCTTAGGAAAAGAATTCCACAAGAAGACCTAAAGGATGTTGATTTTCATACCACATAAACTGTCTGTGCTGAGAAAGAAAAGGTTAATACCTTCACTGTAACCACATAACACAGAGGCAAAATGGAAGACACCACCAAAAACACCAGTGTAGGAGCAGGATGGTGGGCTGGAGGTCCTCGGGCCCTCCCAGGGCTCGGGTCTGGTTAAGTAGGGCACGACAGTTCAGCACTAAATGGAGACTGACTGACCACAGAGTACTCTACACCGTTTTACATTCTTTGCAGCTTTTCTGCTCAACTGACAGCTCACCTCCTAGCCCATGATCGTAGTCTGCCGAAATGGCTGCAGCAAAAGTGCACACTCCACATGCCCAGCATGCTCACACACCCACTGTCAACATGCAGGGCCCCGTCAAGGAAGGGTAGGTTAATTTGCAAGGCAGTTGGGAAGGCCAATCTAGTCCAAAATAATTTAAATTCACATTTGTATGTGCCTTTAATCAAACTTTTTTTTTTTCCTTTCCCCAAAAAATGAGGAGGCTATTTAATCCATTTAATCCCATCCCTCAGCTAACTGAAATTCTTTTTGGAAGTATATCAACAACCTACTTGCATTAGGAAACTTTGCTATTGTGCAATAAGGGGCTGGGAGAGTGGGGTTTAAATATGGAGCAGACTTAATTTGGAATTTCTTTGTTCCCACTACGCTTGTCAAATACTTAATCTTATGTGAAAGTAGTGTGTGACTTTACCCATAGCTATTTTCAAGTGGAAAATTGTTGGATTTCTTAGGAAAGGCTTAGACTAGACCAGGATAGACCAGCCAGAAAGTTCAAAGATTTTTGTGAAATATGAGGTTTAAAGAAAGCCCCTAAAAACACGCCAGTATTGGCACCGATACTCTCCTGGGATATTTCCTATATAAAGTTAACAGGACCAAAGGCGAAAAGCTCTAGCACAAAACATCATCAAAACGAACATCACCTATTAAAGTCTGTTTTCCCACCCAGAGTGGTGAAAGTTTCAAAGCTGTTCCTTGCCCACACACTTGCTTCTCCAGTATGCTCTATTTGCTTTGCATTTTAACAAAAGAATAGCTCAGAGAAAACAACATCGGTGAATGAGAAAAAAACTATTTTCTCACAGTTTCCTGAGAGTCAAACCCCCATGCATCACGTCAAGAATTATGGCAGGGATGCATCCTGCGATTGTATTTGTTTCCATCAGAATAAGCAAAGGTAGAGGGTGAAGCAGGCCAAAGGCAGACCTTGTTACTACAAGTTTCAGCTCCCAAGGAAGCTTCTGGCCCAAGTTCATCAGGCACTTCTTAACCAGCAGCTGTGGTGCATTTAATGTGCTGCATACAACAACAGGTGGGTGTGCACAACAAACAGAACTGTGATGAAACTAATGGGGAAGAATCAGCTGCTAAAACTCATCTTTTCAATGATAGCTAAAATCTTATCATCATCAATCAGAAGTTAAAGGTCTGTGTGATTGCATTCACTTCATTTGAAAACAGATTACTAGTTTGTGTTCGCTATCCTGGGCACCAAGAAGGCATATTGCATCAAAATAAACATCACAATCAAGAGAAAAAATTCCATATATGTCTAGTGAGGGATCCCAGGAAGGAGCGAATACAGTTGCCTAATATACTATTACAAAGCACTAGGTGGTAATTCCGAAAAAAACAACCATACCTCAAAGTTCTTTCTTTGTGTTTCCTCATTAGAGAGAGGTAAGATCTTAGCTATCAAGTGGGACTGGCCTGAGCACAAAATCTTCAACTCAGCTCAGCCCCAACATGCTGGATGTTAGAAACTTTTACTTGTGCTTGTAGCACATTCCCACTGTGCTTGCATGCATACCTCAGAGTGGAGCTCATAATATTCAAGGATATTATAGAGTGTTTTCCCTTATGATAAATCATTATTAAATACAACTTCTGTACCATCCAGCTAATTGAAAATTAACAAAATCACAGCAGAGCTCCTTGCTTCTGAGAGGTGACATCAGATAAAACAAATTATCTGGACACTCCCCTACTTCTGAAACTGATCTGGCAAAGCAATACTGTGACAAACCTTATAACTCACACTCATTCCACAGGGCTAGAACAAGCTCAAATTTGTACATTTGGGGGTTGGTTTTATTTTTTCCTCTCTTACTATTTGTATGGGTTGGTTTTAGCTTCAGTGCAAAATCTGCTGTTTATATAGCCATTCCCATTTCTTTAATCCTATTGAAGATATCTATAATGTCATCCAGGAAGATAAAAATAATCTTGTTCCTGGCCACAAATGCATGAATATTTTGTTTCTTATCAAAGTTTCTTTAAATACCAACTCTTTTCTTAATCTTGTCTTTTTACCCTCTGCTTATTTGTTCTTTCTATTATTATACACATCATGGTTGAAAAATGCTAAGAAACTAATTTTCAGAACTCCCATATTAACCACGTACTGAACTTGTATTAAATAAGAACTGAACTTTCTCACAAAAAAACCCCACATTGCAGAACTAATGTTATGAATCAAAGCTGCAAAGCAGTTCTGTACAGATGTAAATGTATTATGTTGCTAATGTACATCAGAAGTTCTTATACTAGCCAATACTATTTAAAGTCTACCTTTTAGTCTTAAGCAGTTTAGAAGCTTCTGCAAGCTAGTTTCAGACTTGAAATGCTATGTAAAGTTCAAGTCTTTTGCAGAGACAGTGCATTTCCAGATCAAACTTAATCTTCATTATTCCCTCAATCTGCTTTAACAGAAAATCTATAAAGACACAATAAAAATAATCTGGTTTTCTAATGCCGAAAAATGAGTTTAAGAAGTGACAACCATAATTTTACCCTGGATACCAGACTAGGGGAGGCTGCCATCCAGAGGTCAACACTGGGCAAGGTCAAACAAACCAGGAAGGCTGGATATGCCACTCTCCTGTGCAATCAATACACCCTTCTGCAGCACACTTTGGCCCTGCGATGTAACTCCATGCTCAACACTGGGTTCTTAAATGGCACAGCCTTGCAACAATTTCCACCATCCACAAAAGCCTAAAGGAAATACCGGAGAAGATTTATAACTCTGATACTTCTGGCACAATGGAAAGACCTTTAGATGTGTTATTATTATTATTCTGTTGCACTTAATTGTCCGTCTTTAATGATAACTTTAGATTTGGTGAGACCCAGAGGCCGCTAGCAAAAGAAATGCTTTCACTGCTGATTACTACAGGAAAATGAAGGGAAACAGGCTGCCAGCTCCAGACTTGGAGCAGAGTTTCCATCAAGCAAGAGTCTGGGAAATCATGTCAAAGTTTTGAAGCCTCGATAACATTTACAGTTATTTGTGCTGCAGGTTCTGATCTCAGAAGTCATCCACAAAGAACACATTTTTGGTCCTCAGAAGCTGGACGTTGATAACACCCTGGCAACAAAGCAGGCGTAGGAAACACAGAGCATTTATTGGCCTAATTTCAAAGCAGGTTGTGACTGTGGTTTTGGGGCAGAGGGGGAGTAGCAGGTCTCCTCCTTAGCTCTGTTTCAGGGAAAGGTACCAGCATGGTCAGTGCCTTCACATCTCCCTAATTTGAGGTTCCCTAACTAGAAGGGCTGCAGTTACCACTTCAATCTCACACACACACACATCTCCTTCCCTAATGCCTGCTTCCAAATGGATCTCAGTGCCCCCAGGGTTCAAGTGAAGAGAAATGCAGCCCTGCCCCATGGTATGATAAATACATGGCAAGTCCAGGACTGCAGAAACCTTTTACAGAGGAATTTTCTCATCTCCATGTTTCCTCTACCACCCTTTTACTCTGGTGTTTCTGCCTTTAAAAAACAGCACACAGCAAAATCAAAGGGGATACAGCACCTTTAATCAGTTCACGTTTCACCAAAAAATGGTCCTTTCTACCTGCTGTGCAACAGCTGTGGCAGTGCCCCATCAAAGCCAAGGAAGCACATCAGAATTGCTCCTCTTCCAGTATTTATTTCTTAAAATTTACTCAAGTGCAAAGAAAGAATAGACTCTCACTTGACTATGTCAGCAGTTAAACTGATGAAAGGCATTTTATATGAACTGAAATCTGACTTACATATATGCACTTTAAGTATTATAAAGATTTGCATTAGTCATAATTGTTTTAATCATTATTTTATATTGCAGCATTCACACTTTAAATGCACCATATTCAAGTATGCTTTACGAGATTAATAACATAGCAATGTACATTAAGCTGGGTAAAACTTATACAGCAATAGGTAGAAATTTCCTCATGAAAAAGAAATATGTAATTAAAATACATTATTAATAAATGAGCAAGTCTATCCCAGTATTAAACTGCTATTTTGTAAGCTGACTAGAAGCACGGAATAATGAAAAAAAAGGAAAGAAAGAAAAAAGATAAAAGAAAGAATTAATGAAGGGAGGTGGAAGAAGGGAAAAAAGACAAAAGAAAGCAAAAGGTTAACTAGATGGCTTTCAAAGATGCCCATTCACCCACACTGCTTCATGAAGCAAAACTCCTTTGTAAAAAGAGAATGGGTACTATCCCTTAATTAAGACGACATTATAATGCATGCATATATAGAGCTGAATTAAAGCAGCTGCTTCTTAATGGAATCAATATTGCCTGTAACACTGAATAATGTTCTTTCGATGTGTGTATGAAGTTACATGTTTTTCCTAACAATTGAGATTTAGAGTTTTAAACGATCTTCTGATGAGACTTCCCCACTGGGCCTCAGAACTTAAATTCTGAGGGAGGAGGACATGATGGCAAGATTGCCAAATTTTCTTGTACTGAGTACTGATGTTGCAGCAAATGAGACGTGTTTTGGGTTTAGGGCAGAAATTAAGATCTGTTTAAGGATTAAGCATCTCTTCTCATCTATTTCAGAAAAGACTCATCTTTGAATTTTAAACTTTTCATAATGGATTTATCATGTTTAGGCATCCAAGTGCTTTACAACAACAGTAAAATTGAATCGGGCTGGATGAGGTGGGCTGGCACCTCTGGAGACTGCCTAGTCCAATCCCTTGCTCAAACCAGGGAAATCCAGAACAGGTTGTTTATGACTCTGTCCAGCTGGGTGTTGAATTTAGCTCCAGAGGTGGAAACTGCACAACTTCTCTGAGCAATATGTGCCAGTGCTCAGACACGCTCACAGGTTTTTTTACTTGGTTTTTAAGTTTAAATCAAATTCCTGTGTTTCAGTTAGTGTCCATGTCAGGCCTCTTGTCCTTTTATTATGTACAACTGAAGTCTGGCTCTGTCTTTACTGTCTCCAATCATATATGCAGTCCCTTTCATAATATTCAAATTGAATTAAATTGAATATAAACCAAAGATTAATCCACAGTCAAGAAACAAAAACTACATACTAAGCTAGAAGTCAGAAAAAAAAAAAGTAATTTCAATTTAGGATTAAAGTAGGGAAATTCAGTGAGACTCCCAAGTTAAGAAGTGATACTTTAGCCCTTCTTTTTGGGAGCTGACTAATTTAGTCTGGCAATGTGCTAGATGTGATGGATTTCAAGGCCTTTCCTTCTCCATTAATCATCATGAACATAAGCCTTCTGTCTGTGTAAACAATACTAATCCTGACTTTGAAGGTACAAAGAGGGAAACACAAACTAACCTTTGCAGAATGTAAAAGATAATTTCTGCAGCTCCCCTTCTTGAACTCCTCAGACACCTATTTACCCTGCACAAAGAAAGGTCCTGCAGGTGCAAGCTGTCTTTTATCAATCATTATCAGTTACATACAGCACATCAGTTTGGAATTCCAGCATCTGCTTTACATGCCAAAAAGCTAAGATTTGAGAATGAACTCAGCATTTGGACTAGGAAACACCACAGAGTCAGAAGTGTTCGGAAGAAAATCCAATCAAGACACAGTAAAAAACCAGCTTATTTTGATTGTCAGACTCTGTGGTTTTTTGCACCTGGGGCAGAGAAACCCCGAGGGAGTACATGGAACAATTTTTTTTTTCTATTATATATCAGTATATACATCTTTGTTGATTGCAGTCAGGCACTTTTGACAGTGAGTATGGAAAAAGCACACTGCCTTGAGGTCCCTGCCCTCTCTGGAAAGTAAAGAAGTGTGACACAACTGGGCTATATAACAAATGGACTAACATTAGAGCAAAAAAGGATATATGGTAGGGTAAAAGTGTTCATATCCTGGACATTTTTAGTCATCAACAGTATTTCTTCTCAGTACAACAGTAAACCTTCCAGAATGAAACTTGTTGGTTTTGAAGTGAACAAATGATAGATTCTTACTGTCAGCTTTTTTCCCCCCTTTCTCTTGAGAAATATTTACATAATATTTACATTCTTCCTAAATAAAAAGGAAGATTCTCAGGCAAGCAAAAAGAGGAAACACAACAATTCCCAGCATTAGTGTATTCCTCTTATTAGAGGAATATATTAATATATTCCTATACTAATATGTAATAGTCATATATTCATATAATTCCTCTTATTAGAGGAATATTATTGTATTCCACTTATTAGAGGAATACTAGAGGAATATATTCTTACATATTATTCCTCTTATTAGAGGAATAGAAGGAAAAAAAAGACATACTTCTGTGCCAGTTGAAACTTCAAACATTGCTCCGCTCCACAGACATCAGCACAGTCTTTGTAAAGCCCAGCATTGATCAGTGATTTCTTGTTAGTAACATGTTGTAGCTAGCATAGAATCAGAGAATGGCTTGGGCTGGAAGGGACCTTAAAGATCATCTAGTTCTAATCTCCCTGTCATGGACAGGGATACCTTCCACCAGATCATGAGTGCTAGTGTTTCCCAAGATAGCAGTTTCATGTTTTCTAAGCTCAACTTCTCTCCAAGGTGCAGTCTTGGGCAGGTAAACATGGTCTCAGTCTGGCATCCTGGAATAACAGCACTGCAACTGGTATGGTAACTAAATACACTGAAATTAGTGTTTGGCCAAGAGGCTTACAAAGAGTCATAATGATTTTCATGGGCATATAAAGTTATTCTGCTGGGTAAAAGCCAAAAGCCAGTCTACAAAATTCATATATTGTGGCATTTGCCCAACAAGCCTGCACCTCTAAAATGATTAACACTATATTCCTGAAGAACAACAACAAAAAAAAGATGAATGAAAATCACTAAAAACAGTAATTCTACCACTGGTATTTGACATCACTTCTCACAGAGGGTTTTGCAGGAAACAAAGTGTGCTGCCAAAAGTGACCCTTAGGAAGTCATCCAATTTTCAGTTAAATTCAAATATTGTTTATTCTAGTCATTAACTTAAGGTGTGCTTGGGAAATACCATGGAAGAGATACACTGAGAACAAAAATACAAGTAAACTTCTCCAGCTATACTCTTTCTATATAAAGTTGTTCTCTTAATTCTTACATAGTTCCTTCACATGACGATGTATTCCAAACACTGTTCCCTCTTCTTCCAAAATGAGGGACCATGTGTGAAAAAATTACACAATAGAAGAAAGACTATTTAAGGAAGCACTACAAAACACTTTAAGTAGATATCACTTTTAGTATTTCTCAATACTTGTTGCTTAGGTTACAACAGCTACATGATTTTAGACGAGTCCAAAACTTCCTATAAAGGGATGCACTGGCATTCTTCTTCCTAACAGACAGGAATGTAAAAAGTGAACAGACAGCACAGATGTATTAACATCATTCTGGGACATTTCAGTAGTGTTTGAAATGTTAGCAGCAAAAAACGATAAAGAAGCCCTGCATTTTAAAGTTATACTTTTCGATATAAACTTAAGCTTTCTTCAATGCTTTTATCATCTTAAACCAACTGATTTAAAGAGTTCTATAAAGGAGCACAGAAAGTCACATTTTCCTTAACTGTATTCCAAACCAGTGCGGCGCAGCCCCGGCCCGGAACTTGGGCACGCGGTGCAGCCCGGCCCCGGGTGCTCAGGCCCAGCCCTGGGAGTGGAAAGGAGAGAGAGAGAGGGAGCTTTGCCGGCACGGACTGTGCCCTCATGGGAGATGAGAGGGGGAGCCCCGGAGCACACAGAGGAGAAGGACAACTCTAAACCTGGGCAGATGGAGCTCGATTAGCCCTGTAAGGCCATCCATCTAAGAGAAGGTCACTCTAATTAAACCTACGTC
This sequence comes from Manacus vitellinus, assembly GCF_001715985.3. Taxonomy (NCBI): domain Eukaryota; kingdom Metazoa; phylum Chordata; class Aves; order Passeriformes; family Pipridae; genus Manacus; species Manacus vitellinus. The sequence goes on from NW_021939256.1 coordinate 9,057,847, forward strand.
CTGAGGACCTCGCTGCCACCGTCCAAGCTCGCTCGGCCCTGGCAGATGAACTTTAGGATTAAAGGGTGGGTTCAGTTCCGCGCACACTGTGTCTCACCTAAAACATCCATTGCGCAGGCTCGAAGGCCTTACCCACATCTGCAAAGCCCTGCAGCGACATCTACAAATGCAGTCACACAAAGATCAAAAGACAAAGGCATATACACCTGCCTCCAAAGGTGTACCCAAATTAACTCTAGCATGCTGGAACATCAGAACCATGCTCGATTCTGCAGATAGCGGATGTTTTTGCAACGACCTGAGTGTCGTTCTGCCCTAATTTGCCCATGAACTGTCACATCTCAATATCAACATTGCTGCTCTCAGTGAAGTTCGTCTCCACAAGGAAGGCAGACACAGAGAACATGGTGCCAGTTACACACTCCTTAGGTCAGGTAAGCCCAGAACCGAAAAGCATCTCTCAGGAGTCGGTTTCATGATTAAAAACTCTGTTGTTCCTAAACTCGAAAATCTGCTGACAGGTCATTCTGACCGCATTATCTCCCTACGCCTTCCACTACACAACAACCAACACATTGTCCTCTTTAGTATATATGCCCCAACTCTCCAAGCTGACCCTGCTGAAAAAGATATATTTTACACTGACCTGCACCACCTTACCCAAAAGGTTCCTGCAGATGATAAGATCATTATCCTTGGTGATTTCAATGCCAGAGTAGGAAAGAATTTTGAAGCCTGGAAAGGAATGTTAGGCAAGCATGGTGTTGGAAGCTGCAATGATAATAGTCGACTTCTGCTAGAATTCTGTGCGGAACAACAGCTCACCATCACTAACACTATCTTTCAGCAGAAAAATAGTCTGAAGACAACATGGATGCATCCCAGATCCAAACATTGGCACCTCATCGATTATGTCTTGGTGCGACGGAGAGATGTTCGCGATGTCCACCACACCCATGTGATGCCCAGCACAGAATGCCAAACAGACCATCGACTGGTGCGCTGTAAACTTAACCTCAGTCTTAAATTCAAACCTAAAAGGGGCAGTATCCCAAGAAGGAGACTCCAAGTTAACAATCTCCAGTCAGCCACAGTGAGAAACAAATTCCAGGCTAATCTTCAAACTAGGCTCAAAAACCACTCCATGGATTCTACAGATACCTCTCCTAAAACACTTTGGCACCATATTAAAAACAGCATCCTGCAGTCCTCTGAAGAATCCTTGGGGTTCTCCCTCAAGAAGAACAAGGACTGGTTCAATGAAAACAATCAAGAGATCCAGGAATTGTTGAGGAAGAAGAGAACCGCCCACCAAGCACACCTTGCACTGCCATCCTGTCACGTAAGAAAAGCAGCCTTTCGCCTTGCATGCAGCAAGCTCCAACAGAAACTCCATGACATACAGAACAAGTGGTGGATCAATCTAGCTGAAAAAACACAATTATGTGCAGACACAGGTGATCACAGGATTCTATGAAGCACTGAAAACAGCGTACAGGCCTACATACCAAGCCCAAAGTCCTCTACTCAGCGCTGATGGTCAAATGCTTCTGACAGATAAAACCTCCATTCTGAATCAATAGTCTGAACACTTTCAGACTCTTTTCAGTACTAGCTATGTAGTTCAAGACTCAGCAATTCAGTCCATCACACAACAACTGGTGAAGTATGAGTTGGTCTACTCTGGCCTCCGATCGGGATGTCTGGAGACACACCATCTATAACGCTGTTGATGCTTTTGAGAAAGCACGCAGGATCACTCTCAAGGAGAAAAGACAACGCAGAAAGATTCATGCCTTGCAGAATACACCACCTAAGGAGTCTTTCTGCTGTGCCTTTTGCAACCAGACGTGCCTCTCTCGTATTAGCTTTTTAGCCACCAGCGCGCTTGTAACAAATGTGGGTAGAGCCCTTCCCAAATCTTCATTCGCGGAGCCTAGCCATGAAAAAATGATGATTCCAAACCATCCCAAATCCTCGATGAATAGTACATTAAAAGCTTCCTCCCCTCCTCAGGAAGGACTGACTTAAGAGCAGAAACCAGTAGGAAAAATAAAACCCCACTATGCTTTAAATTCAGCAACTAAATTAAAATAGTTCTTAAGCAAAGTGGGAGAAGAAAGCGTGTCCATTCAAAGCAAAGACAAGACTGGATGAAGGGCTTTCTTGCAGCGTTCCAGTCTCCTTAAACTCCTTGCGTGTTGGCTAGAAAAGAATCAAATCAAACAGCCTGAAAATAAAAGCTGATTGAATCAAGATCTGTGTCTTTTGTCTACTGAGGGATGTATCCCAACATCAAATGATTTTATGAAAAAAAATGCATCTGTCACTTTTAATTCACTAAGCTGCCTTAAAAACAACACTTTTTTCTAATTTTCTTCATTGTAATTACACCGTGACAGACATTAAAACTAAATTCTTAATACATTTTTCAGATATTTATCGCTCTTCAGCATGCTCAGCCTGTCTCTAACATTTCAGATGGACTCCACCCCACAGTAATGTGCATGCCAATAAAGAATTCACTTTCATCTCTTGAATTTATGCTTGTTAAGACAAATTAATGAAAGACTCTATTCTTTAACTACTGGCTAAACAAAGCCAAAGTCAGCACTAGAAAGCAAACCAATACAACACTTCATTAAATGTGCTTTTTATTTCTTTTTGTTTCAAGTATGTCTGCTGCTATGTGAAATTTAGGGTTATACAATCTCCTTTCAAACCTCACAGTAAAGAATGTGCTTAAGTCACAAGTTCATATCTCCCATTTGAAGTGGACCTGAGAAAGGTGCAGGGAAGAGATATAATTACAAATCCCTTTAAGTACAGAGCTCACTCTTCCAAAATATTGATTGAAAATGCTGTTTTGTGTCTCTGCTCATTCATCTCAGATAATGAGCAAAGATTCCTTCCAAATTAACAGTAATTCTCTTCTAATCCCTCTATTCTTCTTTTTTTCCTCTTCAGCACAGTGATAGCGAGAACTCCTTTGAATTCTGAATCCCACCTTATTACAGCAATTCTTAAAGAGAAACATAGTGAAATTGCCAGTGTAATGCCCAGACTTTTCTCCTCTCTGACTTAATAGGTGGATAGCTAAGCAGAATGCACACTGATCCTATTTTTCCCCTTCTTAAAATTCTCAGGCAAAAATACATCTACAAAAATTTATTAAATCATAATAAGAATAAAATAGATTCAAGAATAAAATAATAAAAATATTTGGGGGCATAAGCTTCATTTGACCTAAAAATGTCAGGTCTGTCATTGACAACCAGTTGTCACTTGTGTGATGGCAGGGAAAGACAATCATATAAAGTCTGAATAGTAAGATGAAGGTGCTGGATTTATTCAGGTTTGACCACCTACATTTCTTATTTATCAGTAACTATGTAAATGAGAAATGCAGTTGAACAACCACATTTTATTTATAAAAAATATCTTTAGGTGATTTTATTCCATTTTGCTGATTGCTCTACAATTCAATGACCACATTGGTAATTATTGGTAATCCTCATATGAACTAAGCATGTTTCTGTGACTGTATTGTTGGTCAGCACCCCATTAGCGGGAGTTACCTAGGACTGTATGGATATAGGATATCAGGATAACACTCACACTGAAGAAGATAGTGCAGAGACAATTTGGAGACAGGGGTGTTTTACAGCTCCTTGTGTTAGACAGGTTGAAGCAAGGTTGCTGAGGTCTGGTCTGTGAGCATCAGGTTCCACATGGAAGCAGCTAAAATACTTCCAGACCCAAATCGGTCCTCAAAGTATCACAGGCACCTCTGCACAACACTTCTCCAGTAAGTGAACTGAACCGAAACCATCTGTGCACAACTGGTGTAGAAGTCTATGTATCTATGGAATAATTAGTTCACGAACAAGATAAATCCATCATGGGCAGTTAATGGTTTCTGACGTAGAAAGAAGTTAAAAGTATACTAGGTGTACAGATTTCAAGCACTTGAAATTTCAAGAAATGCCAGAATTAAGATTCCTGTAGAGAACTTTATTCAGCCTACTTTGTGCACAAACTTAACTATGTCAAAATCAATTTTAAGAAACATTTCTGAGCTTTGGACTATTACCTCATTCAAAGCAAGTGTTGGAAAATACTGTCTAGAAAGCACTCCCTCAGTGTGTGTGTGTGGTCCTAGGATCCTTTTAGTGCAAACATCCTGTGAAGACAGAATATTTCATCTCCTGCAGGATGATGTTCATCAGTATAGTAAGTGCTTCACAGATCCGAACACATTTTCGGCACACCAATGCGGTAAAGAAACTCTGTTATGCAGAGAATTTGGGGCTTCCACTAGGTCTGGGTGTCACATTTGAGACATCTGATAATCTGATTTGTATTTGAGGAATTTGAGAATACTTTTTGATACAATAGTATTTCAAGTTTAGATTTAGCTCTGTGTAGTCTTATTTCCAGTGTCTGGAAAACCTGGCTTTACAAACATTATATTCGTTTAAGAGTTAGACTCGATGATCCTTGTGGGTCTCTTCCAACTCAGAATATTCTGTGTTATCTGTGATTACCTTTTTTTGCTTGGTTGGTTGGCTTGTTTTGTTTTTGAGCTGATATCCTTGTTTCATTTAAAAAATAAGAAAAGGGTGTGTGTAAAAAAAATCCTACATCATGCGTAAGTGGAATGAAACTGCCAGGTGCATCATACTGGATCTTGCCATTTAATTTAACAGAATAAATCCCTCTCCTGTTAACTGTTTACACACTCTTAAGCAACAAACAAACCTACAAATAATCTCTGGTTTATAGTTGAACTCACACTGTCAGAAGTTGCTTCACCAGACATGATTTAAAAAGTTCAGGACATCATTGCAACAATACTTGGAGCTTGAAGAAGGAAGAGATATTTCAGATGAACAATAATTCAGGTTGATATATCTAGAGTTACTTGGCAGATCAGTTTTGATATCCTTGAGCTTCCACAAAACACCACCTACCTCCATTATGCAGAGTTTGGTCATCCCCTAATCTATTCTCTGGATTTGGGACAACGTCTCTCTTTATCCCTGTTTCCTCAACAGCAGCACTGATCAAATGTCACAAAACTCCAAAACTTTCTCATCACCCTACTGAACTCTTAGAGAATGATCAGCATCCTGCTGCTCTTCACACCAAATTCTGGCAAGTGAAGATTAGGAGATGGGGAGAGACAACAGACCTCTGATCTGCTCTAGGCCACTGTTCCTCCAGGCTCCTGCTCCTATAACCTCCCACTTGTCCTGGAATGGCATCTTTAGCTCCAAGCATCTAGTCAAAAATCATTTCACCCTGTTTTGGGGCTGGTATCCTTACGCCCGGGAGAATGCTGCAAGCAGCAAGCGTTAACACTTTGATTATCGTTACCATCCAGAACAACCTCTGCTTGTAAAATGAAAGGCTGTTAAACAAAATAGGGTCAATTACTTATTTGTGTCCACATAAAACTAAACTATGAAAAGCGTAACCCATGAAAGCACTCCTGCTCTTCATAAAATCTAAAATCTGTTTCTAGGATTGTAATTTTTGTTTCATAGTTGTAACTGGGAATGAATTTTAACTAATCTCATCCCTTCTGACTGTTCAAGGCCAAAGGGCAGTCTTTCACTTTTCATACAGTACAAATTACGAAAAAAAAAAATAAAATACCTAAAATGCTTTATCGGTGTATAAAATAAAGTGGATCTAAAATACACACATTTTGATTCACTACTTGAACCAGAGAAATGTATGTTAGCACAAAGTGCAAAAGCAACAGAAAAGCTCAAAAGTCAGTAATTCACATATTGCAGTTAAATAGCAGAAAAAAAAAAGTAAGCAATAGTTCAGTTAAATGAGGACAGCTGCTTGCTACTGTGTAAGAAAATCTCAGAGCTTGACAAAATCAACACTGCAGTACTGTAGCTGATACAAACCTGTAAAATATTATTTCACAACTGCATAATAAATAGTACTAAACTGTTTTATATCTTCACAATAAAGTGCTCAGGCGCCAAAATACCACTCTGTGTGAACCTCCAAGAGCTCCACTTTTGCGTATCAACTTGTGAAAGAGCTTCTAACTTGGTTACATAAATAGGTTGCCTACAATGGATCCAATCCAAGGGATCTTACAAAAAGAAATAAAATATGAAGTGGTGAGAGAAAGAATCAACATTGCTGGTACAAGCACTAAAAAAATAAAGTCTATTCTTTCCCGCCTTCCTTAATCTCATTTCAAGTTTAACATACAGAAAGACTCAGAGCCAGAATGCTTATCCAAACTACATAAATCTCTAGACAAACTGTGCAGACTATATGGCCTTGTCCCCATAAAACCTTGCAATTCTTCCTAATGCTGCTTTTCAGAAGGAAAAGCTAGTACAGAGTTATCTTTTTGCAGCAATTTTCAATCAATCTTTTTGTACCACATCTTTCCTTAGAAGAATGAATCTCCTTCCTTGTAATGTGTTTATTAAATAAAATGGAAATGGAAACAAGCCCCCCAAACCCTACAGTAACTGGGTACCCCACACTGCTGCTGTGGCCACCTCTGAGAAAGACCCAATTAATTCCCCTATTCCCTTCCTGAATTCCTGAGCAGGGTCAGAGGGAGGGAACACCATTTACTACCATGTAACCTATTTCAGGCAGCCGGTCCAGCTTACAATATAAACATGGTAACACCTTGAGAAGGTCAATCAGACGATTGCATTAGCAAAGCAATTAATTTTGGTTGACCACAGGCATACTGCCCTTTCACTCTACTTTCCTCCCATCCTACCCTTACCTTCTGGAAGGAAACACCAGGAGGAGTTTTCACTCCTTCTCTGAGCAGAAATTTTCAAAAGGTGAGAGATGGGATTTTCTTGTCTTCTTTATTTTTGGGATGATTTCCAACATGATATTTTATTTATATGTTGCCAAAAGAAACACGTTTTAGTTTTCTCATTAGTCAAAGGGCTTTAAGAACACGCTTGAAGGAAATGATTCAACTAACAAAACAAGCAAAACCTTTCCATGCACTTTACATGCTACATGAAAAGTGGTCACTCCACGGAAGCAGAACCTGTAGAGCTAACTGTTCAATCTAAGGCATGTTTACCACTTCCTTAAAAATTCTAATTCTTAAATGAATGTAGAAAAGTTGTAGATCTTCTACATCTTTCTATGTATCTATTATTTTTCACTAAGAAGTGATATTTAGGGAAAAGGAAAAAAAAATAATGACATGCTTTATACTCTTGAGATTCAACGCTCTCATTTCTTTTGAGGGTTTAATTACATGACATTTCATAAAGCTGGAGAGTTAAATGTAAACCAGAGACACAGCGAGGCACTGGAGTCCCAGGTGGATTTCCAAGGTCGCACCAATCTTGCCTGCCCTCAGAGCCCTCAAGAGCTATAAAGCTGAAATCAGATATTGCTGCCTTTACCTCCTGTCTTCTTTCACCACCTTTTTTTCTTAAATCTAGACTGCCAACTTTAACAAGGCTTCTGTATGCAGCATACACTGCACACATTTCTCATCTAATTGACATGAAGAATATCAAGTTTATAGAATTAAGAACACAAAGATTAGTTATATATTATATGGTGGTAGTGGATCAAGGGTTGGACTTGATGATCTCGGAGGTCCTTTCCAACCCGGCTGATTCTATGAGTCTATGATTCTCCATGTGTCGGGCTGCCATGGTGCTTTCCTCCTGTATCTCTTGTACTGCATGGTTTCTTGCACAACCAGTCACAAACACCCCAGATTTAGCAAGGTCAGTCGTGACCTATGCAAAGAGTTGTGCCTTCCAAATAGGGTAAAATTTTCCCTTTGGTTTTCCAAATCCATCTACATTAGCACCTACAATTATGATAAGGTAAATAAATTTCAAAGAGCTAGAAGATTAGGAAATATTCAAATGCATTATTAAAGTGTAAATTACTTCTTCCAGGTCACTTCTACAGTCAAACAATGCTTTTTTTTTTTCTCCCTGCATCTTTCAGTAATGCCTTTTGGTATTTTTGTGCACATATTTTTGCTTATAGATATAAAACATGTATACAGATGAATATCTGCAAATAAACATACATAACTGTATGTATCTGAATTTACATATCCCTCTTTTAAAATTCTTACAGTATCATAAAAAGTACCATGGCCACTTCATGATAAATGCCTTCATGAGTGTATAATTACTTTAAAAAGGGATTGCTATTTATTTTTACAAGATATTTCAAATAATATTTTCAAAGTCCATGTTTGATTTTACTGGCTAAAGCAAACATCTGATTGATGTATCATTAAGTGAATCATTCATCATTGATGAATCAATAAGCAAACAACAGTGAGCAGAAGACTGAAGTAATGCACATGATCTCCCTTTTCCTGTCTTTTTCTGAATGATTTACTGTCATGGTTTTAGCTCTTAAAAGCCGATTTCAAGCCCTCCCACAAATTTGCTCCAATGTGAGAGAAGTTTCATACCGGCAGACACATGCAACATGGGGAAATATATCAAAATTTATTGCTAATAGAATAGAAAATTATAAAGCAATATATGTAACAATCTTAACTAACTCTCCTGTGATAAAACAATACATTTATACAGACCACCTCTCCTTTCTCCCCATAAAGTCCAGGAGGAAGAAGAAGAAGTCTTTTCACTTTCAGGCCACTGGTCTTTCAAATTAATTTCTGCGGCGCTTGGAAGTGTCTCTTATCTTTAAGGCAGCAATTCCGATTCGCCGTAGCTGGGAAATCTCTCTCTCTCTCCATCAAAGTGCGGGGGGGGTTTCTTTCACCCCCACTCAGCCCTTCGATTCCAATGGGGGGTCTCACCCATGGGCTTCGAAGGAAACATCTCGTTATCACTATGGTCGATGCTCACGGAGAACAGGGAGTTAAAGCTCAAAGTCTTTATCCTCTGCTCCGTGGAGGTTTCCTTCCATGGGAGTTCCAGGGAGTCCCTTAAGCAGGGTTCCACCCCTCCTTTCCCGGGTCAAAAAGGGTTCTGGGGGTTTTCTGACTCAGTTCTTGCCCCAGATTAGCTATAAAAAAAGCCATAATGGAAATGTCAAAAGTGTAAATAATATGAATCTAGGCTTCCTAATAAGTTGAAGTACCTTCTCATTAATTTTTATTTTTCAGGAGAGAGAATGATAGTAGTAGAGCTATATAGACAAGGTAATTAACTTAAATTATGGCAGTCTCTGTTAGTATAGCAGAAAACAGATGCTAAAAAGGGACAGGCCTTTCCTTTGGACAATTTCCAGCAGTTATGAGCTGATGGTCTCTTCCCCTCCAACCTTCACACGTATCAAGAAACTAGATTCTTCCATTGAAACTTAAAGCCAGGATCCTAAATTATCTCTTCCTTTCCATGAGACAGAAGCTTCTTTGATTAATGACACAAATTAACTAGAATACCAGAAGAGGCAGTTACTACAAGAAACATCATCAAAGTACACACAACTAAATTTCACTGACAGCACTGACAAAAAAAGGCACTGTCACACCTTGACAGGCCTGGTAAGGATGTCCTGGTGTTTTGAGGTAAAAACTATAATGAAAAATCACAATCTACATTAATTTCAGGAAAAAACTTTGCAGACCATCCTTCTTCTACTTATTGGTTTTACTAATGGAAGGGACAATCTAGGTAACTAAGGCTGATTTTCACTTAATTACTCCAGACGCCACTTGAGTCTGCTGTTCAATCTCACATGAGATATCAAGTGATGGTTGCTTGTTGCTGTCTACATGACTTATCAGTACTCAGTGCTGGAAAGCAGGATTTCATGTTACATGACCTGTCTCATAGGAAGTAAGAAGCCTGGCAGAACAAAGGGCAACATGAATACAGCACTAATAAACACAATTTTAATTTCAAGGTAATTTAGTTTGTTTTTTTTTTTTCTTTTTCCAAAGTGCAATAGAACAGTCTGAGGTACAGAGTTAGCTGCCATTTTCACAAGTCGCTTTTTGCTTAAGGGGAAGCAAGACTTCTGGAGAAGAGCTTTATATTTTGATAGTCTTGTCTACAACTGTCTAGCCAGTACAGTGCAAGCTGCACTAGGCTATGAAAAAAAATAAAACACACTGAGAAAAGGCAGGACCCAATGAGCCCTCCACTGTATTAGGAATACACACAGGGCAACAAAACTTCTGTTTCTTTGGAGGCAAACTGGGCACAGTTCAAACCTGTCGGAAGGGACAGAACAGGCTAGGCACAGTAATCAGGATGAAAGAAAGGAATTCTGCCTTCTTTCCCAGCCAACATCTCTAATGCACTAGAGATCTTCACTGTCCTTGTATTTTACATCTCAAAAACTGACTAAAACTGGATTCAAAGAATAGGCATCCATTTTCTTTTACCTTCAGCAATGAGATTTATTCAATACCATTGCTCCTGAATAGAAATAAGTTAAATGTTAAATAAAATGGAACCTAGCTCTAACCTGTGTCTCATAACACACACTAATAACTTTTGGACTGTTATACTTTAGTCAGATAAAGGAAAGAAATCCTGTAACAACCTTAATCCAGCTTCATACATGAGTACTTAGAAAAAGGTATACGAATTCCTGAGGATATCCACCCCACCCTCTCTCTGACGCACTCTAATACAAATATTATGCCTGTTATACATTGTGCCAATATTTTGAAAGCATTTACAAGTTCATTGGCTTGCTTTAGAGGAATTTCACACTTTCTTCCCAGCACTCATCTCTCTAAGTATTAGCTGGTTTTAGGTACCTAAGTGGCTATCTGGCTACACTCCTAGAATATATGAACAAAAACTGGGCTTTGCTCTGCAGAGTTTTCTTGAGTCTCTATCAATCACTCAGTAGGCCTTCTTCATCTAGCTAAGTTAGGTGTGTAATGTTGAATAGGATAAATACTTCTGCTCTACTCCTTTTTCCAAAGAAGAGAAGAAAAACATTAACTAAGAAATTTTCTTATCTTCCCTTTCTCTACCCAGTCTCTAATAAACCCAGTGGCATCTCCCAAGAAATAACTCCAGAAACACAGTGATAGGACACACTCTCACAGTATGAGCACTTTCCTAAGGCAGTAGATTAGTAGAGTTGCTTCCCTGTGCTGCCTGTTACAGTGGGAATATTGCTTTGTAAAAGCAAAATGGTGTCCACAATTTTGATTTCCTGGATTTTATCTGCTGAAAGTAATGGTGATGTAAAGAGGATGCGAACCATCAAGGACAGGGAATTAAAAATTGAAATTTTCTTCTTTTTTTGGCTAAAAGCTCTCTGAATTTCATTTGACTGGAAAAATAAGAAAAAAAAAGAAATTATTTCCAAAAATGTAGCATGCAATGTTCTTCATTAGCAGCAAGAAGAACATAGATTTAAAATTCTTTCAAGTTATTAGAGCATATAAAAAAGTTCTCAAACGCAATGTGGTTCTTATTGGGAACACAAGTGTTGGGGGAAAAGTAGAAATGCCAAAAAAAAACACCACTGTATTTAGAGAAATCACAGTCCTATATATCATGTATGAAGCATATAGCAAGATATCTACTGGCATTTCATTATGTTTAGTAATGTGTTTGTGTTCTCACAGGATGATCCAGCAATCAGCTGTTTTAATCTTTAGACTTTTTCTTTTAAACTTATAAATAAACATGAAAGAACACTATTGAAAAATGAACTCTTCAGCTATAGCAGCACTGCATTCCCTTGCCTATTTTTGATGAATTTTTCCAAAGACTTTGGAGCATTTACATAAAAAAGCTCATGTTTTACGGTTCCTTTTGCAAAGAAAAATGGCCAGTAAATGTCAATACAACCATGCAGGAAAAATAGTTGATAAATACTAATGTATTTATCAAGATTGCTGTGGTTTTGTGTGCTTGAACATTACAAGTGACAGTCAAATAAATATGAAAGACTCTTAATGTTTTTTATTATTTAAGATTCTGGACCAAATTTGTGTGTTTCACACTGATGTCAAGAGTTAATTTCTACTCATGTCAGTATAATAAACAAAAGCACAATCACGTCCATCAGATTTTAATCTAATTCGAAATAAAACTTTGCAAATTACCACTAGTAAGAACCATCCTGGTTTACAACATTCAAAGACAGAACCGTGCTGGCTTGGTCATGATGCACACACATCATGCCTGTATGCTGCAGCAGCTGTTTCAAGGGACATTTGCAATCAGAAGGAACAGTATTTCTTGCACCATCACCTTATAAGGAGCAGGTCCCATAACTCCATAGCAATCTGTTTAACTACAAGCTGAGGTCTGGAGCGAAGTCATTAGCAGACAATCTCCTCCAAGCTTTTGAGTAAAATTTAAAAATATTATACCTCTTACATGCAGATATCATTCTGAAAATGCAAAGAATCCAGTACTACATTTTCTTTCTAATAATTCAATGTTATTTAAGCTTGTCTTACAATTTAGAACATTGGGGTTCATCATGCTCTCCCTCAGTTTTGCAGGCAAAAAACTGCTGCTGAAAACACATGCTGGAAAACCCAGCAACCTGGCTACAAAGAAGTATCCTAGGAGCTTACTTTCACCTTAATTCATACATATGTTTAATTCAAAGGCCAACATCATCACTGCCATGCCCCTCCATAGGCTTGGGAAGAAATAATATTTTAAGACATTGTGTCAGAGCCCATGCATTGATTATGGTGCTGAAGCTGTGCTCAGGTATCCATCATTTCCCCTGGATCCACTCTGACCTGGTGCATTGCTCTTCACTGTGCCATGCACAAAGGCTAGAGCAGCCACAACATTCCTCTGATTCCCTGACAGTTACAAGTGCAGAATGGGGGAAGAACCCATAAGTCACAGACAAAACACATAATGCCTTATTCACATTGACTGCATACCAAGAAATTTCAGATTCTTGAGGGTAAACATTAGTTATTCTTCAAGTACCCATGGGGTACTTGAGCACCGCACATTTAGTTTATTACAAATATGAAGCCTTCATCTCTCAAGTTAACATTGTTTTCCTGACTCAAATATATCAAATATATATATAGTACCTGGTATTGTCTGAAGTTCTGGACCAAACATAATTGCACAGGAGGACTGAATCTGGAATGTCTGTGAGAAAAAGCTCAAGAAGGTTTGGCTATTTTTCATGCAATCAATAACAACTGATTTGGCACCAAATATGCAGTTTTATAATGTGTTTTCCAACAAGGCTGTCAAGCCCCTAGTCCTGAGCAAGCTGTGGCAGAGTTGCCCCTGTCCATGGTACTTGATCAACGACCTCAGGGCCAACACGGGTCACCACGTGCAATGATTTTGCCTTTAGGTGGCACATCCAACTACACAGAGGTTATGTCACATTTGGAAGGACACGCACTACGTTTTTGTTGGTGAAAAACTGGCTTTGCTGGCGTGGACTAGTGAACAGGATTCGGGCTTGCTTTCCTGAAAGACCTACCCAGGTCTGTCTTCTACCGAGGCTAAAACCCCTTGAAATGACAATTCTGCCATCCATGAATGCCAGTTGGAAAGCAACTAAGCCTAGCCTTTGAAAATGCAAGGCTCTTGGGTAATATTGAGTCCAAGTGGAACAAAGTACAGAACATGGGTCTTTTTCTGACTGAGTCCTGTGGGGCAGGAAGACCCACATCCTGACAAGTCTGATAGTCCCAAGTATGCCAGGACAGTTGTATGTACTGCAAATCCAGTTCCATCACAAGATTGTGTTGGGTTCTCTCTTGCTCTGGGAGTCTAGCTAACTAGCTAACCTAAGACAAGGTACTGGAATTAGGTGAGACAAATCCTGCTCTGTAATCCAGCTAAAAGGGATTATTTCAAATGATACTTCCTACATCTTTAACCATCATTATATATTCCAAAGGATTGATATAAAGACAGGATTCCAATACACATTTCTGATAAACATTTACTTCTCAATCAGGTCTTGCTCTACGAATTCATGATACAGATGTTACACAAGAACTCAGCATTAGAACACTAAATTCAAAAAAATTTTAGGTCAGTTCTTTGTATGCAAAACCCAAACAATTTCAGTCTCAGTGTAACTTTTTTAGTAGTCACACCATCAAATAACATTACTGTAGCTAAAGACTGGAATAAAGCAACACCAGAAATTTTCTACTTCTAGTCAATAAAGCACTAGTTTCTTACGTGTTTTCAGCATTTAAAGTAAACCATCATGACACTAAAACTGAAGGCTCACTATATATGGGTCAGGCTGCTTGTTACTAAAATTGCCTGATAGTTCCCATCAAAACACTCCTGGGTTTACTTGTCCATAGTTTCTTCAAGTTTTGAGTTTGGACCAAAACTTTCTCAGTGGTGTTTGAAACACAAGACCTTCTTTTTTCATAAAAAATTTTCAACACTTATTATATTTGGGGTGGGTTTCTGCAAGGCAGGAGGGAAAATGAGGAAGAGAACTTCTCAGTGGAATTAAAAATATTGTTGAAAATATTTCTGGACACTGGAATATTTCTTGACTTTGAGCTCTTTGGAAAACTCATGTCAGTGAAAAAGTTCATACAGACAACATTAAAATGTGTCCAAAATTTGTATGACTATAAGGTTTTGAAATAATCGTGTTGTTCGACACTTACAATTGCCTTTACTGAACATAAGCAATCAGTTGAAACCTCTGAATACTCCATTCTTGGAGTGCAAAATATCCCCATAATGTTCTCAGCTGCTGCCCACCAAGGAAGGCCATGGTACCTAGAGTAAGAGAAGGCAGCTTGTGAGGGTTTTTTGGTTCTGTTTGAAAGAACCTATCTTATTACTCAGATGGTGAGGAGAAGAATTCTGATCTGAATACTAAAGGAAACAAAATTTAAACCTAGAGACATTCAAGGAAGTGAAAGAGGGAGGAACTATGACAGAAAACCTGATGAGTGTCTGACAGTTATGAAGAAAGATGAAGTGACTAGGATAAATGAGGGAAATAATGGGAAAGACTAATAGCTATTTGTCTGGAGGGAACACACAGATTAGGGTTGATGTCAGTGATGTTGAGGAAAGAAATGTGCTGGAGATAAGATACCAAAGCTGTGACTACATACTTGATAGTGACGCTGCAACACTCTCCCTTACTTGTTTGTCTCAGGTCAAAATCAGGATTTTGCTGGTACAGGAGTTTGTGTCCCACCATTGAGAACTGGAGTAATTCAACAGTACTAAAACAGTGAAATTCAAAACAATAGCAAAATACCCACCTTTTCACACCCATTTTTCAGATGAACACATTCCTCTGTCAAGTTCATTACACTATCACACAAGCAGAGAACCCAGGACAGACAGTGCAGAGGTGGGAAGAGGTGACAGGAAGAATAAGCATTTAAGCCAGCTTAAACTGGTGATGAAAATAATGTAAATGAAGTTATGAATATTACTGAATGGATTGATTATGTAAATAAACTGATAGACTGATGTAGGTTAAAGGAAGTTGATGTGGAAAGCAAGAAAATAGACAGATCAGAGAAAGAAAACTAGGACAGGCTGGGCAAGAGTCTGAGTAGGAAACAAAACCTAAGAGTAAAGATTAAAAAGAAATAAACAGAAAGTACCATATCAAGTTTGAAAAGCCGACCCAAGGACAAGCCTCAAAACAGCATTTAGAGGTACTGAATCTTTCTGAATTCAGAATGTCTTTTTCTAGTGCCTCATTTCCTTATCTACCACACAAAGATAATGCTGCCCTTTCAGCTCTTGGATAACATTTAGTGACAAACTGTAGAAAAATCCATGAGCAAAGCAAACATTTTATAAGTTTGCCTAGTGTGAAATAAATCCCAAAGCCTTGGGAAGGACCGAAGATAATACAAGCTATTTAAAAGATGTTCAATAAGTGCACAGGTGCCATGGTGCTCATTAGCTGAAGCAGAGCAGCTGCAGAAAAAGCCGTACCACTGTGCGATCAAAGGACGGATCAGCTGCCACACAAAGGGGGCATGCATGCCTGCAAAGTAAGCTCATACAGGTATTTTTAATTTTCAAGAGTTTTATTTGTCAACATTAACAGTATTCTTAGTGCTTTTGTCCATAATCATCTTAGAGAGTAAAAAACCACATTGATCACAAGCACACATAAAAGAATATTCTTATCAACCAATAAATCTAGTTAAATCATATTACAATCAATGTTCCCATCATCAATATTGGCCTAAATACTAAAGCAAGCTTACTGAATTTTGGGAGTTTCGAAATCCTGTTTAAAAGCTGCTGCTTTAAAAGTAAAATTTTTGCCCTCTGAGTCGGTTTTGCCTGAGTGAGAAACAGTATCTGCTTCCAAGACTGCTCCCTGCATGCCAGGGCAGGCTACTGAGATTTGGAACACCCAGGTGAAAGTCTGCAGATAGGGACCCTTGTTACTATAGATACTTGAAACTCATCAGGAGTAAATGCTGTGAAACCACGCTGTACCCAAAGTCAATTTGGAGCATAACTTGAAAAATCACAGAGGTGTCTGTGAAGAAGGGATTTGGAGTACAAAATTAGGAAGTCAGGGGGGTTGAGGGGGGCCAGGATCAGAGACAGGCGAGACAGAGGAAGTCAAGATCCTTTAAGCTGGTGATAACATATAGAAGCAGGAAGGTTAAGTAGGAGGAAACAGGATATTGCCCAGTCTTGGCAGAAGCCTTTAAGACCCCACCTGTCACTTAAATAAACCTGCTTTAAAAACACGCAATAGATACAGCAAATCCTGAGTAGCACTTTAGTGACTCAAGTCAATGTGCTGTAACAGCAGAGCCATTAAATGGCAGTCCCCACAGCACACAACAGTATTTTTAGAGTTTCTTCTCCATTTCAGGGAACTTTGATGACAAAAGAAAAAAACAGTAAACTCCAAAAGAAAGTCTGTCCATCTCAGCCTTTCTTAAAGGCAATCCTTAGGATCTACCTTTAAACAGTAATCTTTCCTTTGGGATGGCAACATTTTTGGAGACCCCCTCAGTAGCTCACATACCATTTTCCTTTCAGACCTGATACATCATGGAGCCCCTCAGTCACAAGTCTTAAACTCCTCCTATCTATATTCTCTTTCATCCAGAAATTTTTAGATTATTGAGCAAATTCAGCATCACTATACGACCCCTATCCTATAACTTACTGCTTTTAGGAAATAGCAATCTGTGGAACTGAAACACTCCAGCCTTGGTTTTAAGGACCTCCCTGTGGTCCTCTTGACTCCTATATACCCTGAATACCTTCTCCCTTTTTTCTTAATCACTTTCAACATCTCCAGGACTGTGCGTGGGGAAATCAAAGCACTTATAAGGTGGTAGGAGGGAAGAATATTTGTTTTCTTACTGTAAACAAATAAAAAGAGGCAAAGGAAAAAAATTACTTATTTGCAATGCATCTACATCAGTAAACTCTCTTCACTAAAGTGTCTCAGGAGAAACTTCAATTATTGAAAAACATATCCTAAACAACAGAGGTACTGTATTTTTAGCAGCTACTGCAAGCCAGTGCTCCTGTATTGCTTGGGTGCAGGAGGTAGGCACAGTCTCCTCTCCTGGCTTGACAGCCCAAGCTTCAGTGCCAGGAATTTAAATGGAGAAAGCTGGAAACACCTCACACACTGGAAACAGAAAAAAACCTCCTTACTGCTCAATAATATGGAGAGAAAGAAATCATGTTACAATTAATAAATTAATTGTTTATTGATCCCCACTTTCTGCAAAACTGTAGGAATGGGATAAACTTTTGCTTCCCCCACTAGCACATAGGGAGCTGCAAACATAACTCTTCTCCATCTGGCTTTGCAAAGGGAAGACACAATACCCTGTCTGCCTTTATGTGGCACCTCGAATTTGTTGCCTTACCCAGTCTGCTCAGCACCCCCCTCCCATGCATCCACCGACAACCTTCACATACACGTGGGGAGTGGGAGCATGCCAGCCCACATACTCCTCTTGTCACTCCAATGCCACCATTGGAGTGTCTGGAGTGTCTCCAGCCCTGTGTATGGAAGGTGGTGGAGAGGGCAGAGGAGGAGGGTGGTGCTGGCAGCAGGTAAGCTGGTCCTTATACTTAATCACAAAGCAGCAAAACTTTTCCCTCTGTTCTCATTCATTTTGTGTACACAGGCACCTACTTACTACTTCTGCTTTCCCAAGGGGCATGTGCTACTCTGTCTGTACTCCTTAGGGATGCGCAGAAGAAAAGGCAAGAAGAAACCCTTGCCAGCAGAAACAGAAACAATATTCCCATATGTTCACTAAGATTATCCCCCACTGTCATCAGACTATGAATATTCTACAGTTTTTCCTAGACACATATGTACGAACACAGCATTTACGATCAGTTAATAATTAATACATGTAACTCCTATGGCTTAGCATTTAAGTTCTTCAATCATCTACAATTTTTCAATATTTGATGCAGTAGTGATCAGAGGCTTAAAAGCAGGTCACTGCCTTACAGTGCTGAAAATAAGTATTTTAAGAGTTCATGGTCCTCTGCTCCAGTTTTCTGATTGCACCTATGAGAACATAATTGACAGAAATCTATATGCATGCACATTTCCAAAAATTCCAGAGAGACAGGGCTAATATGCAACTTAAAATTTTAATTCTAACATAACTGGATATGGAATTTAACTCCGAAGATTTGAAGAACCTCATTTTCGTCACATCCTTATACCACACAATAATCACCTTCTTGGAACAGCAGCCAGTACAATTATCCTATATATTTGACCCTACCTCTCCCACTTCTCCTTAAAGTCCTTAATTTTCCCTGCTTCTGTATCAAGATAGAGCACACTGTGTGGCACCCAAGAACTACCATCAAAAATAACTGTGGAAGCCTCTAATCTTGACATAGGAATAATCAAACTGTTTCCCAACCATATTTTAACATGCTTTATGTGCATATATTCAATACAAGTAATTCATAGTGAAATTATCAGCAACCACATACTTTGTGCAAGTATTCATGTCTGTGCTGGCTTATGAATGTCTTTATTTTCTACACAGTTTCTCCTTCTTCAATGAGATACTCTCAGGCTACAAGACTACCACAAAAAGTCTGAAACACGCTATAATATGCTCCTACCAGTTGGAATAGATACATTGTTTTCAAGGTTTGTTCATGAAGTTTGAGTATTTAAATCATATAACACCCACAACAGCTTTAAAGGCCCTTGGGACTACTTCCCAAGTATTTACTCTTTGCTTAGTAGTTAAGGATGTGCATTTTTCATGTTCAGTTCCTCATTTTACACAGAGTCTGCATAGCCTGAGGTGTCACATTTCATGGGAATTTCAAAAAGCATAAAAAAATTACACAGAACCTGAAGATTCATTTTCACAGAAACAGAGAGCCACTCAAAGCCTTCCAGCCTCCATCAGCTTTAAAAACAAGGGAAATTCATAATTTTATGGTGGTGTTATTGCTGAATTCCATGTAGACCACAAGAACCCTATATCCTCCTCACAAGCAGTCCCAACATGAAAAGCCACTTCATATAATGCAGAGAACAAGGAACAGCTCAGTTTATTTGTAGATGTGTAAATTACTACAGGGTAGTTAAACTCTTGAACTTGAATTTGCTTCAGAGCCAATTCCCATCCCAAACTGGGAAGACTTGTACTGTGCCCTGTATGTGAGGACCATCTGACTCTGATTCCAGATGGATCAGAATCATATCCAGTGAGAAGGGAGGGAGGAGGAGGACAAAGGAGAGGGCAGTGCTTCCTCCAACAACTAAGGGAATGCCTAAGGTTGTGTCCAGTAGTGAACTCAGTGTAATGCTTGCACAGAATGAGTTTAATAAATATTATTTTAAAATATGCAGATGAGAAATGCAGAAAGGAAACACTAAAAGTGTAGAGAGGAAAGTAAAGAGGAAATTTTTCCTCTTTTTAAATTGCATGGTTTCCAAGGTCAAGCTCTCCCAACTAGCCTGGTGTAAGTAAATAAATGCATTTAGTCTTAAAGAAATATTTGCGGGAGTGAAAGAGGATTCAGCCACTAAGACAAGGAGGTTTAGTGTTTATATTATTAATCATAGAGACAATATAATGTGCCCTTTTTTCTCTCATACAACAAAGAGCATTGTAATCTCATTATTTCTAAAGGGTTCATAAATCAGGATGAGAAATCCGTTTGTATTTTTTCATTCCATGGCTTTTCAAGAAGAGGTACATCTTGAAGTTTCTGCACATGTAGTAGGAAGAGGTGCCGAACCATCAAGTATAGGTCTGATTTTTCTGGGACTGTTAATTTTGAAACAAACTACAACAAATGGTACCAACAAAGCTCACTGAGGGAGAGCTGGCAGTGTAGTCCATTTCACAAGGAGAGATGTCACGGCTGCATGTCACGCTGTAACTCAGCTCAGCAATGCTGCTCATTAACGTGTCTTATTACACTGCTACATTCATCTGCTACTAATTTGCTAACACAACTGTGATCTGGTTTGGTGGGGTTTGTTTTGGGGTTTTTTGGTAGCGGTGGTAGGGAACCTAGGTTGTATCTTCATGGGGTGGAGCTGCCCCATACTATATGGCCATAACAGCTTCCAGGTGGAGTTGCCATCTTTTGGTATGGTTCCATGGGAACTGTGTTCTGATGTCCAGCATAAAAATGAAGGATATGAATGTTGAAATCCCCACGGGACAAGTGTCCAACTCTAATAAGCTTTCTGAAAGACTCAAAAGAAAGATCAAAGAACCGAATTTACAGGGAGACTGCCAGCAAGTCTCCCAGAAGAAACATTCCCAAGTAATCAAGGTATAGGAACCCCATTTCTTTTAAAAGTACAGGTTGTTACTATAGCTACTTTGAGAGCAACTGGGAAGTTTACATAATTTTAAAGGAATTCACATAAGACAAATTGAAAATGTAGAGATATATACAGGAACTTCACTGTTGCTACCTGCGCACTGAAGGTTAAGAGAGTCAGGGAAGTTCTTATACTCTGCTTCAAGAAAAGAAAGAAATACAAAGGTAAGCCTAATTGAGTGCTGCCTGTTCCTATTTATTTGGGGCTGGGATACTTTTCTACAGCTGGAAAACTTCAAACAGTTCTCCAGTTCGCACTGAAACAGGAATAATGTAAAGTATTCAGTATTACCTCCTTTTTCACTACTAAATTTACATTACCATCTGTTTTACTGCTGCAGTACCAAACAGCAAGACATGACTATTTAGGATAGACATAGTCTCTCACAGACTTTTATTTCTAGCCTTTTGTTATTTACACAAACCCTGTTTCACATACATACGCTTCCTGCAAATGCTTCACATACATTTACTGCAGAAGAACGTGCTTCTCCATGCTAAATCCTTTGTAATACCTAACCTTTAATGCAAAAGGCCAAAGCCACATAATTGATCAGGCTGAGGGAGGAAAGTTCAAGAGCACTGGAAATATTCATGTCCTTGTAAATAATGAGGGGTCTTTTTGATAAAAGCAGCCAGTCAATTCCTGGAAACGGATCATCTCCCCATTACAGAGAGTACACTTACAAACCCCAAGCATTCCTAGTAGCATTTGGCTTGATGCAGAAATGCCACCAGCTCGCTGATAACTTCATGTCTGGCTTTCAGAATGAAAGGGTTATCAGCAGCAGCTTCCACTGCCTGCTTGCAAAGCCTCACCCTCACCTTCGACTTCCTCTAGCTCCTTGACATCCAGGGGCACACACAGTGTCCTGGTGACAGACAATAACCAGATGGTCTTTTACCATCCAGCACTGAGTAGTTTCAGGAATTTAATCTGATTTCCCAGAATATGCAGCACAGCCCCTAGTTCTAAACTTGGCATGCAGGTGGGATCGCGTGCCTCTGGCTTTATAAATAGGCGTAGCCGTTGGTGGCTTTGGTACATGTCAGTGATTGAGCTGTTTGCCTGTTCCTTTAGAAACCTGACCCCCTGCCTGGGCATTCATCTGTGGTTCTGACTGACTCTGGTGGCTCCTGTGCATGTTCAACATGTCAGAAAGCTCAGCATCTCCTAATTCCAACAGCAAGTTGCTTTCTGCTTTACAACTAGTAGCTCTTACAGCAATTTATTTCCATTTTTTATTGTTGTCAGCTATGCTGTAATGTATAATTAAAAGCATATGCAAAATACAGATTTAGAATGACCTTGCTGCAGTAGGAAGCTGAGTTCACTAAAAGGGTAACTATCCAGATAAAGCTACATCCTTTCTCTCCATCCATCCATCCCTGCGCAAAGGTTGGCTCCCATTTAGCAGCTAGA
This sequence comes from Manacus vitellinus, assembly GCF_001715985.3. Classification (NCBI taxonomy): domain Eukaryota; kingdom Metazoa; phylum Chordata; class Aves; order Passeriformes; family Pipridae; genus Manacus; species Manacus vitellinus. The sequence goes on from NW_021939256.1 coordinate 9,080,041, forward strand.
CAGGTGAGAAATCAAAAGATTCCCCCATTCGCATGCCTCAGTGGGGCATTGGAAAGTTTCAGACTCCTCAATTCGCATTGCTAGACTTTGGGAAGTCACTGCTCCTCTTGGGAACTTCACAACTGTGCAAACTGCAGCCATCAGGCTTGAAGGGGATTGTTTTAATGGATCTATCATAATTTAAACATGTACCAAGGATCAGAATGTGCCCTGTAGTTTTGTTTAACATGTGATTTTAGTGTTTTAAGATACTTAGTTGGTTTTTTTTTTACATTTTAGGACTTACATAGGACTTTCCTGGTAAAAGTCCCTCATAAAATTACTTTAAAGTCCTGAAATGTCTTGCAAAACCAGGAGGAAAAATAAAATAAGAGCACTAGTATATACACTCATTCTATCTGCATGAAGATAAAAGATTTTCAGTGCTGAATGGGGGAAAATACTTTCACATGTGATTTTAGTGTTTTAAGATACTTAGTTGTTTTGGTTTATTACATTTTAGGACTTACATAGGACTTTCCTGGTAAAAGTCCCTCATAAAATTACTTTAAAGTCCTGAAATGTCTTGCAAAATCAGGAGGAAAAATAAAATAAGAGCACTAGTATATACACTCATTCTATCTGCATGAAGATAAAAGCATGTCTGTACAAATGCAATTCCGAAACAAATTACATTTACTATTTTTAAGGAAAAAAATATATAGCATAATAATAAAGCTGATGTTCCATCAGGCTGAAGATGCTGTTGACTTTGTGTATGAACCTATCAACTTTTAATTCTCTTAATGGTATGTCATTGTCCCTCAGAGTATGTCAGATCCCTTACCCAGGACCATTTCCTTAATCTTCTGTGCTTGCACTAATATCTGTAGAAACACACAGGACTTTATCACTTCATCAGAAGTGCAGTGGGCCTGTGACAGGAAATCCCACAACTGGTTCTACTGCAACCTAGTCTTCTGCCCAGATTATTGAATTAAACATAAATTATTGAAATTTTGTCTATACTGTCTCCAGAGGTATTTAAAAGATATGTAGACATGGTGCTTCGGGCCATGGTTTAGTGGTGGATTTAGCAGTGATAGGTTAATGGTTGAACTTAATGACCTTAAGGGTCTTTTCCAACCTAAATGGTTCTGTGATTCTACTTATCTTAAATTTTAGATTATAAGAATAGTTCGGGGCTTTATGGGAGAGGAATTAATTTAAAGCATAAATATTACCTCAAATCATAACTCTTAGCCTTCTCCAAGCACTTGCTTTTCTTTATTTATTCTTTAAACAAAACCCAACACTAAAAATTCAAAACCACCAAAATTGAAACCATCTCTCATTCAGAGTAGAAACTCAAATTTTGATTCCCCATATAAGCACATGGCTCTCAATAAATCAGAGAGCTGCATCCAAAACCTGAATTTGATTCAAATATGGTCTCGTACAAGCACAGACTGCTGTCCTATTGCTTTCTCAGCCTTAGTTCATTGAAATTTTGTGCTGTAGCAAGGTCAAGGCCTTTGCCTGCTCAGACTGGACACATGGCTTGTGCTTTCAGACCACAAGAACAATCTCCAGCTTTAATCTAATTATGTACACCTCTAAATACTGATCTGAATTCATAAGGAGGCAAATAGGGATTCAAGTACACAATTACACTGTACAAAAGAGGTTGGAAGACCTTTTGACAACCTCCCCATTGGATCTGAGGAACAGGCAGCACAGGATCCCAGCAGGCAGAACTTCTCACATCCCAGTGTCAAAGTCATCTCTGAACCCTCATACCTTACTTATTCAATATATTTTTAAAATAATTAAGCCTTGGTCTACACAAGCTGCTTTTCTTTCTCACCTTCCCAACAGCACTGGCTAAATTATTAGAAAACATGAAGACTACCATGTTTCTAGCAATTATTTAATTAGTATGCGCTCAGCCATGGCATTTCATGTGTTGCTTTCTCAGTCTGTGCAAGGAACAGGTGATCTCAAAATTATATCCAAAGAATCTTCAAAATTATAATAAGATTTATATTAATCCTAATCAGTTGCAGACATTTTCACCTACCTTTAACCCATTTCAATTTATTTTTGAATATTTAGGTAACATCTACCATACCACAATGTTGTAAGTGGGACAGAAACTTTTAAGTTCAGTGGTATCAGTGAAGTTCTTTATCTTTATGGATTCTTGTCACCAAAAAAAAAAAAAAAAA